>NC_092788.1:25795265-26476025 GCF_047496795.1 Chiloscyllium punctatum | reverse complement strand
AGGGGGGAAGAGGGTCATAGTGGGCAAGAGAGAGAGTGGGCGAGAGTGAGAGAGTGGGCGAGAGAGAGAGTGGGAGAGAGTGAGAGAGTGGGCGAGAGAGAGTGGGCGAGAGAGAGGAAGGGCGAGATAGTGTGGGCGAGAGAGAGTGTGGGCGATAGAGAAAGAGTTGGCAAGAGAAAGAGTGGGCGACAGAGAGTGGGTGAAGAGAGTGAAGGCGAAAGAGAGAGTGGGCGAGAATGGGTGAGAGAGTGAAGGCGCGAGAGAGAGTGGGTGAGAGAGAGAGAATGGGCGAGAGTGAGAGACTGGGTGAGAGAGTGAGAGGGCGAGAAAGATAGAGTAGGCGAGAGAGAGAGTGGGTGAGAGAGTGTGTGACAGAGCGTGGGCGAGAGAGAGTGGGAGTGAGAGAGTGGGGGTGAGACAGAGAGGGCGAGAGATAGTGTGGGTGAGAGTGAGTGAGGTGGCAGAGGGAGAGTGGGTGAGAGAGAGTGTGGGCGAGAGAGAGAGAGAGGGAAAGAGTGAGAGAGTGGGCGACAGAGAGAGTGGGCAAGAGAGAGTGGGCGGGATTAAGAGAGTGAGAAAGAGGGAGTGGGTAAGAGAGAGTGTGGGCGAGAGAGAGACTGGGCAAGAGAGAGTGGGCGGGATGAAGAGAGTGGGAAAGAGGGAGTGGGTAAGAGAGAGTGTGGGCGAGAGAGAGACTGGGCGAAAGAGAGATTGGGTGAGAGAGAGTGGGCGAGAGAAAGAAAGAGAGGGCGAAAAAGAGTGTGCGAGAGAGAGAGTGGGCGAGAGAGAGAGTGAGGGGGCGAGAGAGAGAATGTGGGTGAGAGTGAGAGGGGGGAAGAGGGTCATAGTGGGCAAGAGAGAGAGTGGGCGAGAGTGAGAGAGTGGGCGAGAGAGAGAGTGGGCGAGAGAGAGTGTTGGCGAGAGAGAGTGGACGAGAGTGAGAGATTGGGCGAGAGAGAGAGTGGGCAAGAGAGACTGTGGGTGAGACAGAGAGTGGGTGAGAGTGAGAGTGGGCGAGAGTGAGAGAGTGGGCGAGAGAGAGAGTGGGAGAGAATGAGAGAGTGGGCGAGAGAGAGAGAGTGGGAGAGAGTGAGAGAGTGAGCAAGAGTGAGTGGGTGAGAGAGAGTGGGCGAGAGTGTGACTGGGCGAGAGTGAGAGAGGGGGCGAGAGAGAGAGTGGGCGAGAGTGAGAGAGTGGGCGAGAGAGAGTGGGCGAGAGTGAGAGAGTGGGTGAGAGAGAGTGGGCGAGAGTGAGAGAGTGGGTGAGAGAGAGTGGACGAGAGAGAGAGTGGGCGTGAGAGAGTGGGCGAGAGGGAGTGGGTGAGAGTGAGACTGGGCAAGAGTGAGAGAGTGGGCGAGAGAGAGAGTGGGAGAGAGTGACAGAGTGCGCGAGAGTGAGAGAGTGGGCGACAGAGAAAGTGTGAGAGAGTGGGCGAGAGAGAGTGTGGTCAAGAGTGAGAGAGTGGGCGAGAGAGAGAGTGGGAGAGAGTGAGAGTGGGCGAGAGAGAGTGGGAGAGAGATAGAGTGGGAGAGAGTGAGAGTGTGGGCGAGAGAGCGAGTCGGAGAGAGTAAGAAAGTGGGCGAGAGAGAGTGTAGGTGAGAGAGAGTATTGGCCAGAGAGAGAGTTGGCGAGAGTGAGAGAGTGGGCGAGAGAGTGAGCGGGCGAGAGAGAGAGTGGGAGAGAGGGAGTGTGGGTGAGAGAGAGTGTGGGCGAAACAGAGAGTGCTTGAGAGTGAGACTGTACCAAAGAGAGAGTGGGCGAGAGAGAGAGCGGGCGAGCGAAAGAGTGGGAGAGAGAGAGAGAGTGATAGAGTGAGAGAGTGGGCAAGAGAGATTGGGCGAGAGAGAGAGTGGGTGTGAGAGACTGTGGGCGAGAGAGAGAGTGGGCAAGAGTGAATGGGTGAGAGTGAGACTGGGCGAAAGAGAGAGAGTGGGCGAGAGAGAGAGTGGGCGAGAGAGAGTGGGAGAGAGAGAGAGAGTGAGAGAGAGAGAGAGTGGGCGAGAGAGAGAGTGGGAAAGAGTGAGAGTGTGGGCGAGGGAGAGAGAGTGGCAGAGAGTGAGAAAGAGAGAGTGGGCGAGAGAGAGCGCAGGCGAGAGAGAGCGTGGGAGAGAGTGAGAGAGTGGGCGAGAGAGAATGGGCGAGAGAGGGAGAGTGGTAGAGAGTGAGAGATTGGGCGAATGAGAGAGTGGGCGAGAGAGAGAGTGGGCGAGAGTGAGAGAGTGGGCGAGAGAGAGCGCAGGCGAGAGTGTGAATGGGCGAGAGTGAGAGAGGGGGTGAGAGAGAGACAGTGGGAGAGAGTGAGATAGTGAGCAAGAGTGAGTGGGTGAGAGAGAGTGGGCGAGAGTGTGACTGGGCGAGAGTGAGAGAGGGGGCGAGAGAGAGAGTGGGCGAGAGTGAGAGAGTGGGCGAGAGAGAGTGGGCGAGAGTGAGAGAGTGGGTGAGAGAGAGTGGACGAGAGAGAGAGTGGGTGTGAGAGAGTGGGTGAGAGGGAGTGGGTGAGAGTGAGACTGGGCAAGAGTGAGAGAGTGGGCGAGAGAGAGAGTGGGAGAGAGTGACAGAGTGCGCGAGAGTGAGAGAGTGGGCGACAGAGAAAGTGTGAGAGAGTGGGCGAGAGAGAGTGTGGTCAAGAGTGAGAGAGTGGGCGAGAGAGAGAGTGGGAGAGAGTGAGAGTGGGCGAGAGAGAGTGGGAGAGAGATAGAGTGGGAGAGAGTGAGAGTGTGGGCGAGAGAGCGAGTCGGAGAGAGTAAGAAAGTGGGCGAGAGAGAGTGTAGGTGAGAGATAGTATTGGCCAGAGAGAGAGTTGGCGAGAGTGAGAGAGTGGGCGAGAGAGAGAGCGGGCGAGAGAGAGAGTGGGAGAGAGGGAGTGTGGGTGAGAGAGAGTGTGGGCGAAACAGAGAGTGCTTGAGAGTGAGACTGTACCAAAGAGAGAGTGGGTGAGAGAGAGCGCGGGCGAGCGAAAGAGTGGGAGAGAGAGAGAGAGTGATAGAGTGAGAGAGTGGGCAAGAGAGATTGGGCGAGAGAGAGAGTGGGTGTGAGAGACTGTGGGCGAGAGAGAGAGTGGGCAAGAGTGAGTGGGTGAGAGTGAGACTGGGCGAATGAGAGAGAGTGGGCGAGAGAGAGAGTGGGCGAGAGAGAGTGGGAGAGAGAGAGAGAGTGAGAGAGAGAGAGTGGGCGAGAGAGAGAGTGGGAAAGAGTGAGAGTGTGGGCGAGGGAGAGAGAGTGGCAGAGAGTGAGAAAGAGAGAGTGGGCGAGAGAGAGCGCAGGCGAGAGAGAGCGTGGGCGAGAGTGAGAGAGTGGGCGAGAGAGAGTGGGCGAGAGAGGGAGAGTGGTAGAGAGTGAGAGATTGGGCGAATGAGAGAGTGGGCGAGAGTGAGAGAGGGGGTGAGAGAGAGACAGTGGGAGAGAGTGAGAGAGTGGGCGAGAGTGAGAGAGTGGGCGAGAGAGAGTGGGTGAGAGAGAGGAAGGGCGAGATAGTGTGGGCGAGAGAGACTGTGGGCGATAGAGAAAGAGTTGGCAAGAGAAAGAGTGGGCGACAGAGAGTGGGTGAAGAGAGTGAAGGCGAGAGAGAGAGTGGGCGAGAATGGGTGAGAGAGAGAGTGAAGGCGCGCGAGAGAGTAGGTGAGAGAGAGAGATTGAGCAAGGGTGAGAGACTGGGTGAGAGAGTGAGAGGGCGAGAGAGAGAGTAGGCGAGAAAGAGAGTGGGTGAGAGAGTGTGTGACAGAGCGTGGGCGAGAGAGAGTGGGAGTGAGAGAGTGGGGGTGAGACAGAGAGGGCGAGAGATAGTGTGGGTGAGAGTGAGTGAGGTGGCAGAGGGAGAGTGGGTGAGAGAGAGTGTGGGCGAGAGAGAGAGAGTGGGAGAGAGTGAGAGAGTGGGCGACAGAGAGACTGGGCAAGAGAGAGTGGGCGGGAGGAAGAGAGTGGGAAAGAGGGAGTGGGTAAGAGAGAGTGTGGGCGAGAGAGAGACTGGGCGAAAGAGAGATTGGGTGAGAGAGAGTGGGCGAGAGAGAGAAAGAGTGGGCGAAAAAGAGTGTGCGAGAGAGAGAGTGGGCGAGAGAGAGAGTGAGAGGGCGAGAGAGAGAGTGTGGGTGAGAGTGGGGGGGGAAGAGGGACATAGTATGTGAGAAAGAGAGTGGGCGAGAGAGAGAGTGGGAGAGAGTGAGAGAGTGGGCGAGAGAGAGTGGGAGAGAGTGAGGGAGTGGGCGAGAGAGTGTGGGCTAGAGAGTGTGGGCGAGAGAGAGAGTAGGCAAGACAGAGAGTGGGCGAGAGAGAGAGTGGGCGAGAGTGAGAGGTAGGCGAGGGAGAGCGCAGGCGAGAGAGAGAGTGGGTGAGAGAGAATGTGGGCGAGAGGGAATGTGGGCGAGAGAGAGTGTTGGCGAGAGAGAGAGTGGGCGAGAGAGAGTGGGCGAGAGAGAGAGAGTGGGCGAGAGTGAGAGTGGGCGAGAGAGAGTGGGCGAGAGAGAGAGAGTGGGTGAGAGTGAGAAAGTGGGCGAGAGAGAGCGCGGGTGATAGAGAGAGTGGGCGAGAGAGGGAGAGGGTGAGAGTGAGACCGGGCCAAAGAGAGAGTGGGTGAGAGAGAGTGGGTGAGAGCGAGACTGGGCGAGAGTGAGAGAGTGGGCGAGAGAGAGAGTGGGAGAGAGTGATAGAGTGGGGGGGGGGAGAGAGAGAGAGAGAGATAGAGTGAGATCGTGGGCAAGAGAGAGTGAGCGGGAGAGAGTGTGGGCGAGAGAGTGTGGGCGAGACAGAGAGTGGGTGAGAGTGACACTGGGCGAGAGTGAGAGAGTGGGCGAGAGAGAATGGGTGAGAGAGAGTAGGCGAGAGAGAGTGTGGGCGAGAGAGAGAGAGTGGGAGAGAGTGAGAGAATGGGCGAGAGAGAGTGTGGGTGAGAGAGAACGTTGGCGATAGAGAGTGGGTGAGAGTGAGACTGGACAAGAGTGAGAGAGTGGGCGAGAGAGAGATTGGGAGAGAGTGAGAGAGTGGGCGAGAGAGAGTGTGGGCAAGAGTGAGAGAGTGGGCGAGAGAGAGAGTGGGAGAGAGTGAGAGTGGGCGACAGAGAGTGGGAGAGAGTATGAGAGTGGGCGAGAGTGAATGTAGGTGAGAGAGAGTGTTGTCCAGAGAGAGAGTTGGCGAGAGTGAGAGAGTGGGCGAGAGAGAGCGGGCGAGAGAGGGGGAGAGTGGGAGTGTGGGTGAGAGAGAGTGTCGGCGAAACAGAGAGTGCTTGAGAGTGAGACTGTACCAAATAGAGTGTGTGAGAGAGAGAGTGGGCGAGCGAAAGAGTGGGGGGGGGGGGAGAGAGAGAGAGAGAGATAGAGTGAGAGAGTGGGCAAGAGAGATTAGGCGAGAGAGAGAGTGGGTATGAGAGAGTGTTGGCAAGAGAGAGTGGGCGAGAGAGAGAGTGGGTGAGAGTGAGACAGGGCCAAAGAGTGAGTGGGTGAGAGAGAGTGGGCGAGAGTGTGACTGGTCGAGAGTGAGAGAGGGGGCGAGAGACAGAGTGGGCGAGAGTGAGAGAGTGTGTGAGAGAGAGTGGACGAGGGAGAGAGTGGGCGAAAGATTTGGTGAGAGAGTGGGTGAGAGAGAGAAAGAGTGGGCGAGAGAGAGTGGGCGAGGGAGAGGGTGAGAGGGCGAGAGAGAGAATGTGGGTGAGAGTGAGAGGGGGGAAGAGGGTCATAGTGGGCAAGAGAGAGAGTGGGCGAGAGTGAGAGAGTGGGTGAGAGAGAGAGTGGGCGAGAGAGACTGTGGGTGAGACAGAGAGTGGGTGAGAGTGTGACTGGGCAAGAGTGAGAGATTGGGCGAGAGAGAGAGTGGGAGAGAGTGAGAGAGTGGGCGAGAGAGAGAGAGTGGGAGAGAGTGAGAAAGTGAGCAAAAGAGAGTGGGTGAGAGTGAGTGGGAGAGAGTGAGATCGTGGGCAAAAGAGAGTGAGCGAGAGAGAGTGTGGGCGAGAGGATGTGGGCGACACAGAGAGTGGGTGAGAGTGGGAGAGTGGGCGAGAGAGAGCACGGGCGAGAGAAAGAGTGGTCGAGAGAGAGTGTGGGCGAGAGAGAGAGTGGGTGAGAGTGAGAGTGGGTGAGAGTGAGACTGAGCCAAAGGGAGAGTGGGTGAGAGAGAGTGGGCGAGAGTGTGACTGGGCGAGAGTGAGCGAGGGGGCGAGAGAGAGAGTGGGCGAGAGTGAGAGAGTGGGCGAGAGAGAGTGGGCGAGAGTGAGAGAGTGGGTGAGAGATAGTGGGCGAGAGAGAGAGCAGGCGTGAGAGAGTGGGTGCGAGAGAGTGGGTGAGAATGAGACTGGGCAAGAGTGAGAGTGTGGGCGAGAGAGAGTGGGAGAGAGTGACAGAGTGTGCGAGAGTGAGAGAGTGGGCGACAGAGAAAGTGTGAGAGGGTGGGCGAGAGAGAGTGTGGTCAAGAGAGAGAGAGTAGGCGAGAGAGAGAGTGGGAGAGAGTGAGAGTGGGCGAGAGAGAGTTGGAGAGAGATAGAGTGAGAGAGAGTGAGAGAGTGGGCGACAGAGGAAGTGTGAGAGGGTGGGCGAGAGTGAGTGTGGTCAAGAGTGAGAGAGTAGGCGTGAGAGATAGAGTGGGAGAGAGTGAGAGAGTGGGCGACAGAGAGAGTGGGCAAGAGAGAGTGGGCGGGATTAAAAGAGTGGGAAAGAGGGAGTGGGTAAGTGAGAGTGTGGGCGAGAGAGAGACTGGGCGAAAGAGATATTGGGGGAGAGAGAGTGGGCGAGAGAGAGAAAGAGTGGGCGAAAAAGAGTGTGCGAGAGAGAGAGTGGGCGAGAGAGAGAGTGAGGGGGCGAGAGAGAGAGTGTGGGTGAGAGTGAGGGGGGAAGAGGGACATAGTGTGTGAGAAAGAGAGTGGGCGAGAGAGAGAGTGGGAGAGAGTGAGAGAGTGGGCGAGAGAGAGTGGGAGAGAGTGAGAAGTGGGCGAGAGAGTGTGGGCTAGAGAGTGTGGGCGAGAGAGAGAGTAGGTGAGACAGAGAGTGGGCGAGAGAGAGAGTGGGCGAGAGTGAGAGTTAGGCGAGAGAGCGCGCAGGCGAGAGAGAGAGTGGGTGAGAGAGAATGTGGGCGAGAGAGAATGTGGGCGAGAGAGAGTGTTGGCGAGAGAGAGAGTGGGCGAGAGAGAGTGGGCGAGAGAGAGAGAGTGGGCGAGAGTGAGAGTGGGCGAGAGAGAGTGGGTGAGAGGGAGAGAGAGTGGGCGAGAGTGAGAAAGTGGGCGAGAGAGCGCGGGTGATAGAGAGAGTGGGCGAGAGAGGGAGAGGGTGAGAGTGAGACTGGGCCAAAGTGAGAGTGGGTGAGAGAGAGTGGGTGAGAGCGAGACTGGGCGAGAGTGAGAGAGTGGGCGAGAGAGAGAGTGGGCGAGAGAGAATGGGTGAGAGTGAGACTGGGCGAGAGTGAGAGAGTGGGAGAGAGTGAGAGAGTTGGCGAGAGAGAATGGGTGAGAGTGAGTGGGAGAGAGTGAGATCGTGGGCAAGAGAGAGTGAGCGAGAGAGAGTGTGGGCGAGACAGAGAGTGGGTGAGAGTGAAACTGGGCGAGAGTGAGAGAGTGGGCGAGAGAGAGTGGGTGAGAGAAAGTAGGCGAGAGAGAGTGTGGGCGAGAGAGAGAGAGTGGGAGAGAGTGAGTGAATGGGCGAGACAGAGTGTGGATGAGAGAGAGTGTTGGCGATAGAGAGTGGGTGAGAGTCAGACTGGACAAGGGTGAGAGAGTGGGCGAGAGAGAGAGTGGGAGAGAGTGAGAGTGGGCTAGAGAGTGTGGGCTAGAGAGTGTGAGCGAGAGAGAGAGTAGGCGAGACAGAGAGTGGGCGAGAGAGAGAGTGGGCGAGAGTGAGAGTTAGGCGAGAGAGAGTGCAGGCGAGAGAGAGAGTGGGTGAGAGAGAATGTGGGCGAGAGAGAATGTGGGCGAGAGAGAGTGTTGGCGAGAGAGAGAGTGGGCGAGAGAGAGTGGGCGAGAGAGAGAGAGTGGGCGAGAGTGAGAGAGTGGGCGAGAGAGGGAGAGGGTGAGAGTGAGACTGGGCCAAAGAGAGTGTGGGTGAGAGAGAGTGGGTGAGAGCGAGACTGGGCGAGAGTGAGAGAGTGGGCGAGAGAGAGAGTGGGCGAGAGAGAATGGGTGAGAGTGAGACTGGGCGAGAGTGGGAGAGTAGGCGAGAGAGAGAGTGGGAGAGAGTGAGAGAGTTGGCGAGAGAGAATGGGTGAGAGTGAGTGGGAGAGAGTGAGATCGTGGGCAAGAGAGAGTGAGCGAGAGAGAGTGTGGGCGAGAGAGTGTGGGCGAGACAGAGAGTGGGTGAGAGTGATACTGGGCGAGAGTGAGAGAGTGGGCGAGAGAGAGTGGGTGAGAGAGAGTAGGCGTGAGAGAGAGTGTGGGCGAGAGAGAGAGAGTGGGAGAGAGTGAGAGAATGGGCGAGAGAGAGTGTGGGTGAGAGAGAGTGTTGGCGATAGAGAGTGGGTGAGAGTGAGACTGGACAAGAGTGAGAGAGTGGGCGAGAGAGAGATTGGGAGAGAGTGAGAGAGTGGGCGAGAGAGAGTGTGGGCAAGAGTGAGAGAGTGGGCGAGAGAGAGAGTGGGAGAGAGTGAGAGTGGGCGAGAGAGTGTGGGCTAGAGAGTGTGGGCGAGAGAGAGAGTAGGCGAGACAGAGAGTGGGCGAGAGAGTGAGTGGGCGAGAGTGAGAGTTAGGCGAGAGAGAGCGCAGGCGAGAGAGAGAGTGGGTGAGAGAGAATGTGGGCGAGAGAGAATGTGGGCAAAAGAGAGTGTTGGCGAGAGAGAGCGGGGGCGAGAGAAAGAGTGGTCGAGAGAGAGTGTGGGCGAGAGAGAGTGTTGGCAAGAGAGAGAGTGGGTGAGAGTGAGAGTGGGTGAGAGTGAGACTGAGCCAAAGAGAGAGTGGGTGAGAGAGAGTGGGCGAGAGTGTGACTGGGCGAGAGTGAGCGAGGGGGCGAGAGAGAGAGTGGGCGAGAGTGAGAGAGTGGGCGAGAGAGAGTGGGCGAGAGTGAGAGAGTGGGTGAGAGAGAGTGGACGAGAGAGAGAGTAGACGTGAGAGAGTGGGCGAGAGAGAGTGGGTGAGAGTGAGACTGGGCAAGAGTGAGAGAGTGGGCGAGAGAGAGTGGGAGAGACTGACAGAGTGCGTGAGAGTGAGAGAGTGGGTGACAGAGAAAGTGTGAGAGAGTGGGCGCGAGAGAGTGTGGTCAAGAGTGAGAGAGTAGGCGAGAGAGAGAGTGGGAGAGAGTGAGAGTGGGCGAGAGAGAGTTGGAGAGAGATAGAGTGGGAGAGAGTGAGAGAGTGGGCGAGAGAGAGTGGGAGAGAGTAAGAGAGCGGGCGAGAGTGAATGTCGGTGAGAGAGAGTGTTGTCCAGAGAGAGAGTTGGCGAGAGTGAGAGAGTGGGCGAGAGAGAGCGGGCGAGAGAGAGTGGGAGAGTGGAGTGTGGGTGAGTGAGTGTCAGCGAAATAGAGAGTGCTTGAGAGTGAGACTGTACCAAAGAGAGTGGGCGAGAGAGAGAGTGGGCGAGCGAAAGAGTGGGAGAGAGAGAGAGAGAGAGAGAGAGAGAGAGAGATAGAGTGAGAGAGTGGGCAAGAGAGATTAGGCGTGAGAGAGAGTGGGTATGAGAGAGTGTTGGCAAGAGAGAGTGGGCGAGAGAGAGAGTGGATGAGAGTGAGACAGGGCCAAAGAGTGAGTGGGTGAGAGAGAGTGGTAAAGAGTGTGACTGGTCGAGAGTGAGAGAGGGGGCGAGAGAGAGAGTGGGCGAGAGTGAGAGAGTGGGTGAGAGAGAGTGGACGAGGGAGAGAGCGGGCGAAAGATTTGGTGAGAGAGTCGGTGAGAGAGAGAAAGAGTGGGCGAGAGAGAGTGGGCGAGGGAGAGGGTGAGAGGGCGAGAGAGAGAATGTGGGTGAGAGTGAGAGGGGGGAAGAGGGTCATAGTGGTCAAGAGAGAGAGTGGGCGAGAGTGAGAGAGTGGGCAAGAGAGAGAGTGGGCGAGAGAGAGTGTTGGCGAGAGAGAGTGGACGAGAGTGAGAGATTGGGCGAGAGAGAGAGTGGGCAAGAGAGACTGTGGGTGAGACAAAGAGTGGGTGAGAGTGTGACTGGGCGAGAGTGAGAGAGTGGGCGAGAGAGAGAGTGGGAGAGAGTGAGAGAGTGGGCGAGAGAGAGAGAGTGGGAGAGAGTGAGAGAGTGAGCAAGAGAGAGTGGGTGAGAGTGAGTGGAAGAGAGTGAGATCGTGGGCAAAAGAGAGTGAGCGAGAGAGAGTGTGGGCGAGAGGATGTGGGCGAGACAGAGAGTGGGTGAGAGTGAGAGAGTGGGCGAGAGAGAGCGCGGGCGAGAGAAAGAGTGTGGGCGAGAGAGAGTGTGGGTGAGAGAGAGTGTTGGCGAGCGAGAGTGGGCGAGAGTGAGAGTGGGTGAGAGTGAGACTGGGCCAAAGAGAGAGTGGGTGAGAGAGAGTGGGTGAGAGTGTGACTGGTCGAGAGTGAGAGAGGGGGTGAGAGAGAGAGAGAGTGGGCGAGGGTGAGAGAGTGGGCGAGAGAGAGCGCGGGCGAGAGAAAGAGTGGTCGAGAGAGAGTGTGGGCGAGAGAGAGAGTGGGTGAGAATGAGAGTGGGTGAGAGTGAGACTGAGCCAAAGAGAGAGTGGGTGAGAGAGAGTGGGCGAGAGTGTGACTGGGCGAGAGTGAGCGAGGGGGCGAGAGAGAGAGTGGGCGAGAGTGAGAGAGTGGGCGAGAGAGAGTGGGCGAGAGTGAGAGAGTGGGTGAGAGAGAGTGGACGAGAGAGAGAGTAGGCGTGAGAGAGTGGGCGAGAGAGAGTTGGTGAGAGTGAGACTGGGCAAGAGTGAGAGTGTGGGCGAGAGAGAGAGTGGGAGAGAGTGAGAGAGTGCGCGAGAGTGAGAGAGTAGGCGACAGAGAAAGTGTGAGAGGGTGGGCGAGAGAGAGTGTGGTCAAGAGTGGAAGAGAGTGAGAGTGGGCGAGAGAGAGTTGGAGAGAGATAGAGTGGGAGGGAGTGAGAGAGTGGGCGACAGAGTGGGTGGGCAAGAGCTAGTGGGCGGGATTAAGAGAGTGGGAAAGAGGGAGTGGGTAAGAGAGAGTTTGGGCGTGAGAAAGACTTGGCAAGAGAGAGTGGGCGGGATTAAAAGAGTGGGAAAGAGGGAGTGGGTAAGAGAGAGTGTGGGCGAGAGAGAGAAAGAGTGGGCGAAAAAGAGTGTGCGAGAGAGAGAGTGGGCGAGAGAGAGAGTGAGGGGACGAGAGAGAGAGTGTGGGTGAGAGTGAGGGGGGGAAGAGGGACATAGTGTGTGAGAAAGAGAGTGGGCGAGAGAGAGTGGGAGAGAGTGAGAGAGTGGGCGAGAGAGAGTGGGAGAGAGTGAGAGAGTGGGCGAGAGAGTGTGGGCTAGAGAGTGTGGGCGAGAGAGAGAGTAGGCGAGACAGAGAGTGGGCGAGAGAGAGAGTGGGCGAGAGTGAGAGTTAGGCGAGAGAGACCGCAGGCGAGAGAGAGAGTGGGTGAGAGAGAATGTGGGCGAGAGAGAATGTGGGCAAAAGAGTGTGTTGGCGAGAGAGAGCGGGGGCGAGAGAGAGTGGGCGAGAGAGAGAGAGTGGGCGAGAGTGAGAGTGGGCGAGAGAGAGTGGGCGAGAGAGAGAGAGAGTGGGCGAGAGTGAGAAAGTGGGCGAAAGAGAGCGCGGGTGATAGAGAGAGTGGGCGAGAGAGGGAGAGGGTGAGAGTGAGACTGGGCCAAAGAGAGAGTGGGTGGGAGAGAGTGGGTGAGAGCGAGACTGGGCGAGAGTGAGAGAGTGGGCGAGAGAGAGAGTGGGCGAGAGAGAATGGGTGAGAGTGAGACTGGGCGAGAGTGAGAGAGTGGGCGAGAGACAGAGTGGGAGAGAGTGAGAGAGTTGGCGAGAGAGAATGGGTGAGAGTGAGTGGGACAGAGTGAGATCGTGGGCAAGAGAGAGTCAGCGAGAGAGAGTGTGGGCGAGAGAGTGTGGGCGAGAGAGAGAGTGGGTGAGAGTGATACTGTGCGAGAGTGAGAGAGTGGGCGAGAGAGAGTGGGTGAGAGAGAGTAGGCGAGAGAGAGTGTGGGCGAGAGAGAGAGAGTGGGAGAGAGTGAGAGAATGGGCGAGAGAGAGTGTGGGTGAGAGAGAGTGTTGGCGATAGAGAGTGGGTGAGAGTGAGACTGGACAAGAGTGAGAGAGTGGGCGAGAGAGAGTGTGGGCAAGAGTGAGAGAGTGGGCGAGAGAGAGAGTGGGAGAGAGTGAGAGTGGGCGAGAGAGAGTGGGAGAGAGTACGAGAGTGGGCGAGAGTGAATGTAGGTGAGAGAGAGTGTTGTCCAGAGAGACAGTTGGCGAGAGTGAGAGAGTGGGCGAGAGAGAGCGGGCGAGAGAGTGGGAGAGTGGGAGTGTGGGTGAGAGAGAGTGTCGGCGAAACAGAGAGTGCTTGAGAGTGAGACTGTACCAAAGAGAGTGGGCGAGAGAGAGAGTGGGCGAGCGAAAGAGTGGGGGGGGAGAGAGAGAGAGAGAGAGAGATAGAGTGAGAGAGTGGGCAAGAGAGATTAGGCGAGAGAGAGAGTGGGTATGAGAGAGTGTTGGCAAGAGAGAGTGGGCGAGAGAGAGTGTGTGAGCGTGAAACAGGGCCAAAGAGTGAGTGGGTGAGAGAGAGAGTGGGCGAGTGTGACTGGTCGAGAGTGAGAGAGGGGGCGAGAGAGAGAGTGGGCGAGAGTGAGAGAGTGGGTGAGAGAGAGTGGACGAGGGAGAGAGTGGGCGAAAGATTTGGTGAGAGAGTGGGTGAGAGAGAGAAAGAGTGGGCGAGAGAGAGTGGGCGAGGGAGAGGGTGAGAGGGCGAGAGAGAGAATGTGGGTGAGAGTGAGAGGGGGGAAGAGGGTCATGGTGGGCAAGAGAGAAAGTGGGCGAGAGAGAGTGGGCGAGAGAGAGAGAATGGGAGAGAGTGAGAGAATGGGCGAGAGAGAGTGGGTGAGAGAGAGTAGGCTAGAGAGAGTATGGGCGAGAGAGAGAGAATGGGAGAGAGTGAGAGAATGGGCGAGAGAGAGTGTGGGTGAGAGAGAGTGTTGGCGATAGAGAGTGGGCGAGAGAGAGAGTGGGAGAGAGTGAAAGTGGGCGAGAGAGAGTGGGAGAGAGTAAGAGAGTGGGCGAGAGTGAATGTAGGTGAGAGAGAGTGTTGGCCAGAGAGAGAGTTGGCGAGAGTGAGAGAGTGGGCGAGAGAGAGCGGGCGAGAGAGAGTGGGAGAGTGGGAGTGTGGGTGAGAGAGAGTGTCGGCGAAACAGAGAGTGCTTGAGAGTGAGACTGTACCAAAGAGAGAGTGGGCGAGAGAGAGAGTGGGTGAGAGTGAGACAGGGCCAAAGAGTGAGTGGGTGAGAGAGAGTGGGCGAGAGTGTGACTGGTCGATAGTGAGAGAGGGGGCGAGAGAGAGAGTGGGCGAGAGTGAGAGAGTGGGTGAGAGAGAGTGGACGAGGGAGAGAGCGGGCGAAAGATTTGGTGAGAGAGTGGGTGAGAGAGAGAAAGAGTGGGCGAGAGAGAGTGGGCGAGGGAGAGGGTGAGAGGGCGAGAGAGAGAATGTGGGTGAGAGTGAGAGGGGGAAGAGGGTCATAGTGGGCAAGAGAGAGAGTGGGCGAGAGTGAGAGAGTGGGCGAGAGAGAGAGTGGGCGAGAGAGAGTGTTGGCGAGAGAGAGTGGACGAGAGTGAGAGATTGGGCGAGAGAGAGAGTGGGCAAGAGAGACTGTGGGTGAGACAGAGAGTGGGTGAGAGTGAGACTGGGCGAGAGTGAGAGAGTGGGCGAGAGAGAGTGGGAGAGAGTGAGAGAGTGGGCGAGAGAGAGAGAGTGGGTGAGAGTGAGTGGGAGAGAGTGAGATCGTCGGCAAGAGAGAGTGAGCGAGAGAGAGTGTCGGCGAGAGGATGTGGGCGAGACAGAGATTGGTTGAGAGTAAAAGAGTGGGCGAGAGAGAGCGCGGGCGAGAGAAAGAGTGTGGGCGAGAGAGAGTGTGGGCGAGAGAGAGTGTTGGCGAGAGAGAGAGAGTGGGTGAGAGTGAGAGTGGGTGAGAGTGAGACTGGGCCAAAGAGAGAGTGGGTGAGAGAGAGTGGGCGAGAGTGTGACTGGTCGAGAGTGAGAGAGGGGGCGAGAGAGAGAGAGTGGGCGAGGGTGAGAGAGTGGGCGAGAGAGAGCGGGGGCGAGAGAAAGAGTGGTCGAGAGAGAGTGTGGGCGAGAGAGAGTGTTGGCAAGAGGGAGAGTGGGTGAGTGTGAGAGTGGGTGAGAGTGAGACTGAGCCAAAGAGAGAGTGGGTGAAAGAGAGTGGGCGAGAGTGTGACTGGGCGAGAGTGAGCGAGGGGGCGAGAGAGAGAGTGGGCGAGAGTGAGAGAGTGGGCGAGAGAGAGTGGGCGAGAGTGAGAGAGTGGGTGAGAGAGAGTGGACGAGAGAGAGAGTAGACGTGAGAGAGTGGGCGAGAGAGAGTGGGTGAGAGTGAGACTGGGCAAGAGTGAGAGAGTGGGCGAGAGAGAGTGGGAGAGACTGACAGAGTGCGTGAGAGTGAGAGAGTGGGCGACAGAGAAAGTGTGAGAGAGTGGGCGCGAGAGAGTGTGGTCAAGAGTGAGAGAGTAGGCGAGAGAGAGAGTGGGAGAGAGTGAGAGTGGGCGAGAGAGAGTTGGAGAGAGATAGAGTGGGAGAGAGTGAGAGAGTGGGCGAGAGAGAGTGGGAGAGAGTAAGAGAGCGGGCGAGAGTGAATGTCGGTGAGAGAGAGTGTTGTCCAGAGAGAGAGTTGGCGAGAGTGAGAGAGTGGGCGAGAGAGAGCGGGCGAGAGAGAGTGGGAGAATGGAGTGTGGGTGAGTGAGAGTGTCGGCGAAACAGAGAGTGCTTGAGAGTGAGACTGTACCAAAGAGAGTGGGCGAGAGAGAGAGTGGGCGAGCGAAAGAGTGGGAGAGAGAGAGAGAGAGAGAGAGAGAGAGAGATAGAGTGAGAGAGTGGGCAAGAGAGATTAGGCGAGAGAGAGAGTGTGTATGAGAGAGTGTTGGCAAGAGAGAGTGGGCGAGAGAGAGAGTGGGTGAGAGTGAGACAGGGCCAAAGTGTGAGTGGGTGAGAGAGAGTGGGAAAGAGTGTGACTGGTCGAGAGTGAGAGAGGGGGCGAGAGAGAGAGTGGGCGAGAGTGAGAGAGTGGGTGAGAGAGAGTGGACGAGGGAGAGAGCGGGCGAAAGATTTGGTGAGAGAGTCGGTGAGAGAGAGAAAGAGTGGGCGAGAGAGAGTGGGCGAGGGAGAGGGTGAGAGGGCGAGAGAGAGAATGTGGGTGAGAGTGAGAGGGGGGAAGAGGGTCATAGTGGTCAAGAGAGAGAGTGGGCGAGAGTGAGAGAGTGGGCAAGAGAGAGAGTGGGCGAGAGAGAGTGTTGGCGAGAGAGAGTGGACGAGAGTGAGAGATTGGGCGAGAGAGAGAGTGGGCAAGAGAGACTGTGGGTGAGACAGAGAGTGGGTGAGAGTGAGACTGGGCGAGAGTGAGAGAGTGGGCGAGAGAGAGAGTGGGAGAGAGTGAGAGAGTGGGCGAGAGAGAGAGAGTGGGAGAGAGTGAGAGAGTGAGCAAGAGAGAGTGGGTGAGAGTGAGTGGAAGAGAGTGAGATCGTGGGCAAAAGAGAGTGAGCGAGAGAGAGTGAGGGCGAGAGGATGTGGGCGAGACAGAGAGTGGGTGAGAGTGAGAGAGTGGGCGAGAGAGAGCGCGGGCGAGAGAAAGAGTGTGGGCGAGAGAGAGTGTGGGTGAGAGAGAGTGTTGGCGAGCGAGAGTGGGCGAGAGTGAGAGTGGGTGAGAGTGAGACTGGGCCAAAGAGAGAGTGGGTGAGAGAGAGTGGGTGAGAGTGTGACTGGTCGAGAGTGAGAGAGGGGGTGAGAGAGAGAGAGTGGGCGAGGGTGAGAGAGTGGGCGAGAGAGAGCGCGGGCGAGAGAAAGAGTGGTCGAGAGAGAGTGTGGGCGAGAGAGAGAGTGGGTGAGAATGAGAGTGGGTGAGAGTGAGACTGAGCCAAAGAGAGAGTGGGTGAGAGAGAGTGGGCGAGAGTGTGACTGGGCGAGAGTGAGCGAGGGGGCGAGAGAGAGAGTGGGCGAGAGTGAGAGAGTGGGCGAGAGAGAGTGGGCGAGAGTGAGAGAGTGGGTGAGAGAGAGTGGACGAGAGAGAGAGTAGGCGTGAGAGAGTGGGCGAGAGAGAGTTGGTGAGAGTGAGACTGGGCAAGAGTGAGAGTGTGGGCGAGAGAGAGAGTGGGAGAGAGTGAGAGAGTGCGCGAGAGTGAGAGAGTGGGCGACAGAGAAAGTGTGAGAGGGTGGGCGAGAGAGAGTGTGGTCAAGAGTGGAAGAGAGTGAGAGTGGGCGAGAGAGAGTTGGAGAGAGATAGAGTGGGAGGGAGTGAGAGAGTGGGCGACAGAGTGGGTGGGCAAGAGCTAGTGGGCGGGATTAAGAGAGTGGGAAAGAGGGAGTGGGTAAGAGAGAGTTTGGGCGAGAGAAAGACTTGGCAAGAGAGAGTGGGCGGGATTAAAAGAGTGGGAAAGAGGGAGTGGGTAAGAGAGAGTGTGGGCGAGAGAGAGAAAGAGTGGGCGAAAAAGAGTGTGCGAGAGAGAGAGTGGGCGAGAGAGAGAGTGAGGGGACGAGAGAGAGAGTGTGGGTGAGAGTGAGGGGGGGAAGAGGGACATAGTGTGTGAGAAAGAGAGTGGGCGAGAGAGAGAGTGGGAGAGAGTGAGAGAGTGGGCGAGAGAGAGTGGGAGAGAGTGAGAGAGTGGGCGAGAGAGTGTGGGCTAGAGAGTGTGGGCGAGAGAGAGAGTAGGCGAGACAGAGAGTGGGCGAGAGAGAGAGTGGGCGAGAGTGAGAGGTAGGCGAGAGAGAGCGCAGGCGAGAGAGAGAGTGGGTGAGAGAGAATGTGGGCGAGAGAGAATGTGGGCGAGAGAGAGTGTAGGCGAGAGAGAGAGTGGGCGAGAGAGAGTGGGTGAGAGAGAGAGTGGATGAGAGTGAGAAAGTGGGCGAGAGAGAGCACGGGTGATAGAGAGAGTGGGCGAGAGAGAGAGTGGGTGAGAGTGAGACTGGGCGAGAGTGAGAGAGTGGGCGAGAGAGAGAGTGGGAGAGAGTGAGAGAGTGGGCAAGAGAGAGAGTGGGCGAGAGAGAGTGTTGGCGAGAGAGAGTGGACGAGAGTGAGAGATTGGGCGAGAGAGAGTGGGCAAGAGAGACTGTGGGTGAGACAGAGAGTGGGTGAGAGTGAGACTTAGCGAGAGTGAGAGAGTGGGCGAGAGAGAGAGTGGGAGAGAGTGAGAGAGTGGGCGAGAGAGAGAGAGTGGGTGAGAGTGAGTGGAAGAGAGTGAGATCGTGGGCAAAAGAGAGTGAGCGAGAGAGAGTGTGGGCGAGAGGATGTGGGCGAGACAGAGAGTGGGTGAGAGTGAGAGAGTGGGCGAGAGAGAGCGCGGGCGAGAGAAAGAGTGTGGGCGAGAGAGAGTGTGGGTGAGAGAGAATGTTGGCGAGCGAGAGTGGGCGAGAGTGAGAGTGGGTGATAGTGAGACTGGGCAAAGAGAGAGTGGGTGAGAGAGAGTGGGCGAGAGTGTGACTGGTCGAGAGTGAGAGAGGGGGTGAGAGAGAGAGAGTGGGCGAGGGTGAGAGAGTGGGCGAGAGAGAGCGCGGGCGAGAGAAAGAGTGGTCGAGAGAGAGTGTGGGCGAGAGAGAGTGTTGGCGAGAGAGAGAGTGGGTGAGAATGAGAGTGGGTGAGAGTGAGACTGAGCCAAAGAGAGAGTGGGTGAGAGAGAGTGGGCGAGAGTGTGACTGGGCGAGAGTGAGCGAGGGGGCGAGAGAGAGAGTGGGCGAGAGTGAGAGAGTGGGCGAGAGAGAGTGGGCGAGAGTGAGAGAGTGGGTGAGAGAGAGTGGACGAGAGAGAGAGTAGGCGTGAGAGAGTGGGCGAGAGTGAGAGAGTGGGTGAGAGTGAGACTGGGCAAGAGTGAGAGTGTGGCCGAGAGAGAGAGTGGGAGAGAGTGACAGAGTGCGCGAGAGTGAGAGAGTGGGCGACAGAGAAAGTGTGAGAGGGTGGGCGAGAGAGAGACTTGGCAAGAGAGAGTGGGCGGGATTAAAAGAGTGGGAAAGAGGGAGTGGGTAAGAGAGAGTGTGGGCGAGAGAGAGAAAGAGTGGGCGAAAAAGAGTGTGCGAGAGAGAGAGTGGGCGAGAGAGAGAGTGAGGGGACGAGAGAGAGAGTGTGGGTGAGAGTGAGGGGGGGGAAGAGGGACATAGTGTGTGAGAAAGAGAGTGGGCGAGAGAGAGAGTGGGAGAGAGTGAGAGAGTGGGCGAGAGAGAGTGGGAGAGAGTGAGAGAGTGGGCGAGAGAGTGTCGGCTAGAGAGTGTGGGCGAGAGAGAGCGCAGGCGAGAGAGAGAGTGGGTGAGAGAGAGAGTGGGCGAGAGTGAGAGGTAGGCGAGAGAGAGCGCAGGCGAGAGAGAGAGTGGGTGAGAGAGAATGTGGGCGAGAGAGAATGTGGGCGAGAGAGAGTGTAGGCGAGAGAGAGAGTGGGCGAGAGAGAGTGGGTGAGAGAGAGAGTGGATGAGAGTGAGAAAGTGGGCGAGAGAGAGCACGGGTGATAGAGAGAGTGGGCGAGAGAGAGAGTGGGTGAGAGTGAGACTGGGCGAGAGTGAGAGAGTGGGCGAGAGAGAGAGTGGGAGAGAGTGAGAGAGTGGGCGAGAGAGAATGGGTGAGAGTGAGTGGGACAGAGTGAGATGGTGGGCAAGAGAGAGTGAGCGAGAGAGAGTGTGGGCGAGAGAGTGTGGGCGAGACAGAGAGTGAGTGAGAGTTAGACTGGGCGAGAGTGAGAGAGTGGGCCAGAGAGAGTGGGTGAGAGAGAGTAGGCGTGAGAGAGAGTGGGCGAGAGAGAGAAAGTGGTAGAGAGTGAGAGAATGGGCGAGAGAGAGTGTGGGTGAGAGAAAGTGTGGGCGAGACAGAGAATGGGTGAGAGTGAGACTGGGCGAGAGTGAGAGAGTGGGCGAGAGAGAGTGGGTGAGAGAGAGTAGGCGAGAGAGAGAGTGGGCGAGAGAGAGAGAGTGGGAGAGAGTGAGAGTGGGCGAGAGAGAATGGGAGAGACTAAGAGAGTGGGCGAGAGTGAATGTAGGTGAGAGAGAGTGTTGGCCAGAGAGAGAGTTGGCGAGAGTGAGAGAGTGGGCGAGAGAGAGCGGGCGAGAGAGAGTGGGAGAGTGGGAGTGTGGGTGAGAGAGAGTGTCGGCGAAACAGAGAGTGCTTGAGAGTGAGACTGTAACAAAGAGAGAGTGGGCGAGAGAGAGAGTGGGCGAGCGAAAGTGTGGGAGAGAGAGAGAGAGAGAGAGATAGAGTGAGAGAGTGGGCAAGAGAGATTAGGCGAGAGAGAGAGTGGGTATGAGAGAGTGTTGGCAAGAGAGAGTGGGCGAGAGAGAGAGTGGGTGAGAGTGAGACTGGGCGAGAGTGAGAGAGTGGGCGAGAGAGAGAGTGGGAGAGAGTGAGAGAGTGAGCAAGAGAGAGTAGGTGAGAGTGAGTGGGAGAGAGTGAGATCGTGGGCAAGAGAGAGTGAGCTAGAGAGAGTGTGGGCGAGAGGATGTGGGCGAGACAGAGAGTGGGTGAGAGTGAGAGAGTGAGAGAGTGGGCGAGAGAGAGCGCGGGCGAGAGAAAGAGTGTGGGCGGGAGAGAGAGTGTGGGCGAGAGAGAGTGTTGGCGAGAGAGAGTGGGCGAGAGTGAGAGTGGGTGAGAGTGAGACTGGGCCAAAGAGAGAGTGGGTGAGAGAGAGTGGGCGAGAGTGTGATTGGTCGTGAGTGAGAGAGGGGGCGAGAGAGAGAGTGGGCGAGGGTGAGAGAGTGGGCGAGAGAGAGCGCGGGCGAGAGAGAGAGTGGGTGAGAGAGAGTGTGGGCGAGAGAGAGTGTGGGCGAGAGAGAGAGTGGGTGAGAGTGAGAGTGGGTGAGAGTGAGACTGAGCCAAAGAGAGAGTGGGTGAGAGAGAGTGGGCGAGAGTGTGACTGGGCGAGAGTGAGCGAGGGGGCGAGAGAGAGTGGGCGAGAGTGAGAGAGTGGGCGAGAGAGAGTGGGCGAGAGTGAGAGAGTGGGTGAGAGAGATTGGACGAGAGAGAGAGTAGGCGTGAGAGAGTGGGCGAGAGAGAGTGGGTGAGAGTGAGACTGGGCAAGAGTGAGAGAGTGGGCGAGAGAGAGAGTGGGAGAGAGTGAGAGAGTGGGCGACAGAGAGCGCGGGCGAGAGAAAGAGTGTGGGCGAGAGAGAGTGTGGGCGAGAGAGAGTGTTGGCGAGAGTGAGAGTGGGTGAGAGTGAGACTGGGCCGAAGAGAGAGTGGGTGAGAGAGAGTGGGCGAGGTTGTGATTGGTCGAGAGTGAGAGAGGGGGCGAGACAGAGAGAGTGGGCGAGGGTGAGAGAGTGGGCGAGAGAGAGCGCGGGCGAGAGAAAGAGTGGTCGAGAGAGAGTGTGGGCGAGAGAGAGTGTTGGCGAGAGAGAGAGTGGGTGAGAGTGAGAGTTGGTGAGAGTGAGACTGAGCCAAAGAGAGAGTGGGTGAGAGAGAGTGGGCGAGAGTGTGACTGGGCGAGAGTGAGCGAGGGGGCGAGAGAGAGAGTGGGCGAGAGTGAGAGAGTGGGTGAGAGAGATTGGACGAGAGAGAGAGTAGGCGTGAGAGAGTGGGCGAGAGAGAGTGGGTGAGAGTGAGACTGGGCAAGAGTGAGAGAGTGGGCGAGAGAGAGAGTGGGAGAAAGTGACAGAGTGCGCGAGAGTGAGAGAGTGGCCGACAGAGAAATTGTGAGAGGGTGGGCGAGAGAGAGTGTGGTCAAGAGTGAGAGAGTAGGCGAGAGTGAGAGTGGGAGAGAGTGAGAGTGGGCGAGAGAGAGTTGGAGAGAGATAGAGTGGGAGAGAGTGAGAAAGTGGGCGAGAGAGCGAGTCGGAGAGAGTAGGAGAGTGGGCGAGAGAGAGTGTATGTGAGAGAGAGTGTTGGCCAGAGAGAGAGTTGGCGACAGTGAGAGTGTGGGCGAGAGATGGAGAGCGGGCGAGAGAGAGAGTTGGAGAGAGGGAGTGTGGGTGAGAGAGAGTGGGTGAGAGTGAGACTGTGCGAAAGAGAGAGAGTATGCGAGAGAGAGAGTGGGCGAGCGAAAGAGTGGAGAGAGAGAGAGAGTGATAGAGTGAGAGAGTGGGCAAGAGAGATTGGGCGAGAGAGAGAGTGGGTGTGAGAGACTGTGGGTGAGAGAGAGTGTCGGCAAGAGTGAGTGGGTGAGAGTGAGACTGGGCGAATGAGAGAGAGTGGGCGAGAGAGAGAGTGGGCGAGCGAAAGAGTGGGAGCGAGAGAGAGAGTGAGAGAGAGAGAGAGTGGGCGAGAGAGAGTGGGCGAGAGTGAGACTGGGCGAAGAGAGAGAGAGTGGGCGAGAGAGAGAGTGGGCGAGCGAAAGAGTGGGAGCGAGAGAGAGAGTGAGAGAGTGAGAGAGTGGGCAAGAGAGAGTGGGCGGGCGAGAGAGAGTGGGTGTGAGAGACTGTGGGCGAGAGAGAGAAAGAGATGCCAAGAGTGAGTCGGTGAGAGTGAGTGTGGGCGAGAGAGAGACTGGGTCAAAGAATTGGTGAGAGAGAGTGGGCGAGAGAGAGAAAGAGTGGGCGAGAGAGAGTGGGCGAGGGAGAGGGTGAGTGGGCGAGAGAGAGAATGTGGGTGAGAGTGAGGGGGGAAGAGGGACATAGTGGGCGAGAGAGAGTGGCGAGAGAGAGTGTTGTCGAGAGAGAGTGGACGAGTGTGAGAGATTGGGCGAGAGAGAGTGCGCAAGAGAGAGTGTGGGCGAGACAGAGAGTGGGTGAGAGTGAGACTGCGCGAGAGTGAGAGAATGTGCGAGAGAGAGAGTGGGAGAGAGTGAGAGAGTGGGCGAGAGAGAGTGGGTGAGAGTGAGTGAGAGAGAGTGAGATCGTGGGCAAGAGAGAGTGAGCAAGAGAGAGTGTGGGCGAGAGAGTGTGGGCGAGACAGAGAGTGGGTGAGAGTGAGACTGGGCGAGAGTGAGAGAGTGGGCGAGAGAGAGTGGGCAAGAGTGAGAGAGTGGGCGAGAGAGAGTGGGCAAGAGTGAGAGTGGGCGAGAGTGAGAGAGTGGGCGAGAGAGAGCGTGGGCGAGAGAGAGAGAGTGGGTGAGAGTGAGACTGGGCCAAAGAGAGAGTGGGTGAGAGAGAGTGGGCGAGAGTGTGACTGGGCGAGGGTGAGACAGTGAGTGAGAGAGAGAGTGGGAGAGAGTGAAAGAGTGGGCGAGAGAGAGCGCGGGCGAGAGAGAGAGAGTGGGTGAGAGTGAGAATGGGCCAAAGAGAGAATGCGTGAGAGAGAGTGGGCGAGAGTGTGACTGGGCGAGGGTGAGACAGTGAGTGAGAGAGAGAGTGGGAGAGAGTGAGAGAGTGGGCGAGAGAGAGACTGTGCGAGAGTGAGAGAGTGGGCGAGAGAGAGTGTGGGTGAGAGTGAGACTGGGCCAAAGAGAGAGTGGGTGAGAGAGAGTGGGCGAGAGTGTGACTGGGCGAGAGTGAGACAGTGAGCGAGAGAGAGTGTGGGAGAGAGTGAGAGAGTGGGCGAGAGAGAGTGTGGGCGAGAGTGAGACTGGGCGAGAGTGAGATAGTGAGCGAGAGAGAGAGTGGGAGAGAGTGAGAGAGTGGGCGAGTGATAGAGTGGGCGAGAGAGAGAGTAGGAGAGAGTGAGAGAGTGTGCGAGAGAGTGTGGGTGACAGAGAGTGTTGGCCAGAGAGATAGTGGGCGAGAATGAGAGAGTGGGCGAGAATGAGAGAGTGGGCAAGAGAGAGAGTGGGCGAGAGAGAGAGTGGGAGAGAGAGAGTGGGAGAGAGAGAGTGGGCGAGAGAGAGCGCGGGCAACGGAGAGAGTGGGCGAGAGAGAGAGTGGGTGAGAGTGAGACTGGGCCAAAGAGAGAGTGTGTGTGAGAGAGTGGGCGACAGTGTGAATGGGCGAGAGTGAGAGAGTGGGCGAGAGAGAGAGTGGGATAGAGTGAGAGCGTGGGCGAGAGGGAGTGGTCAAGACAGAGTGTGGGCGAGACAGAGAGTGGGCGAGAGTGAGACTGGGCGAGAGTAAGAGAGGGGTCGAGACAGAGAGTGGGGGAGAGAGAGAGTGGGCGAGAGAGAGAGAGAGTGGTAGAGAGTGAGAAAGAGAGAGTGGGCGAGAGAGAGCGCAGGCAAGAGAGAGCGTGGGCGAGAGAGAGTGGGCGAGAGAGAGAGTGGTAGAGAGTGAGAGATTGGGCGAGAGAGAGAGTGGGCGAGAGAGAGAGTGGTAGAGAGTGAGAGATTGGGCGAGAGAGAGAGTGGGCGAGAGAGAGAGTGGGCGAGAGTGAGAGATGTGGGAGAGATAGCGCAGGCAAGAGTGTGAATGGGCGAGAGTGAGAGAGGGGTGAGAGAGAGACAGTGGGAGAGAGTGAGAGAGTGGGCGAGAGAGAGAGTGGGAGAGAGTGAGAGAGAGGGAGAGAGAGAGGGGGTGAGAGAGAGACAGTGGGAGAGAGTGAGAGAGTGGGCGAGAGAGAGAGTGGGAGAGAGTGAGAGAGAGGGAGAGAGAGAGTGGGCTAGAGAGAGAGAGTGGGAGAGAGTGAGAGAATGGGCGAGAGAGAGTGGGCGTGAGAGACTGTGGGCGAGAGTGAGGGGTGATAGTGAGACTGGGTGAGAGAGCGAGAGTGGGCGAGAGAGAGAGTAGGAGAGAGTGAGAGAGTGTGGGTGATAGAGAGTGTTTGCCAGAGAGAGAGTGGGCGAGAATGAGAGAGTGGGCGAGAGAGAGAGTGAACGAGAGAGAGAGTGGGCTAGAGAGAGAGAATGGACGAGAGAGAAAGTGGGCGAGAGAGAGTGTTGGCGAGAGAGAGAGTGGGCGAGAGAGAGAGTGGGTGAGAGTGAGAGAGTGGGCGAGAGAGACTGTGGGCGAGAGTGAGGGGTGATAGTGAGACTGGGTGAGAGAGCGAGAGTGGGCGAGAGAGAAAGTAGGAGAGAGTGAGAGAGTGTGCGAGAGAGTGTGGGTGATAGAGAGTGTTGGCCAGAGAGAGAGTGGGCGAGAATGAGAGAGTGGGCGAGAGAGAGAGTGGGCGAGAGAGAGAGTGGGCTAGAGAGAGAGAATGGACGAGAGAGAAAGTGGGCGAGAGAGAGTGTTGGCGAGAGAGAGAGTGCGCGAGAGAGAGAGTGGGTGAGAGTGAGAGAGTGGGCGAGAGAGAGTAGGCGAGAGTGTGAGAATGGGCGACAGAGAGAGTGGGCGAGATAGTGGGAGAGAGTGAGAGAGTGGGCAAGAGTGAGAGTGGGCGAGAGAGTGTGTGGGCGAGAGAGAGTGGGCGAGAGTGTGACTGGGTGAGAGTGAGAGAGTGGGTGAAGAGTAGGCGAGAGATAGAGTGGGCGAGAGAGAGTGTGGGAGAGAGTGTGAGAGTGGGCAAGAGAGATTGGGCGAGAGAGAGTGTGGTCGGGAGAGTGTGGGCGAGAGAGTGTGGGTGAGAGAGAGTGGGTGAGAGTGAGACCGGGCGAGTGTGAGAGAGTGGGCGAGAGAGAGAGTGGGAGAGAGCGAGAGAGTGGGAGAGAGAGAGTGGGCTGGAGTGAGAGAATGGGCGAGAGAGTGTGGGCGTGAGAGACTGTGGGCGAGAGTGAGGGGTGAGAGTGAGACTGGGCGAGAGAGAGTGGGCGAGAGACAGAGTCGGAGAGAGTTAGAGAGTGGGCGAGAGTGAGAGTGGGCGGGAGAGTGTGTGGGTGAGAGAGAGACTGGGTGAGAGAGAGAGTGGGCGAGAGAAACTGGGTGAGAGAGAGTAGGAGAGAGTGAGAGAGTGGAGAGAGAGAGAGAGTGGGCGAGAGAGAGTGTTGGCGAGAGAGAGAGTGGGCGAGAGAGAGTGGGTGAGAGTGAGAGAGTGAGCGAGAGAGATTGGACGAGAGTGTGAGAATGGGCGAGAGAGAGAGTGGGCGAGAGACAGAGTGGGAGAGAGTGAGAGAGTGGGCGAGAGTGAGTGTGGGCGAGAGAGTGTGTGGGCGAGAGTGAGAGAGTGGGCGAGAGAGAGAGAGGGAGAGAGTGAGAGAATGGGCGTGAGAGAGTTTGGGCGAGAGTGAGACTGGGTGAAAGAGAGAGAGTGGGCGAGAGAGAGAGTGGGCGAGCGAAAGAGTTGGAGAGAGAGAGAGTGAGAGGATGAAAGAGTGGGTGTGACAGAGAGGGCGAGAGAGAGAAAGAGTGGATGAGAGAGAGTGGGCGAGAGAGAGAAAGAGTGGGCGAGAGAGAGTGGGCAAGAGAGAGAGTGTGCGAGAGAGAGAGTGAGTGGGCGAGAGAGAGAGTGTGGGTGAGAGTGAGAGGCGGGTAGAGGAACATAATGGGCGAGAGAGAGATTGGGCGAGAGTGAGAGAGTGGGCGAGAGAGAGAATTGGTGAGAGAGAGATTGGGCGAGAGTGACAGTGGGCGAGAGAGAGAGTGGGAGAGAGTGAGAGAGCGGGCGAAAGAGAGATTGGGAAAGAGTGAGAGAGTGGGCGAGAGAGAGTGGACGAGAGAGAGGGCAAGCGAGAGAGAGTGGGCGAGAGAGAGTGTTGGCGAGTGAGAGAGTGGGCGAGAGAGAGTGGGTGAGAGTGAGAGAGTGGGCGAGAGAGAGATTGGGCGAGTGTGTGAGAATGGGCGAGAGAGAGAGTGGGCGAGAGAGAGAGTGGGCGAGAGAGAGAGTGGGAGAGAGTGAGAGAGTGGGCGCAGAGCGTGAGAATGGCCGAGAGAGAGAGTGGGCGAGAGAGAGTGGGAGCGAGATGAGGGAGCGAGATGAGTGGGCGAGAGAGAGTGACTGGGCGAGAGTAAGAGAGTGGGCGAGAGAGAGAGTGGGAGAGAGTGAGAGAGTGGGCGAGAGAGAGAGTGGGAGAGAGTGAGCGAGTGGACAAGAGAGAGTGGGCGAGAGAGAGCGCAGGCGAGAGAGAGAGTGGGCGAGAGAGAGTGTTGGCGAGTGAGAGAGTGGGCGAGAGAGAGGTTGGGCGAGAGTGTGAGAATGGGCGAGAGAGAGAGTGGGCGAGAGAGTGAGAGGCGGGTAGAGGAACATAATGGGCGAGAGAGAGAGTGGGCGAGAGTGAGAGAGTGGGCGAGAGAGAGAATTGGTGAGAGAGAGATTGGGCGAGAGTGAGAGTAGGCGAGAAAGAGAGTGGGAGAGAGTGAGAGAGCGGGCGAGAGAGAGAGATTTGGAAAGAGTGAGAGAGTGGGCGAGAGAGAGTGGACGAGAGAGAGCGCAGGCGAGAGAGAGTGGGCGAGAGAGAGTTGCCAAGAGAGAGAGTGGGCGAGAGAGAGTGGGTGAGAGTGAGAGAGTGGGCGAGAGAGAGAGTGGGAGAGAGTGAGAGAGTGGGAGAGAGAGAGTGAGAGAGTGAAAGAGTGGGTGTGAGAGAGTGGGGGCGAGAGAGAGAGAGTGGGCAAGAGGGAGTGGTTGAGAGAGAGTGTGGGCAAGTGAGACTGGGCGAAAGATTGCGTGAGAGAGAGTGGGCGAGAGTGAGACAGTGGGCGAGAGAGAGTGGGCAAGAGAGAGTGTGGGCGAGACAGAGAGTGGGTGAGAGTGAGACTGCGCGAGCGTGAGAAAGTGAGCGAGAGAGAGAGTGGGAGAGAGTGAGAGAGTGGGCGACAGAGAGAGTAGGCGAGAGAGAGAGTGGGCGAGAGGGAGTGTGGGCGAGATAGAGAGTGGGCAAGACAGAGAGTGCGTGAGATTGAGACTGGGCCAAAGAGAGAGTGGGTGAGAGAGAGTGGGTGAGATTGTGACTGGACGAGAGTGAGAGAGTGGGCGAGAGAGAGAATGCGTGCGAGAGAGTGTGGGCGAGAGTGAGACTGGGCGAAAGAGAGAGAGTGGGTGAGAGAGAGAGTGGGCGAGAGAGAGTGGGAGAGAGAGAGAGAGAGAGATAGTGAGAGAGAGAGAGATTGGGAAAGAGTGAGAGATTGGGCGAGAGAGAGTTGGCAAGAGAGAGTGTGGGAGAGAGTGAGAGAGTGGGCGAGAGAGACAGTGGGAGAGAGAGAGTGGGCAAGAGAGAGTGGGTGAGAGTGAGTGAGAGAGAGTGAGATCGTGGGCAAGAAAGAGTGAGCGAGAGAGAGTGTGGGAGAGAGTGTGGGCGAGACAGAGATTGGGCAAGACAGAGACTGCGTGAGATTGAGACTGGGCCAAAGAGAGAGTGGGTGAGAGAGAGTGGGCGAGATTGTGACTGGACGAGAGTGAGAGAGTGGGCGAGAGAGAGAATGCGTGCGAGAGAGTGTGGGCGAGAGTGAGACTGGGCGAAAGAGAGAGAGTGGGCGAGAGAGAGAGAGAGAGATAGTGAGAGAGAGAGAGATTGGGAAAGAGTGAGAGTTTGGGCGAGAGAGAGTTGGCAAGAGAGAGTGTGGGAGAGAGTGAGAGAGTGGGCGAGAGAGAGAGTGGGAGAGAGAGAGAGAGTGGGCAAGAGAGAGTGGGTGAGAGTGAGTGAGAGAGAGTGAGATCGTGGGCAAGAAAGAGTGAGCGAGAGAGAGTGTGGGCGAGAGAGTGTGGGCGAGACAGAGAGTGGGTGAGAGTGAGACTGGGCGAGAGTGAGAGAGTGGGCGACAGAAAGTGGGCAAGAGTGAGAGAGTGGGCGAGAGTGAGACTGGGCGAGATTGAGACTGTGAGCGAGAGTAAGACTGGGCGAGAGTGAGAGAGTGGTCGAGACAGAGAGTGGGGGAGAGAGAGAGAGTGGGCGGGAGAGAGTACGCAAGGGAGAGTGTGGGCGAGACAGAGAGTGGGCGAGAGAGAGAGTGGGCGAGAGAGAGTGGGCGAGAGTGAGAGAGTGGGTGAGAGAGAGCGCAGGCGAGAGTGTGAATGGGCGAGAGTGAGAGAGGGGGTGAGAGAGAGACAGTGGGAGAGAGTGAGAGAGTGGGCGAGAGAGAGAGTGGGAGAGAGTGGCAGAGAGAGAGAGTGGGCTAGAGAGAGAGAGTGGGAGAGAGTGAGAGAATGGGCGAGAGAGAGAGTGGGCGTGAGAGAGTGTGGGCGAGAGTGAGGGGTGAGAGTGAGACTGAGCGAGAGAGAGAGAGTGGGCGAGAGAGAGTGGGTGAGAGAGAGAGTGGGAGAGAGAGAGAGAGTAGGAGAGAGTGAGAGAGTGTGCGAGAGAGTGTGGGTGATAGAGTGTTGGCCAGAGAGAGAGTCGGCGAGAATGAGAGAGTGGGCGAGAGAGAGAGGGTGCGACAGACGGAGTGGGAGAGAGTGAGAGAGTGGGAGAGAGAGAGTGTGCTAGAGAGAGAGAGTGGGAGAGAGTGAGAGAAGAGGCGAGAGAGAGAGTGGGCATGAGAGAGTGTGGGCGAGAGTGAGCGGTGAGAGTGAGACTGGGCGAGAGAGAGAGAGTGGGCGAGAGAGACAGTGGGCGAGGGAGATTGGGCGAGAGTGTGACTGGGAGAGAGAGTGTAGGTGAGAGAGAGAGTGGGAGAGAGAGAGAGTAGGAGAGAGTGAGAGAGTGTGCGAGAGAGTGTGGGTGATAGATAGTGTTGGCCAGAGAGAGAGTGGGCAAGAATGAGAGAGTGGGTGAGAGAGAGAGTGGGCGAGAGAGAGATTGGGAGAGGGTGAGAGAGTGGGCGAGAGAGAGAGTGGGAGAGAGAGAGAGAGAGAGAGTGGTCGAGACAGAGTGTGGGCGAGACAGAGTGGGCGAGATTGAGACTTGGCAAGAGTGAGAGAGTGGTCGACACAGCGAGTGAGCGAGAGAGAGAGTGGGCGAGAGAGAGTGGGCAAGGGAGAGTGTGGGTGAGACAGAGAGTGGGTGAGAGTGAGACTGGGCGAGAGTGAGAGAGTGGTCGAGAGAGAGTGGGCGGGAGAGAGTACGCAAGGGAGAGTGTGGGCGAGACAGAGAGTGGGCGAGAGTGAGACTGGGCGAGAGTGAGAGAGTGGGCGAGAGAGAGATTGGGCGAGAGAGAGAGTGGGCGAGAGAGAGTGGGCGAGAGTGAGAGAGTGGGCGAGAGAGAGCGCAGGCGAGAGTGTGAATGGGCGAGAGTGAGAGAGGGGGTGAGAGAGAGACAGTGGGAGAGAGTGAGAGAGTGGGCGAGAGAGAGAGTGGGAGAGAGTGGCAGAGAGAGAGAGTGGGCTAGAGAGAGAGAGTGGGAGAGAGTGAGAGAATGGGCGAGAGAGAGAGTGGGCGTGAGAGAGTGTGGGCGAGAGTGAGGGGTGAGAGTGAGACTGAGCGAGAGAGAGAGAGTGGGCGAGAGAGAGTGGGTGAGAGAGAGAGTGGGAGAGAGAGAGAGTAGGAGAGAGTGAGAGAGTGTGCGAGAGAGTGTGGGTGATAGAGTGTTGGCCAGAGAGAGAGTCGGCGAGAATGAGAGAGTGGGCGAGAGAGAGAGGGTGCGACAGACGGAGTGGGAGAGAGTGAGAGAGTGGGAGAGAGAGAGTGTGCTAGAGAGAGAGAGTGGGAGAGAGTGAGAGAAGAGGCGAGAGAGAGAGTGGGCATGAGAGAGTGTGGGCGAGAGTGAGCGGTGAGAGTGAGACTGGGCGAGAGAGAGAGAGTGGGCGAGAGAGACAGTGGGCGAGGGAGATTGGGCGAGAGTGTGACTGGGAGAGAGAGTGTAGGTGAGAGAGAGAGTGGGAGAGAGAGAGAGTAGGAGAGAGTGAGAGAGTGTGCGAGAGAGTGTGGGTGATAGATAGTGTTGGCCAGAGAGAGAGTGGGCGAGAATGAGAGAGTGGGTGAGAGAGAGAGTGAGCGAGAGAGAGATTGGGAGAGGGTGAGAGAGTGGGCGAGAGAGAGAGTGGGAGAGAGAGAGAGAGAGAGTGGTCGAGACAGAGTGTGGGCGAGACAGAGTGGGCGAGATTGAGACTTGGCAAGAGTGAGAGAGTGGTCGACACAGAGAGTGAGCGAGAGAGAGAGTGGGCGAGAGAGAGTGGGCAAGGGAGAGTGTGGGTGAGACAGAGAGTGGGTGAGAGTGAGACTGGGCGAGAGTGAGAGAGTGGTCGAGAGAGAGTGGGCGGGAGAGAGTACGCAAGGGAGAGTGTGGGCGAGACAGAGAGTGGGCGAGAGTGAGACTGGGCGAGAGTGAGAGAGTGGGCGAGAGAGAGATTGGGCGAGAGAGAGAGTGGGCAAGACAGAGAGTGCGTGAGATTGAGACTGGGCCAAAGAGAGAGTGGGTGAGAGAGAGTGGGTGAGATTGTGACTGGACGAGAGTGAGAGAGTGGGCGAGAGAGAGAATGCGTGCGAGAGAGTGTGGGCGAGAGTGAGACTGGGCGAAAGAGAGAGAGTGGGTGAGAGAGAGAGTGGGCGAGAGAGAGTGGGAGAGAGAGAGAGAGAGAGATAGTGAGAGAGAGAGAGATTGGGAAAGAGTGAGAGATTGGGCGAGAGAGAGTTGGCAAGAGAGAGTGTGGTAGAGAGTGAGAGAGTGGGCGAGAGAGACAGTGGGAGAGAGAGAGTGGGCAAGAGAGAGTGGGTGAGAGTGAGTGAGAGAGAGTGAGATCGTGGGCAAGAAAGAGTGAGCGAGAGAGAGTGTGGGAGAGAGTGTGGGCGAGACAGAGATTGGGCAAGACAGAGACTGCGTGAGATTGAGACTGGGCCAAAGAGAGAGTGGGTGAGAGAGAGTGGGCGAGATTGTGACTGGACGAGAGTGAGAGAGTGGGCGAGAGAGAGAATGCGTGCGAGAGAGTGTGGGCGAGAGTGAGACTGGGCGAAAGAGAGAGAGTGGGCGAGAGAGAGAGAGAGAGATAGTGAGAGAGAGAGAGATTGGGAAAGAGTGAGAGTTTGGGCGAGAGAGAGTTGGCAAGAGAGAGTGTGGGAGAGAGTGAGAGAGTGGGCGAGAGAGAGAGTGGGAGAGAGAGAGAGAGTGGGCAAGAGAGAGTGGGTGAGAGTGAGTGAGAGAGAGTGAGATCGTGGGCAAGAAAGAGTGAGCGAGAGAGAGTGTGGGCGAGAGAGTGTGGGCGAGACAGAGAGTGGGTGAGAGTGAGACTGGGCGAGAGTGAGAGAGTGGGCGACAGAAAGTGGGCAAGAGTGAGAGAGTGGGCGAGAGTGAGACTGGGCGAGATTGAGACTGTGAGCGAGAGTAAGACTGGGCGAGAGTGAGAGAGTGGTCGAGACAGAGAGTGGGGGAGAGAGAGAGAGTGGGCGGGAGAGAGTACGCAAGGGAGAGTGTGGGCGAGACAGAGAGTGGGCGAGAGAGAGAGTGGGCGAGAGAGAGTGGGCGAGAGTGAGAGTGTGGGTGAGAGAGAGCGCAGGCGAGAGTGTGAATGGGCGAGAGTGAGAGAGGGGGTGAGAGAGAGACAGTGGGAGAGAGTGAGAGAGTGGGCGAGAGAGAGAGTGGGAGAGAGTGGCAGAGAGAGAGAGTGGGCTAGAGAGAGAGAGTGGGAGAGAGTGAGAGAATGGGCGAGAGAGAGAGTGGGCGTGAGAGAGTGTGGGCGAGAGTGAGGGGTGAGAGTGAGACTGAGCGAGAGAGAGAGAGTGGGCGAGAGAGAGTGGGTGAGAGAGAGAGTGGGAGAGAGAGAGAGAGTAGGAGAGAGTGAGAGAGTGTGCGAGAGAGTGTGGGTGATAGAGTGTTGGCCAGAGAGAGAGTCGGCGAGAATGAGAGAGTGGGCGAGAGAGAGAGGGTGCGACAGACGGAGTGGGAGAGAGTGAGAGAGTGGGAGAGAGAGAGTGTGCTAGAGAGAGAGAGTGGGAGAGAGTGAGAGAAGAGGCGAGAGAGAGAGTGGGCATGAGAGAGTGTGGGCGAGAGTGAGCGGTGAGAGTGAGACTGGGCGAGAGAGAGAGAGTGGGCGAGAGAGACAGTGGGCGAGGGAGATTGGGCGAGAGTGTGACTGGGAGAGAGAGTGTAGGTGAGAGAGAGAGTGGGAGAGAGAGAGAGTAGGAGAGAGTGAGAGAGTGTGCGAGAGAGTGTGGGTGATAGATAGTGTTGGCCAGAGAGAGAGTGGGCGAGAATGAGAGAGTGGGTGAGAGAGAGAGTGGGCGAGAGAGAGATTGGGAGAGGGTGAGAGAGTGGGCGAGAGAGAGAGTGGGAGAGAGAGAGAGAGAGAGAGTGGTCGAGACAGAGTGTGGGCGAGACAGAGTGGGCGAGATTGAGACTTGGCAAGAGTGAGAGAGTGGTCGACACAGCGAGTGAGCGAGAGAGAGAGTGGGCGAGAGAGAGTGGGCAAGGGAGAGTGTGGGTGAGACAGAGAGTGGGTGAGAGTGAGACTGGGCGAGAGTGAGAGAGTGGTCGAGAGAGAGTGGGCGGGAGAGAGTACGCAAGGGAGAGTGTGGGCGAGACAGAGAGTGGGCGAGAGTGAGACTGGGCGAGAGTGAGAGAGTGGGCGAGAGAGAGATTGGGCGAGAGAGAGAGTGGGCGAGAGAGAGTGGGCGAGAGTGAGAGAGTGGGCGAGAGAGAGCGCAGGCGAGAGTGTGAATGGGCGAGAGTGAGAGAGGGGGTGAGAGAGAGACAGTGGGAGAGAGTGAGAGAGTGGGCGAGAGAGAGAGTGGGAGAGAGTGGCAGAGAGAGAGAGTGGGCTAGAGAGAGAGAGTGGGAGAGAGTGAGAGAATGGGCGAGAGAGAGAGTGGGCGTGAGAGAGTGTGGGCGAGAGTGAGGGGTGAGAGTGAGACTGAGCGAGAGAGAGAGAGTGGGCGAGAGAGAGTGGGTGAGAGAGAGAGTGGGAGAGAGAGAGAGTAGGAGAGAGTGAGAGAGTGTGCGAGAGAGTGTGGGTGATAGAGTGTTGGCCAGAGAGAGAGTCGGCGAGAATGAGAGAGTGGGCGAGAGAGAGAGGGTGCGACAGACGGAGTGGGAGAGAGTGAGAGAGTGGGAGAGAGAGAGTGTGCTAGAGAGAGAGAGTGGGAGAGAGTGAGAGAAGAGGCGAGAGAGAGAGTGGGCATGAGAGAGTGTGGGCGAGAGTGAGCGGTGAGAGTGAGACTGGGCGAGAGAGAGAGAGTGGGCGAGAGAGACAGTGGGCGAGGGAGATTGGGCGAGAGTGTGACTGGGAGAGAGAGTGTAGGTGAGAGAGAGAGTGGGAGAGAGAGAGAGTAGGAGAGAGTGAGAGAGTGTGCGAGAGAGTGTGGGTGATAGATAGTGTTGGCCAGAGAGAGAGTGGGCGAGAATGAGAGAGTGGGTGAGAGAGAGAGTGAGCGAGAGAGAGATTGGGAGAGGGTGAGAGAGTGGGCGAGAGAGAGAGTGGGAGAGAGAGAGAGAGAGAGAGTGGTCGAGACAGAGTGTGGGCGAGACAGAGTGGGCGAGATTGAGACTTGGCAAGAGTGAGAGAGTGGTCGACACAGCGAGTGAGCGAGAGAGAGAGTGGGCGAGAGAGAGTGGGCAAGGGAGAGTGTGGGTGAGACAGAGAGTGGGTGAGAGTGAGACTGGGCGAGAGTGAGAGAGTGGTCGAGAGAGAGTGGGCGGGAGAGAGTACGCAAGGGAGAGTGTGGGCGAGACAGAGAGTGGGCGAGAGTGAGACTGGGCGAGAGTGAGAGAGTGGGCGAGAGAGAGATTGGGCGAGAGAGAGAGTGGGCGAGAGAGAGTGGGCGAGAGTGAGAGAGTGGGCGAGAGAGAGCGCAGGCGAGAGTGTGAATGGGCGAGAGTGAGAGAGGGGGTGAGAGAGAGACAGTGGGAGAGAGTGAGAGAGTGGGCGAGAGAGAGAGTGGGAGAGAGTGGCAGAGAGAGAGAGTGGGCTAGAGAGAGAGAGTGGGAGAGAGTGAGAGAATGGGCGAGAGAGAGAGTGGGCGTGAGAGAGTGTGGGCGAGAGTGAGGGGTGAGAGTGAGACTGAGCGAGAGAGAGAGAGTGGGCGAGAGAGAGTGGGTGAGAGAGAGAGTGGGAGAGAGAGAGAGTAGGAGAGAGTGAGAGAGTGTGCGAGAGAGTGTGGGTGATAGAGTGTTGGCCAGAGAGAGAGTCGGCGAGAATGAGAGAGTGGGCGAGAGAGAGAGGGTGTGACAGACGGAGTGGGAGAGAGTGAGAGAGTGGGAGAGAGAGAGTGTGCTAGAGAGAGAGAGTGGGAGAGAGTGAGAGAAGAGGCGAGAGAGAGAGTGGGCATGAGAGAGTGTGGGCGAGAGTGAGCGGTGAGAGTGAGACTGGGCGAGAGAGAGAGAGTGGGCGAGAGAGACAGTGGGCGAGGGAGATTGGGCGAGAGTGTGACTGGGAGAGAGAGTGTAGGTGAGAGAGAGAGTGGGAGAGAGAGAGAGTAGGAGAGAGTGAGAGAGTGTGCGAGAGAGTGTGGGTGATAGATAGTGTTGGCCAGAGAGAGAGTGGGCGAGAATGAGAGAGTGGGTGAGAGAGAGAGTGAGCGAGAGAGAGATTGGGAGAGGGTGAGAGAGTGGGCGAGAGAGAGAGTGGGAGAGAGAGAGAGAGAGAGTGGTCGAGACAGAGTGTGGGCGAGACAGAGTGGGCGAGATTGAGACTTGGCAAGAGTGAGAGAGTGGTCGACACAGCGAGTGAGCGAGAGAGAGAGTGGGCGAGAGAGAGTGGGCAAGGGAGAGTGTGGGTGAGACAGAGAGTGGGTGAGAGTGAGAATGGGCGAGAGTGAGATAGTGGTCGAGAGAGAGTGGGCGAGAGAGAGAGTGGTAGAGAGTGAAAAAGAGAGAGTGGGCGAGAGTGAGAGAGTGGGCGATAGAGAGACTGGGAGCGAGTGAGAGAATGGGCGAGAGAGAGAGTGGGCGTGAGAGAGTGTGGGCGAGAGTGAGGGGTGAGAGTCAGACTGGGCGAAAGAGAGAGAGTGGCCGAGAGAGAGAGTGGGCGAGAGAGAGTAGGAGAGAGTGAGAGAGTGTGCGAGGGAGTGTGGGTGATATAGAGTGTTGGCCAGAGAGAGAGTGGGCGAGAATGAGAGAGTGGGCCAGAGAGTGAGTGGGTGAGAGTGAGAGAGTGGTCGAGACAGAGAGTGGGCGAGAGAGAGGGTGGGCGAGATTGAGAGAGTGGTCGTGACAGAGAGAGAGAGAGCGTGAGAGAGAGTGGGCGAGGGAGACTGGGCAAGGGAGAGTTTGGGCGAGACAGAGAGTGGGTGAGAGTGAGACTAGGCGAGAGTGAGAGAGTGGTCGAGAGAGAGTGGGCGAGAGAGAGTGGGCAAGAGAGAGAGAGAGTGGGCGAGATTGAGAGATTGGGCGAGAGAGAGCGCGGGCAATAGAGAGAGTGGGCGAGAGAGAGAGTAGGTGAGAGTGAGACTGGGCCAAAGAGAGAGTGGGTGAGAGAGATTGGGCGAGAGTGTGACTGGGCGAGAGTGAGAGAGTGGGCGAGAGAGAGAGTGGGAGAGAGTGAGAGAGTGGGCGAGAGAGAGTGGGCGAGAGAGAGTGATGGAGAGAGTGAGAGAGTGGGCGAGAGAGAGAGTGGGAGAGAGTGGCAGAGAGAGAGACTGGGCTAGAGAGAGAGAGTGGGAGAGAGTGAGAGAATGGGCGAGAGAGAGAGTGGGCGTGAGAGAGTGTGGGCGAGAGTGAGGGGTGAGAGTGAGACTGAGCGAGAGAGAGAGAGTGGGCGAGAGAGAGTGGGTGAGAGAGAGAGTGGGAGAGAGAGAGAGTAGGAGAGAGTGAGAGAGTGTGCGAGAGAGTGTGGGTGATAGAGTGTTGGCCAGAGAGAGAGTCGGCGAGAATGAGAGAGTGGGCGAGAGAGAGAGAGGGGGCGACAGACGGAGTGGGAGAGAGTGAGAGAGTGGGAGAGAGAGAGTGTGCGAGAGAGAGAGAGTGGGAGAGAGTGAGAGAAGAGGCGAGAGAGAGAGTGGGCATGAGAGAGTGTGGGCGAGAGTGAGCGGTGAGAGTGAGACTGGGCGAGAGAGAGAGAGTGGGCGAGAGAGACAGTGGGCGAGGGAGATTGGGTGAGAGTGTGACTGGGAGAGAGAGTGTAGGTGAGAGAGAGAGTGGGAGAGAGAGAGAGTAGGAGAGAGTGAGAGAGTGTGCGAGAGAGTGTGGGTGATAGATAGTGTTGGCCAGAGAGAGAGTGGGCGAGAATGAGAGAGTAGGTGAGAGAGAGAGTGGGCGAGAGAGAGATTGGGAGAGGGTGAGAGAGTGGGCGAGAGAGAGAGTGGGAGAGAGAGAGAGAGAGAGAGAGAGTGGTCGAGACAGAGTGTGGGCGAGACAGAGTGGGCGAGATTGAGACTTGGCAAGAGTGAGAGAGTGGTCGACACAGCGAGTGAGCGAGAGAGAGAGTGGGCGAGAGAGAGTGGGCAAGGGAAAGTGTGGGTGAGACAGAGAGTGGGTGAGAGTGAGACTGGGCGAGAGTGAGAGAGTGGTCGAGAGAGAGTGGGCGAGAGAGAGAGTGGTAGAGAGTGAAAAAGAGAGAGTGGGCGAGAGTGAGAGAGTGGGCGATAGAGAGTGGGCGACAGAGAGAGTGGTAGAGAGTGAGAGAGTGGGAGAGAGAGAGTGGGCTAGAGAGAGCGAGTGGGGAGAGTGAGAGAATGGGCGAGAAGAGATAGTGGGCGTGAGAGAATATGGGCGAGTTTGAGTGGGTGAGAGTGAGACTGGGCGAGAGAGGGAGTGGGCGAGAGAGAGATTGGGCGAGAGGGAGAGTGGGCGAGAGAGAGTGGGCGAGAGTGAGAGAGTGGGCGATAGAGAGCGCAGGCGAGAGTGTGAATGGGCGAGAGTGAGAGAGGGGGTGAGAGAGAGACAGTGGGAGAGAGTGAGTGAGTGGGCGAGAGAGAGAGTGGGAGAGAGTGAGAGAGTGGGAGAGAGAGAGTGGGCTGGAGAGAGAGAGTGGGAGAGAGTGAGAGAATGGGCGAGAGAGAGAGTGGGCGTGAGAGAGTGTGGGAGGGAATGAGGGGTGAGAGTGGGACTGGGCGAGGGAGAGAGAGTGGGCGAGAGAGAGAGTGGGCGAGAGAGAGTGGGAGAGAGTGAGAGTGGGCGAGAGAGAGTGTGGGTGAGAGAGAGAGTGGGAGAGAGAGAGAGTAGGAGAGAGTGAGAGAGTGTGCGAGAGAGTGTGGGTAATAGAGAGTGTTGGCCAGAGAGAGAGTGGGCGAGAATGAGAGAGTGGGCGAGAGAGAGACTGGGAGCGAGTGAGAGAATGGGCGAGAGAGAGAGTTGGCGTGAGAGAGTGTGGGCGAGAGTGAGGGGTGAGAGTCAGACTGGGCGAAAGAGAGAGAGTGTCCGAGAGAGAGAGTGGGCGAGAGAGAGTAGGAGAGAGTGAGAGAGTGTGCGAGGGAGTGTTGGTGATATAGAGTGTTGGCCAGAGAGAGAGTGGGCGAGAATGAGAGAGTGGGCCAGAGAGTGAGTGGGCGAGAGTGAGAGAGTGGTCGAGACAGAGAGTGGGCGAGAGAGAGGGAGGGCGAGATTGAGAGAGTGGTCGTGACAGAGAGAGAGAGCGTGAGAGAGAGTGGGCGAAGGAGACTGGGCAAGGGAGAGTTTGGGCGAGACAGAGAGTGGGTGAGAGTGAGACTAGGCGAGAGTGAGAGAGTGGTCGAGAGAAAGTGGGCGAGAGAGAGTGGGCAAGAGAGAGAGAGAGTGGGCGAGATTGAGAGATTGGGCGAGAGAGAGCGCGGGCAATAGAGAGAGTGGGCGAGAGAGAGAGTAGGTGAGAGTGAGACTGGGCCAAAGAGAGAGTGGGTGAGAGAGAGTGGGCGAGAGTGTGACTGGGCGAGAGTGAGAGAGTGGGCGAGAGAGAGAGTGGGAGAGAGTGAGAGAGTGGGCGAGAGAGAGTGGGCGAGAGAGAGTGATGGAGAGAGTGAGAGAGTGGGCGAGAGAGAGAGTGGGAGAGAGTGGCAGAGAGAGAGAGTGGGCTAGAGAGAGAGAGTGGGAGAGTGTGAGAGAATGGGCGAGAGAGAGAGTGGGCGTGAGAGAGTGTGGGCGAGAGTGAGGGGTGAGAGTGAGACTGAGCGAGAGAGAGAGAGTGGGCGAGAGAGAGTGGGTGAGAGAGAGAGTGGGAGAGAGAGAGAGTAGGAGAGAGTGAGAGAGTGTGCGAGAGAGTGTGGGTGATAGAGTGTTGGCCAGAGAGAGAGTCGGCGAGAATGAGAGAGTGGGCGAGAGAGAGAGGGGGCGACAGACGGAGTGGGAGAGAGTGAGAGAGTGGGAGAGAGAGAGTGTGCGAGAGAGAGAGAGTGGGAGAGAGTGAGAGAAGAGGCGAGAGAGAGAGTGGGCATGAGAGAGTGTGGGCAAGAGTGAGCGGTGAGAGTGAGACTGGGCGAGAGAGAGAGAGTGGGCGAGAGAGACAGTGGGCGAGGGAGATTGGGCGAGAGTGTGACTGGGAGAGAGAGTGTAGTTGAGAGAGAGAGTGGGAGAGAGAGAGAGTAGGAGAGAGTGAGAGAGTGTGCGAGAGAGTGTGGGTGATAGATAGTGTTGGCCAGAGAGAGAGTGGGCGAGAATGAGAGAGTGGGTGAGAGAGAGAGTGGGCGAGAGAGAGATTGGGAGAGGGTGAGAGAGTGGGCGAGAGAGAGAGTGGGAGAGAGAGAGAGAGAGTGGTCGAGACAGAGTGTGGGCGAGACAGAGTGGGCGAGGTTGAGACTTGGCAAGAGTGAGAGAGTGGTCGACACAGCGAGTGAGCGAGAGAGAGAGTGGGCGAGAGAGAGTGGGCAAGGGAGAGTGTGGGTGAGACAGAGAGTGGGTGAGAGTGAGACTGGGCGAGAGTGAGAGAGTGGTCGAGAGAGAGTGGGCGAGAGAAAGAGTGGTAGAGAGTGAAAAAGAGAGAGTGGGCGAGAGTGAGAGAGTGGGTGATAGAGAGTGGGCGAGAGAGAGATTGGTAGAGAGTGAGAGAGTGGGAGAGAGAGAGTGGGCTAGAGAGAGAGAGTGGGGAGAGTGAGAGAATGGGCGAGAAGAGATAGTGGGCGTGAGAGAATATGGGCGAGTTTGAGTGGGTGAGAGTGAGATTGGGCGAGAGAGGGAGTGGGCGAGAGAGAGATTGGGCGAGAGGGAGAGTGGGCGAGAGAGAGTGGGCGAGAGTGAGAGAGTGGGCGATAGAGAGCGCAGGCGAGAGTGTGAATGGGCGAGAGTGAGAGAGGGGGTGAGAGAGAGACAGTGGGAGAGAGTGAGAGAGTGGGCGAGAGAGAGAGTGGTAGAGAGTGAGAGAGTGGGAGAGAGAGAGTGGGCTGGAGAGAGAGAGTGGGAGAGAGTGAGAGAATGGGCGAGAGAGAGAGTGGGCGTGAGAGAGTGTGGGAGGGAATGAGGGGTGAGAGTGGGACTGGGCGAGGGAGAGAGAGTGGGCGAGAGAGAGAGTGGGCGAGAGAGAGTGGGAGAGAGTGAGAGTGGGCGAGAGAGAGTGTGGGTGAGAGAGAGAGTGGGAGAGAGAGAGAGTAGGAGAGAGTGAGAGAGTGTGCGAGAGAGTGTGGGTGATAGAGAGTGTTGGCCAGAGAGAGAGTGGGCGAGAATGAGAGAGTGGGCGAGAGAGAGACTGGGAGCGAGTGAGAGAATGGGCGAGAGAGAGAGTGGGCGTGAGAGAGTGTGGGCGAGAGTGAGGGGTGAGAGTCAGACTGGGCGAAAGAGAGAGAGTGGCCGAGAGAGAGAGTGGGCGAGAGAGAGTAGGAGAGAGTGAGAGAGTGTGCGAGGGAGTGTGGGTGATATAGAGTGTTGGCCAGAGAGAGAGTGGGCGAGAATGAGAGAGTGGGCCAGAGAGTGAGTGGGCGAGAGTGAGAGAGTGGTCGAGACAGAGAGTGGGCGAGAGAGAGGGTGGGCGAGATTGAGAGAGTGGTCGTGACAGAGAGAGAGAGCGTGAGAGAGAGTGGGCGAGGGAGACTGGGCAAGGGAGAGTTTGGGCGAGACAGAGAGTGGGTGAGAGTGAGACTAGGCGAGAGTGAGAGAGTGGTCGAGAGAGAGTGGGCAAGAGAGAGTGGGCAAGAGAGAGAGAGAGTGGGCGAGATTGAGAGATTGGGCGAGAGAGAGCGCGGGCAATAGAGAGAGTGGGCGAGAGAGAGAGTAGGTGAGAGTGAGACTGGGCCAAAGAGAGAGTGGGTGAGAGAGATTGGGCGAGAGTGTGACTGGGCGAGAGTGAGAGAGTGGGCGAGAGAGAGAGTGGGAGAGAGTGAGAGAGTGGGCGAGAGAGAGTGGGCGAGAGAGAGTGATGGAGAGAGTGAGAGAGTGGGCGAGAGAGAGAGTGGGAGAGAGTGGCAGAGAGAGAGACTGGGCTAGAGACAGAGAGTGGGAGAGAGTGAGAGAATGGGCGAGAGAGAGAGTGGGCGTGAGAGAGTGTGGGCGAGAGTGAGGGGTGAGAGTGAGACTGAGCGAGAGAGAGAGAGTGGGCGAGAGAGAGAGTGGGAGAGAGTGAGAGAGTGGTCGAGAGAGAGTGGGCGAGAGAGAGTGATGGAGAGAGTGAGAGAGTGGGCGAGAGAGAGAGTGGGAGAGAGTGGCAGAGAGAGAGACTGGGCTAGAGAGAGAGAGTGGGAGAGAGTGAGAGAATGGGCGAGAGAGAGAGTGGGCGTGAGAGAGTGTGGGCGAGAGAGAGGGGTGAGAGTGAGACTGAGCGAGAGAGAGAGAGTGGGCGAGAGAGAGTGGGTGAGAGAGAGAGTGGGAGAGAGAGAGAGAGTAGGAGAGAGTGAGAGAGTGTGCGAGAGAATGTGGGTGATAGAGTGTTGGCCAGAGAGAGAGTCGGCGAGAATGAGAGAGTGGGCGTGAGAGAGAGGGGGCGACAGACGGAGTGGGAGAGAGTGAGAGAGTGGGAGAGAGAGAGTGTGCGAGAGAGAGAGAGTGGGAGAGAGTGAGAGAAGAGGCGAGAGAGAGTGAGGGCATGAGAGAGTGTGGGCGAGAGTGAGCGGTGAGAGTGAGACTGGGCGAGAGAGAGAGAGTGGGCGAGAGAGACAGTTGGCAAGGGAGATTGGGCGAGAGTGTGACTGGGAGAGAGAGTGTAGGTGAGAGAGAGAGTGGGAGAGAGAGAGAGTAGGAGAGAGTGAGAGAGTGTGCGAGAGAGTGTGGGTGATAGATAGTGTTGGCCAGAGAGAGAGTGGGCGAGAATGAGAGAGTGGGTGAGAGAGAGAGTGGGCAAGAGAGAGATTGGGAGAGGGTGAGAGAGTGGGCGAGAGAGAGAGTGGGAGAGAGAGAGAGAGAGTGGTCGAGACAGAGTGTGGGCGAGACAGAGTGGGCGAGATTGAGACTTGGCAGGAGTGAGAGAGTGGTCGCCACAGCGAGTGAGCGAGAGAGAGAGTGGGCGAGAGAGAGTGGGCAAGGGAGAGTGTGGGTGAGACAGAGAGTGGGTGAGAGTGAGACTGGGCGAGAGTGAGAGAGTGGTCGAGAGAGAGTGGGCGAGAGAGAGAGTGGTAGAGAGTGAAAAAGAGAGAGTGGGCGAGAGTGAGAGAGTGGGCGATAGAGAGACTCGGAGCGAGTGAGAGAATGGGCGAGAGAGAGAGTGGGCGTGAGAGAGTGTGGGCGAGAGTGAGGGGTGAGAGTCAGACTGGGCGAAAGAGAGAGAGTGGCCGAGAGAGAGAGTGGGCGAGAGAGAGTAGGAGAGAGTTAGAGAGTGTGCGAGGGAGTGTGGGTGATATAGAGTGTTGGCCAGAGAGAGAGTGGGCGAGAATGAGAGAGTGGGCCAGAGAGTGAGTGGGTGAGAGTGAGAGAGTGGTCGAGACAGAGAGTGGGCGAGAGAGAGGGTGGGCGAGATTGAGAGAGTGGTCGTGACAGAGAGAGAGAGAGCGTGAGAGAGAGTGGGCGAGGGAGACTGGGCAAGGGAGAGTTTGGGCGAGACAGAGAGTGGGTGAGAGTGAGACTAGGCGAGAGTGAGAGAGTGGTCGAGAGAGAGTGGGCGAGAGAGAGTGGGCAAGAGAGAGAGAGAGTGGGCGAGATTGAGAGATTGGGCGAGAGAGAGCGCGGGCAATAGAGAGAGTGGGCGAGAGAGAGAGTGGGTGAGAGTGAGACTGGGCCAAAGAGAGAGTGGGTGAGAGAGAGTGGGCAAGAGTGTGACTGGGCGAGAGTGAGAGAGTGGGCGAGAGAGAGAGTGGGAGAGAGTGAGAGAGTGGGCGAGAGAGAGTGGGCGAGAGAGAGTGATGGAGATAGTGAGAGAGTGGGCGAGAGAGAGAGTGGGAGAGAGTGGCAGAGAGAGAGAGTGGGCTAGAGAGAGAGAGTGGGAGAGAGTGACAGAATGGGCGAGAGAGAGAGTGGGCGTGAGAGAGTGTGGGCGAGAGTGAGGTGTGAGAGTGAGACTGAGCGAGAGAGAGAGAGTGGGCGAGAGAGAGTGGGTGAGAGAGAGAGTGGGAGAGAGAGAGAGTAGGAGAGAGTGAGAGAGTGTGCGAGAGAGTGTGGGTGATAGAGTGTTGGCCAGAGAGAGAGTCGGCGAGAATGAGAGAGTGGGCGAGAGAGAGAGGGGGCGACAGACGGAGTGGGAGAGAGTGAGAGAGTGGGAGAGAGAGAGTGTGCGAGAGAGAGAGAGTGGGAGAGAGTGAGAGAAGAGGCGAGAGAGAGAGTGGGCATGAGAGAGTGTGGGCGAGAGTGAGCGGTGAGAGTGAGACTGGGCGAGAGAGAGAGAGTGGGCGAGAGAGACAGTGGGCGAGGGAGATTGGGCGAGAGTGTGACTGGGAGAGAGAGTGTAGGTGAGAGAGAGAGTGGGAGAGAGAGAGAGTAGGAGAGAGTGAGAGAGTGGGCGAGAGAGAGAGTGGGAGAGAGAGAGAGAGAGAGAGTGGTCGAGACAGAGTGTGGGCGAGACAGAGTGGGCGAGATTGAGACTTGGCAAGAGTGAGAGAGTGGTCGACACAGCGAGTGAGCGAGAGAGAGAGTGGGCGAGAGAGAGTGGGCAAGGGAGAGTGTGGGTGAGACAGAGAGTGGGTGAGAGTGAGACTGGGCGAGAGTGAGAGAGTGGTCGAGAGAGAGTGGGCGAGAGAGAGAGTGGTAGAGAGTGAAAAAGAGAGAGTGGGCGAGAGTGAGAGAGTGGGCGATAGAGTGTGGGCGAGAGAGAGAGTGGTAGAGAGTGAGAGAGTGGGAGAGAGAGAGTGGGCTAGAGAGAGCGAGTGGGGAGAGTGAGAGAATGGGCGAGAAGAGATAGTGGGCGTGAGAGAATATGGGCGAGTTTGAGTGGGTGAGAGTGAGACTGGGCGAGAGAGGGAGTGGGCGAGAGAGAGATTGGGCGAGAGGGAGAGTGGGCGAGAGAGAGCGGGCGAGAGTGAGAGAGTGGGCGATAGAGAGCGCAGGCGAGAGTGTGAATGGGCGAGAGTGAGAGAGGGGGTGAGAGAGAGACAGTGGGAGAGAGTGAGTGAGTGGGCGAGAGAGAGAGTGGGAGAGAGTGAGAGAGTGGGAGAGAGAGAGTGGGCTGGAGAGAGAGAGTGGGAGAGAGTGAGAGAATGGGCGAGAGAGAGAGTGGGCGTGAGAGAGTGTGGGAGGGAATGAGGGGTGAGAGTGGGACTGGGCGAGGGAGAGAGAGTGGGCGAGAGAGAGAGTGGGCGAGAGAGAGTGGGAGAGAGTGAGAGTGGGCGAGAGAGAGTGTGGGTGAGAGAGAGAGTGGGAGAGAGAGAGAGTAGGAGAGAGTGAGAGAGTGTGCGAGAGAGTGTGGGTAATAGAGAGTGTTGGCCAGAGAGAGAGTGGGCGAGAATGAGAGAGTGGGCGAGAGAGAGACTGGGAGCGAGTGAGAGAATGGGCGAGAGAGAGAGTTGGCGTGAGAGAGTGTGGGCGAGAGTGAGGGGTGAGAGTCAGACTGGGCGAAAGAGAGAGAGTGTCCGAGAGAGAGAGTGGGCGAGAGAGAGTAGGAGAGAGTGAGAGAGTGTGCGAGGGAGTGTGGGTGATATAGAGTGTTGGCCAGAGAGAGAGTGGGCGAGAATGAGAGAGTGGGCCAGAGAGTGAGTGGGCGAGAGTGAGAGAGTGGTCGAGACAGAGAGTGGGCGAGAGAGAGGGAGGGCGAGATTGAGAGAGTGGTCGTGACAGAGAGAGAGAGCGTGAGAGAGAGTGGGCGAAGGAGACTGGGCAAGGGAGAGTTTGGGCGAGACAGAGAGTGGGTGAGAGTGAGACTAGGCGAGAGTGAGAGAGTGGTCGAGAGAAAGTGGGCGAGAGAGAGTGGGCAAGAGAGAGAGAGAGTGGGCGAGATTGAGAGATTGGGCGAGAGAGAGCGCGGGCAATAGAGAGAGTGGGCGAGAGAGAGAGTAGGTGAGAGTGAGACTGGGCCAAAGAGAGAGTGGGTGAGAGAGAGTGGGCGAGAGTGTGACTGGGCGAGAGTGAGAGAGTGGGCGAGAGAGAGAGTGGGAGAGAGTGAGAGAGTGGGCGAGAGAGAGTGGGCGAGAGAGAGTGATGGAGAGAGTGAGAGAGTGGGCGAGAGAGAGAGTGGGAGAGAGTGGCAGAGAGAGAGAGTGGGCTAGAGAGAGAGAGTGGGAGAGTGTGAGAGAATGGGCGAGAGAGAGAGTGGGCGTGAGAGAGTGTGGGCGAGAGTGAGGGGTGAGAGTGAGACTGAGCGAGAGAGAGAGAGTGGGCGAGAGAGAGTGGGTGAGAGAGAGAGTGGGAGAGAGAGAGAGTAGGAGAGAGTGAGAGAGTGTGCGAGAGAGTGTGGGTGATAGAGTGTTGGCCAGAGAGAGAGTCGGCGAGAATGAGAGAGTGGGCGAGAGAGAGAGGGGGCGACAGACGGAGTGGGAGAGAGTGAGAGAGTGGGAGAGAGAGAGTGTGCGAGAGAGAGAGAGTGGGAGAGAGTGAGAGAAGAGGCGAGAGAGAGAGTGGGCATGAGAGAGTGTGGGCAAGAGTGAGCGGTGAGAGTGAGACTGGGCGAGAGAGAGAGAGTGGGCGAGAGAGACAGTGGGCGAGGGAGATTGGGCGAGAGTGTGACTGGGAGAGAGAGTGTAGTTGAGAGAGAGAGTGGGAGAGAGAGAGAGTAGGAGAGAGTGAGAGAGTGTGCGAGAGAGTGTGGGTGATAGATAGTGTTGGCCAGAGAGAGAGTGGGCGAGAATGAGAGAGTGGGTGAGAGAGAGAGTGGGCGAGAGAGAGATTGGGAGAGGGTGAGAGAGTGGGCGAGAGAGAGAGTGGGAGAGAGAGAGAGAGAGTGGTCGAGACAGAGTGTGGGCGAGACAGAGTGGGCGAGGTTGAGACTTGGCAAGAGTGAGAGAGTGGTCGACACAGCGAGTGAGCGAGAGAGAGAGTGGGCGAGAGAGAGTGGGCAAGGGAGAGTGTGGGTGAGACAGAGAGTGGGTGAGAGTGAGACTGGGCGAGAGTGAGAGAGTGGTCGAGAGAGAGTGGGCGAGAGAAAGAGTGGTAGAGAGTGAAAAAGAGAGAGTGGGCGAGAGTGAGAGAGTGGGTGATAGAGAGTGGGCGAGAGAGAGATTGGTAGAGAGTGAGAGAGTGGGAGAGAGAGAGTGGGCTAGAGAGAGAGAGTGGGAGAGAGTGAGAGAATGGGCGAGAAGAGATAGTGGGCGTGAGAGAATATGGGCGAGTTTGAGTGGGTGAGAGTGAGACTGGGCGAGAGAGGGAGTGGGCGAGAGAGAGATTGGGCGAGAGGGAGAGTGGGCGAGAGAGAGTGGGCGAGAGTGAGAGAGTGGGCGATAGAGAGCGCAGGCGAGAGTGTGAATGGGCGAGAGTGAGAGAGGGGGTGAGAGAGAGACAGTGGGAGAGAGTGAGAGAGTGGGCGAGAGAGAGAGTGGTAGAGAGTGAGAGAGTGGGAGAGAGAGAGTGGGCTGGAGAGAGAGAGTGGGAGAGAGTGAGAGAATGGGCGAGAGAGAGAGTGGGCGTGAGAGAGTGTGGGAGGGAATGAGGGGTGAGAGTGGGACTGGGCGAGGGAGAGAGAGTGGGCGAGAGAGAGAGTGGGCGAGAGAGAGTGGGAGAGAGTGAGAGTGGGCGAGAGAGAGTGTGGGTGAGAGAGAGAGTGGGAGAGAGAGAGAGTAGGAGAGAGTGAGAGAGTGTGCGAGAGAGTGTGGGTGATAGAGAGTGTTGGCCAGAGAGAGAGTGGGCGAGAATGAGAGAGTGGGCGAGAGAGAGACTGGGAGCGAGTGAGAGAATGGGCGAGAGAGAGAGTGGGCGTGAGAGAGTGTGGGCGAGAGTGAGGGGTGAGAGTCAGACTGGGCGAAAGAGAGAGAGTGGCCGAGAGAGAGAGTGGGCGAGAGAGAGTAGGAGAGAGTGAGAGAGTGTGCGAGGGAGTGTGGGTGATATAGAGTGTTGGCCAGAGAGAGAGTGGGCGAGAATGAGAGAGTGGGCCAGAGAGTGAGTGGGCGAGAGTGAGAGAGTGGTCGAGACAGAGAGTGGGCGAGAGAGAGGGTGGGCGAGATTGAGAGAGTGGTCGTGACAGAGAGAGAGAGCGTGAGAGAGAGTGGGCGAGGGAGACTGGGCAAGGGAGAGTTTGGGCGAGACAGAGAGTGGGTGAGAGTGAGACTAGGCGAGAGTGAGAGAGTGGTCGAGAGAGAGTGGGCAAGAGAGAGTGGGCAAGAGAGAGAGAGAGTGGGCGAGATTGAGAGATTGGGCGAGAGAGAGCGCGGGCAATAGAGAGAGTGGGCGAGAGAGAGAGTAGGTGAGAGTGAGACTGGGCCAAAGAGAGAGTGGGTGAGAGAGATTGGGCGAGAGTGTGACTGGGCGAGAGTGAGAGAGTGGGCGAGAGAGAGAGTGGGAGAGAGTGAGAGAGTGGGCGAGAGAGAGTGGGCGAGAGAGAGTGATGGAGAGAGTGAGAGAGTGGGCGAGAGAGAGAGTGGGAGAGAGTGGCAGAGAGAGAGACTGGGCTAGAGACAGAGAGTGGGAGAGAGTGAGAGAATGGGCGAGAGAGAGAGTGGGCGTGAGAGAGTGTGGGCGAGAGTGAGGGGTGAGAGTGAGACTGAGCGAGAGAGAGAGAGTGGGCGAGAGAGAGAGTGGGAGAGAGTGAGAGAGTGGTCGAGAGAGAGTGGGCGAGAGAGAGTGATGGAGAGAGTGAGAGAGTGGGCGAGAGAGAGAGTGGGAGAGAGTGGCAGAGAGAGAGACTGGGCTAGAGAGAGAGAGTGGGAGAGAGTGAGAGAATGGGCGAGAGAGAGAGTGGGCGTGAGAGAGTGTGGGCGAGAGAGAGGGGTGAGAGTGAGACTGAGCGAGAGAGAGAGAGTGGGCGAGAGAGAGTGGGTGAGAGAGAGAGTGGGAGAGAGAGAGAGAGTAGGAGAGAGTGAGAGAGTGTGCGAGAGAGTGTGGGTGATAGAGTGTTGGCCAGAGAGAGAGTCGGCGAGAATGAGAGAGTGGGCGTGAGAGAGAGGGGGCGACAGACGGAGTGGGAGAGAGTGAGAGAGTGGGAGAGAGAGAGTGTGCGAGAGAGAGAGAGTGGGAGAGAGTGAGAGAAGAGGCGAGAGAGAGTGAGGGCATGAGAGAGTGTGGGCGAGAGTGAGCGGTGAGAGTGAGACTGGGCGAGAGAGAGAGAGTGGGCGAGAGAGACAGTTGGCAAGGGAGATTGGGCGAGAGTGTGACTGGGAGAGAGAGTGTAGGTGAGATAGAGAGTGGGAGAGAGAGAGAGTAGGAGAGAGTGAGAGAGTGTGCGAGAGAGTGTGGGTGATAGATAGTGTTGGCCAGAGAGAGAGTGGGCGAGAATGAGAGAGTGGGTGAGAGAGAGAGTGGGCAAGAGAGAGATTGGGAGAGGGTGAGAGAGTGGGCGAGAGAGAGAGTGGGAGAGAGAGAGAGAGAGAGAGAGAGAGTGGTCGAGACAGAGTGTGGGCGAGACAGAGTGGGCGAGATTGAGACTTGGCAGGAGTGAGAGAGTGGTCGACACAGCGAGTGAGCGAGAGAGAGAGTGGGCGAGAGAGAGTGGGCAAGGGAGAGTGTGGGTGAGACAGAGAGTGGGTGAGAGTGAGACAGGGCGAGAGTGAGAGAGTGGTCGAGAGAGAGTGGGCGAGAGAGAGAGTGGTAGAGAGTGAAAAAGAGAGAGTGGGCGAGAGTGAGAGAGTGGGCGATAGAGAGACTCGGAGCGAGTGAGAGAATGGGCGAGAGAGAGTGTGGGCGTGAGAGAGTGTGGGCGAGAGTGAGGGGTGAGAGTCAGACTGGGCGAAAGAGAGAGAGTGGCCGAGAGAGAGAGTGGGCGAGAGAGAGTAGGAGAGAGTGAGAGAGTGTGCGAGGGAGTGTGGGTGATATAGAGTGTTGGCCAGAGAGCGAGTGGGCGAGAATGAGAGAGTGGGCCAGAGAGTGAGTGGGTGAGAGTGAGAGAGTGGTCGAGACAGAGAGTGGGCGAGAGAGAGGGTGGGCGAGATTGAGAGAGTGGTCGTGACAGAGAGAGAGAGAGCGTGAGAGAGAGTGGGCGAGGGAGACTGGGCAAGGGAGAGTTTGGGCGAGACAGAGAGTGGGTGAGAGTGAGACTAGGCGAGAGTGAGAGAGTGGTCGAGAGAGAGTGGGCGAGAGAGAGTGGGCAAGAGAGAGAGAGAGTGGGCGAGATTGAGAGATTGGGCGAGAGAGAGCGCGGGCAATAGAGAGAGTGGGCGAGAGAGAGAGTGGGTGAGAGTGAGACTGGGCCAAAGAGAGAGTGGGTGAGAGAGAGTGGGCAAGAGTGTGACTGGGCGAGAGTGAGAGAGTGGGCGAGAGAGAGAGTGGGAGAGAGTGAGAGAGTGGGCGAGAGAGAGTGGGCGAGAGAGAGTGATGGAGATAGTGAGAGAGTGGGCGAGAGAGAGAGTGGGAGAGAGTGGCAGAGAGAGAGAGTGGGCTAGAGAGAGAGAGTGGGAGAGAGTGACAGAATGGGCGAGAGAGAGAGTGGGCGTGAGAGAGTGTGGGCGAGAGTGAGGTGTGAGAGTGAGACTGAGCGAGAGAGAGAGAGTGGGCGAGAGAGAGTGGGTGAGAGAGAGAGTGGGAGAGAGAGAGAGTAGGAGAGAGTGAGAGAGTGTGCGAGAGAGTGTGGGTGATAGAGTGTTGGCCAGAGAGAGAGTCGGCGAGAATGAGAGAGTGGGCGAGAGAGAGAGGGGGCGACAGACGGAGTGGGAGAGAGTGAGAGAGTGGGAGAGAGAGAGTGTGCGAGAGAGAGAGAGTGGGAGAGAGTGAGAGAAGAGGCGAGAGAGAGAGTGGGCATGAGAGAGTGTGGGCGAGAGTGAGCGGTGAGAGTGAGACTGGGCGAGAGAGAGAGAGTGGGCGAGAGAGACAGTGGGCGAGGGAGATTGGGCGAGAGTGTGACTGGGAGAGAGAGTGTAGGTGAGAGAGAGAGTGGGAGAGAGAGAGAGTAGGAGAGAGTGAGAGAGTGGGCGAGAGAGAGAGTGGGAGAGAGAGAGAGAGAGAGTGGTCGAGACAGAGTGTGGGCGAGACAGAGTGGGCGAGTTTGAGACTTGGCAAGAGTGAGAGAGTGGTCGACACAGCGAGTGAGCGAGAGAGAGAGTGGGCGAGAGAGAGTGGGCAAGGGAGAGTGTGGGTGAGACAGAGAGTGGGTGAGAGTGAGACTGGGCGAGAGTGAGAGAGTGGTCGAGAGAGAGTGGGCGAGAGAAAGAGTGGTAGAGAGTGAAAAAGAGAGAGTGGGCGAGAGTGAGAGAGTGGGTGATAGAGAGTGGGCGAGAGAGAGATTGGTAGAGAGTGAGAGAGTGGGAGAGAGAGAGTGGGCTAGAGAGAGAGAGTGGGGAGAGTGAGAGAATGGGCGAGAAGAGATAGTGGGCGTGAGAGAATATGGGCGAGTTTGAGTGGGTGAGAGTGAGACTGGGCGAGAGAGGGAGTGGGCGAGAGAGAGATTGGGCGAGAGGGAGAGTGGGCGAGAGAGAGTGGGCGAGAGTGAGAGAGTGGGCGATAGAGAGCGCAGGCGAGAGTGTGAATGGGCGAGAGTGAGAGAGGGGGTGAGAGAGAGACAGTGGGAGAGAGTGAGAGAGTGGGCGAGAGAGAGAGTGGTAGAGAGTGAGAGAGTGGGAGAGAGAGAGTGGGCTGGAGAGAGAGAGTGGTAGAGAGTGAGAGAATGGGCGAGAGAGAGAGTGGGCGTGAGAGAGTGTGGGAGGGAATGAGGGGTGAGAGTGGGACTGGGCGAGGGAGAGAGAGTGGGCGAGAGAGAGAGTGGGCGAGAGAGAGTGGGAGAGAGTGAGAGTGGGCGAGAGAGAGTGTGGGTGAGCGAGAGAGTGGGAGAGAGAGAGAGTAGGAGAGAGTGAGAGAGTGTGCGAGAGAGTGTGGGTGATAGAGAGTGTTGGCCAGAGAGAGAGTGGGCGAGAATGAGAGAGTGGGCGAGAGAGAGACTGGGAGCGAGTGAGAGAATGGGCGAGAGAGAGAGTGGGCGTGAGAGAGTGTGGGCGAGAGTGAGGGGTGAGAGTCAGACTGGGCGAAAGAGAGAGAGTGGCCGAGAGAGAGAGTGGGCGAGAGAGAGTAGGAGAGAGTGAGAGAGTGTGCGAGGGAGTGTGGGTGATATAGAGTGTTGGCCAGAGAGAGAGTGGGCGAGAATGAGAGAGTGGGCCAGAGAGTGAGTGGGCGAGAGTGAGAGAGTGGTCGAGACAGAGAGTGGGCGAGAGAGAGGGTGGGCGAGATTGAGAGAGTGGTCGTGACAGAGAGAGAGAGCGTGAGAGAGAGTGGGCGAGGGAGACTGGGCAAGGGAGAGTTTGGGCGAGACAGAGAGTGGGTGAGAGTGAGACTAGGCGAGAGTGAGAGAGTGGTCGAGAGAGAGTGGGCAAGAGAGAGTGGGCAAGAGAGAGAGAGAGTGGGCGAGATTGAGAGATTGGGCGAGAGAGAGCGCGGGCAATAGAGAGAGTGGGCGAGAGAGAGAGTAGGTGAGAGTGAGACTGGGCCAAAGAGAGAGTGGGTGAGAGAGATTGGGCGAGAGTGTGACTGGGCGAGAGTGAGAGAGTGGGCGAGAGAGAGAGTGGGAGAGAGTGAGAGAGTGGGCGAGAGAGAGTGGGCGAGAGAGAGTGATGGAGAGAGTGAGAGAGTGGGCGAGAGAGAGAGTGGGAGAGAGTGGCAGAGAGAGAGACTGGGCTAGAGACAGAGAGTGGGAGAGAGTGAGAGAATGGGCGAGAGAGAGAGTGGGCGTGAGAGAGTGTGGGCGAGAGTGAGGGGTGAGAGTGAGACTGAGCGAGAGAGAGAGAGTGGGCGAGAGAGAGAGTGGGAGAGAGTGAGAGAGTGGTCGAGAGAGAGTGGGCGAGAGAGAGTGATGGAGAGAGTGAGAGAGTGGGCGAGAGAGAGAGTGGGAGAGAGTGGCAGAGAGAGAGACTGGGCTAGAGAGAGAGAGTGGGAGAGAGTGAGAGAATGGGCGAGAGAGAGAGTGGGCGTGAGAGAGTGTGGGCGAGAGAGAGGGGTGAGAGTGAGACTGAGCGAGAGAGAGAGAGTGGGCGAGAGAGAGTGGGTGAGAGAGAGAGTGGGAGAGAGAGAGAGAGTAGGAGAGAGTGAGAGAGTGTGCGAGAGAGTGTGGGTGATAGAGTGTTGGCCAGAGAGAGAGTCGGCGAGAATGAGAGAGTGGGCGTGAGAGAGAGGGGGCGACAGACGGAGTGGGAGAGAGTGAGAGAGTGGGAGAGAGAGAGTGTGCGAGAGAGAGAGAGTGGGAGAGAGTGAGAGAAGAGGCGAGAGAGAGTGAGGGCATGAGAGAGTGTGGGCGAGAGTGAGCGGTGAGAGTGAGACTGGGCGAGAGAGAGAGAGTGGGCGAGAGAGACAGTTGGCAAGGGAGATTGGGCGAGAGTGTGACTGGGAGAGAGAGTGTAGGTGAGAGAGAGAGTGGGAGAGAGAGAGAGTAGGAGAGAGTGAGAGAGTGTGCGAGAGAGTGTGGGTGATAGATAGTGTTGGCCAGAGAGAGAGTGGGCGAGAATGAGAGAGTGGGTGAGAGAGAGAGTGGGCAAGAGAGAGATTGGGAGAGGGTGAGAGAGTGGGCGAGAGAGAGAGTGGGAGAGAGAGAGAGAGAGAGAGAGAGAGAGTGGTCGAGACAGAGTGTGGGCGAGACAGAGTGGGCGAGATTGAGACTTGGCAGGAGTGAGAGAGTGGTCGACACAGCGAGTGAGCGAGAGAGAGAGTGGGCGAGAGAGAGTGGGCAAGGGAGAGTGTGGGTGAGACAGAGAGTGGGTGAGAGTGAGACTGGGCGAGAGTGAGAGAGTGGTCGAGAGAGAGTGGGCGAGAGAGAGAGTGGTAGAGAGTGAAAAAGAGAGAGTGGGCGAGAGTGAGAGAGTGGGCGATAGAGAGACTCGGAGCGAGTGAGAGAATGGGCGAGAGAGAGTGTGGGCGTGAGAGAGTGTGGGCGAGAGTGAGGGGTGAGAGTCAGACTGGGCGAAAGAGAGAGAGTGGCCGAGAGAGAGAGTGGGCGAGAGAGAGTAGGAGAGAGTGAGAGAGTGTGCGAGGGAGTGTGGGTGATATAGAGTGTTGGCCAGAGAGCGAGTGGGCGAGAATGAGAGAGTGGGCCAGAGAGTGAGTGGGTGAGAGTGAGAGAGTGGTCGAGACAGAGAGTGGGCGAGAGAGAGGGTGGGCGAGATTGAGAGAGTGGTCGTGACAGAGAGAGAGAGAGCGTGAGAGAGAGTGGGCGAGGGAGACTGGGCAAGGGATAGTTTGGGCGAGACAGAGAGTGGGTGAGAGTGAGACTAGGCGAGAGTGAGAGAGTGGTCGAGAGAGAGTGGGCGAGAGAGAGTGGGCAAGAGAGAGAGAGAGTGGGCGAGATTGAGAGATTGGGCGAGAGAGAGCGCGGGCAATAGAGAGAGTGGGCGAGAGAGAGAGTGGGTGAGAGTGAGACTGGGCCAAAGAGAGAGTGGGTGAGAGAGAGTGGGCAAGAGTGTGACTGGGCGAGAGTGAGAGAGTGGGCGAGAGAGAGAGTGGGAGAGAGTGAGAGAGTGGGCGAGAGAGAGTGGGCGAGAGAGAGTGATGGAGATAGTGAGAGAGTGGGCGAGAGAGAGAGTGGGAGAGAGTGGCAGAGAGAGAGAGTGGGCTAGAGAGAGAGAGTGGGAGAGAGTGACAGAATGGGCGAGAGAGAGAGTGGGCGTGAGAGAGTGTGGGCGAGAGTGAGGTGTGAGAGTGAGACTGAGCGAGAGAGAGAGAGTGGGCGAGAGAGAGTGGGTGAGAGAGAGAGTGGGAGAGAGAGAGAGTAGGAGAGAGTGAAAGAGTGTGCGAGAGAGTGTGGGTGATAGAGTGTTGGCCAGAGAGAGAGTCGGCGAGAATGAGAGAGTGGGCGAGAGAGAGAGGGGGCGACAGACGGAGTGGGAGAGAGTGAGAGAGTGGGAGAGAGAGAGTGTGCGAGAGAGAGAGAGTGGGAGAGAGTGAGAGAAGAGGCGAGAGAGAGAGTGGGCATGAGAGAGTGTGGGCGAGAGTGAGCGGTGAGAGTGAGACTGGGCGAGAGAGAGAGAGTGGGCGAGAGAGACAGTGGGCGAGGGAGATTGGGCGAGAGTGTGACTGGGAGAGAGAGTGTAGGTGAGAGAGAGAGTGGGAGAGAGAGAGAGTAGGAGAGAGTGAGAGAGTGGGCGAGAGAGAGAGTGGGAGAGAGAGAGAGAGAGAGTGGTCGAGACAGAGTGTGGGCGAGACAGAGTGGGCGAGTTTGAGACTTGGCAAGAGTGAGAGAGTGGTCGACACAGCGACTGTCCGAGAGAGAGAGTGGGCGAGAGAGAGTGGGCAAGGGAGAGTGTGGGTGAGACAGAGAGTGGGTGAGAGTGAGACTGGGCGAGAGTGAGAGAGTGGTCGAGAGAGAGTGGGCGAGAGAAAGAGTGGTAGAGAGTGAAAAAGAGAGAGTGGGCGAGAGTGAGAGAGTGGGTGATAGAGAGTGGGCGAGAGAGAGATTGGTAGAGAGTGAGAGAGTGGGAGAGAGAGAGTGGGCTAGAGAGAGAGAGTGGGAAGAGTGAGAGAATGGGCGAGAAGAGATAGTGGGCGTGAGAGAATATGGGCGAGTTTGAGTGGGTGAGAGTGAGACTGGGCGAGAGAGGGAGTGGGCGAGAGAGAGATTGGGCGAGAGGGAGAGTGGGCGAGAGAGAGTGGGCGAGAGTGAGAGAGTGGGCGATAGAGAGCGCAGGCGAGAGTGTGAATGGGCGAGAGTGAGAGAGGGGGTGAGAGAGAGACAGTGGGAGAGAGTGAGAGAGTGGGCGAGAGAGAGAGTGGTAGAGAGTGAGAGAGTGGGAGAGAGAGAGTGGGCTGGAGAGAGAGAGTGGGAGAGAGTGAGAGAATGGGCGAGAGAGAGAGTGGGCGTGAGAGAGTGTGGGAGGGAATGAGGGGTGAGAGTGGGACTGGGCGAGGGAGAGAGAGTGGGCGAGAGAGAGAGTGGGCGAGAGAGAGTGGGAGAGAGTGAGAGTGGGCGAGAGAGAGTGTGGGTGAGAGAGAGAGTGGGAGAGAGAGAGAGTAGGAGAGAGTGAGAGAGTGTGCGAGAGAGTGTGGGTGATAGAGAGTGTTGGCCAGAGAGAGAGTGGGCGAGAATGAGAGAGTGGGCGAGAGAGAGACTGGGAGCGAGTGAGAGAATGGGCGAGAGAGAGAGTGGGCGTGAGAGAGTGTGGGCGAGAGTGAGGGGTGAGAGTCAGACTGGGCGAAAGAGAGAGAGTGGCCGAGAGAGAGAGTGGGCGAGAGAGAGTAGGAGAGAGTGAGAGAGTGTGCGAGGGAGTGTGGGTGATATAGAGTGTTGGCCAGAGAGAGAGTGGGCGAGAATGAGAGAGTGGGCCAGAGAGTGAGTGGGCGAGAGTGAGAGAGTGGTCGAGACAGAGAGTGGGCGAGAGAGAGGGTGGGCGAGATTGAGAGAGTGGTCGTGACAGAGAGAGAGAGCGTGAGAGAGAGTGGGCGAGGGAGACTGGGCAAGGGAGAGTTTGGGCGAGACAGAGAGTGGGTGAGAGTGAGACTAGGCGAGAGTGAGAGAGTGGTCGAGAGAGAGTGGGCAAGAGAGAGTGGGCAAGAGAGAGAGAGAGTGGGCGAGATTGAGAGATTGGGCGAGAGAGAGCGCGGGCAATAGAGAGAGTGGGCGAGAGAGAGAGTAGGTGAGAGTGAGACTGGGCCAAAGAGAGAGTGGGTGAGAGAGATTGGGCGAGAGTGTGACTGGGCGAGAGTGAGAGAGTGGGCGAGAGAGAGAGTGGGAGAGAGTGAGAGAGTGGGCGAGAGAGAGTGGGCGAGAGAGAGTGATGGAGAGAGTGAGAGAGTGGGCGAGAGAGAGAGTGGGAGAGAGTGGCAGAGAGAGAGACTGGGCTAGAGACAGAGAGTGGGAGAGAGTGAGAGAATGGGCGAGAGAGAGAGTGGGCGTGAGAGAGTGTGGGCGAGAGTGAGGGGTGAGAGTGAGACTGAGCGAGAGAGAGAGAGTGGGCGAGAGAGAGAGTGGGAGAGAGTGAGAGAGTGGTCGAGAGAGAGTGGGCGAGAGAGAGTGATGGAGAGAGTGAGAGAGTGGGCGAGAGAGAGAGTGGGAGAGAGTGGCAGAGAGAGAGACTGGGCTAGAGAGAGAGAGTGGGAGAGAGTGAGAGAATGGGCGAGAGAGAGAGTGGGCGTGAGAGAGTGTGGGCGAGAGAGAGGGGTGAGAGTGAGACTGAGCGAGAGAGAGAGAGTGGGCGAGAGAGAGTGGGTGAGAGAGAGAGTGGGAGAGAGAGAGAGAGTAGGAGAGAGTGAGAGAGTGTGCGAGAGAGTGTGGGTGATAGAGTGTTGGCCAGAGAGAGAGTCGGCGAGAATGAGAGAGTGGGCGTGAGAGAGAGGGGGCGACAGACGGAGTGGGAGAGAGTGAGAGAGTGGGAGAGAGAGAGTGTGCGAGAGAGAGAGAGTGGGAGAGAGTGAGAGAAGAGGCGAGAGAGAGAGAGGGCATGAGAGAGTGTGGGCGAGAGTGAGCGGTGAGAGTGAGACTGGGCGAGAGAGAGAGAGAGACAGTTGGCAAGGGAGATTGGGCGAGAGTGTGACTGGGAGAGAGAGTGTAGGTGAGAGAGAGAGTGGGAGAGAGAGAGAGTAGGAAAGAGTGAGAGAGTGTGCGAGAGAGTGTGGGTGATAGATAGTGTTGGCCAGAGAGAGAGTGGGCGAGAATGAGAGAGTGGGTGAGAGAGAGAGTGGGCAAGAGAGAGATTGGGAGAGGGTGAGAGAGTGGGCGAGAGAGAGAGTGGGAGAGAGAGAGAGAGAGAGAGAGTGGTCGAGACAGAGTGTGGGCGAGACAGAGTGGGCGAGATTGAGACTTGGCAGGAGTGAGAGAGTGGTCGACACAGCGAGTGAGCGAGAGAGAGAGTGGGCGAGAGAGAGTGGGCAAGGGAGAGTGTGGGTGAGACAGAGAGTGGGTGAGAGTGAGACTGGGCGAGAGTGAGAGAGTGGTCGAGAGAGAGTGGGCGAGAGAGAGAGTGGTAGAGAGTGAAAAAGAGAGAGTGGGCGAGAGTGAGAGAGTGGGCCAGAGAGTGAGTGGGCGAGAGTGAGAGAGTGGTCGAGACAGCGAGTGGGCGAGAGAGAGGGTGGGCGAGATTGAGAGAGTGGTCGTGACAGAGAGAGAGAGCGTGAGAGAGAGTGGGCGAGGGAGACTGGGCAAGGGAGAGTTTGGGCGAGACAGAGAGTGGGTGAGAGTGAGACTAGGCGAGAGTGAGAGAGTGGTCGAGAGAGAGTGGGCGAGAGAGAGTGGGCAAGAGAGAGAGAGAGTGGGCGAGATTGAGAGATTGGGCGAGAGAGAGCGCGGGCAATAGAGAGAGTGGGCGAGAGAGAGAGTAGGTGAGAGTGAGACTGGGCCAAAGAGAGAGTGGGTGAGAGAGATTGGGCGAGAGTGTGACTGGGCGAGAGTGAGAGAGTGGGCGAGAGAGAGAGTGGGAGAGAGTGAGAGAGTGGGCGAGAGAGAGTGGGCGAGAGAGAGTGATGGAGAGAGTGAGAGAGTGGGCGAGAGAGAGAGTGGGAGAGAGTGGCAGAGAGAGAGACTGGGCTAGAGAGAGAGAGTGGGAGAGAGTGAGAGAATGGGCGAGAGAGAGAGTGGGCGTGAGAGAGTGTGGGCGAGAGTGAGGGGTGAGAGTGAGACTGAGCGAGAGAGAGAGAGTGGGCGAGAGAGAGTGGGTGAGAGAGAGAGTGGGAGAGAGAGAGAGAGTAGGAGAGAGTGAGAGAGTGTGCGAGAGAGTGTGGGTGATAGAGTGTTGGCCAGAGAGAGAGTCGGCGAGGATGAGAGAGTGGGCGAGAGAGAGAGGGGGCGACAGACGGAGTGGGAGAGAGTGAGAGAGTGGGAGAGAGAGAGTGTGCTAGAGAGAGAGAGTGGGAGAGAGTGAGAGAAGAGGCGAGAGAGAGAGTGGGCATGAGAGAGTGTGGGCGAGAGTGAGCGGTGAGAGTGAGACTGGGCGAGAGAGAGAGAGTGGGCGAGAGAGACAGTGGGCGAGGGAGATTGGGCGAGAGTGTGACTAGGAGAGAGAGTGTAGGTGAGAGAGAGAGTGGGAGAGAGAGAGAGTAGGAGAGAGTGAGAGAGTGTGCGAGAGAGTGTGGGTGATAGATAGTGTTGGCCAGAGAGAGAGAGGGCGAGAATGAGAGAGTGGTTGAGAGAGAAAGTGGGCGAGAGAGAGATTGGGAGAGGGTGAGAGAGTGGGCGAGAGAGACAGTGGGAGAGAGAGAGAGAGAGAGAGAGAGTGGTCGAGACAGAGTGTGGGCGAGACAGAGTGGGCGAGATTGAGACTTGGCAGGAGTGAGAGAGTGGTCGACACAGCGAGTGAGCGAGAGAGAGAGTGGGCGAGAGAGAGTGGGCAAGGGAGAGTGTGGGTGAGACAGAGAGTGGGTGAGAGTGAGACAGGGCGAGAGTGAGAGAGTGGTCGAGAGAGAGTGGGCGAGAGAGAGAGTGGTAGAGAGTGAAAAAGAGAGAGTGGGCGAGAGTGAGAGAGTGGGCGATAGAGAGTGGGCGAGAGAGAGAGTGGTAGAGAGTGAGAGAGTGGGAGAGAGAGAGTGGGCTAGAGAGAGAGAGTGGGGAGAGTGAGAGAATGGGCGAGAAGAGATAGTGGGCGTGAGAGAATATGGGCGAGTTTGAGTGGGTGAGAGTGAGACTGGGCGAGAGAGGGAGTGGGCGAGAGAGAGATTGGGCGAGAGGGAGAGTGGGCGAGAGAGAGTGGGCGAGAGTGAGAGAGTGGGCGATAGAGAGCGCAGGCGAGAGTGTGAATGGGCGAGAGTGAGAGAGGGGGTGAGAGAGAGACAGTGGGAGAGAGTGAGAGAGTGGGCGAGAGAGAGAGTGGGAGGGAGTGAGAGAGTGGGAGAGAGAGAGTGGGCTGGAGAGAGAGAGTGGGAGAGAGTGAGAGAATGGGCGAGAGAGAGAGTGGGCGTGAGAGAGTGTGGGAGGGAATGAGGGGTGAGAGTGGGACTGGGCGAGGGAGAGAGAGTGGGCGAGAGAGAGAGTGGGCGAGAGAGAGTGGGAGAGAGTGAGAGTGGGCGAGAGAGAGTGTGGGTGAGAGAGAGAGTGGGAGAGAGAGAGAGTAGGAGAGAGTGAGAGAGTGTGCGAGAGAGTGTGGGTGATAGAGAGTGTTGGCCAGAGAGAGAGTGGGCGAGAATGAGAGAGTGGGCGAGAGAGAGACTGGGAGCGAGTGAGAGAATGGGCGAGAGAGAGAGTGGGCGTGAGAGAGTGTGGGCGAGAGTGAGGGGTGAGAGTCAGACTGGGCGAAAGAGAGAGAGTGGCCGAGAGAGAGAGTGGGCGAGAGAGAGTAGGAGAGAGTGAGAGAGTGTGCGAGGGAGTGTGGGTGATATAGAGTGTTGGCCAGAGAGAGAGTGGGCGAGAATGAGAGAGTGGGCCAGAGAGTGAGTGGGCGAGAGTGAGAGAGTGGTCGAGACAGAGAGTGGGCGAGAGAGAGGGTGGGCGAGATTGAGAGAGTGGTCGCGACAGAGAGAGAGAGCGTGCGAGAGAGTGGGCGAGGGAGACTGGGCAAGGGAGAGTTTGGGCGAGACAGAGAGTGGGTGAGAGTGAGACTAGGCTAGAGTGAGAGAGTGGTCGAGAGAGAGTGGGCGAGAGAGAGTGGGCAAGAGAGAGAGAGAGTGGGCGAGATTGAGAGATTGGGCGAGAGAGAGCGCGGGCAATAGTGAGAGTGGGCGAGAGAGAGAGTAGGTGAGAGTGAGACTGGGCCAAAGAGAGAGTGGGTGAGAGAGATTGGGCGAGAGTGTGACTGGGCGAGAGTGAGAGAGTGGGCGAGAGAGAGAGTAGGAGAGAGTGAGAGAGTGGGCGAGAGACAGTGGGCGAGAGAGAGTGATGGAGAGAGTGAGAGAGTGGGCGAGAGAGAGAGTGGGAGAGAGTGGCAGAGAGAGAGACTGGGCTAGAGAGAGAGAGTGGGAGAGAGTGAGAGAATGGGCGAGAGAGAGAGTGGGCGTGAGAGAGTGTGGGCGAGAGTGAGGGGTGAGAGTGAGACTGAGCGAGAGAGAGAGAGTGGGCGAGAGAGAGTGGGTGAGAGAGAGAGTGGGAGAGAGAGAGAGAGTAGGAGAGAGTGAGAGAGTGTGCGAGAGAGTGTGGGTGATAGAGTGTTGGCCAGAGAGAGAGTCGGCGAGAATGAGAGAGTGGGCGAGAGAGAGAGGGGGCGACAGACGGAGTGGGAGAGAGTGAGAGAGTGGGAGAGAGAGAGTGTGCTAGAGAGAGAGAGTGAGAGAGAGTGAGAGAAGAGGCGAGAGAGAGAGTGGGCATGAGAGAGTGTGGGCGAGAGTGAGCGGTGAGAGTGAGACTGGGCGAGAGAGAGAGAGTGGGCGAGAGAAACAGTTGGCAAGGGAGATTGGGCGAGAGTGTGACTGGGAGAGAGAGTGTAGGTGAGAGAGAGAGTGGGAGAGAGAGAGAGTAGGAGAGAGTGAGAGAGTGTGCGAGAGAGTGTGGGTGATAGATAGTGTTGGCCAGAGAGAGAGTGGGCGAGAATGAGAGAGTGGGTGAGAGAGAGAGTGGGCAAGAGAGAGATTGGGAGAGGGTGAGAGAGTGGGCGAGAGAGAGAGTGGGAGAGAGAGAGAGAGAGAGAGAGAGAGTGGTCGAGACAGAGTGTGGGCGAGACAGAGTGGGCGAGATTGAGACTTGGCAGGAGTGAGAGAGTGGTCGACACAGCGAGTGAGCGAGAGAGAGAGTGGGCGAGAGAGAGTGGGCAAGGGAGAGTGTGGGTGAGACAGAGAGTGGGTGAGAGTGAGACTGGGCGAGAGTGAGAGAGTGGTCGAGAGAGAGTGGGCGAGAGAGAGAGAGGTAGAGAGTGAAAAAGAGAGAGTGGGCGAGAGTGAGAGAGTGGGCCAGAGAGTGAGTGGGCGAGAGTGAGAGAGTGGTCGAGACAGCGAGTGGGCGAGAGAGAGGGTGGGCGAGATTGAGAGAGTGGTCGTGACAGAGAGAGAGAGCGTGAGAGAGAGTGGGCGAGGGAGACTGGGCAAGGGAGAGTTTGGGCGAGACAGAGAGTGGGTGAGAGTGAGACTAGGCGAGAGTGAGAGAGTGGTCGAGAGAGAGTGGGCGAGAGAGAGTGGGCAAGAGAGAGAGAGAGTGGGCGAGATTGAGAGATTGGGCGAGAGAGAGCGCGGGCAATAGAGAGAGTGGGCGAGAGAGAGAGTAGGTGAGAGTGAGACTGGGCCAAAGAGAGAGTGGGTGAGAGAGATTGGGCAAGAGTGTGACTGGGCGAGAGTGAGAGAGTGGGCGAGAGAGAGAGTGGGAGAGAGTGAGAGAGTGGGCGAGAGAGAGTGGGCGAGAGAGAGTGATGGAGAGAGTGAGAGAGTGGGCGAGAGAGAGAGTGGGAGAGAGTGGCAGAGAGAGAGACTGGGCTAGAGAGAGAGAGTGGGAGAGAGTGAGAGAATGGGCGAGAGAGAGAGTGGGCGTGAGAGAGTGTGGGTGAGAGTGAGGGGTGAGAGTGAGACTGAGTGAGAGAGAGAGAGTGGGCGAGAGAGAGTGGGTGAGAGAGAGAGTGGGAGAGAGAGAGAGAGTAGGAGAGAGTGAGAGAGTGTGCGAGAGAGTGTGGGTGATAGAGTGTTGGCCAGAGAGAGAGTCGGCGAGAATGAGAGAGTGGGCGAGAGAGAGAGGGGGCGACAGACGGAGTGGGAGAGAGTGAGAGAGTGGGAGAGAGAGAGTGTGCTGGAGAGAGAGAGTGGGAGAGAGTGAGAGAAGAGGCGAGAGAGAGAGTGGGCATGAGAGAGTGTGGGCGAGAGTGAGCGGTGAGAGTGAGACTGGGCGAGAGAGAGAGAGTGGGCGAGAGAGACAGTGGGCGAGGGAGATTGGGCGAGAGTGTGACTGGGAGAGAGAGTGTAGGTGAGAGAGAGAGTGGGAGAGAGGGAGAGTAGGAGAGAGTGAGAGAGTGTGCGAGAGAGTGTGGGTGATAGATAGTGTTGGCCAGAGAGAGAGAGGGCGAGAATGAGAGAGTGGTTGAGAGAGAAAGTGGGCGAGAGAGAGATTGGGAGAGGGTGACAGAGTGGGCGAGAGAGAGAGTGGGAGAGAGAGAGAGAGAGAGAGAGAGAGAGTGGTCGAGACAGAGTGTGGGCGAGACAGAGTGGGCGAGATTGAGACTTGGCAGGAGTGAGAGAGTGGTCGACAAAGCGAGTGAGCGAGAGAGAGTGTGGGCGAGAGAGAGTGGGCAAGGGAGAGTGTGGGTGAGACAGAGAGTGGGTGAGAGTGAGACTGGGCGAGAGTGAGAGAGTGGTCGAGAGAGAGTGGGCGAGAGAGAGAGTGGTAGAGAGTGAAAAAGAGAGAGTGGGCGAGAGTGAGAGAGTGGGCGATAGAGAGTGGGCGAGAGAGAGAGTGGTAGAGAGTGAGAGAGTGGGAGAGAGAGAGTGGGCCAGAGAGAGAGAGTGGGGAGAGTGAGAGAATGGGCGAGAAGAGATAGTAGGCGTGAGAGAATATGGGCGAGTTTGAGTGGGTGAGAGTGAGACTGGGCGAGAGAGGGAGTGGGCGAGAGAGAGATTGGGCGAGAGGGAGAGTGGGCGAGAGAGAGTGGGCGAGAGTGTGAGAGTGGGCGATAGAGAGCGCAGGCGAGAGTGTGAATGGGCGAGAGTGAGAGAGGGGGTGAGAGAGAGACAGTGGGAGAGAGTGAGAGAGTGGGCGAGAGAGAGAGTGGTAGAGAGTGAGAGAGTGGGAGAGAGAGAGTGGGCTGGAGAGAGAGAGTGGGAGAGAGTGAGAGAGTGTGCGAGAGAGTGTGGGTGATAGATAGTGTTGGCCAGAGAGAGAGTGGGCGAGAATGAGAGAGTGGGTGAGAGAGAGAGTGGGCAAGAGAGAGATTGGGAGAGGGTGAGAGAGTGGGCGAGAGAGAGAGTGGGAGAGAGAGAGAGAGAGAGAGAGAGTGGTCGAGACAGAGTGTGGGCGAGACAGAGTGGGCGAGATTGAGACTTGGCAGGAGTGAGAGAGTGGTCGACACAGCGAGTGAGCGAGAGAGAGAGTGGGCGAGAGAGAGTGGGCAAGGGAGAGTGTGGGTGAGACAGAGAGTGGGTGAGAGTGAGACTGGGCGAGAGTGAGAGAGTGGTCGAGAGAGAGTGGGCGAGAGAGAGAGAGGTAGAGAGTGAAAAAGAGAGAGTGGGCGAGAGTGAGAGAGTGGGCCAGAGAGTGAGTGGGCGAGAGTGAGAGAGTGGTCGAGACAGCGAGTGGGCGAGAGAGAGGGTGGGCGAGATTGAGAGAGTGGTCGTGACAGAGAGAGAGAGCGTGAGAGAGAGTGGGCGAGGGAGACTGGGCAAGGGAGAGTTTGGGCGAGACAGAGAGTGGGTGAGAGTGAGACTAGGCGAGAGTGAGAGAGTGGTCGAGAGAGAGTGGGCGAGAGAGAGTGGGCAAGAGAGAGAGAGAGTGGGCGAGATTGAGAGATTGGGCGAGAGAGAGCGCGGGCAATAGAGAGAGTGGGCGAGAGAGAGAGTAGGTGAGAGTGAGACTGGGCCAAAGAGAGAGTGGGTGAGAGAGATTGGGCAAGAGTGTGACTGGGCGAGAGTGAGAGAGTGGGCGAGAGAGAGAGTGGGAGAGAGTGAGAGAGTGGGCGAGAGAGAGTGGGCGAGAGAGAGTGATGGAGAGAGTGAGAGAGTGGGCGAGAGAGAGAGTGGGAGAGAGTGGCAGAGAGAGAGACTGGGCTAGAGAGAGAGAGTGGGAGAGAGTGAGAGAATGGGCGAGAGAGAGAGTGGGCGTGAGAGAGTGTGGGTGAGAGTGAGGGGTGAGAGTGAGACTGAGTGAGAGAGAGAGAGTGGGCGAGAGAGAGTGGGTGAGAGAGAGAGTGGGAGAGAGAGAGAGAGTAGGAGAGAGTGAGAGAGTGTGCGAGAGAGTGTGGGTGATAGAGTGTTGGCCAGAGAGAGAGTCGGCGAGAATGAGAGAGTGGGCGAGAGAGAGAGGGGGCGACAGACGGAGTGGGAGAGAGTGAGAGAGTGGGAGAGAGAGAGTGTGCTGGAGAGAGAGAGTGGGAGAGAGTGAGAGAAGAGGCGAGAGAGAGAGTGGGCATGAGAGAGTGTGGGCGAGAGTGAGCGGTGAGAGTGAGACTGGGCGAGAGAGAGAGAGTGGGCGAGAGAGACAGTGGGCGAGGGAGATTGGGCGAGAGTGTGACTGGGAGAGAGAGTGTAGGTGAGAGAGAGAGTGGGAGAGAGAGAGAGTAGGAGAGAGTGAGAGAGTGTGCGAGAGAGTGTGGGTGATAGATAGTGTTGGCCAGAGAGAGAGAGGGCGAGAATGAGAGAGTGGTTGAGAGAGAAAGTGGGCGAGAGAGAGATTGGGAGAGGGTGACAGAGTGGGCGAGAGAGAGAGTGGGAGAGAGAGAGAGAGAGAGAAAGAGAGAGTGGTCGAGACAGAGTGTGGGCGAGACAGAGTGGGCGAGATTGAGACTTGGCAGGAGTGAGAGAGTGGTCGACAAAGCGAGTGAGCGAGAGAGAGTGTGGGCGAGAGAGAGTGGGCAAGGGAGAGTGTGGGTGAGACAGAGAGTGGGTGAGAGTGAGACTGGGCGAGAGTGAGAGAGTGGTCGAGAGAGAGTGGGCGAGAGAGAGAGTGGTAGAGAGTGAAAAAGAGAGAGTGGGCGAGAGTGAGAGAGTGGGCGATAGAGAGTGGGCGAGAGAGAGAGTGGTAGAGAGTGAGAGAGTGGGAGAGAGAGAGTGGGCCAGAGAGAGAGAGTGGGGAGAGTGAGAGAATGGGCGAGAAGAGATAGTAGGCGTGAGAGAATATGGGCGAGTTTGAGTGGGTGAGAGTGAGACTGGGCGAGAGAGGGAGTGGGCGAGAGAGAGATTGGGCGAGAGGGAGAGTGGGCGAGAGAGAGTGGGCGAGAGTGAGAGAGTGGGCGATAGAGAGCGCAGGCGAGAGTGTGAATGGGCGAGAGTGAGAGAGGGGGTGAGAGAGAGACAGTGGGAGAGAGTGAGAGAGTGGGCGAGAGAGAGAGTGGGAGAGAGTGAGAGAGTGGGAGAGAGAGAGTGGGCTGGAGAGAGAGAGTGGGAGAGAGTGAGAGAATGGGCGAGAGAGAGAGTGTGCGTGAGAGAGTGTGGGAGGGAATGAGGGGTGAGAGTGGGACTGGGCGAGGGAGAGAGAGTGGGCGAGAGAGAGAGTGGGCGAGAGAGAGTGGGAGAGAGTGAGAGTGGGCGAGAGAGAGTGTGGGTGAGAGAGAGAGTGGGAGAGAGAGAGAGTAGGAGAGAGTGAGAGAGTGTGCGAGAGAGTGTGGGTGATAGAGAGTGTTGGCCAGAGAGAGAGTGGGCGAGAATGAGAGAGTGGGCGAGAGAGAGTGGGCGAGAGAGAGAGTGGGAGAGAGAGAGAGAGAGAGAGAGTGGTCGAGACAGAGTGTGGGCGAGACAGAGTGGGCGAGATTGAGACTTGGCAGGAGTGAGAGAGTGGTCGACGCAGCGATTCAGCGAGAGAGAGAGTGGGCGAGAGAGAGTGGGCAAGGGAGAGTGTGGGTGAGACAGAGAGTGGGTGAGAGTGAGACTGGGCGAGAGTGAGAGAGTGGTCGACAGAGAGTGGGCGAGAGAGAGAGTGGTAGAGAGTGAAAAAGAGAGTGGGCGAGAGTGAGAGAGTGGGCCAGAGAGTGAGTGGGCGAGAGTGAGAGAGTGGTCGAGACAGAGAGTGGGCGAGAGAGAGGGTGGGCGAGATTGAGAGAGTGGTCGTGACAGAGAGAGAGAGCGTGAGAGAGAGTGGGCGAGGGAGACTGGGAAAGGGAGAGTTTGGGCGAGACAGAGAGTGGGTGAGAGTGAGACTAGGCGAGAGTGAGAGAGTGGTCGAGAGAGAGTGGGCGAGAGAGAGTGGGCAAGAGAGAGAGAGAGTGGGCGAGATTGAGAGATTGGGCGAGAGAGAGCGCGGGCAATAGAGAGAGTGGGCGAGAGAGAGAGTAGGTGAGAGTGAGACTGGGCCAAAGAGAGAGTGGGTGAGAGAGATTGGGCGAGAGTGTGACTGGGCGAGAGTGAGAGAGTGGGCGAGAGAGAGAGTGGGAGAGAGTGAGAGAGTGGGCGAGAGAGAGTGGGCGAGAGAGAGTGATGGAGAGAGTGAGAGAGTGGGCGAGAGAGAGAGTGGGAGAGAGTGGGAGAATGGGCGAGAGAGAGAGTGGGCGTGAGAGAGTGTGGGCGAGAGTGAGGGGTGAGAGTGAGACTGAGCGAGAGAGAGAGTGGGCGAGAGAGAGAGGGGGCGACAGACGGAGTGGGAGAGAGTGAGAGAGTGAGAGAGAGAGAGTGTGCTAGAGAGAGAGAGTGGGAGAGAGTGAGAGAAGAGGCGAGAGAGAGAGTGGGCATGAGAGAGTGTGGGCGAGAGTGAGCGGTGAGAGTGAGACTGGGCGAGAATGAGAGAGTGGGCGAGAGAGACAGTGGGCGAGGGAGATTGGGCGAGAGTGTGACTGGGAGAGAGAGTGTAGGTGAGAGAGAGAGAGTGGGAGAGAGAGAGTGTAGGAGAGAGTGCGAGAGTGTGCGAGAGAGTGTGGGTGATAGATAGTGTTGGCCAGAGAGAGAGTGGGCGAGAATGAGAGAGTGGGTGAGAGAGAGAGTGGGCGAGAGAGAGATTGGGAGAGGGTGAGAGAGTGCGCGAGAGAGAGAGTGGGAGAGAGAGAGAGAGAGAGAGAGAGAGTGGTCGAGACAGAGTGTGGGCGAGACAGAGTGGGCGAGATTGAGACTTGGCAGGAGTGAGAGAGTGGTCGACACAGCGAGTGAGCGAGAGAGAGAGTGGGCGAGAGAGAATGGGCAAGGGAGAGTGTGGGTGAGACAGAGAGTGGGTGAGAGTGAGACTGGGCGAGAGTGAGAGAGTGGTCGAGAGAGAGTGGGCGAGAGAGAGAGTGGTAGAGAGTGAAAAAGAGAGAGTGGGCGAGAGTGAGAGAGTGGGCGATAGAGAGTGGGCGAGAGAGAGAGTGGTAGAGAGTGAGAGAGTGGGAGAGAGAGAGTGGGCTAGAGACAGAGAGTGGGGAGAGTGAGAGAATGGGCGAGAAGAGATAGTAGGCGTGAGAGAATATGGGCGAGTTTGAGTGGGTGAGAGTGAGACTGGGCGAGAGAGGGAGTGGGCGAGAGAGAGATTGGGCGAGAGGGAGAGTGGGCGAGAGTGAGTGGGCGAGAGTGAGAGAGTGGGCGACAGAGAGCGCAGGCGAGAGTGTGAATGGGCGAGAGTGAGAGAGGGGGTGAGAGAGAGACAGTGGGAGAGAGTGAGAGAGTGGGCGAGAGAGAGAGTGGGAGGGAGTGAGAGAGTGGGAGAGAGAGAGTGGGCTGGAGAGAGAGAGTGGGAGAGAGTGAGAGAATGGGCGAGAGAGAGAGTGTGCGTGAGAGAGTGTGGGAGGGAATGAGGGGTGAGAGTGGGACTGGGCGAGGGAGAGAGAGTGGGCGAGAGAGAGAGTGGGCGAGAGAGAGTGGGAGAGAGTGAGAGTGGGCGAGAGAGAGTGTGGGTGAGAGAGAGAGTGGGAGAGAGAGAGAGTAGGAGAGAGTGAGAGAGTGTGCGAGAGAGTGTGGGTGATAGAGAGTGTTGGCCAGAGAGAGAGTGGGCGAGAATGAGAGAGTGGGCGAGAGAGAGACTGGGAGCGAGTGAGAGAATGGGCGAGAGAGAGAGTGGGCGTGAGAGAGTGTGGGCGAGAGTGAGGGGTGAGAGTCAGACTGGGCGAAAGAGAGAGAGTGGCCGAGAGAGAGAGTGGGCGAGAGAGAGTAGGAGAGAGCGAGAGAGTGTGGGTGATATAGAGTGTTGGCCAGAGAGAGAGTGGGCGAGAATGAGAGAGTGGGCCAGAGAGTGAGTGGGCGAGAGTGAGAGAGTGGTCAAGACAGAGAGTCGGCGAGAGAGAGGGTGGGCGAGATTGAGAGAGTGGTCGTGACAGAGAGAGAGATTTCGTGAGAGAGAGTGGGCGAGGGAGACTGGGCAAGGGAGAGTTTGGGCGAGACAGAGAGTGGGTGAGAGTGAGACTAGGCGAGAGTGAGAGAGTGGTCGAGAGAGAGTGGGCGAGAGAGAGTGGGCAAGAGAGAGAGAGAGTGGGCGAGAGTGTGACTGGGCGAGAGTGAGAGAGTGGGCGAGAGAGAGAGTGGGAGAGAGTGAGAGAGTGGGCGAGACAGAGAGTGAGCGAGAGAGAGAGAGGGCGAGAGTGAGTGGGCAAGGGAGAGTGTGGGTGAGACAGAGAGTGGGTGAGAGTGAGACTGCGCGAGAGTGAGAGAGTGGTCGAGAGAGAGTGGGCGAAAGAGAGAGAGTGGGCGAGAGAGAGTGGGCAAGGGAGAGTGTGGGTGAGACAGAGAGTGGGTGGGAGTGAGACTGGGCGAGAGTGAGAGAGTGGGCGAGAGAGAGAGAGTGGGTGAGAGTGAGAGTGAGAGAGAGTGAGAAAGTGGGCGAGAGAGAGTGGGCGAGAGACAGAGTGGGAGAGAGTGAGAGAGTGGGCGAGAGAGAGTGGGCGAGAGAGAGTGATGGAGAGAGTGAGAGAGTGGGCGAGACAGAGAGTGAGCGAGAGAGAGAGAGAGGGCGAGAGAGAGTGGGCAAGGGAGAGTGTGGGTGAGACAGAGAGTGGGTGAGAGTGAGACTGCGCGAGAGTGAGAGAGTGGTCGAGAGAGAGTGGGCGAAAGAGAGAGAGTGGGCGAGAGAGAGTGGGCAAGGGAGAGTGTGGGTGAGACAGAGAGTGGGTGGGAGTGAGACTGGGCGAGAGTGAGAGAGTGGGCGAGAGAGAGAGAGTGGGTGAGAGTGAGAGAGTGGGCGAGAGAGAGCGCAGGCAATAAAGAGAGTGGGCGAGAGACAGAGTGGGTGAGAGTGAGTGTGAGAGAGAGTGAGAAAGTGGGCGAGAGAGAGTTTGGGCGAGAGAGAGAGTGGGAGAGAGTGAGAGAGTGGGCGAGAGAGAGAGTGGGAGAGAGTGAGAGAATGGGCGAGAGAGAGAGCGTGGGCGAGAGAGAGAGTGAGCGAGAGAGAGTGGGAGAGAGTGAGAGTGGGCGAGAGAGAGTGTGGGCGAGAGAGAGAGTGGGAGAGAGTGAGAGAGTGGGCGAGAGAGAGAGTGGGAGAGAGTGAGAGAATGGGCGAGAGAGAGAGCGTGGGCGAGAGAGAGAGTGTGCGAGAGAGAGTGGGAGAGCGTGAGAGTGGGCGAGAGAGAGTGTGGCCGAGAGAGAGAGTGGGAGAGAGTGAGAGAGTGGGCGAGAGAGAGAGTGGGAGAGAGTGAGAGAATGGGCGAGAGAGAGAGTGTGGGCGAAAGAGAGAGTAGGAGAGAGTGAGAGAGTGTGGGTAATAGAGAGTGTTGGCCAGAGAGAGAGAGGGCGAGAGTGAGAGTGTGGGCGAGAGAGAGAGTGTGGGCGAGAGAGAGAGTGGGTGAGAGTGAGGGAATGGGCGAGAGAGAGAGTGTGGGCGAGAGAGAGAGTAGGAGAGAGTGAGAGAGTGTGGGTAATAGAGAGTGTTGGCCAGAGAGAGAGAGGGCGAGAATGAGAGAGTGGGGGAGAGAGAGAGTGGGAGAGAGTGAGAGAGTGGGAGAGAGTGAGAGTGGGCTAGAGAGTGAGTGGGCGAGACAGAGTGAGAGAGAGGTCGAGACAAAGTGTGGGCGAGAAAGAGAGTGGGCGAGAGTGCGACTGGGCGAGAGTGAGAGAGTGGTCGATACAGAGAGTGAGTGAGAGAGAGAGTGGGCGAGAGAGAGAGGGCGAGAGAGAGTGTGGGCGAGACAGAGAGTGGGTGAGAGTGAGACTGGGCGAGAGTGAGAGATTGGTCGAGAGAGAGAGTGGGCGAGAGTGAGAGAGTCGGCGAGAGAGAGCGCGAGCATTAGAGAGAGTGGGCGAGAGCGAGAGTGGGTGAGAGTGAGACTGGGCCAAAGAGAGAGTGGGTGAGAGAGAGTGGGCGAGAGTGTGACTGGGCGAGAGTGAGAGAGTGGGTGAGAGAGAGAGTGGGAGAGAGTGAGAGAGTGTGCGAGAGAGAGAGTGGGCGTGAGAGAGTGAGGGCGAGAGTGAGTGGGTGAGAGTGAGACTGGGCGAGAGAGAGAGAGTCGGCGAGAGAGAGAGTGGGCGATAGAGAGAGAGAGGGCGAGAGAGAATGGGAGAGAATGAGAATGGGCGAGAGAGAGTGTGGTTGAAAGAGAGAGTGGGAGAGAGTAAGAGACTGGGGGAGAGAGAGAGAGTGGGCGAGAGAGAGAGTAGGAGAGAGTGAGAGAGTGTGCGAGAGAGTGTGGGTGAGAGAGAGTGTTGGCCAGAGAGAGAGTGGGCGAGAGTGAGAGAGTGGGTGAGAGAGAGTGGGAGAGAGTGAGAGTGCGCGAGAGAGAGTGTGGGTGAGAGAGAGAGTGGGAGAGAGAGAGAGTAGGAGAGAGTGAGAGAGTGTGCGAGAGAGTGTGGGTGATAGAGAGTGTTGGCCAGAGAGTGAGTGGGCGAGAATGAGAGAGTGGGCGAGAGAGAGAGTGGGCGAGAGAGAGAGTTGGAGAGGGTGAGAGAGTGGTCGAGACAGAGAGTGGGCGAGAGTGAGACTGGGCCAAAGAGAGAGTGGGTGATAGAGAGTGGGCGAGAGTGTGACTGGGCGAGAGTGAGAGAGTGGGCGAGCGACAGAGTGGGAGAGAGTGAGAGAGTGGGCGAGAGAGAGTGGGCGAGAGAGAGTGATGGAGAGAGTGAGAGAGTGGGCGAGACAGAGAGTGAGCGAGAGAGAGAGAGAGGGCGAGAGAGAGTGGGCAAGGGAGAGTGTGGGTGAGACAGAGAGTGGGTGAGAGTGAGACTGCGCGAGAGTGAGAGAGTGGTCGAGAGAGAGTGGGCGAAAGAGAGAGAGTGGGCGAGAGAGAGTGTGGGTGAGAGAGAGAGTGGGAGAGAGAGAGAGTAGGAGAGAGTGAGAGAGTGTGCGAGAGAGTGTGGGTGATAGAGAGTGTTGGCCAGAGAGCGAGTGGGCGAGAATGAGAGAGTGGGCCAGAGAGTGAGTGGGCGAGAGTGAGAGAGTGGTCGAGACAGAGAGTGGGCGAGAGAGAGTGTGGGCGAGATTGAGAGAGTGGTCGTGACAGAGAGAGAGAGCGTGAGAGAGAGTGGGCGAGGGAGACTGGGCAAGGGAGAGTTTGGGCGAGACAGAGAGTGGGTGAGAGTGAGACTAGGCGAGAGTGAGAGAGTGGTCGAGAGAGAGTAGGCGAGAGAGAGTGGGCAAGAGAGAGAGAGAGTGGGCGAGAATGAGAGAGTGGGCGAGAGAGAGAGTGGGCGAGAGAGAGTGTGGGCTAGAGAGAGAGAATGGACGAGAGAGAAAGTGGGCGAGAGAGAGTGTTGGCGAGAGAGAGAGTGGGCGAGAGAGAGAGTGGGTGAGAGTGAGAGAGTGGGCGAGAGAGAGTAGGCGAGAGTGTGAGAATGGGCGACAGAGAGAGTGGGCGAGATAGTGGGAGAGAGTGAGAGAGTGGGCAAGAGTGAGAGTGGGCGAGAGAGTGTGTGGGCGAGAGAGAGTGGGCCAGAGTGTGACTGGGTGAGAGTGAGAGAGTGGGTGAAGAGTGGGCGAGAGATAGAGTGGGCGAGAGAGAGTGTGGGAGAGAGTGCGAGAGTGGGCAAGAGAGATTGGGCGAGAGAGAGTGTGGTCGAGAGAGTGTGGGTGAGAGAGTGTGGGTGAGAGAGAGTGGGTGAGAGTGAGACCGGGCGAGGGTGAGAGAGTGGGCGAGAGAGAGAGTGGGAGAGAGCGAGAGAGTGGGAGAGAGAGAGTGGGCTGGAGTGAGAGAATGGGCGAGAGAGAGTGGGCGTGAGAGACTGTGGGCGAGAGTGAGGGGTGAGAGTGAGACTTGGCGAGAGAGAGAGTGGGCGAGAGACAGAGTCGGAGAGAGTGAGAGAGTGGGCGAGAGTGAGAATGGGAGGGAGAGTGTGTGGGTGAGAGAGAGACTGGGTGAGAGAGAGAGTGGGCGAGAGAAACTGGGTGAGAGAGAGTAGGAGAGAGTGAGAGAGTGGAGAGAGAGAGAGTGGGCGAGAGAGAGTGTTGGCGAGAGAGAGAGTGGGCGAGAGAGAGTGGGTGAGAGTGAGAGAGTGAGCGAGAGAGATTGGACGAGAGTGTGAGAATGGGCGAGAGAGAGAGTGGGCGAGAGACAGAGTGGGAGAGAGTGAGAGAGTGGGCGAGAGTGAGTGTGGGCGAGAGAGTGTGTGGGCGAGAGTGAGAGAGTGGGCGAGAGAGAGAGAGGTTGAGAGTGAGAGAATGGGCGTGAGAGAGTTTGGGCGAGAGTGAGACTGGGTGAAAGAGAGAGAGTGGGCGAGAGAGAGTGGGCGAGCGAAAGAGTTGGAGAGAGAGAGAGAGTGAGAGGATGAAAGAGTGGGTGTGACAGAGAGGGCGAGAGAGAGAAAGAGTGGATGAGAGAGAGTGGGCGAGAGAGAGATAGAGTGGGCGAGAGAGAGTGGGCGAGAGAGAGAGTGTGCGAGAGAGAGAGTGAGTGGGCGAGAGAGAGAGTGTGGGTGAGAGTGAGAGGCGGGTAGAGGAACATAATGGGCGAGAGAGAGATTGGGCGAGAGTGAGAGAGTGGGCGAGAGAGAGAATTGGTGAGAGAGAGATTGGGCGAGAGTGAGAGTGGGCGAGAAAGAGAGTGGGAGAGAGTGAGAGAGCGGGCGAGAGAGAGATTGGGAAAGAGTGAGAGAGTGGGCGAGAGAGAGTGGACGAGAGAGAGGGCAAGCGAGAGAGAGTGGGCGAGAGAGAGTGTTGGCGAGAGAGAGAGTGGGCGAGAGAGAGTGGGTGAGAGTGAGAGAGTGGGCGAGAGAGAGATTGGGCGAGAGTGTGAGAATGGGCGAGAGAGAGAGTGGGCGAGAGAGAGTGGGAGCGAGATGAGTGGGCGAGAGAGAGTGACTGGGCGAGAGTAAGAGAGTGGGCGAGAGAGAGAGTGGGAGAGAGTGAGAGAGTGGGCGAGAGAGAGAGTGGGAGAGAGTGAGCGAGTGGGCAAGAGAGAGTGGGCGAGAGAGAGAGTGGGCGAGAGAGAGTGTTGGCGAGTGAGAGAGTGGGCGAGAGAGAGTGGGTGAGAGTGAGAGAGTGGGCGAGAGAGAGATTGGGCGAGTGTGTGAGAATGGGCGAGAGAGAGTGTTGGCGAGTGAGAGAGTGGGCGAGAGAGAGTGGGTGAGAGTGAGAGAGTGGGCGAGAGAGAGATTGGGCGAGTGTGTGAGAATGGTCGAGAGAGAGAGTGGGCGAGAGAGAGAGTGGGCGAGAGAGAGAGTGGGAGAGAGTGAGAGAGTGGGCGCAGAGCGTGGAATGGCCGAGAGAGAGAGTGGGCGAGAGAGAGTGAGAGCGAGATGAGTGGGCGAGAGAGAGTGACTGGGCGAGAGTAAGAGAGTGGGCGAGAGAGAGAGTGGGAGAGAGTGAGAGAGTGGGCGAGAGAGAGAGTGGGAGAGAGTGAGCGAGTGGGCAAGAGAGAGTGGGCGAGAGAGAGCGCAGGCGAGAGAGAGAGTGGGCGAGAGAGAGTGTTGGCGAGTGAGAGAGTGGGCGAGAGAGAGTGGGTGAGAGTGAGAGAGTGGGCGAGAGAGAGGTTGGGCGAGAGTGTGAGAATGGGCGAGAGAGAGAGTGGGCGAGAGAGTGAGAGGCGGGTAGAGGAACATAATGGGCGAGAGAGAGAGTGGGCGAGAGTGAGAGAGTGGGCGAGAGAGAGAATTGGTGAGAGAGAGATTGGGCGAGAGTGAGAGTGGGCGAGAAAGAGAGTGGGAGAGAGTGAGAGAGCGGGCGAGAGAGAGATTTGGAAAGAGTGAGAGAGTGGGCGAGAGAGAGTGGACGAGAGAGAGCGCAGGCGAGAGAGAGTGGGCGAGAGAGAGTGTTGGCGAGAGAGAGAGTGGGCGAGAGAGAGTGGGTGAGAGTGAGAGAGTGGGCGAGAGAGAGAGTGGGAGAGAGTGAGAGAGTGGGCGAGAGAGAGTTGCCAAGAGAGACAATGGGCGAGAGAGAGTGTGGGCGAGAGTGAGAGGGGGTGAAAGAGAGAGAGTTGGCGAGAGTGAGAGAGTGGGAGAGAGAGAGTGAGAGAGTGAAAGAGTGGGTGTGAGAGAGTGGGGGCGAGAGCTTCTCCTTCGATGTGGCCTGAGACTGTAACCCCTCTAAGTCTGCTTTGGATTACAAATATTTGACATACACATGTCAAACTCATCACTTGGCGGCTGATTGGCTGCCTTCCTTGCCGCTCAGTCTACATATTCATTGCCTTGACAAATTGAATCATAATTTTTCCTGTGGCTTCACATGTACATACAGTGATTGATTTAAGCAATCGGACTGCTTTCAGGAGGTCAGAGATCAGGCCAGGGTATGTGATTGGCTTTCCAGTGGAGGTCAAGAAGCCCTTGTTTTTCCACAGGGATCCAAAATTATGTACAACCCCGAATGCATATCGGCTGTCGATGTAAATATTCACTGTTCTTCCTTCGGCCAATTTACATGCCTCAATCAAGGCAATCAGCTCTGCTGCTTGGGCTGACAGATGAGAAGGAAGTGATCCCGCTTTGATTACCTCGTGGGTAGTTGCTACAACATACCAGACACTGGCCTATCTCTTTGCTTCTGAATGCTGACCTATCCACAATAAAACGCCGTATCCAGATTCTAAATTGGTGAATCCTACACGTCTGGTCTCGGGCTTCAAATGTCATTAATTACAGCGACACAATCATGTGGGTCTCCGTCTCCTTCTGTGGGGACAAGACAAGCAGCAGTAAGGACGTTACATCGCTTTATTGTCATGTTAGGCTTCTCCAATAGCATAGCATTTTATGTGAGCCAACGTGCAGCCGACATGTGTGCTGTGTTTTGCTCAGAAAGCAGTAAGGATACTGCATGTGGGACCAGTCGGTTTAATTCAACAAAGCCGACTATATCCCTGGAATCTACAACAGCCATTTCAAATGCAGGCAGGACACGGAGGTATTTATGCAATCCTGCCGTTACGGGATCTAAGTTGAGGTGAAAAATAAGCTACTGGCCTCAATTTTCCACACATAATTCTGCATCAGCACAAATGTCATGCAGGCACGCTTCTCATCCACTGTTTGTACAAAAGGCTTGTTTGGATTTGGAATCCCAGTGTTGTTGTAGTTTGGAGTGCCATTTCAATTCAACAAAGGCACTCTAGGCCTCAGGGGTCACTGCAACGGACTCTAGCTCTGCAAACCTGAACCATGAACTATGTCACTTTTCGGCGCCGAAAGGTTTGCGTAATGCAGGTTAAACATTCTAAGTAGGATTGCATGACCAAAAAGGATAACAATTGTTTCTTCATGTGAGGCTTTGAATTTTGCTGGTTTGCTTGAACTCTGTCTTGACCAATGGCCTTTCCTTGTTCAGATATTAAGTGACTTAAGAACTTCAACTGTTGTTCCACAAGTTGTAGTTCAGCGAGACTAGATGGCAGAGCATCGCAAGCCTTCCTTTCTCACATTGTTTCTCTGTTGATGCTGTGATTAAGCATTCGTTTACATACTGCAGAAACGCTGACCCCCCCCCCCCCCCCTCCCGGTTAAAACAAGAGTCTCCATACTCCTGTGTAGAACCTCGTTACTTATGGTGAGGACTCAGTAATCTTGAAAATGTCACGTGAAAGTTTACTATTTGCCTTTGAATGGAAAGGTGAACTAGAATTGACTGTTGGCGTGTAACAGTAGACAAAACAAGGCATTTGCGAAATCCACAATAGAGAGCCATTTACATCCGGTGGAATTTGAGCCAATATAATATAGGGGTTGGGAACATTTGGGGAGTGAGGAACAACAGCGTTCTTGATAACCTGCAGATCATGAACAAACCTCCATTCCCCCGATTCACCTGGAATGTTTGCCTTTATGAACGAATAAAAGGGGATTATTCATGGGGGATTATCACTCCAGCCTATAAGAGAGATTCAAAGACTGGGAGTAATTCCTTGTACAGCCTCGGGTTTTAACGGCTCTTTTGCGTTGCAAGGACGATACTCAGACTTCGGGGTTATTCTTAAGGATTCGTATGAGCCCCACATCGTGTTTGCCTTTTGTCCTGAAATCAGTTGGGACCCTTCTTAATCTTGGGTCCGAGACATCTACCATAGGTAAATGCCAGACGACACTCCTGCCGGGGATTACCTGGACTGCCCTGTCTGCCTGAGTTAGCCAATTTAGTTTCTTCCGATACGTCCTTATAACTGCATTGAAGCAGATACCCACACCGACCCTGAAGATAGAATCTTTCGTTTTTTGTGCCTGTCGTACCCATGGTCCCAAATTCTGACACCTGTCACTGGATGCCTTTGCCAATGATCCGTGAGGAAAAGAGCCTTCCACATCAAAAAAAGGGTCTACTTACCGTCACAGATACGTAAAAAAGTTTAAAGTGACAGCACATCTGTGATCATTCCAATAAAATTCGCACAATAACAACTGATCTGGTTTAACCAATCTCCTGAACCAATCCTTCTCTTATGATTTGTCAGGACCATCGCGGCGTATGTTTGCTGTGCAGTGCAGCATATCTCCAGCAAGAAAATCGGTGTTAATGGGATTAACATGGCTACTTACTTCCTGGGTGAGTGAATCGCTCACGGAACCTATCGCTCTCTGACATGCATCAGGGGTCGTGATTCGTATTTTCCAGCCTGCATTGTTAAATCTTTTTTTTGTATTACCTGCAAGCCCGTCGGGGTACTGCGCAAATCGGACCCCAGTCTCACTATGAGATCCCGAGACATCAGATTTAAAGTACAGAATTCCGATAACAGAAATGAGAATTGGAATGTTTCCCCATTACTGGTTTTGCACAATAGGGGTGCGGTAAATCTCTCTCGTGTCACGAGTCCTGATGCGTCCATTAATTCAGGAAGCTTCTGTTCATCTTTATTTCGTCGACTCTCTGAACTGCCTTGATTTATGAAGTGAATATGTTGCCCTTGTATCTTCCAAAAAAGTAAGAGATGCACCTTCCACATATAACATAGCTGTAAGCATTGACTTATATGCATCATCGTTGTACTGAAAATATAGTTCACGTTTCGCAAACTCAGTGCTCAGTATAGAGGTGGGACATGTTTCAGTGCCCATAAGGTTAGTTATAGAGATAAGCATAAGAAAGTATTCGTTGCCAAGCCTAAAGCAAAGAGGCTTACCTGTAACTTTGGGCCTGCCCACCTCCACCTCAGCCTTCCTCCATTTGTCACCCTGCTGCCCAGCCTCCAGGGCCGATTGAGGCTGTCTGGGCGTGCGCTGCCTCACTCAGTGTTCCAATGCTCTGCAAACAAAGCACCTGCCAGATTTACCTCTGCCAGCCCTTCTTTTCACGCAGCACCTCCTTCCAGCGGCTGGCCGACCATCTGCATCATAGTAAGCTGAGCTTTAAGTGTTTGCTTTTCCATCTTTAATTTCCGTTTTTCCTTCTCTTGGGCCAGAAAGTTTTCAGCATGTAGCTCGTGGAGTTCCATCAAATTCAGGTTTTCCGTGTCCCAGGTAATACATTGGCAAGACGCTTCATGTAATGGGCGCCTGATAGTTTTTACATATTCCCTTTAAAATACAATTCGCTTCTTCTTATCAACACTTCAAGGTCAGTGGCCTGAAACATTCGAGCTCCTTTCCAGATATGGAGTTGTTTTTTTCTAATTCCTTGGCTGTTGATATGGTAGTTTGCTGGCCTTGTAAGTTTGCTATTAGTTCGGTTTAAATATACATAGATTTTCTTTCTGTCTGCAACACTTGCCCTCTGCAAAGTCAAGCCCTTACTTTTTTTGTTTCCCTGTGCTTTTATTGGTTTCAAAAGAAATGTTAATTTTCCATTGCAATGGACATCACATTATTTTCACAGGTCGGTGCAACATCGAGGGCCGAAGTGCCTGTACTCCACTGTAACGGTCTATGTTGTAAGATACATTTCCTGCTGTTTTCCGATGTCTCTCCTCACTGTGGAAACTTCCAGACACATCTTCCAGTGATTTGTCTGCACTTCATTCAATCCAGAAAACTGTCGTTCCTCCTGAGAATGTGATCTCTCTACAATGGAGAGAGGAAAACAGAGTCGGTGACAAAGCTGAGATCACTTAAGTTCTGTCCAGAATCAACAAAAATTACCCCAGTCTTCCAGTGTCCTGCCACTTTAAGATTGCATTGTGTACCCAAGCCATCACACCAGTCTGTGGTCTGCTGCAGTTCTTCTTCAAGGCACAGCGCAAGCTGGAAGTTCGGGCAACTCATTTTCTACTGAAAGAACATGCAGATTTCAGGACCCAACATCGAGTTCAATCATTTTGGATCCTGTCCGCCCTCTTCCACATTTTTCACCCACCCATGCATCCCATCAGTTCCGAACACGAATCATTGGAATCGAAGCGTTCACTGTCCTTTCTTATCATAGATGGACAAGAGCTGCTGATTTTGTTCAGACATTTTCGCATTTCTTCAAAGAGCATTTCATTTTCCGTTGTAATCGCAAGACTGCAGGAACCGTCTGATTGCAGGAGGAGAAGTTCACAGGAGATGAAAATAATGCCAAGGGCTGGACCATTCCCATTGTGAAGGTCGATGAGCTAAGCTGGGGCTGTGTAACGAAGCACAGAGAAGGCTGAGTGAGAAACTGATTAACATGCACATATTATGAATAGGATAGATATGTATGACAGGAATAAGGCTTTTCGGGAAGGAATAATAAACAGTGATATAGATGAAAAGCAGGAGAAAAGCGGTTTAGAGGAGATTTAGGAAGAACGCTTTCACCCATAAAGTGTTGTTCATCTGGAATTTCTTATTTGATCATGTGGTAATGCTAAGTGTTATGAGGACATTTCAGCGGTATGTAGCCGAACACTTAAAGATCCAGAGCAGACGTGGATAAGGACCAGATACTGGAAAGTGTGACGAGGTCAGACAGACGTGAGATGGGTGTCCCGAACGAAATTGTTCTAAGGCAAACTTTTGTGGTGAAAACTGGGTGAGGCCGCGACTCTGTGGTGCAATGGAAAGCGCGTTGAATTTCTACGCCTTTCTTAAGACTACCATTCAAAAGTTGTGGATGCAAATCTCAGAGTCGAGTTTTAGTTTATGGTTTGAAAGGTGTTCAGACCAGACTCGACTGCTCATCTGCAAAACCTATAACATTCATGCAAAAACACAACTGTCTCGAAATGCAACATTTTCCTCACAGCGATGAATAACTTCACTATCTATTTATTGTAGAGATCGATAAATATGTGTTAGCCACTTGGCAACACGATGATATGGATACGCTGGAAAAAGACATAAAAGTGCTGTGTGAGCTATGATGTTACAGAATGGCGTGACTGGGCAGGAGCGGTGTTAAGAATGGCCTACTTCTGCTCCTTTCTGCTTGAGTCTTTTCTGGCCCAGGTTTTTACACAATCACAATGAGAACAATGTGAATCTACACCAATTATTATTTTCTGTCTCACCTCCACTTCACTACCCTCCAAGCTGGAATAGATAGCTCTTGTTTCAGCTTTAGGTCAGACAGTGTAGGATTCTCACAAGTTCTCTGTCAGGCTGAACATTCCTTCATATAGGTTTCCAAGTGGACACATGGAGCAAGCGATTACATGGACGCTGGGGATTGAGGGACAGATTTCCCTCTTGCTGGGCTAGGATTCTGGCCAAGGTAATGAACGTGACTTTCTGACATTTTGAAACTTACTCTGGATTCTTGCGACTTTACTAATTAAACTAAAATTCAAGTTGCCCTTGCATAACATGATTAATTTTTCACTATTTATAAAAAACCATGCCACGTGCCCTTGGATGTAGTAATACAGAAGATTGTTGACGTTGTGTACAGTGTGGTTCATTGTGCCGTATGAACATTCCAAAGGATGCTGGTGAAGTACCAGTAAATCGAATTCTCTGACGAATTGATACCGATAGAAGGAAAATCCCAGCACAGTAGCGACATAACATTGCCTGTGATCAACGCAGGAAGCCACGGTAAACGAACACAGAATTCAATTCTGCCTATTTTCACCACATTTTACTATTCATTTTCCTGAACCTGATGCTCCATAATCGATGATCCATCATCAGTATAACCTCCTCTGCGCTGTGTTTCATTTCAGATCTTCAGCAAAAAAGGAGTAATTGGTTTGAGGGGCCCAGTGGTAAGATCATTAGCCATTGGTCATCAGTACACGGCCGCTCCAGTGGTGCAATTCGTCAGTTTGATGTAATTGCACGACAGACTGGAAGTGCGTAAGATGCCAAAGTTGCACATTCGGTTCTCGCCAGGTGTTGGTTTTACTGATAGTGACCAGAGATGATTGCAACTTCAAGCTGAAGAACAGTTCAAACACCAAATATTACACCACAATAAAGTTCATTTTCGCCCTAACGTTGCACCGACCTGTGATACCAATCTGACTAGTATTTTACCATCAAAATCCGCAAGTTTATACAATGACCATTTCATTGCCCTGAAAGTTGTTGAGTCGACGAGTGTTGAAGGCAAGGTGTTCAGCACCCTTACTACTCAGTGATAAAGGAACCTACCTCAGTATCTATCACCCCCAATTTACGTCGATGTGCCCTTGTGCCAAAATTACCATTTGAAGAAAAATGCCTTCACTGTCCACCTTATGGCAACCTCTGACCATCTTCTATGCCTCTCTAAATTCACCCCTCAAACTTCTTGTCGCTATCAAAAACCGCCTCAAGTCCCTCAACCTTTCCTCGTAAGACCATCTCTCCATAGAAGGCAACATCCTAGAAAATGTCCTCTGCACCCTTTCCAATGCTTTCACATCCATCGTATAATGTGCCGACCAGAAATGCACGCAACTCTATGAGTGCGGCCACACCAGTTAACTTCTGGAGCTGCAAAGTGACAATTTCACTCTGAAACTGAATCACTCTCCCATGAAAAACTAACACACCGTACTCCTTGCAAACAAACCTGTCAGTGTGGGTGGTAACTTTCCGAATTTGAGATACATGGGCACCGAGATCGCTCTGCACATCTACACTTCCAAGAATATAACAATTAGCCAAGAACTCTTTATTCTGACCGCCATGATGTCGATTCGAGCCGAGATCGCTGCAATCACAACGCAGAATATGGACTACTAAACTGTTACAGCATTGCACAGGCCACACTTGTAAACTACAACCAGTATGGTAGCAGAGGAAATGTCAGGAAGAATGTACAATATCGGGACTTGGCGACAGGCATGTGGAAACGCAGAATGAACCGGATCTTTAACTTTAGCATCCCCAGAGACTGTGGAGGTTCCATGAATGAGAGTACTGGAGAATGGGATTAATGAAACTCTCCAAACTCTCGGGAGAGTGCAGAACATTGTTGAAACGTATGCTTCAAAAGTATTATAGTTGAACATCGGCTACTTCATCGCTGTGCCCACACAAGGCAGGACCAACTGCTGCAGGCAATCACACATCATCCCAGTTCCAGACCCGAAATCAGAGAAACTGTAGTTCATATTCTGCATTGTGATTGCAGCGACCTCGGCTCGAATCGACATCATGGCGGTCAGTTCATTCAAAGTTTTACTTTTGGTGAAACACGGTCAGAAATAAATAATTTTTAAATGATAATATTTTCTGAGGCGATGATCTGTTTTCCATCGAATTTTGTTCTCTGATGTTTCTGCGTTTTATGTATCAGGATTTAAACCCAAAAGATCTCAAAGATGTCTCTCCCTCGCACTCTCCCTAACTCTCTTTTCCGTCCCTCGTCCCATTTGACTAAGGCTTTGCACAATCAAACATAAACTTTCACTTTGAATCATTCACGAAGATCCAATTGTAAACTGGGATGGAATGACGGGAGAGAGGCGCATGTATTTCCGCGGTTGGGACATCTCCTGGTCAAAAGCGGGGCGGAAGGGAATACTTGCCCCCATTTCTAATATTATGACCATAAACAGTACATGTTGCTGAGACAGCTGATTGGCGCATCTAAAGCGTGTGGAGATTTTAACTTTGGGGTGGCAAGGTTCGAAATTTCATTTTCCTGTTTGGATCAGTGGTTTTGACATTGGCATCTGCTTTTGTTCGCATCAGCTCAGAATCAGCTTCTTGTTCCCAATAAATACTGCAACCTGGAGAAGGTGGTGTTGTGGTTATACAATAAATTAGTAATCCTTGGGGACTCAGACACGGAACTGGTAATGTTAGAGTTCGACGAATAAAACCTGAAATGGAAGCTTGACCTCAGGAACAGAGAACATGTCCTTAATCTCCTGCAATCCCAATCATGCATGACTCTTATACAGGGGATGCTACCATCTTTACCCAATCCTACCTACTTGTGACTCCAGGACCTGAACAACATAGCTGACCCTTAATCCGAGAATGATGACCATGTGGGAAAGCAGGCCATTCGGCCCTTCCAGTCGACACCATCCCTCCGACGCACATCCTTGCAGACTCACACTCCATATCTATTCCGTTCCCTTTCATTTCCCATGGCTGATCCCAGTAACCTGCACACCTTCAGTCTGTGGGAGGAAACTCACACAATCAAACAGAGAATGTGCAAACTGCACACAGTCACACGAGACTGGGATCGAAACCATGTCTCTAGTGCAGCGAGACAGCAGCAAATCAGAAAGAACAACATATGTTGTCCTGACCAGCGGCATCCACACCCTATGGGTATATCAGGAAGCATAAAAACACGTTCACAACATGGACAACGGGACTTGCGTCTGCGTGGATTTTATTTGAACCAATCGTTCATCCTGTAAGATACAATGACACCGATATCACAGAGAAACCAGCGTAATGCGGGATACAATTACCTGCTGTAGTAGAAACTCATCTACTCAGTCAAACTGAGGACAGAATATTCAACAACCCCTTGTGTGGGACGGGCTCAATGAGCAGAAGAACCTCGAGATTTACCAGCAAGATTACATATCCCAGAAGGAGATCAACTAAACTGTCAACGCTGCTGTTAATCCAAACCAGCTGCCAGTTTCATAGCGTCAAAGTCATAGACTCACACAGCATGAAAATAGGCCTTTCAGTCCTACAAGCTCATACTGAACATAATGCCAAACTAAACGAGTCGCATCTGATGGCTCTTGTAACTGCTGATGGTTAATAATGCCCTTGTGAAATTATTAATATGAATGTCCAGATATAATTCTGCGGACATGGGTTCAAACCCTGGCAAGGCAGATGCTGGAATTTTATTTAAACAAATACCTAGAGTCTAATGATGATGTTGAATCAGTTGTTGTAGGTCTGATTCACTAATGCCTGAGAGGGAAGGAAACTGCCATACCTATCTGGTCTGGCTGGTATGTGACTCCAGATCCATAATATCGTGGTTGATTCTGATCTTCCATCTGGGCAATACATTATGTACTCGGCATGAATGAATAGCTTTTGTTAATCCCACTGATACTTTCCAACTCATTTATCGATCCAAATATCCTTAAATATTGTAAATGTACTTTCATTCATCACTGCCTCAGGAAGTGAATTGCAGACATAAACCATCCTCTGTTTTAAAAAGCCTCTAATGTCTTTTTTTGAATCCCTCTTTTCACTTCGAACATTTGCCCTCTCGTATTGAAATGCCCCTCCTTGGAGAAAAGACAGTTACAGTTAACTCCAGCCGAACTCTCAATAATTTATACATTTCTATCAGGTCGCCTTTCAAACTCCAGTGCTCGAGTGAAAATATTCTCAGCCTATCCAGCCTTTCGTTATAACTCAAACCTTCCCCACTAGCCATACGCTGGTATCCCTGTTCTAAACCTACTCCAGCTGAATAATTTCTTTGCTATTACTGGGCGACAAGAACTGGACAGTTTTCCAGAAGACGCATCACCCAATATCCTATTCAACTTCAACATAACGTACCAACTGCGACGCTCAAAGGACTGAGAAACGAAGGCAAGATGACATTTTTTTTAACCATTCTGTCTATATATGAAGCAAATTAAAATGAATTATGTACTTGCATTCCTGGCCTCGGTGTTCCACAACAGATGCAATGACCTATCATTAATTGTATAAGCCCTACTAATATTTGATGTAGCAAAATGCAATACCTTCCATTTATCCAGATTGAACTTCATGTGACATTTTTCAGCCCAAAGACGCAATGGATTAAGATCCTTCTGGAATCTTAGATCACCTTCTTTGCAGTCTCCAATTCTGCTGTCTTTTGCAAGCTTATGAACCATGGCTTCTATGAGTTCTGTTGTTTTCTCATACAGGTCAACGATTTTTAATTATTTGTCGTGGCCATCATTTAGCTCCTTGCAAATCAGGTAACAATTCTTCATGTCGTTAACCATGAGGAAGAGAGCCATAGACTGCAGGGAGATTGGAAACAATTGGCAAGAAAATGTGCTGAAAGGAATTCAATCCAGTGAAGTGGGGTGATAATGAATTTGGGGAGGATTAATGATATAAGTGTGAATACTGAGTGGTTTAAAGTAATAAAAGAGAAATTGGAGTAGACATTCACGAATGTTTGAAGGTGATTGGACAAGGGATCAAGTGGTCTCGTGGGGTTGGAGATACTTTCTGTTCTTGACCGCAGGTAGGAATATAAGAGCAGGGAAACGATGCTGGAACTTTAGCAACGGCCTATTCAAGATCAATAGACAGGGGAATCAGATGGACGGAAGTGCGTACTGCAGGTGCTGGAAATCAGAATCAAGATTAGAGTGGTGCTGAAGAAGCACAGCACGTCAGGCAGCATCCGAGTTGCAGAAAAAAATAACTTTTCGGCAAACGCCCTTCATCAGGAAAAAAGCTGGGAGCCTCGTGGGTGGAGCGAAAAACGGGAGAAATGGGTCTGGGAAGAATTTAGCTGAGAGTGCAAGAGGTGGACAGAGATGGGGTTAAAGGTGATAGGTCGGAGACGAGGGTGGAGCGGATTGGTGGAAAGGAAGATTGACAGGTGGGACAGTTCAGTAGGATGGTGCCAAATTAAAAAATTGGATCTCGGATAAGGTGGCCGTGGGGAGATGAGGAAACTGGTGAAGACCACGAAGATGCCCTTGTGTTGAGGGTCGCAAGGTGGAAGATCTGGCGTCTAGTGGTGAGGGAATGGCGGTGGAGGAGACCCAGGAACTGCATGTGCTTGGGAGAGTCGGGGGACGTGGAAACTGATGTTTTTAGTCATGTGGCGTTGGAGTTGAATGTTGCAGGTTACCTGGAAATGTTCTCTGAAGCTCTCTCCGAGAATGTGTCTGTTGGCCCCAGTGTAGAGGAGACCACATCGCGAGCAACAGATGCAATAAATGACATGTGTGGAAGTCCACATGCACATTTGATGGATGTGGAAGGCTCATTGGAGCCTTGGAAGGATGTGAGAGGGAAGATGTGGGTGCAGGTTTTACAATTCCTGTGGTGGCAGGGGAAGGTGCTGTGAGGGGAGGGTGCGTCATTGAAGGGCGTGGACTTGACTCGGTAATCGTGGAGGAAACAGTCTTTGTGAAAACTGGATAGGGGTGGGGAGGGAAATATAAATTTCCCTGTCACTGCAAAACCTGCGCCCACATCTACCTCCTCACCTCTGTCCAAGGCTCTAATGGAGGCTTCCACATCCATCAAAGTTTCTCCTGCACTTCCACACATGTGATTTCTTGTATACATTCTTGCCGATGCGGTCTCCTCTAAGTTGGAGAGAGGAGATGTGTTCTCACACAACATTTCAGAGAATATCTCCAGGATACCCGCAAGAATCAACCCCAGTGCCCCATAGCCAAACCTTTCAATTATCCCTCCCACTCTCCCGAGGACATGCAGGTCCTGGGCCTCTTGTATCGCCACTGACTCACGACCCGATGCCTGGAGGAAGAAAGCCTCATCATCAGCCTCGGGACCCTTCAACCCCATTGCATCAATTTGGACTTCACCCGTTGACTCATTTCCCCTCCCCCTACCTTACCCGAGTTCCCACCTTCCAGCTCAACACCGTCCGCCTGACTTGTCCCACCTGTGTATATTCATTCCCACCTTTCCACTCCACCTACTTCTCTGACATATCATGTTCACCCCCCGCCTGCATCCACTTACAGCACTCTCAGCTACCTTCTCCCCAGCCCCACCCCCTTCCCATTTATCTCTCCATCCCATGTGCTCCCAGTTCATTCCTAATGAAGGGCTTTTGCCTGAAACGCCCATTTTTCCTGCTACTCAGATGCTGCCGGACCTGCTGTGCTTTTCCAACACCACTCTAATCTTGAGTGGAGTCAGTTGATTGAGAGGGTTTTCGGATATTTTCTATTTTTGACCACAGGCTGTGGATGATAGCAGCACTTTAGCAACCACCAGTTTAGGGAACAGCTAAAGGACTGATCACAAGTCTGGTCACGGCATAAATCAACATTTTTCTTCAAATTGTAAGATAAAAGATGGAAGGCTGAAGTATGCAACTTTGCCCAACAAGACCGTTTCACCAATGAGTTTCTCACTGATTCCTTTCCAAGTCAGGGTGCTGTGGTCCTTGGAGGGTAACTTGAAAATTGTGGCGTTTCAAAGCTGTTGAGCTTTGAAGGTTTTCAAAAATGCCTGAATGACTGACTCCAGTTCATCTTATAGTTGGTGCACTCTGCTGCAATTGCACCTTAGCGGTGAAGGGAAGGAATATTGCAGGTATTGAAGAGGGTACACTCAAGTGACTGCATTGTCGTGGACGGTGTCCAGTTCCTAAAGTGTTATTGAAGTTACACCAATCTAGCCAAATGATGAGAGTTATATTCCACGTCTCATTTGTGCCTTGCAAACGATGTAGGATTCACAGAACAATGAGTTTATAATCAAAAAATGTCAAGAACATGTTATTGTTGTCAAAGTGTTTATGTAGCCAGTTTCTATAAGCTTTTTCCCCGAAATAATAGCTCTGTGGACGATTATACGGGGTAATTTGTTAACAGTAAAGTTATTGAATGTCAATGAGATATGATTAGATTCTCATTAGTCAGAATGACCATTACTCTATTTCGGCCTTGTGTGAACCAATCTGATTAGAGTCACTGTCTGATTTCAAGTTCCAATTCCCGTCTGTGCTTGAAATTTCAACCGTTTCTTCGCATAAATGTTCCTCCTGCTGTAATAATATGTACGGACGCTGCAGGGGACAGCAGAGATTAATGAACATATTGTCAACACTGGAGAAAATGGAGCTTCGTGGAATGATTGGTTAGGCTGGGATTATTCTCCTTGAAACAAAGGAGCCGGAGAGGAGCTCTATAATCACATAGTAACATTTATTAACGTTCAATATTCATGGGATCTTGACAGGGTAGTTACGGGCAGGTGGTTCACCCTCTGGTATGAGGAGAGCACCAGAGGACGTGAACTCAGAATTAGATATTGCCTATTTAATTCAGAAATGAGGATTAATTTCTTTGCTCAGGGGCCAGTGAATCGGTGGAACTCCTTGCCGAAATTGTTGTTGAGGCTGAGTTGTTGTGTATTGTCAAACTGTGCCAGACAGATATTTAACCAGAAAGATGATGAAGCTTTGTCGAGGCAATGCTGGAGAATGGAGTTGAGGATTATCAGATCAGCCATTAGTTCGTTGAATGGTGGAGCAGACTCGATAGGCTTAAAGGACGATTTGCAATCCTACATCATTTGGTCTAATGCCTTATTTTATTGATACCTTTAGAATTCTGAGGGGATGGGATGAAGTGATAGAAAAGGTTTCTCAAACTGATCAGACAGATCAGGAACTAAGCTCATATGTTCATGAAGAAGAAATGTGCTGAGGCCTGGATACAACAAATGGCACTGGGCACACCGCAGATGGGTATGTGCAGAAGTTGTGATTGCTCAAGAAAATTGGTGGATCTAATATTGTTGCCAACTTGGTGATCACGCTGGATGATGGATCGCGGTATGATTCACACAGCAAAAGGTTGTGAAAGAATGAAATATTCGTTTCATTGGAAAGGTTTTCTGCAGTTCCAATTCAATTGACTGTTTAAAATACTGATCAGAACTTTGTGTGGAGTGTGACATCAAAATTTACAATCCCACTGGATAAACTATTGCACCCGATCTCTCCTTATTTGTTCCCCTTTCATTCGATGTAAATTCATAGAAAGTCGAGATGGAATGAAAGGAGGAAAGAAACGTTTGCACTTCTTTTTCATTATCCCAATGTAACTTACAACAGACTCAAATTGCTTTACTTCGACTTTGATGAGGTATTGATTTATCACAAATCTCCAGTGCAATGAAGGGCAAAAACAAGATTCTCCATCCAAAGTATCCGAAGATGCGAGGCATAAAGTGAAACTACAGCTGCTTATGATGGAAGTTACAGCCAGAGAAGGATTCAAATCCACACATGCGCAATGGAAGAGCAACCCGTCACCTTCACCTCTGGGCAACTTCAGCCCATGGCAAAGGGGCTCACATGTGACCACATCAAAATCAAATTAATAAAAGGTGAGTATGAGAAGGAAAGTTCGGTTAGTGATCATAGGAGGGAAGAAACCTCTGAGAACGGGTGGATTTGAATTCTGACATATTTAACCACAGAGATGTGAGCGAGCAGAGCTTGAAGGAAAAAAAATCACCTTGGAGAAAATCAAAGCTTTAAAACAACTGATTCCTTTGTGTTTCACAAAAGACTGGAACACATAGAGGAATTACTGCCATGACACTGATTCGAAGCGAGATTGCAGCAGCCGCAACGCAGAGTACTAACCACGATACGATCACGGCAACCCACAGCCAAACACACTAAGCATGCACAATAAGTACACTATCATAAGAAATGTTAGGAAGAGCACCAAATGCACAATATCAGTGCTTAGCGAACAATGGCAGATATTTGGGAACTCGGAATGGGCTGACAGTTTAATATCGGTTCCCCCAGTGGCTGTGGTGATTCCATCATTAATGTGTTGAAGGCTGAGTTAAATAGATTTCTCCAAAACATCAAAGACTCCGGGGACAGTGCAGCTTTTGTTACCTGCACATCCACCAATATCATTTATTGTATCCATTGCTCCCGGTGCAGTCTCCTGTACATTGGGGAAACTGGGCGCCTCCTGGCAGAGCGCTTTAGGGAACATCTCTGGGACACCAGCACCTATCAACCACACCGCCCCGTGGCCCAACATTTCAACTCTCCCTCCCACTCTGCCGAAGACATGGAGGTCCTGGGCCTCCTTCACCGCCGCTCCCTCACCACCAGACACCTGGAGGAAGAACGCCTCTTCTTCCGTCTCGGAACACTTCAACCTCAGGGCATCAATGTGGACTTCAACAGCTTCCTCATTTCCCCTTCCCCCACCTCACCCCATTTCCAAACTTCCAGCTCAGTACTGTCCCCATGACTTGTCCTGACTTGTCCTACCTGCCTATCTTCTTTTCCACCTATCCATTCCACCCTCCCACCCCGACCAATCACCTTAATCCCCTCCCCCACTTAACTATTGTACTCAATGCTACTTTCTCCCCACCCCCACCCTCCTCTCACTTATCTCTCCACCCTTCAGGCTCTCTGCCTGTATTCTTGATGAAGAGCTTTTGCCCGAAACGTTGATTTTACTGCTCCTCGGATGCTGCCTGAAATGCTGTGCTCTTCCAGCACCACTAATCCAGAATCAGTTTTCCAGCATCTGCAGTCATTGTTTTTACCAAGCTGTTGTTGAAATGTATACTTCAATAGCAATGCAGTTTAACATCGGTTACTTCACGAGTTTCCCCACACAAGGCAGTAACCACTGCTGCCACATATTCCTCGTTCCCAGCCCCAGAATCGGAGGAACTGAGTGGCGCAGTCGCGAATAACCAACTTGAAATCGGGATGGGAATGAGGTTGCAGAGATACTCGATGGCTCAAGTGACACAACCGGAGAATGCACGGTGTTTCTGTGATGGTTTAGAGGCGCAAGCAACACTGAGGTTAGGAGTGCTTCTGATCAAAGGCGGGGCAGAAGGGAAAACTTGTTTCCGTTTATAATAACAGCAATCTACAAGTGCATCTTGCTGAGACAGCTGGTTGCCACAACTGGAACGTGGGCAGCTGGTTTGAAGTTTAATTTTGCTTCATTATCACCCGGTTCCCTGGAATGAATTGCTTTCACCATTTTTATTTCCAATTGTTTGATATCTCCCTGCAGTCTGCGGCTTTCATCCTCATGGTTAATTGCATGACTAACTGTTGTACGATCTGCACACTGCTAAATCACGACCACTACAAGTAAATATGAATTATTTATTTATATGAGAAAACAGTGGAACTCACTGCAGGCATGCTGCGTAGGTGTGCAAGCGATGCCAGAATTGTAGACAGTGGAGAATATTATCTAAGTTTCAAAAGGATTTTAATCCAATGTTGTACTGAAAAATGTAACATGGAGTTCAATCTGGATAAATGGAAGGTATTGCATTTTGGTACAACAAAAAGAGTATGGCTTTGGTATGTTGGAGAACACGGAAGCTCGGTGTGCAGGTACATAATTCCTTGTAATTTGCAATACCAACAGACAAGATGGTTCAAAGGCATTTAACATACTTCCCTTCATTGGATTAGTGGTGCTGGAAGAGCACAGCAGTTCAGGCAGCATCCAACGAGCAGCAAAATGCAAAATGCCCGAAACGTTGATTTCGCTGCTCATTGGATGCTGCCTGAACTGCTGTGCTCTTCCAGCACCACTAATCCAGTATTTGATTTTCAGCATCTGCAGTCATTGTTTTTACCTTACTTCCCTTCATTGCTCAGTCCTATGTATATAGTAGTTGGGTCGTTATGTTGAAGTTTTGCAGGTCATTGATGAGGCCTCTTCTGAAATATTATGTCCAGTTCTGGTTGCCCAGTTTTAGGAATGATATTATTCAGCTGGAGAAGGTTCACAAAAGGTATGCACACTTGTTGCCTGTGGAAGGTTTGAGTTATAATGAAAGGCTGGATAGGCTGAGACAATTTTCAGATTTGAGATCAGGTGCTGGAAAACCACATCAGGTAAGGCAGCATCCCAGGAGCAGGAGAATCATTGTTTTTCGCGCAAGTGTCCTTCACCAGGCTCTTCCTCGAAACGTCGATTCTCCTGCTCCTGAAATGCTGCCTGATCTGCTGCGCTTTCCCAGCACAACACTCCCGACTCTGCTCTCTCATCTGCAGTTCTCACTTTCTCCGAGTTGAGAGTGTTTTCACTCTAGGTTAGGGGTTTGAACGGCGACCTGACAGAAGTTTATGAATTATTGAGAGGCAAGTTAGAGTTAAAGATAGAGTTAGAGTTAGAGTTCCCAGGCGGGGAATTTCAAGACGAGAGGGCATATGTTATTGATGAAAAGAGAGACCTGTTTAAAAAGAGACATGTGTGGCATTATTTTAGGGACAGTGTTTTACGTGTGCAATTAACTTGCTGAGGAAGTGATGGATGAGGGTACGTTTGCAACATTTAAAGGACAATTGATTCCAAACATGAATGGGAAAGTGGGACTTTTAAAATAAATGTATTCATGACTCGTACATCAGTTATTTCCCAGAGGACATTTAAGAATCAACCACGATATTATCCATCTGGACTCTCCTGTGGGACAGAACAGATGAATATGGCAGTTTGCTTCCTGAACTGGCATGAGTGAATCAGATGGGACTTTCCACACAACTGATTCAGGTCATCACGAGACTCTTCAATTCCAGGTGCTTATTGAATTCAATCTCCACCATCTGTCATGCCAGGACCTGAACTCTTTCTACCCAAAATATTTCCTGGGTTTTGGATGAACAACACAGTAATAAAACTACAAGGGCATTATCACCACTCAGCGGGTACAGGAGGAGGCAGACGGGAATGGGTTAATTTGGCAATATTTTCAGCATGGATCGGTTGGACTGATGGGCCTGTTTTCATGTTGTATGACTCTGACTGACGCTATGGAGCAGGCAGCTGGTTGGGATGAACAGCCACATTGATATCATAATCGAACACCTGATGGGATATGTAATCCTGCTGGAGTCTCCGGAGGTTATTTTGCTCAGTGACCCCTTCCCACACACCGGACTGGTGAACGGTCTCTCCCCAGTATTACTGATTATATGAGATTCCATTTCTATGGTCAATTAACTCCCTTCCATCAGTTTCCACATTGCCCTGCTTTCTCTGTGGTATCGGTGTCCTTTTTTCTACACAGGGTGGACGATCCTTTTAAATTGTGTCCACACAGATACAAATCCTTTTACCATGTTGTGAATGTGTTTTCATTCTTCCTCATTCACCAACAGGGTGTGAGTATAACTGGTCAGGACAACATTTATTCTTCGCCTCTCGTTAGTTGCTGTCTGGCTCCATCACACACCGGGGTGTGATCCCAGTCTGTGGGCAGTCCACACATTCTCTGTGTGTTTGCGTTTTTATTTCTCCCTCTGATCAAAGATGTGCCAGTTACAGGGATCAACAATGGAAAATGCAGGTTTATGGGACAGGGAATACCGTGGGGTCTGGTGGAATGCGCTTCGGATGTACCGTGTGGACTGGAAGGGCCGATTAGACTGCTTCCCCACACGGTGGAGATTTTTGAATTAAGGGTCAGCTCATGTTTTTCTGGTCCTGGAGTCTCTCGTAGGCAGGACTGGGTGAAGATGGTTGAATCCCCTGCATAGGGGACATGAATGAATGGGATTGCAGGAAATTAAAGTCATGATCTCTGTTCCTGAGGTCACGCTTGTATTTCATGTTTTATTCGTAGAAAGTAAACATCAAATTTTCCCCAAGGATGACTAGATTAAAATATCACCCCAACACCACCTTCTCCAGGTTGAAGTCTTGACTGTGTAGAAGAAATTGATACTGAGCTGATGCGAGGAAATGTAGCTGCCACCGCCAGTGTCAGAAACACAGATCCAAACAGCAAAATCATCTTTTAAACCCACCATTGCAAAATTAAGGCTCGACATCCTCCACTTGTACCACTCAGCTGTCTTAAAAAGATGCGCCAGAAATCGCTATGATAGTATAAACGGGGACAACCATTCCTTTGAGCGGGAGCACACTCAACCGAGGAAGTTCTTGCGCCTCTTTCCCATCACAGAAGGACAGGAAGCTCACCTATTGCATCGCTGGAGCCAGAGAGTAACTCCGCGCACACATTCCCACCCCCATTTCTGGTTGGATATGGGCGGCTGTGCCAATGTTAAGCTGAAATGCTATTGAAGCATCCTTTTCAACGATATCATGTACTGTCCCCCGAGTCTTTGATGTTTTGTCGAAATCGATCAATCTCATCCACATGCAGGCCAGACCAAGTAAGGATAGCAAATTCCATCCCGAAATGACATCATTGGAATTTTTTTTTCAACAATTGTCAATGGATATATAATAGTCATTAGATTCTTCCTTGCCGTACCTGAGCCGGTCCAAATCAACTCACTAAACATGTCGCCCAATGTCTAAGCATCCGTATCTCTCTGCTCCTCACTTCATCATGCATCTGTCCAGGTGCATCTTCAAATAATCTACCATGCTGCCTCTGCTACCTCTGCTGGCAACGCATTCCAGCACCTACCACCCTCTGTGTAAAATACTTGCCATGTCTATCTCCCTTAAAAGTTTCACCTCTCTCATTGAATGCATGACCTCTCATTATTGAAGCCCTCATCTTCGGAAAAAGCTTATCTCTATCCACCCTGTCTGTACCCGTCATGATATTGTAGACCTCAATCAGATCCCCTCAAACTCGTTTTTGCCTAATGAAAGCAGAAGTAATCGACTCAACCTCTCTTCAGAGCTTGCGTCTTCCATACCAGGCAACATCTGTGTAAACCTTCTCCGCATTCTCTCCTAAACGTCCACATAATTTTGGTAGTTTGGCGACCTGAACTGCACAGAGTATTCTAAACGCAGCCGAAACAAACTCTTGTACAATTTTAGCAGGGCTTGCCTGCTCTTATACTCAATGCCCTATCCGGTGAAGGCAAGCATGCCATATGCCTTCTTGACCACTCTGTCCACCTGTGCAGTCACCTTCAGGGTACAAAGGACCTGAACTCCCAGATCTCTCTTCTCATCAAGTTTACCAATGGCTCTTCCGTTTACTGTATACTTGGCTCTAGAATTAGACTTCCCCAAATCATCACCTCACATTTACTTGGACGGAACTCCATTTGCCACTTCTCTGCTCAACTCTTCAGTCTATCTATATTCCCCTTCATTCTTTGACTGTCCTCTATGTTTTCTGGCTACTGCACCAATCTTTGTGTCATCTGCAAAAGTATTGGTGAGATACTGGGCTAGCAACCCTTGGAGATTGGAACATGGCAGTTGTTCATCCCATGCAGAAAGGAACAATGTTTGGATGCTTTTTCCCAGTGAAGTACCACTGTTTCCTGATGTAGATCAGTAATTCAAACTTTTTTTATTAGGAGTCATGATTTAGAAGTTCAATAACGATACATAGTCGTGTAGTTGACTCTGATGAATAATGTCAGGGACCGCAGGGATGTATCCATCAGGTGGAAAGGCAAAATGGTGAATACAATTGAATCCAGACTAATGAGTGGTGGTGAACTTGGGGAGTTGTAACAATAAGAGTGAGGATTCTGATTGGTGAACAGGAACAAAGAGATCTTGGAATGGGCATTTACAGATCCCTGAATACAGGGACAGGGAGATCAATTGTTCGAGAGGTTTTTGGATATTTTCTATTGTTGACCACAGACTGTGGATGATATTCGATCTTTAGCAACCGCCAGTTTAGGAAACAACTAAAGGAACGAGCACAGGTCTGGTCTATACAATAATGTATTTTTTTTAAACATTGAAAGATGAAAGATAGTGGGCTGAAGTATAAATCTTTGCCCATCAAACTACTTCACCACTCAATGAATTTACCACTGATTCCTCTCCAAGTCATGCTGGTATGAGCCTTGGACGCAAATTTGCAAATGGTGAAGGTTCAGTGCATCTTCTAACTTGTCCTTATGGTCGGTACAGTTGATGAGCTTTGAAGGTTCTGTCAACAAAGCCTGGATAACTAACTCCAGAGAATCTTCTATGTGGTGTACTCTGCTTCAATTGTGCCTTAACAGTTAAGGGAATAAATATTCAGGTGTTCAACAATATACAGTTAAGTGACTGCATTGTCGTGGAGGGTGTCCAGTTCCTTCAGTGGTATTGAAGCTGCACCCACCTCGGCAAATGGAGAGAGTTCTGTTAAACATCTAATTTGTGCGTTGCGGACGATGTAGGCTTCACGGAGAGAAGAGTTGAGTTAATAATCAAACAAAGTTGACCCACGGACAGATTTTTGTCGTCAACTTCTTTATACGGGGGGTCAGGTTCCATTTTTCCTTAATTTCTAGCTCCCAGGACGATTACACGGAGGAATTCAGTTACATTGAAGCCATTGAATGTCAATCGAACATGATTAGATTCTCATTTGTCAGAGATATCTTTGCTGTATTTAGTCCTTCTGGGGGTCAATCCGATTCTAATCGCTTTCTGATTTCAAGTTTCAATTCCCGTCTGCGCCTGAAATTTCAACCCGTTTCCTTGACGAAATTTCTCCACCTGTCTTAATAATATGTAAGGATGCTATAAGGGGTAGCGCAGACTTACTAACATGTTGCTAACTCTGAATACAGAAGAACTTCGTGGAATGATTGGTTAGGCTGGGATTATTCTCCTTCAAACAAAGGAGGAGGAGGGGAACTTTATAATTACATAATAACAATTATAAATGTTCAATAGTCGTAGGATCTTGACAGGGTAGATACGAGCATTTGGCTTGCCCTATGCTCTGAGGAGAGCACCAGAGGACATAAGCTCAGAATTAGATATTGCCCATTTAATTCAGAAATGAGCAGTAAGTTCTTTGCTCAGGGGTCGAAGAAATTGTGGCATTTTCCAGGAACCGCTGTTGAGACTGTGTGGTTGCGTATTTTCAAATTGTGCCAGATAGTTAATCAGAAAGGTGATGAAACTTTGTCGAGCTAAGTGAGCAGAAAGGAATTCAAGATTATCAGATCCACTATGTTAAAAATCACACAACACTAGGTTATAGTCCAACAGGTTTAATTGGAAGCACATTAGCTTTCAGAGCGACGCTCCTCATCAGGTGATAGTCAGGTGACTATCACCTGATGAAGGAGCATCGGTCAGAAAGCTAGAGCTTCCACGTAAACCTGCTGGACTCTAACCTCGTGTTGTGTGATATTTTACTTAGTTCAACACCGGCATCTCCAAATCAGATCAACCATGAGTTCGTTGAATGGTTGAGCAGACTCCTTGGGCTGAATAGCATACTTCCACTTGGTTTAACATTTCATCTAACGCCTTATTTTATTCATAAGTTCAGAATTGTGAGGGGATGGGATGAAGTGACAGAAAAGGTTTATTAAACAGATCAGACAGATTATGAACAAAGCTCATAAAAACAGGAAAAAGAAATGTGCTGTGATCTGGGGGCAACAAATGACACTGGGCCCAGCACAGAACAGTACAGAAGCTGTGTACAGAAGCTGTGATTGCTGAAGGAAGTTGCTAGATCTTATACAGTTGGCACGCTCTCAGTCAGCGATCACGTTGGATGATGGATCGTTGCATAATTCACACACAGCAGAAATTGGTGAAAGAATGAAAGGTTCGTTTCATTGGAGAAATTTTCTGTGGTTCCAATTCGGAGTGACTGTTTGAAATACTGATCAGATCTTTGAGTGAAGTGTTAGGTTAAAATACTCATGAACAACCCCACTGGAGAAACCTGTGCGCCCGATCTCTTGTTATTTTTTTTCTCTTTGTTTCGATGTAAATTTAGAGAAAGACAAGATGGAATATAGGGCGGAAAGAAAAATGCGTTCCTTCTCATTACACCAATGTCATCTACAATTGATAGAATGACTGCTCTCACTCTTCATTTCGACTTTAATGTGGTGTTGATTATTTGTGAATCTTCCGTGCAGTGAAGGGCAAGAACAAGATTCTCGATCCAGTGTATACCAGAGTGTGAGGTGCAAAGGAAAACTGCTAGATCGGTGCGTAAAGTTAGCAACCAGAGTGACTCGAACCCGTGAATGTGGAGTACAGCGGTGTAATAACCCATCACCATAATCTCTCGGTCTCCTCTGCACATTTTGTAGAGGGGTGACATGTGACCTCATCAGGTTACATGTGGTGAAAGTCATGGATGAGAAAGTTCCAGAGCGGAATCGAATCCACACCACTGTGTTTCTGCTTTCACTAGAATTATAACAACAGCAAATTCCAATAAATAGCCAAGCTGGTCAGAATGAATAGCTGTCATTAATACATTCTGAGTCAGAACTGAGTCAGAATGAAACAGGACAAGAATTTTCCGTCATATTTACACCTACGTTTGGCACATAATTTCTTCAGTCACTTTCTCAATCACGTGAAGAAGCAACCATGCTGAGTGAAATAAAGGCAATGTTGTTGCTCAATGGCCTTTCTCATATGGCTGAACCTGAATTGGATTAAATCGCAAGAAATGCTGATTTGTTCGTTTCATTTTAATTTAGCTAAAACATCACAATGTTCATTGTAATAATCAGAAGTGAATTAGATATATCTCATTGGAACGATTAATGTTGTATTCAAATTTGCTCAGCAAATTTATTTTAGCTTAAGGAAAATACTGCTCAGAAAAACAGAGGGTTAAAATGCAAAAGAAAACCCACCAGTTTTGTTGCTTGTTGCTTTGGCAGATTTCACTGAGTATTAAATGGACCAAACATCATGGTGTTTGTTCTCACATCCTGAACGCATGTGATGAAAGCAGGAAGTCGATCTCCAAGCAACTGGTCACTTCCTATTCATTATGTAATATCTTCCCTTCACAATAAATAAAAATCCACTCAGTTCCATTTACAATGCTTTAGGTGGAACATTATGCCAAATCTTTCAACATGCAGAGTTTTGGAACCGAATCTTATTCAGCTGCACACATTATAGTAATTTCTATACATTTAAAGTCAACCCACTTAGACATTGTTTCCCGGCAACTTCCGACCGACTACACCCCACCTCTGCACCTTTACCAAGCTACACGCTGTCTCTCTCCTTGTGAAATATATTCCTTGTATGTCATCAAATGTGCCTTTCCAAATATTTTCAAAAACAGATTCTCGGAGTGACAGCGATTCTGTTCTCATCATTTTTTGTCCTTCAAAGGTTTTATCAAAGGTTTTGAATGCCTGACATCTAGATGTTTACTTACTTAAAAGTGACAATTTTCCACCTATTTACTCTGTCCAAACATTTCATAACCTGAAAAAACCCCATTAAGTGTTCCTTGGTTCAGGGATAACTCTTCTCAATTTTCCAAGAGCACAAGTGAATAAAATCTCATCCTCAGTACACCCCCATCAGCATCTTCTCTAATGACGGTAAACACCGTCATTATCTATTCATAGAATCACAGAATCCTACAGTGCAGAAAGAGCATTTCAGTCAATCGAACCGGTGTCGACTCTCTGAAGAGCATCTCACTCAGACCTAGTTCCCCTTCCCATTTCCTTATACTTCACCTGAAGAAGGGGAATCCCTCCCCCTTTTGATTTCAAATAAACCTGTTGGAGTATAACCTAACGTCCTGTGACTTCTGAACTTATCCCCGCGTTACCCACGGCTAATTCACCTAACTTACTAAATTCACTCCCTGGACACGAAAGGGAAATTTAACTTTGCAAATCAACCTAACCCTCCCTCTGAACAGCAGTGCGAATTACTGAAACAATGTTCCATCAAATGAGCAAGTGCTGTATCATTTTTTCATGGTTTTATAACCTGGTAAAACTGATCAAAACAAATGAACCCAAATTCAATGTATCGAAACGCTACTCTGTCTTTTACAATTTTATTCGTGCTGTGGGAAATGTTTCTGCACTCATACTTGAATGCGTTTATGTTGTTTCTTCCTCAGCTTCCTGTTTCTAGTAAATCCTTCAATCCGGAACAAGTCTGTCAAATGCTATTCATTCCAACACAGTCACAAGGTGAAGTTTGCAGAAGTCACGTGTTTGGCCGTTCACTGATACTCTGCCTCCCTGAGAGCTGCAGCCCTTTCCCACACTGATTCAGGCAGCACTGTCCTTCGTGTGATATGCCCCATCGAGAATGGAAGGACAGGTATCAATACTCGCACTTGGGAATGGAGTGACAGTTTTAAAACGCTTATACTGTCCCCAGCGGAAAATTGAGCCCTGTGACAGGCGGGGACACCAACCATTGTACTACAGAGAACAAGAATGTTAAAGGAGGCCCTTCAACCCAATGTGGCCACACTTGTCAAAAACAACTGCCTAATGAACTGAATCCCATTTCAGAATGCTTACCCCACAGCCTTATATGTCTTGGCATCACAAGCTCACATCTGAATATTTATTCAGGTTATAAGGGGTTCTACCGCTCTAAAAAAATGCAGACAGTGTATTCCAAATTCCAACCACCCACTGGCTGATAAAGGTTTTTCGCACAACTTCTCAAACCTTTCTGTCTTTCTTCTGAAGTCTCTGGCCCCTGCTGATCGATCCCTCCATGAATGGGAAACTCGTTCAGTCAACCCTGTCCATGCCCGAACTCAATCAAGTCTTGTCTACATCTCCTTTGCACTGCGACAAACACTCCACTCTGTCCTGTTTTTCTTCAAAACTGAAACTCTTCAGCCCAAACAGTATCCCGGTAAATAACTCCTGCAACTTTCTCAGTGTGATCACATCCCGAATATAATGTGACTTGCAATGCTGCACACAACGCTCTTGCTTGATCCTAATGAGCATTTGTTTTAAAATTTCTGGATTAGTATGAGGGCGATTCTGGCTGAGCAGTTTTTATTACCCATTCCACATTCCCCAGAGGGCAGTTGATACTCAACCATATTGCTGTGAGTCTGAAGTCACATGCAGCCCAGACCAAGTAAGGATAGCAAATTCCATCCCGAAATGACATCAGTGAAATAGATTTTTTTTTCAATAATTGTCAATGGATCTATAGTAGTCATTAGATTCTTCCTTGCAGATATGTTTTGAATCCAAATTTGACGATCATGGCATAGTGGGATTCAAGCCCCGGTACCCAGACAATTACCTCGGTCTCTGGATTATCGGTCCTATGAAATTATCACAAGACCAACGCGGAAAGCCATAAAAGCTGATCTTTTCCAACAAAATGTCTTTTCACCAAAACTGCCCTGGGTATTTTCCATGAGCCTGACGCTCCAATTGTCTCTGGCCTATGTCAGTAAATGCTGCTACATGGGGATTGATTTCACAACCGCGGTATCCAATTGGATCAATTTGTTTGAAGGCCCCGATGGTGGGATTGGGGCACGTTCACCCAATAACAGTGACCGCAGCAGCAGCACAGCCAGAATAGTATGAATGTGAAAGAGAGTGATAGATTGTGCATTGCCTCAGAGAAATGGGAGGGGGGACGGAAAGGAGGTTTAATAATCGTGGGAAGGACCGGAATCTCTGACAACGGGTGTGTTTGAATCCTGATATATGAAACGCGGAGATGTGAGAGAGCGGAATTTGAAGGTAAAACAATTAATTTCTGAGCATGTGTCACAAAAAGGACAACGGAGAGAATACTAAGTGCCGTGATTTGGTTTCAAATCAAGGTTGCTGTGGTCACAATGCAAAATACCGACAACCACGATCACAGTAACCACAGAACAGGATGCTTGCAAGCAGCAATAAGTATACTAGCAGAGGAAATGTTCGGAAGAACAGCAAATGCCCAATATCAGTACTCAGCGAACAGTGATATATATGTGGGAACTGTGAATGAGCTGAATCTTTCAGTTCGGTTTCCTCAGAGCTGTGGAGATCCCTTGTAAGAGAATGTTGAAAACTGAGATTAATAGATTTCGACAAGCATCAAAGACTTGGGGGACAGTACAGGATATTGTTGAAATGTATGCTTCAATAGGAGTTTAGCATAACATCGGCACAGCCGCCCAGATCCAACCGGAAATGGGGATGAGAATGAGTGCGTGGAGTTACTCTCTGTCTCCAGTGATGCAATTGGTGAGCGTGCGTCCTTCTGCGATGATATAGAGGCGCAAGAAATTCCTCGGTTGAGTGTGCTCCTGCTCAAGGGAATGGTTGTCCCCGTTTATACTATCATAGCGATTTCTGGTGCATCTTTCGAAGACAGCTGAATGGCACAAGTGGAGCGTGTTGAGCCCTTAAAAACGCATACACACAGAGAATGTGTGGACTGCCCACAGACAGACACCCGAGGCTGGGATCACACCCGGGTTTGTGGTGTAGCCAGACAGCAACGAACGAGGGGCGAAGAATGAATGTTGTCCTGACCAGTCATACTCACACCCCGTGGGTGAATGAGGAAGAATGAAAACAAATTCTCAACATGGAAAACAGAATTTGTATCTGTGTGGACACAATTTGAAAGGATCGTTCACCCTGTGTAGAAAAAAGGACACAGATACCACAGAGAAAGTAGGGCAATATAGGAACTTCTGGAAGAGATTCAATTAACCACAGAGATGGAATCTCATTTAATCAGTAACACTGGAGCGAGACCGTTCACCAGTCCCTTGTGTGGGAAGGGATCACTGAGCAAAATAACCTCCGGAGACTCCAGCAGGATTACATATCCCATCAGGAGATCGATTATGCTGTCAATGCGCCTTTAATCCCAACCAGCTTCCTGCTCCATAGCTTTAGTCAGAGTCAGACAACATGAAAACAGGACTGTCAGTCCAACCGATCCATGCTGAACATACTGCCAAACTCACCCATTCCCGTCTGCCTCCTCCTGTACCCGCTGAGTGGTGATAATGCCCTTGTTGTTTTATTAATGTGTTGTTAATCCAAAACCCAGGTAATATTTTGGGGACAAAGAGTTCAGGTCCTGGCATGACAGATGGTGGAGTTTGAATTCAATAAGCACCTGGAATTGAAGAGTCTCTTGATGACCTGAATCAGTTGTGTGGAAAATCCCATCTGATTCACTCATGCCAGTTCGGGAAGCAAACTGCCCTATTCATCTGCTCTGTCCCACAGGAGACTCCAGATGGATAATACCGTGGTTGACTCTTAAATGCCCTCTGGGAAATAACTGATGTACTAGGCATGAATAAATTTATTTTAAAAATCCCACTTTCCCATTCATGTTTGGAATCAATTGTCCATTAAATGTTGCAAACATACCCTCATCCATCACTTCCTCAGCAAGTTAATTACACACGTAAAATACGGTATCTAAACATGTCTTTTTTTAAAAAAAACTCTCTCTTTTCATCTTAAACATATGCCCTCTCGTCTTGCAATCCCCCTCCTGGGAAAAGGCCGCTATCGTTAACTCTAACTTGCCTCTCAATAATTCATAAACTTCTGTCAGGTCACCGTACAAACCCCTAACCACGAGTGAAAACAGTCTCAACTAGGAGAAAGTGAGAACTGCAGATGAGAGATCAGAGTCGAGAGTGTTGTGCTGGGAAAGCACATCAGGTAAGGCAGCATCCGGGGAGCAGGAGAATCAATGTTTTTTTTCACGCAAGTGTCGTTCATCAGGCTTTTCCCCGAAACGTCGATTCTCCTGCTACTCAAGTACCCCAATATCCAGTACCCCAAACTCGAATCTGAAAATAGTCTCAGCCTATCCAGCCTTTCATTATAACTCAAACCTTCCACAGGCAACAAACGTTTTGTGAACCTATTCCAGCTGAATAATATCATTCCCACAACTGGGCGACCAGAACTGGACATAATATTCGAGAGGAGGCCTCATCAATGTCCTGCAAAACATAACGTCCCAACTACTATACACAAAGGAATGAGCAATGAAGGGAAGTATGTGAAATGCCTTTGAATCATCTTGTCTGTTGGTAATGCAAATTACAAGGAATTATGGACCTGCACACCGAGCTTCCCTGTTCTCCAACATACGCAAAACCACACGTATTGTTGTACCAAAATGTAATACCTTTCATTTATCCAGATTGAACTCCATGTTGCATTTTTCAGTACAACGACTCATTGGATTAAGATCCTTTCGAAACTTTGATAATCTTCCTCACTGTCGACAATACTGGTATCGCCTGCAAACCTAAGCAGCATGCCTGCAGTGAGTTCCACTGTTTTCTCATATAGATCAATGATTTATATTTACTTGTAGTTGCCGTGATTTAGCAGTGTGCAGATCACACAACAGTTCGTCATGCAATTAACCATGAGGAAGAAAGCCGCAGACTGCTGGGAGATATTAAACAATTGGAAATAAAAATGGTGAAAGTAATTCATTCCAGAGAAGTGGGTGATCGTGAAGCAAAATTAAACTTCAAACCAGCTGCTCACGCTCCAGTTGTGGCACTCAGCTGTCTCAGCAAAATGCACTGTAGATTGCTGTTATTATAAACGGGAACAAATTTTCCCTTCTGTCCCGCCTTTGACCAGAAGCACTCCCAACCTCGGAATTGCTTGCGACTCTAAACCATCATAGAAACACCGTGCATTCTCCGGTTGAGTCACTTGAGCCATCGAGTCTCTCTGCAACTTCATTCCCATCTTGATTTCAAGTTGGTTATTCGCGACTGCACCACCCAGTCCCTCTGATTCTGGGGCGAGGAACAGGGACCATGTGGCAGCAGTGGTTACTGCCTTGTGTGGGGAAACTCGAGAAGTAACCGATGGTAAACTGCATTGCTATTGAAGTATATATTTCAACAAAAGCTTGGTAAAAACAATGACTGCAGATGCTGGAAACCAGATTCTGGATTAGTGATGCTGGGAGAGCACAGCAGTTCAGGCAGTATCCGAGGAGCAGTAAAATCGACGTTTCGGGCAAAAGCTCTTCGTCAAGAATACAGGCAGAGAGTCTGAAGGGTGGAGAGATAAGTGAGAGGAGGGTGGGGATGGGGAGAAAGTAGCATAGCGTACAATAGTAAAATGGGGGAGGGGATGAAGGTGATTGGTCGGGGTGGGGAGGGTGGAATGGATAGGTGGAATAGAAGATAGGCAGGTAGGACAAGTCAGGACAAGTCATGGGGAACAGTGCTGAGCTGGAAGTTTAGAAATGGGGTGAGGTGGGGGAAGGGGAAATGAGGAAACTGTTGAAGTCCAGATTGATGCCCTGGTGTTGAAGTGTTCCGTGGTGGAAGATGAGGCGTTTTTCCTCCAGGTGTCTGGTGGTGAGGGAGCTGCAGTGAAGGAGGCCCAGGACCTCCATGTCCTCGGCAGAGTGGGAGGGAGAGTTGAAATGTTGGGCCACAGGGCTGTGTGGTTGATTGGTGCGGGTTTTCCGGAGATGTTCCCTAAAGCGCTCTGCTTGGAGGCGCCCAGTCTCCCCAATGTACAGGAGACTGCACCGGGAGCAACGGATATAATAAATGATATTGGTGGATGTGCAGGTTATAAAAGCTGCACTGTCCGCGGAGTCTTTGATGTTTTGGAGAAATGTATTTATCTCAGCCCTCAACACATCAATGATGGAATCAACACAGCCACTGGGGGAACCGATGTTAAATGGTCAGACCATTCTTAGTTCCCACATATCAGCTCCTGTTCGCTAAGCACGGATATTGTGCATTTGCTGCTCTGCCTAACATTCCTTATGATACTGTACTTATTGCGAGCGCGTAGTGCATGTTAGTGGGCTGCCGTGATCGTATAGTGGTTAGTACTCTGCGTTGTGGCCGCAGCAAACTCGGTTCGAATCCGAGTCGCGGCAGTAATTGCTCTATATGACCCAGTCTTTTGTGAAACACAAAGGAATAAGTTGTTTTAAAGTTTTGATTTTCTCCAAGCTGATTTTTTTTTTCCTTCAAGCTCTGCTCGCTCACATCTCTGTGTTTCATATGTCAGAATTCAAATCCACCCGTTCTCAGAGATTTCTTCCCTCCAACGATCACTAACCGAACTTTCCATCCCATAACCCCCATTTCATTAATTTGGAGATGGCGTTGTTGGACTATGGAGTACGAAGATATAAATGACCCAACACCAGGTTATGGTCTTACAGGTTTAATTGAAGCACGAGCTTTCAGAGAGCCGCTCTTTCATCATGTGTTTGCGGAGTCTTTTCCCATTTCACTAAGGCATTGTAAAGTCTAATACAGACTCTCCCATTGATACCGATCAGTCTGTGTGGCTGGGGTCACTGTTGCTGGGTGAACGTGCCCCAACCCCACCATCGGGACCTGCAGACCATTTGATCCAAATGGTTACCACTGTTGTGAGATCAATACTCATGGAGCAGCTTTTACTGATATGGACCCGAGATAATTCGGGCGGAGGGGGGGGGGGGTGGTCAAGCTCAGGAAAATGGCACGGGACAGTATCGGGGAAAAGCGACTTTCTTGGATAAGATCAGTTTCACTGCTTTTCTGCAATGGCCGAGCGCTATTACCACTGAACATTGAACTGTTAATTCAGACACCAGGCACCTGGGTTTGACTCTGACCATGCTAGGTGGTAGAATTGGGATTCAATAAATATCTGGAATTACGATCTAACAACTCCTATATATCCATGTTCAATTGTTGAAAAAAAACATCTGACGTCATTTAAGGAACGAAACTGCCATTCTTACCTGCTCGGGCCTCCATGTGACTCCAGACTCACTACAATATGGTTGAGTTTCAACTATCCGCTGTGCAATTAGGGATACCAATCAATACTGCCGAGTCAGCGACGCCCTCAAACTGTAACAAAATAGAGAAAAAAGTTCATTCGGCCCTAGCTAGATTACTGTGTGCAGTTCTGCAATTCAGAGTACTTCATGGATGTGATCGCACTGGGAACGTTGCAGTGGAGATTCACTGGGATATTGTCTGGGCTGAAGAGTTTCAGTTGTGAGGAGAGATTGGACAGACTGGGGTTGTTTGTCGCCGAGCAGAGGAGATTGGAGAAGACATGACTGAGATGTACTAAATACTGAGGGATATGGATAGGATAGACTGAAAGAAGCTTTTGTTATTGATGGAGGGATCGAACACTGGGGCCAAGAGATTTCGGGAAAAGGCAGAAAGGTTTGAGTAGATTTGCGGAAATGGTCAGAGAGGCAGAAATCATTCTAACCTGAAAGAAAATCGAGATGTTAAATTGTGATGCCAAAACATGTAAAATTATGGGCTAAACGATGGAAAACTTGATTCAGGTCGTTAAGCAGTTGTGTTTGACAAGTGCTGCCACAACAGGCTGAAGGGCCTCCTTAGATGTTGTCATCCTCCACAGTATCGTGGTTAGTGTCCCCGCCTGTCACAGGGCTCAATACTCCGCTGGGGGCATCGTAAAAGTTTTAAACCTGTCGCTCTGTTCCCCAGTGAAGGTTATTAATGCCTGGCCTTCCATTCTCGATGGGACATGTCACAGCAGGGACAGTGCTGTCTGAATCAGCTGGGGAAGGACTGCAGCTCCTGGAGAGATCGAGTGTCATGAAAGTGCAAACACGTAACTTCTGCAAACTGCACATTGTGTTTGTGTTGTAATGAAAACCATTATATAGAGTTGTTCCTGACTGATATGTTTATTTAAATGGGGAATCTGAGGAAGAAAACAAAGTAAACCCATTCAGATCTGCGTGCAGAAACATTTCCAGCAGCTTTGTGTTCAGTGAGGTTGTCCAGCATAGAACCGCGTTTGGATGCATTGAATTCGAGTTGGTGGGCGCGGCTTGCTTTCACTAGGTGGAGTTACCAGTGTGTAAAGCCATTACACATGATTCAAATAGTGTTCAATGTGATGGTACATTTGCTTAGTGGTTCTCACTGCTCTTAAGTCTGTAGGTTAGTTGGATTGGCCATGTTAAATTGCGCTCATGTGTCCAGGGAGTGAATTCAGTCAGTTAAGTGAATTAGCCATGGGTAACGCAGTGATAAGGTCAGCAGTCACACGATGCCAGGTTTTATTCCAGCAGGTTTATTTGTAATCACAAGCCAGAGGCCTGGAGGGATTGAGATGGGAGCTATGTCTGGTTGAGATGCTGTTCAGAGTCTCCCTACAGACTTGATTGTCTGAACTGTACTTCCTGCCTTGTAGGGAATATGTGACTCTGTCAGAGAGGACACTGCCAGCGTTTACTGGGCTGCTCAGACATTGGAGACGATGCTGACGGCGTTTAGTGGGGATGGAATTTTATTTATTTGTGTGTTGGAAAATTTGACACTGAACCAAGGAAAACCGAATGGAAGTTTTCCGGAGTATATGAGGTTTGGAGTCAGTAAATATGTGGTAAATTCACTCTTTCAAGTTCATAAATTTCTGAAAGTCGAGATTTCAAAACCATCGAAGTAGGACTAATAAATGATGGGAGCAGAATTTCTGTCACTCAGACAATCCGTTTCCAAAATATTTGGAAAAGCACATTTAGAGACACAGAAGCAGTGAGTTTCACCAGGAGAGAGACAGCCTGTGGCCAGGTAAAAGTGTAAAGGAGGGTGTAGGGGGTAGAAGGTGTGAGGAAACAATGTCTTATTTGGACGACTTCAGATGCAAATAAATATCGGAAGCGAATGCAGCTGAGTAAGATTCAGCAAAAAAAAACTCAGTTTTGAAAGATTTATATTAATATACCACATGAAGCATTATAAATGGAACAGAGCAGATTTTGTATATTGTCAAGGAAAGCTATTCCATAATGAGTAGGGAGTGACCCGTCTCTTGGAGACCGATTTCCTGCTTTAATCCCATGCCTTAACGATGGGAGGACGATCGCCATGATATTGGGTTCATTTGATACCCACTGAAATCAGCCAAAGTAACTGAGCATCAAAACTGACATCTTGTTTTGTAGTTCAACCTTCTGTTTTTCTCATCAGTATTTTCTTTAAGCTGAAATAAATTCGGAGCAAAATTGAACACAACATTAAACGTTCCAATCATATAAATCCAATTCACTTCCGATCATTGGAATGAACAGAGTGAAGTTACAGCAAAATTAATAAAATGAAACGAACAAAACTGCATTTCCGGGAATTTTACCCAGTTCAGGTTCAGCCATATGAGAAAGACCATCGAGCTAAAACATCACCTTCACTTCTCTCTATGTATATACTTCCTCACGTGCGATAGAAACTATCTGAAGAAATTATGCGTCAAGATTAAATGTGCGTGTGAATGTGACGGGAATTTCATGTTTGCTGGTTCATTCTGAGACAGTTCCGACTCGAAATAAATCAAGGACAAGGTATTCCTTCCAAGGACGAGGTCAATTGCTTGTATTTTGCTGGTATTATTATTCCACTGAAAGAAGAAACATACTGGTGTGGATTCGATTCGGCTCAGGGAATTTCTTATCCCCTCGGTGCACCATATGTGATCTTGACGGGGTCACATTTGAGCCCCTTTGCAATGGGCTGAAGTCTCCTAGGGGTTCAGGCGACGGGTTGCTCTTCCATTGCTCATGTGTGGAGTTGAATCCTTCTCTGGCTGTTTTTTCCATCATAAGCAGCTCTTGTTTTCCTTTGTGCCTCGCATCTTTAGGTTACTTTGGGTGGAGAATCTTGCTCTTGCCCTTCATTGCAATGGAGATTTGTGATAAATCGATATCTCATCAAAGTCGAAGTAAAGCAATTTGATTCTGTTGTAAGTTACATTGGGATAATGAAAAGGAGTGCAAACGTTTCCTTCCTCCTTTCATTCCATCTTGACTTTCTATGAATTTACATCGAATGAAAGGGGAACAAAAAAGGAGAGATCGGATGCAATATTTTATCCAGTGGGCTTGTGAATTTTAATGTCACACTCCACACAAAGTTCTGATCAGTATTTTAAACAGTCAATTGAATTGGAACCGCAGAAAACTTTTCCAATGAAACGAATCTTTCATTCTTTCACAAATTTTTGCTGTGTGAATCATACCACGATCCAGCATCCAGCGTGGTCACCAAGTTGGCAACAATATTATATCCACCAATTTTCTTTAGCAATCACAACATCTGCACATACCCATCTGCGGTGTGCCCAGTGCCATTTGTTGTATCCAGGCCTCAGCACATTTCTTGTTCATGACCTTATGAGCTTAGTTCCAGATCTGTCTGATCAGTTTGAGAAACCTTTTCTATCATTTCATCCCATCCCCTCAGAATTCTAAAGGTATCAATAAAATAAGACGTTAGACCAAATGATGTAGGATTGGAAGTCGGCCATTCAGCCCATCGAGTCTGCTCCATCATTCAACGACCTCATGGCTGATCTGATAAGCCTCAACTCCATTCTCCAGCATTGCCACGACAAAGCTTCATCATCTTTCTGGTTAAATATCTGTCTGGCATAGTTTGAAAATACACAACACCTCAGCCTCAATAACAATTTCGGCAAGGAGTTCCACCGATTCACTGGCCCCTGAGCAAAGAAATTACTCCTCATTTTTGAATTAGGTAATATCTAATTCTGAGTTCATGTCCTCTGGTGCTCTCCTCATACCAGAGGGTGAACCACCTGCCCGTAACTACCCTGTCAAGATCCCATGAATATGGAACGTTTATAAATGTTATTATGTGATTATAGAGCTCCCCTCCCTCTCCTTTGTTTCAAGGATAATAATCCCAGCCTAACGAATCATTCCACGAAGCTCCATTTTCTCCAGTGTTGACAACATGTTCATTAATCTCTGCTGTCCCCTGCAGCATCCTTACATATTATTACAGCAGGAGGAGACATTTATGCGAAGAAACGGTTGAAATTTCAAGCACAGATGGGAATTGGAACTTGAAATCAGACAGCGAATGGAATCAAATTGGTCAACACAAGGAGGAAATAGAATAATGATCACTCTGACAAACGAGAATTTAATCATATCTCATTGACATTCAATAACTTTACTGTAAACAAATTACCCCGTGTAATCGTCCACAGAGCTATTATTTCAGGGGAAAAGCTTATCGAAACTGGCTACATAAATACTTTGACAACAATAACATGTTCTTGAGACATTTTTTGATTATAAACTCAACTCATTGTTCTGTGAATCCTACATCGTTTGCAAGGCACAAAAGAGACATGGAATGTAACTCTCTCCATTTACCTAGATGGGTATAACTTCAATAACACTTAAGGAACTGGACACCGTCCACGACAATGCAGTCACTTGAGTGTACCCTCTTCAACACCTGCAATATTCCTTCCCTTCACCGCTAAGGCACAATTGCAGCAGATTGCACCACGAAAAGATGCACTGGAGTAAGTCATTCGGGCATTTTGACAACCTTCAAAGCTCAACAGCTATACTGACTATATAACAAGGTTTGAAGGTGCAACGAAACGCCACCATTTTCAAGTTCCCCTCCAAGGCCCATAGCACCCTGACTTTGAATCGTATCAGTGAGAAACTCATTGGTGAAACGGTCTTGATGGGCAAAGTTGCATACTTCAGCCTTCCATCTTTTATCTTACAATTTTAAGAAAAATGTTGATTTATGCCGTGACCAGACTTGTGCTCAGTCCTTTAGCTGTTCCCTAAACTGGTGATTGCTAAAGTTCTGCTATCATCCACAGTCTGTGGTCAACAATAGAAAATATCTGAAAATCTTCTCAATCAACTGACTCCCCTCGTGATTAGAGTTGTGTTGGAGAAGTACAGCAGGTCCGGCAGCATCTGAGGAGCAGGAAAAAATGGACGTTTCAGGCAAAAGCCCTTCATCAGGAATAAGACTGGGAGCACATGGGATGGAGAGACAAATGGGAAGGGGGTGGGGCTGGGGAGAAGGTAGCTGAGAGTGCTGTAAGTGGATACAGGCGTGGGGTGAACATGATATGTCAGAGAAGTAGGTGGAGTGGATAGGTGGGAATCAAGATGCACGGGGGGACAAGTCAGGCGGATGGTGTTGAGCTGGAAGGTGGGAACTGGGGTAAGGTAGGGGAGGGGAAATGAGGCAACGGGTGAAGTCAAAATTGATGCCATGGGGTGGAAGAGTCCCGAGGCGGATGATAAGGCTTTCTTCCTCCAGGCATCGGGTCGTGAGGCAGTGGCGATACAGGAGGCCCAGGACCTGCATGTCCTCGGGAGAGTGGGAGGGGGAGTTGAAATGTTTGGCCATGGGGCACTGGGGTTGATTCTTGCGGTTATCCTGGAGATATCCTCTGAAGATTTGTGTGAGGACACATCTCCTCTCTCCAACTTAGAGGAGACCGCATCGGTAGGACCGGAACAAGAAATGGCATGTGTGGAAGTGCAGGAGAAACTTTGATGGATGTGGCAGCCACCATGAGAGCCTTGGTCAGAGGTGAGGAGGTAGATGTGGGTGCAGGTTTTGCAATTTCTGCAGTGACAGGGGAATTTATATTTCCCTCCCCAACCCTATCCACTTTTCACAAAGACTCTTTCCTCCACGACTACCTCGTCAAGTCCTCGCCCTCCAATGACCCACCCTCCCCTCACGGCACCTTCCCCTGCCACCACAGGAATTGCAAAACCTGCACCCACATCTTCCCTCTCACATCCTTCCAAGGCTCCAATGAGCCTTCCACATCCATCAAATGTCCGTGTGCACTTCCACACATGTCGTTTATTGCATCTGTTACTCACGATGTGGTCTCCTCTACATTGGGGCCAACAGACACATTCTCGGAGAGCGCTTCAGAGAACATTTCCAGGGAACCCGCAACATTCAACTCCAACGCCCCATGACCAAAAACATCAATAACCACGTCCCCCGACTCTTCCAAGGACATGCAGTTCCTGGGTCTCCTCCACCGCCATTCCCTCACCACCAGACGCCAGATCTTCCACCTCGGGACCCTCAACCCCAGGGCATCAACGTGGTCTTCACCAGTTTCCTCATCTCTCCACGTTCACCTTATCCGAGTTCCAACTTTCGAACTTGCCACCATCCTACTGACCTGTCCCACTTGTCTATCTTCCTTTCCACCTATCCGCTCCACCCTCTTCTCCGACCTATCACCTTTCACCCCATCTCTATCCACCTCTTGCACTCTCAGCTAAATTCTTCCCAGACCCAGTCCTCCCGTTTATCGCTCCACCCACGAGGCTCCCACCTTTTTTCCTGATGAAGGGCGTTTGCCTGAACCGTTATTTTTTTCTGCAACTCGGATGCTGCCTGACCTGCTGTGCTTCTTCAGCACCACTCTAATCTTGATTCTGATTTCCAGCACCTGCAGTACGCACTTCCGTCCATCTGATTCCCCTGTCTATTGATCTTGAATAGGCCGTTGCTAAAGTTCCAGCATCGTTTCCCTGCTCTTATATTCCCAGCTGCGGTCAAGAACAGAAAGTATCTCCAACCCCTCTAGACCACTTGATCCCTTGTCCAATCACCTTCAAACATTCGTGAATGTCTACTCCAATTTCTCTTTTATTACTTTAAACCACTCGGTATTCACACTTTTATCATTGATCCTCCCCAAATTCATTATCACCCACTTCACTGGATTGAATTCGTTTCAGCACATTTTCTTGCCAATTGTTTCCAATCTCCCTGCAGTCTATGGCTTTCTTCCTCATGGTTAACGACATAACTAATTGTTACCTGATCTTCAAACAGCTAAATGATGGCCACGACAAATAATTAAAAATCGTTGACCTGTATGAGAAAACAATAGAACTCATCGAAGCCATGGTTCATAAGCTTGCAAAGGGGAGCAGAATTGGAGACTGTAAAGAAGGTGATCTAAGGTTCCAGAAGGATCTTAATCCATTGCGTCTTTGGGCTGAAAAATGTCACATGAAGTTCAATCTGGATAAATGGAAGGTATTGCATTTTGCTACATCAAATATTAGTAGGGCTTATACAATTAATGATCGGGCATTGCATCGTGTTGTGGAACACAGAGGCCAGGAATGCAAGTACATAATTCATTTTAATTTGCTTCATATATAGACAGAATAGTTAAAAAAATGTCATCTCGCCTTCGTTGCTCTGTCCTTTGAGCGTGGGAGTTGGTACGTTCTGTTGAAGTTGAATAGGACATTGGGTGATGCATCTTCTGGAAAACTGTGTCCAGTTCTTGTCGCCCAGAAATAGCAAGGAAATTATTCAGCTGGAGTAGGTTTAGAACAGGTATGCCAGCGTATGGCGAGTGGGGAAGGTTTGTCTTATAACGAAAGGCTGGACATTCTGAGACTACTTTCACTCGAGCACTGGAGTTTGAAAGGCGACCTGATAGAAATTAATAAATTACTGAGAGTTCGGCACGAGTTAACTGTAACTGTCTTTTCTCTAAGGAGGGGGCACTTCAAGACGAGAGTGCAAATGTTCGAAGTGAAAACAGGGATTTAAAATAAGACATGAGAGGCTTTTTAAAACAGAGTATGGTTTATGTGTGCAATTCACTTCCTGAGGCAGTGATGAATGAGTGTACATTTACAATATTTAGAGGATATTTGGATCGATAAATGAATTCGAAAGTATCAGTGGGATTAACAAAAGCTATTCACTCATGCCTGGTGAATTTATTGCCCAGAGGGAAGTTCAGAATCGACCACGATATTATGGATCTGGAGTCACGTACCAGCCAGATCAGATAGGTAAGGCAGTTTCCTTCCCTATCAGGCATTAGTGAATCAGATCTACTGATTCAACATCATCATTAGAATCTAGGTACTTATTTAAATAAAATTCCAGCATCTGCCATGCCAGGGTTTGAATTCGTTTCCACAGAATTATATCTGGACATTCATATTAACAATGCAGTAATAATATCACAATGGCATTATTAACCCTCAGCAGTTACAAGATTCGTCAGATGCGACTCGTTTAGTTTGGCATTATGTTCAGTTTGAGCTGGTAGGGGTGAAAGGCCTGTTTTCATGCTGTGTGAGTCTGTGACTTTGACGCTATGAAACTGGCAGCTGGTTTGGATGAACAGCAGCGTTGACAGTTTAATTGATCTCCTTCTGGAATATGTAATCTTGCTGGTTACTCTGGAGGTTCATCTGCTCATTGAGCCCTTCTCATACACGGGATTGTTGAAAAGTCTGTCCCCAGTTTGACTGAGTAGATGAGTTTCCACTTCAGCAGGGAATTGAATCTCGCATTGCGCTGGTTTCTCTGTGATATCGGTGTCCTTGTATCTACCCAGGATGAACGATTGGTTGAATTCATGTCCACGCAGACGTAAGTCCCGTTGTCCATGTTGTGAATGTGTTTTTATTCTTCCTGATATACCCACTGGGTGTGGATGTCGCTGGTCAGGACAGCATTTGTGGTTCTTCCTGATTCGCTGCTGCCTCGCTGCACGAGAGACATGGATTTGATCCCAGTCTCGTGTGACTGTGTGCAGTTTGCACATTCTCTCTTTGCTTATGTGAGTTTCCTCCCACAGACTGAAGGTGTGCAGGCTACTGGGATCAGACATGGGAAATGAAGGGGACCGGAATAGTTATGAAGTGTGGGTCTGCTAGGATGTTCTTCAGAGAGATGGTGTCGACTGGAAGGGCCGAATGGCCTGCTTTCCCACACGGTCGTCATTCTCGGATTAAGGGTCAGCTATTTCGGTCAGGTCCTGGAGGCACAAGTAGGTAGGATTGGGTAAAGATGGTAGCATCCCCTGTATAAGCGACATTCATGAATGGGATTGCAGGAAATTAAAGGCATGTTCTCTGTTCCTGAGGTCAGGCTTCCATTCCAGGTTCTATTCGTCAAACTTTAACATTACCAGTTCCGTGTGTGAGTCCCCAAGAATGACTCGATTATTATATAACCACAACACCACCTTCTCCAGGTTGCAGTATTTATTGGGAACAAGAAGCTGATTCTGAGTTGATGCGAACAAAAGCCGATGCCATTGTCAAAACCACTGATCCAAACAGGAAAATGAAATTTCGTACATTGCCTCCCCAAAGTTAAAGTCTCCACACACTTCGGATGCGCCAATCGGCTGTCTCAGCAACATGTACTGTTTATGGTCATAATATTATAAATGGGGGCAAGTATTCCCTTCCGCCCCGCTTTTGACGAGGAGCTGTCCCAACCTCGGAAATACATGCGCCTCTCTCCTGTCATTCCATCCCAGTTTCCAATTGGATCTTCGTGGCTGCTTCACACAGTTTCTCTGATTCCGGGTCTGGAACTGGGATTATGTGTGATTGCATGCAGCAGTTGGTCCTGCCTTGTGTGGGCAAAGTGATGAAGTCGCCGATATTCAAATATAATGCTATTGAAGCATCCGTTTCAACAATGTTCTGCACTCTCCCAAAAGTTTGGAGAGTTTCATTAATCCCATTCTCCTGTACTCTTATTCATGGAACCTCCACAGTCTCTGGGGATGCAAAAGTTAAAGATTCGGTTCATTTTGCGTTCCCATATGCCTGCCGCTAAGTCCTGATATTGTACATTCTTCTTGACATTTCCTCTGCTACCATACTGGTTGCAGTTTGCAAGCGTGGTCTGTGGAAAGCTGTAACCGTTCAGTAGTTCGCATTCTGCGTTGTGATTGCAGCGACCTCGTCTCTAATCCACACCATAGGGGTCCGTTCTCTCAAAGCTTTACTTTTGGTGAAACACGGTAAGAAATAAATCGTTTTTTACAAGATAATATTCTCCGAGGTGATGATTTCTTTTCCATCGAATTTTGTTGTTCTGCGTTTCAAATATCAGAATTTAAACCCAAAAGTTCTCGAAGATGTCTCTCCCTCGCACTCTCCCTACCTCTCTTTTACGTCCCTCATCCCATTTGACTGAGGCATTGCACCATCTAACATACACTTTCACGTTGATACCATCCAGTCTGTGCTGTTGCACTCACTGTTGCTGGGTGACCATGCCCCAATCTCTTCATTGGCACCTTCAAATCACCTGATCCGTTTGGATATCGTGGCTGTGAGATCAATTCTCTTTTCGCAGCTTTTACTGACATAGACCAGAGATTATTGGAGTGTGAGGCTCAATGAAAGGGCATAGGGAATAACTGGGGAAAAGTGACTCTATTGGGAAAGATCCCCCAGGAGGGCTTTCTGCGATAGCCTAGTGGTATTTTCGCTGGATTGTTAATATTCAGTGGAGACGGGTTCGATTCCCACCACACCACAACGATGATCGTATGTGAATGCAATAAATGCCTAGAATTAAGAATCCGTTGTCTTAAAAACCCATCTGTTTCACTGACGTCCTTATCTGGTCTGGCGTCCACGTGACTCCAAACCGGAAGGCAATAAATGCTGTAGAGCCACCCCCGATGCTGTCACAGAATGGAAATATGTTCATTCCGCTCAGTGCTAGAATTGTCCAGGGATGAGATCGCACTGGGAGAGTTGCAGGAGAGATTCACTCGGATAGTGTCTGGGCAGAAGAGTCTCAGTCATGAAGGGAGACAGGACAGAGTGGGGTTGTTTGTCACCGTGCAGAGGGGTTTGTGAGAGGTATAGATAAGGTAGACTGAAAGAAGCGTTTCCCAGCGATGGAAAGAACGATCACAGGGGGGCAGAAATTTAAGGAGAGAGACAGAATGGTTAAAGTAGATGTGTGGAAAAGCGGTATAGGCCAGCGGGTGTTGGAATTTGGAACAAAATGTCTGGAAGGGTCAGAGAGGCAGCAACCCTTATAACCTGAAGGAATATTCAGATGTGAATATTTTCTGCCAATACCTGTAAGGCTTTGGGCTAAATGGTCGTTAAGCAGTTGCTTTTGACAAATGCAACCACAACGGGCTGAAGTGTCTCCTTTGAAACTGTTGTCCTTGCTAGTATAGTGGTTAGTGTCACCGTATGTTATGCAGGAGTTCGGAGCTCAATTCCTAGCTGGGGCAGTGTATATATTTTAAAACTGTCGCTCCGTTTCCAAGTGCGGGTTATTAATGACTGTCCTTCCATTCTCCATTGGAAATGTCACAGGAAGGACAGTGCTGTCTGAATCTGCGTGGGGAAGGTCTGCAGCTCCCGGCGAGACAGAGTGTTAATGAAAGTACAAACACATGACTTCCGCAACCTGCACCTTGTGTCTGTACTGGAGTCTAAACCATTTAATAGAAAGAAGGAGGAAGCTGAGGAAGAAACAGGGGAAACCAATTCAGATGTGAGCGCAGAAACATTTTCCGCAGCATCATGAGGAAAACTGACAAATGGCTCCGAGAAAGAGTTTGTCTTTCAGAACTGTTAGTTCACAGAGATGGTTTTTGTTCCTCTTAAGCCCTTAAGATTTTGAATAACAATTTATCTAAGACTTGAAATGTTCGAACACACCAGGCGATGAGTCACGTGCTGGAAACTGTGTTTCCAAGCCAGATGTTTGATAACTGATAATAATGCAACAGGCTGAAGGACCATTCGCCATGATTTTAAAAACTCAAAAACTGTCATTTTTCAACTGAACAAAACAGGCAAAAACAAAGTCATCAAGAAAAGTTCCAAGCATTGCATATGTCATCCTTGGTGCGAACGTGCTGAAATGCAGCTGTCTCACTGCTATTTCCTAATTTCGATTTACAGTCAGGGAAAATAAAAATGTTGTTCCTTATGAAAATCTGTAATTAAACACGAGTTCCTGACATTACAAAACAACAAAGGAAACAGTTCTGTCAGAGTCAGTGAGAATTTCATATCGGAGATGAAATCAAATGGGAAGAAACGCTGAAATAAGTTGCCTTTGCCTGCTGAGACTCAGTACTACAAAATGATCCTTATTCAAACATATAGGCATTTTCAAGGATTTAATAAGTTGGATGCAGAAAGTTTAGTTCTGTGACCAGAGCACCTCGTATCGAATGACTTGGAGATGCCGGTTTTGGACTGGGATATGCAAATTTGAAAATCACACAACCGCAGGTTATAGTTCAACAGGTTTAATTGGAAGTACTAGCTTTCGGACCACTGCTCATTCATCAGGTGATTGTGGAGTACACAGTTGTAAGACACAGAATTTATAGCATATGTTTGCAGTGTGAACGTAACTGAAATTGTACATTGAAAAATACCTTGATTTTTTGCTCAGTCTCCGATCTGTTAGAATGACCATGTTCACTTCACTTCTTTCATATGCAAAGCGCAAAACTTTTTTATTTTAAAGTTTCATTCTCAGGTGAAGTTTAACAACTGGTGTCTGCCCCCGTGTGCTGCTGTCTGTTCCAAAATGTTTAGACTGATTCAAGTTTATAAAAATGAATTACCAGAGACTTTCATGGTTTCATGAAGTTTTTGAGCAAAGTACAATGTAACTCTGCAAGTGCATATTCACCCCACAGACGGATATGTGTGTGTGTGTGTGTGTGTGTGTGCGTGTGTGCAGGACGGTCTCTGTTTGAAGATAGGACAATGGGATCACGTGTACTGTGACATGAACCCAATGACCATGGGTACCGAATTTAGCTATCAGTCTCTGTGGGGGCACTTTTAGCTGCTGCCTGTTCCGAAGACTGCCTTGGAGGATTGTCACCCGAAGATCCGAGGTCAAATGTCCTGGATCACTGAAGTGCTCTCCAACTGGGAAGGGGTACACCTGTCTGTTGATTGATGTGCAGCGCCCGTTCCATTGCTGCAGCCTCTGCGCAGCTGTACCAATGTACCATGTCTTAAGGCATCCTTGTCTGCAGCATGTTGTTTTTTTAGATTAGCGTCAGTCTAAACATTATGGCATGGACGCAGTACACAGGGACTAACACCTTCAACATATTATCTGTGCTGACACAAATTGGTAAACTCCACCTGAGAATGTAACTGTTAAAATAAAGTTTTCCGATTTACATAAGAAAGAAATGAACCTAACATAGTCATTCTAACAGATGGAAGACTTAACAAGCAATCAAGGTATTTTTCCAATGTATAATTTCAGTGACATTACACTGTAACCTTTCGCTATAAATTCTGTACCTTACCACTGTGTACTCCACAGCCACCTGATGAAGGAGCAGCTCTCCAAACGCTATTGCTTCCATTAAACCTGTTGGACTATAACCTGGTGTTGTGTGATTTTTAACTTTGTATTAGAATGCGGATCCCACAATTAAAATAGAGACGAAGGAGCATTTATTCTCTCAGACAGTTCTGGATCAGTGGACTTTCTTGTAGCAGACGGCGGTTGAGGAAGTATCATTAGGTGTAATGAGGCTGAGATCGGCAGATCTTCAAACAGCAAAGACATCAAGCGTTATGGCGAAAGGCAAAAAATTGCAGTTCAAGGTTATCAGATCAGATATGAAACCATTCAATAGCGGAGTAGACTTGATGGTCTGAAGGTGTCTATCTGTTCCTAAAATTGCTGGCCTTAATATGAAGCTGCAAAACCGACCTGAGTAAAATGTGCCAAATTTTAAAAAGCGTGGTCCCCCCGGAGCACTGAACCGAGGTGAAATGTACAAAGAACAACACACAAAGGGCAGACAATATTGGGTCATTGATCCGTAGTGATCAGTATACCAAGGTAAACAGGAAAACCGATATTCAGTATCAACATTGAACCTGGCTCCACGAGGTATGTAGTTAACTCTCACAAACCACTATTCTCCTTCCGTTTTCCAGACGCCCCCTTCCTTCTTGTTTTAAAATGATTGAATGTCAGGCAATTGCAGATGACATTGCTGATGTGGAACTGCAGCATATAGAACAGATTACATTACAGCGCAGTGCAGGCCCTTCGGCCCTCGATGTTGCGCAGCCCTGTCATACTAATCTGAAGTCCATTCCATCTACACAATTCCATGTACGTCCATATGCCTCTCCAATGACGACTAAAATGCACTTAATCTTGGCGAATCTACCACCGTTACAGGCAAAGCATTCCATGCCCTAACTACTCTCTGAGTGAAGAAACTACCTCTGACATCTGTCTTATAACTATCTCCCCTCACTTTAAAGTTGTGGTCCTCGTGTTTGCCATCCCCATACTTGGAAAAAGACTCTCCCTGTCCACCCTATCTAAAACTCTGATTATCTTGTATATCTCTATTAAGTCACCTCTCAGTCTTCTCTCCAACGAGGACAGCCTCAAGGCCCTCAGTCTTTCCTCATAATACATTCCTTCCATATCAGGCAACATGCTAGAAAATCCCCTCTGCGCCCTTTCCAAAGCGTCAACATCCTTCTTATAATGCGGTGACCAGAACTATTCACAATACTTCAAATGTGGCCGTACCAGATCTTTATACAGCTTCAGCATAACCTTCTGATTCCAGAATTCAATCCCTCTTTTAATAAAGGCCAAAACTCTGTTTTCCTTCTTAACAACCCTGTCAAACTGGGTGGCAACTTTCAGGGATCTGTGAACATGGACACCGAGATCTCTCTGCTCATCTGCACTTCCAAGAATCTTACCATTCGCCCAGTACTTTACATTCTGATTACTCCATCCAAAGTGTATCACCTCACACTTGTCCACATTAAACTCCATTTGCCACCTCTCAGCCCAGCTCTGCATCCTATCTATGTCTCTCTGCAACGTACTACATCCTTCGTCACTATCCACAACTCCACCGACCATAGTGTTGTCTGCAAATTTACTAACCCACCCTTCTAAGCCCTCATCCAGGTCATTTATAAAAATGACGAATAGCCCTGGACCCAACATCGACCCTTGCGGAATGCCGCTAGTAAATGGACACCAAGATGAACATGTTGCATGAACGACAACACACTGTTTTCTTTGAGCGAGCCAATTACTGATCCAAACTGCTATGTCTCTCACAATCCCGTTCCACCGCATTTTGTATAGTAGCCTACTGTGGGAACCTTATCGAACACCTTGCTGAAATCCATGTACAGAACATCAACATGCTTACTCTCATCCACCTGTTTGGTCACTTTGTCAAAAAACTCATAAGATTCGTTAGGCACGACCTACTCTTCACAAAACCATGCTGACTGTCCCTGACCAGATTATTCTTTTCTAGATGATTATAAATCCTATTCTGATAATCTTTTCCAAAGCTTTAGCCACAATTGAAGTGAGACCCACTGGTCTGTAATTACCAGGGTTGTCTCTACTACCCTTCTTGAAAAAGGGAAACACATTTGCAATCCTCCAGTCCTCAGGCACTATTCCTGTAGATAATGATGATTTCTAGATCAATGGCACGGGCTCCGCAATCTCTTCCTTTGCTTCCCAGAGGATCCTAGGATAGATCCCATCTGGCCCAGAGGACTTGTCTATTTTCACACACTACAGTGTTTCTAATATCTCTTCCTTGTGAACCTCAATCTCTTCGAGTCTAGATGCAAGTATCTTTATATCTTCCTCGCCAACATTTTCATTTTATATCGTGAACACTGTCGAAAAGTATTTATTTAGTGTTTCCCATGTCTCCTCTGACTCCACACACAACTGCCGACTATTATTCTTGATTGGCCCTCATTTAACTCTCGTCATTCTTTTATTCCTGACATACCTATGGAAAGCCTTAGGGTTAACCCAGATCCTATCCGCCAACAATTTCTTCTGTCTCCTCCTGGCTCTCATGTCTCCTCCTGGCTCTTCTGAGCTCTCTTATAATGTCATGCAGGGAAACGATTCTGTCTGCTGCACATCATTCTGCTTCGAAATATCAGGCAGTATTTCATATTGATTACTGTAAACGTTAACCTTTAACAAGCCGTGACAGTGAAATCACTGAATCCTCATCACTAAACTACCAGGGAAGATTTCTGTTAAAATCACCCTGGACACCATGAGATTCGCCATTCTATTCTCCCATCCCTCTGTGCGTGATCCCCTCTGCCCGATTCCGGTCTTGTTGCTTGGTTTACAACACTGAGGCTATCCAATCAACTTTGCATTTCAGTTTCTAAAGGATGAGACCTTCTCTCTGAGCTGGCAATGTGCTTGCTCAGTGGCGATAACACTGTCCTTGTAAACTAGAAAAGTGCTTGAAATAGGCCATTCCTGTTTTTCATTCCAAGAACTTGAGGCAAAAAAGTTTGGCAGGACAGGAAATAGCGGGCGTGAGTAGTGATCTAGTTTGGCAACAAGAACGAGGTGAGACAGTATAAACTACAGAGTAATGGGGAAACAATGGGCAAGGAACACTGGGACGGGAGGGGCTGAATGCTTCCTTTCTTTGCTGTAACCAGACATTGGTGTTGAACTCTGAAATGGGATAATATCAGACAAGTCGGTGAAATCTGCTTGTTTTCTCCCGAGGCCTGTGACACACTTGGGGAACTGTGTCTGCGTGTTTCAGTCTATGGCTAAAAATGGGGTTCAGTTCCCATCTCAAACTTTAATCCCACTTATTGTGTTTTACGAGATTAAAACGTTCCAGAGAAATTAGCCCTCACATGAAATGTAAGAGCATACAAGGTTACAGACCAAGTGTTGGGAAACGAGATGAAGGGACCCAGATCTGTGCTGTAAACACGCGATAATTCAATCATTTTTGAGGGGAAACATATCTGCAGTGACATAATTCCAAAAACTGTGTTATGAAGAAACGGTGCAACGGCTTCTGCCCTCATCCCTGGTGGTCTAGTGGTTAGTATTCAGCGCTTTAACTGAGTGGCCTGGGTTTCATTACCGTTTAGGAAATCAGGACTTCTTATTCCTGATGCAGAGAGCGCAGCTCTACCAGGAATCTGTTTCATGCCTTAGATCAGTCAATACCCCAGCTCATCAAAGAAGGGAATAGTGCCTTCCCTCTCTCTGCACAGTCGGACCGTTAATCCTTCATTCTCCTCTGATTCCACTTCCCAAAAAGTTTCAAAATATTGTAAAAACTGAGTCTCAGCTATTTCTTTTCTGCCTTTTCATCCACCGGAGCTGCAGCGATTGAGTGCGTTGGTTTCTGAAAACGAAACGTACCCATGAGCAATGTATTAGGCTCTTCCAGGATTGCCTTCACTGACAACGGTGGGACATGCTGATGTTGTCTATGATAAGGAAGTGCCAGTGTTTGAGTTGAGTAGACAAAGTTAAAAAATACACAATATCAGGGCAGAGTCCAGCAGGTTTATTTGGAAGCACTAGCTGTTGGAGAGCCGCTCCTTCATCAGGTGGGTGTTTTACTGCAGAAACTTGGTGTTTGTGTCAATATGCGCGATCTTTTGGAAGATCATCTGGACTTTAACCGACCGTTCGTGGTGTCGACTGTACCCATGACTTGGAGGTGTTAGTGTTGGAATGGGGTGGATATATTTAATAATCAGACAAAGCCATTTTCGATTCGAACAGTTAACAAACACCTGATCAAGAAGCAGTGCATGGAACACTGGTGCTTCCAAATAAGTCTGTTCAATACCATCTGGTGCTGTGTGATTTTTACTCTGATAGCTCTTGGTAATGTTTAACTGATCGAAGACAGTGAAAGAATTTTCGCTCGTGAAGATGAAAATTTCAAATATTATCCACCTCAGCATTACAAAAATGATAAGGTTGGATGTGTGATGAATCTCCACAATGCGCTTGCACAAAGTAAATTTGAACTTACAACCGCCTGATGCGTAGCCAGCTATACGAATGGTTGTGCCACTGGCCAGATGCACAGCTGAGGTTTTACACGCTGCAGAGCTGTGGTGTTAACAAGGACATGAGCATTAACAGTAACAGTCACAAGGTGAACAAATAACAAAGATAATCACCATCATTGATTCACTTCAAATTGTCCTCAAAAAAACGACCATTCAGAATCTGATCAGCCAATCAATGAGGTCACTGCTGATCTTGGAAATTGCAACTGACTTTGCTACGTTTTCACCAAAATTTGAAGTAAACTCCATCCTAATCATAACATCGCATATTCCCATTAATTTTCAGCTTTAGATTACGTTAGTGACCGGACCGTATTTGCTGGAAATGAATGAAAACGTCCTTCTGGTGATGTAATCCAGTGCAGAGACGGCCAGAAATGAAAAGACAAAGACATGAAACATCACTCCCATTTCTCTCTGTACCAATGCGTTTTCCTGAGTTGAATATTTGCAGGACTTGACTTTACTATCGAAAGAATTAATTATTTTCCCGGGAAAGATTCTTCATAAATGAATTAACATCTGAGGTGTTGAAACATATTTTACTTTATATTAAAATAGTTGAATATCCTTTCCCCCAGCCTAATGTCCCAATCCTTCCTCCTCTTCCATGTAAATACAAGCTGTTCCAGGTGATTTTGGAGCTCCCAACCTGAAGTTCCAATTCTCCTTGCAGCTCCATGTCAAAAGAAGCGGCTCGACTTGAAGTTGGAGCTCCCAGTCTGATGTCCCAATGCTCCCTGCTCCATGTCAGCAGAAGTGGTACAGTTCAGGTTAGACCTACCACTCTGATGTCCCAATGCACCCAGCTGCTAAATGTCATTAAACGCTGATCCTTGTGAGGTTGGAGCTCCCAGTCTGATGTCCCAATGTTCCCTCCTCCATGTCAATAGAAGTGGTCCAGTTGAGTTTGGATCTAACACTCTGATGTCCCAATGCTCCCTGCTGCTACATGTCATTAAAAGCTGCTCCAGGTGAGAGTGGAGCTCCCAGAATGATCTCCCAAAGCTCCCTGCTCCAGGCCAACTGAAGCTGCTCCAAATGAGGTTGGATCTTGCATTCGGATGTGCCAATGCTCCCTGCTGCTCCAGGTGTGGTTGGAACTCCCAGACGGATGCCAAAATGCTCCCTGGTCCACGTCAAAAGACGCTGTTCCAGATGAAGTGGGAGCTCCCATCCCTGGCGGCGCACATACGTCTATACCATCATAAAAATACTGCCCACTCAACATTTCCACCACTGGAACCATTGGTGGACTATCCATATCATGAGAAGCTAATATTATTTTTAGTCACCACCGAATCATTATTTCCAAAAGTCATTCTTTCTTAAACCTTACTTAGCATGTGCATACTGCAGTCAATCCGAAGTAAGATAATGGTGCTAATTGATCTATGCTTAATAAACATTACATCCTATTTTTCATGTTGAGTAACTGCGACTTAGCAAGGACAATGTTTATATTGAAATCACACTTTTATTCCAGGTGAGAGAATGTGGTTTGCATTATTTAAAATGAACTTGTTCACTGTGTAAAATGTCCAAATAAATCTCAATTTCAAAACAAAATTGGTAACGTTGTCATCTATCTTAAAATGTGATGTCTTCTTCTTTCAACCAGACGGGTATTATAACGAAAAGTCTATTAATGATATGCGTATAAAGATACTTTAAATCGCAAGGTTTGTGAAGGTTTGTAGCTCAGGTTGAGGTTTAGGGTTTAGGTTTGCTCGCTGAGCTGTAGGTTTGATATCCAGACGTTTCATTACCTGGCTCGGTAACATCATTAGGGGCGATCTCCAAGTGAAGCGAAGCTGTTGTCTCTTGCTTTCTATTTATATCTTTCTCCTGGATGGGGTTCCTGGGGTTTGTGGTGATGTCATTTCCGGTTTGTTTTCTGCGGGGTTGATAGATGGCTTTTTGATCTATGTGTTTGTTTATGGCATTGTTGTTGGAGTGCCAGGCCTCTGGGAATTCTCTGGCGTGTCTTTGCTTAGACTGTCCCAGGATCAATGTGTTGGCCAAGTCGAACCGGACTACCAAAAATCCATAAACCAGGAGCCCCCTCAGACCCATAGTCTCATTACCCAGAGCACCAAATTACAGACTGGACAAAGAACTACACGCAAGACTGAAATACCTCATAGAAGATGAACAGCACTCCATCCACTCCACCCAGGAATTCCTAAAAATCATCAAAAACACCAAAGTAGAGGAAGGGAAGCAATGGTCTCATTCGACATAATAGCACTGTTCACCTTCATCAACATCGATATGGCAAAGGAAACACACTTTTAGAAGAGACCATCACACACACCAACCACCATCAATCACATTACCAACGAAAACATCATGAAGCTTGTGGACCTGTGCCTCACCACCCACTTCACTTTCAACAACATCGTCTACAAACAAACCCCCAATGGCCCACCCATTGGACCTCCGCTATCAGGATTCAGAGCAGAAGCGGTAATGCAAAGACTAGAACAAACAGCCCTAGAAACAATCAAACCAAAATCTGGGTCCGCTACGCAGATGACACCTTTGTCATCACAAAACGAAACAAGATAGTAAAGACATTTAACATCATCAACAACACTCTCACAGGCATAAAGTTCAACAAGGAAGAAGAAACCGACAACAAACTCGCATTCCTGAATGACACAGTAGAAAGAAAAGACAACGGAGAACTACAAACCTGTGCATACAGAAAACAGACAAACACTGACCAAATACTTCACTCCACCAGCAACCATCCCATCACATGCAAACGAAGCTGCGTCAGAACAGTATTCCAACGAGCCACCAGACACTGCAGCACAGACGAACTTCGGAAAACAGAGGAAAACCACCTTTACAATGTATTCGAGAAGAACAGATACTCAAAAAATACAGTCCACACTTTCCTCAAGAACAAACCACGACAAGCAGACCAAACACAGCCAGGAACCATAACCACCTGACCATACATCAAAGACGTTTCAGACACGACAGCCAGACTACGAAGACCCCTCGGAATCCTAGTAGCACACAAACCCACCAACACTCTCAAACAAAAACGAATAAACTTAAAAGAACCAGAACAATCCAAAGACAAAACCAACGTCATCTACAAGGACTGTCACAACTACTACGTAAGACAACAGGAAGAAAGTCACGACCTTCTCTCCCTCATAGCCCTACATACGGATTAAAAATACCACGGTTTCTACTGGGACAACACATCTATCCTGGGACAGGCTAATCAAAGACACGCCTGAGAATTCATAGAGGCCTGGCACTCCAACCACAACGCCATAAACAAACACATAGATCGAGATGCCATCGATCAACCCCTCAGAAAACGAACAGGAAATGACATCACCACAAACCCCAGGAACCTCATCGAGGAGAAAGATATAAATAGAAAGCAGGAGACAACAGATTCTCTTCACTTGGAGGTCGCCACTGATGATGATGTTACCTAGCCAAGTAATGAAACGTCTGGATATCAAAGCTACAGCTGAGCAAGCAAACCTTCACCCTACATTTTAAATTATTTTTCTTGTTTATGTTGCATGAATCTGCGGTCATTGATCCACAGTTTAGTTTCACTCCCTAAAGGTAACATGCTGATTTCTCCAGTTGTTCATAGTTCAATGTGATGCATCCAGTGTGTGTATAACGAGAGGGAGCTTGCTTCCCACATCTTGTGTTTGTCTGTGCCTTATGTCCAGCATTCATCAATGGCGAGAGCAAGGGGCGAGGGCGAGACCAATGTGTCAGTCTTTCCGTGGCCATGCACGGCACCAACATTGGCAATTCTCCACTGTGTATTTACAGCCAGTTCTCAGTGCCCCTAAACCCAAGCCCTGCCCCTTTGAAGTATCGCCATCATTTTGTGCTGTCTCGCTGTGCTCTTGTCACCAGGATGAATTACTTCTTCTCAACCTCCTCCAGATTTCATCTGACAAAACATTCATTAAGAATTCCTTTGCATAAACATGCACTTCGCAGCTCTCGGTATTTGATTTTCCTGGATGTCTTTCATACGAAAAAACGTTCACAGCAACTTGATTTGCAAAAGGAAACCGCGCTCCCTTTCAATATCCCAATGCAACCGACATTTCAACACAGTTCAGTCAACAGGCTCAAACCATTCTTGGAAATTTTGGAATAGCGTAAATGCATATAAACTGACCATTAGCGTTCCCATACGACAGCTGTGATCATCTGAAAACAGCACCATTGAATGCCGGCGATGACAGTGGGATTCGAACCCACGCGGGCAGAGCACAATGGATTAGCAGTCCATCGCCTTAACCTCTCGGCCGCCTCGTTACAGATGCACGAAAAGCTCTGACCTTATGAATAATTGAATTGGGTAAATTATGCAGAGCAGCAGATATTTCTCCCTGGTGTTGGTAAAATGATAAATAACATAGTACGGTTCCAAGACTATGGTCTGACCCCTGGGTTGTGGGGCAAGTGCACTCCCACTGTCAGACAATGCACACAGTGATCTGAACAAAAATGAGGAAATGAATATGTAACAAGGTCTGTTGAATTCTGTGAAGATTTGAAGTCAACGGAATGAAGAACCCGAGACAGCAGAAGGTGTTCTTTCAATAAAGAGTTGGATAGAGCTCTTAAGGATAGTGGAATCAAGGGTTATGGGGATAAGGCAGGAACAGGATACAGATTGAGGATGTTCAGGCCATGATCATAATGAATGGTGGTGCTGGCTCGAAGGGCAGAATGGCCTACTCCTGCACCTGCTGTAAATTGTCTATTAAATTGCCTGTGAGGAATTGTTTTCCAGACTGGAGGAGAGTGCATAGTGCTCAATGTCATTATTCAGAACACCTAACTTCTGCTCAGATGTTTTTGACACGCACTTGTGTACAGAACAGACATTTTCAAAATCCAAAATAAGGATAAACTGACAATTGAAGGCAACAATGCAAAAACCATGATCTGTATCATTTTCCTGCACTGTGCGACACCAAGTCACTGTATGATCACAGCAACACAGTGAGCAAGTGTCAGAAGGAAAATGAGTGCAGTGCCAGTGCGCAAGCGGGGAGCAGCAGGTGACACACGGGGAAGTGCATTTCCCACCACAGGAACACTTCCCAAACAGCGGACTGAGGTGCAAGAATTCAGAGGGGGTTTACATTTTGAAATTTGATGCCAGAGACACAATGGAGACCTGTCATTGAGTCTGTTCAAGATGAAGATTTTAAGATTTCTACAGATGCAAAACAAAATAAAAAGCTCATGGGTTAGTGAAGGCAAAAGATGAAATTGTACATTTCATCAATTTACCCATCTTTACAATGAGTACCTCACCACTTTCCTCACTCAGGGACTGAACCACTGGTGAAGATGATCATATAATCCCCGTTACTAGCCATGGAATCTGAGAAACTCAGTTTCCCAAACGTTAAGGTAAAACCAGGAATGTGGAGGTAAGCATTAATGTGTTGCTCCTGTGCTGAAGGTGACCAGTACACGGTATCTCTGTTTCAGTTTGGTGAGGTGTGCTGTGCCGTAGGTTTAATTTTGAGCCTCACATGGAGCAGCTTCAATTTGTCGTCGTGTTGAGGGATACGGACAGATGGTGATATTGAGCAAAGCCAGGTTTATGGGAAAATACTCGTGTTTTTGGATTGAGAAACAACCTTTTCTGGATAATGACTCCTTGATCAACAAACATACTGCAAGTATCTAAAACGTGAAGAGACATGTGTGTAGAGAGAGCCGAAAGTGATTTTTCAGCAGATGGATAACGTTTCCCATGTGCACTGCGTTAAATTCCGGGAAAATAGATGTTGAACTGGTTTCATGTTTCACAGTTTGTTGCAAAAACACAAAGGTTGTTGCAATAATAAAAAAAGAAATCACATAGGACCGTTTGAATATTGTATTGAACTGAATTTTGGTCTGAGCATATTTTATCTGAAATGGCGTGCTGCAGAGAAGTACAGAGGGTTAACAATAAAAAAGGACAGAGTCTTCTTGGTGGATTTCTTGGGTGGAGTTAAGAATGTACGAAATATACATAACATCATGTGAATGTGGTCAAATCTTTAAAGGAGGTGTTGCATCTCCAAGTGACGATTCAATTCCTACTCATTAGGATATCACTTCCGTCTGCAGATATTTTACGACATCAGCTCCATTTTCAGAGTTTCACCTTGAACAATACGCCACACCTTACCACTCCATGAATTTGTCATACTCAGTCTTATTCAGTTGTACGTGTTCATGAAATATCTTTGTGTCTGAAGTCAACAAATTCTAAATTGTCACGCAACCACACTGACTTTCACTCAATGGTATATTCTCTCCTTGTACGTTTGATCGTGCATTTTTTAAAACACTCTGAAGTCAGCTTCTACGTCTTATTTCTGGAAAGTCGTTCATGATTTAAAAAACTCTATTGAGTGGAAGAAACTCTCATCCAAACTTTTCTTCATCATTCACTAATGGTTTTCAAGCTCTAACTAAAGTTATCTGTTCACTAGAAAGAGGGACTTTCCCCGATTTACTCATTCAAACTTAGCGTTATTTGAAAATCTCATTTGTTTACATCAAACTTGCGTGTTTGTGCATCCAGCATTTCCAAATCTCGTGAATAAACTCCTCCATTCTTTCTATCATCCCGTTTGTATCCTTTCTGATATTGTTATGTCTCAGTAAACAACGTCACTTGGCTTTCTAATATCTTGCTATCCAGGAAACAGCGTCTGTGCCCTTTCTAAATTCTTCACATGTTTTTGGTGAAGAATGAGGACAAGGATTACACACAATGTTCCCACTGAGAGTGACAAAAAGATTTTACAGTTATGCTATGAACTCTTTGCTTTTTAAATATGACGCCTCTATTTATAAACTCCAATAAGGTAAATTACTATCTATCCAGTTCATGAACATCGTCTCGATGGAGACGAGAATTTTCTATGTCTTCCTTTCTTCTTCCACGGAATGTCTGAAAGGTTTGTAAGGCCAACATCTAGAAATGCCCATGTCCTGAGTCAGTCTCAGCTATTTCTAAAGGCGACTGAAGTTCAAGTACTTCATTGGGTGTCTCCCATCATTCCAATGCAGACTGGTTCTGGACAGTAAATGCTATCACTAAAGGCCACCGTGAATCTGAAATCAACAGTTTTCGCATAGTAATTCTCGTAGCTATTGTGTATCGGATGTTCGTGTTCTTGTTCAATTTGTTCATCATTTCATGGGTCCCTGTGTTGAATTTTACTGAATGATTAATTGGTGAATGGAGACATTACCTTCACCACTCAGTCGAAACTCCATGGAACATTGAAAGAATTTACTCATACGCTTCCAGAGGACAGTCCTGCCATTACTGGGATGAATCAGTCAACATTCCCCACGTCTCCTCGAAGCCAAGGATTTCCTTGTCCATTTTAGCAGATCATTGCAGCACTGAATCCCATGTGTGCGTTCATTAAAACCAAAACAGTTGCAGCAAGACTTTAAAACTAAGATTTTGCAATCTGCTTGCATTGGTTGTCCCAAAAATTACATTCCATATTATGGTATGTTTGTGGATGAAAGAACTTTCTGAATCTTGAGCAATTATATTTCAGTTTTGTCAAAACATTATCATTCGCTGTTCTCTCTTTCCCTTTCAGTTTCCCCTTTTATATCCCGTATTTTATCAGTTTATCTTAAGTTTTCAATATTTCAATCAATCTCGATCCTGATTACCAATCCGAGAGAATGCCACAATTTTGTCAATTTATATGCAGTGCAGCTGTAGGGCGCGGTGACCCAGTGGAAAGGCATTGGTCACGTGAACCAAATAAAAGTAGCCAGCTGGTGGAATCTGGCCGTTCCATCACAGTCATATTTAAAACATTTAACGTAATCTTTAGCAAAATCATATTGGCAGAAAATAAGAAAACAAGATGAAAAAAATTGCTGATGCTGAAAATCAAACAAAAACAGCACACCTGTGATTTAACAGCAATTTCTTTTTCTGTGACAGATTGGCAGATTTTGTCGCAGTCCATGAGAACAGTGCTCAGTAGAATCAAACAGACAGCATGGACCTGGGATTGTGAAATGAGACAGTAACAACGAATGAGTGGAGAGTGTTGTACTGGAAAAGCACAGCAGGTCAGGCAACATCCGAGGAGCAGGAGAATGGACGATTTAGATATAAGCCATTCATCAGGAATTAGGCTTGTGAGTCGGGCAGAGGAACAAAGCTGAAGCCAGGTGCCAACTCGCAGGCACCTCCTCCTACAGACTACGATCGCAAACTCTCCTCCCCTCACCAAACTATCATCACCCAGACCATCCACAATCTCATCAGCTCTGGGCATCTCCCATCCACAACCTTAAACCTCATTGTCCATGAACCACAGAATTCCTGATTCTACCTCCTTCCTAAGATTCACAAACCTGACTGTCCCAGTCCACCTATTCTCTCATCCTGAGCCTGTCCCATTCGAATAATCTCTTCCGACCTCGACACAATCATCTCTCCCCAGTTTAGGAAATGCCCGCTCGTGACACATTCGTGACACCCCTATGCACTTCACCTCCTCCAAGAATTTCTTTTCACTGACCCACAACGCGTCATCTTCACCATGAACATCCAGTCCCTGTACAAATCCATCTGCATGACAGAAGTCAGCAAGCCTTCCATTTCTTAATCTCACAACATCCCAACCAGTGCCTTTCCACCGACATCCTCATCCACCTGGCTGAACATGTCCTCACAATCAACAACTTCGCTTTCCAATTCTCCCACTTCCTCCATCGAAACTGGTAGCCATGCGCACCCGCATAGGACCTAGCTCTGCCTGCCTGTTTGTCAGATACGCGGAACTGTCCATCTTTCGCAGTTACACAGGCACCATCCTCCACCTGATCCTCCGCTACATTGATGAATGTTTGGGGCCACTTTGGTGCGCCAACGAGGAGGTTGAATTGCTCACTAACTTTACTAACACCTTCCACTCCGACCTCAAATTTATCTGGATCATCTTGGCAACTTCTCTCACCTTCCTGGACCTCTCCATCACCGACTCTGGCGACTGACTCATTACAGACATATACTACAAGCCCTCCGACACCCACATGTATCTAGACTACATCTCCTCCAACCCTATCTCGTGTAAGAACGCCATTCTTTATTCCCAATTCCTCCTCCTCCAGCACATCTCTACCCAGGATGACCAATTACACCTCAGAAAGAGCCAGTTGGTCTCCTTCTTCCACGATCACAAATTGCCTTCCCACGTGGGTGACAGCGCCCTCGAGTTCATCACCTCTATTTCACACACCACCACCCTTGAAGCCACGCCTCTCAACGCAACAAGGACAGAACCACCTGGTTCTCACCTTACATCCCATCAAACACCGCATAAACGCATCATATTCTGCCACTGAGGCCATCTCTACACAGACACGACGACCAGACATATATTACGCTGCCCAGCCTTGCCAACATTCCGTAAAGACCATTCCATCCATGACGCCCTCTTCAGGTCCACACATGCCCCACCAGCCCACAACCCTCTACTGGCACCTTTCACTGCCACCAAAGGAAGGGCGAAACAAGCACCCACATCACTCCCCTCACCTCAGCCAAGGCCCGAAGTGATCATTCCACATCCATTAGAAATTTACCTGTACAGCTAGCAATGTCATCTACTGAATCCGTTGCGCCCAGTGTGGTCTCCTCTACGTCAGGGAGACAGGAAAACTTCTTGCAGATCATTTCAGAGAACATCTCTGGGACACCCGCACCCACCAACTTCACCGTCCCATGGCTGAACACTTCAACTCCCCCTCCTACCCCAACAAAGACATACAGGTATTGGAACTCCTCCACTGCCAAACCGTTACCACACAACGCCTGGAGGATGGACGCCACGCATTCAGACTTGGGACCATAACACCACACGGGATAAATGTGAATTTGAACAGTTACCTCCTTTCCCCTCCCCCAAACCCAAGCCTTCAACTCGGCACCGCCCTCTCGACCCATTCCATCACTGCTATTTCTGACTTATTTTCTTCTCCCTCCTATTCATCCATCTATTGCTTTCCAACTATTTCCCCTTAACCCCACACCATTTCCATTTATCTCTTAGCCCCGACTCACAAGCCTTATTCCAGATGAATTGCTTAAGCCTGAAACCTGATATCTCCAGCTCCTCGGATGCTACCTGATCTGCTGTGCTTTTCCAGCATCACACTACCAACTCTGATCTCCAGCATCTGCAGTCCTAACTTTATCCTTGGAATTATCAATGACCTTAGAGTGAAAATATCCCTCGCTTGCAGCGATCACAGTGTGACTGAGTTTTTCATTTATTTTGGGTGAGGGCAGGCTGGATCTGAGACGAGCGCTTACCATCTAAACAACGGGAATGGTATCAGATAGCGAAGTTCGGGCGGGCTGAAGTGAAGTGGAACATTCTGTCAGAAGATGGATCAGTACAATTGCATCACATCATCCAGACTGTAAAAGACAGGCAGAAGGAAAAAATCAACATCAGTGCAGGCACAAGGACAGGTCAAGTGGAAAGGAAACAATACAACACACTGAAGTGCAGTGGAATTATTTCTGTGAAATGATTCGATATATAAGCTACACCTTTACATATGGACTGCCATCACATTGGAAAAAGGAATTCCCTGCAGTATAATGGCGATATTGGCCTGCGACATCACAATGTTGAGAGACACTGATATAGTTTCTTCTGTAGCAGCATGGCCGAGTAAAAGCATGATCGTCCCATCAACCACAATTCAATACTTCAAAGCTCTCCTCTGTGCTGTACAACTTATTTGCTGCTCCTGTCGTCAGATCTCAATCACTTCACTGTGTATCTTCTGCTTCCTGCTTCATGGAAACACTTGAAACGTGAACAAATCCACTTTCCACTTTCACCAATCTTTTGCAACTTCCGAGTTGGCACAGGTACGAGCGACCACTTGGACTTCTCAAGCGCTCTCACTCTGGTATGATCTGAATGATAAAGTGGACTGTGTCTGATCTGCAGAATGTTCCCACTGGGACAGTGCTGTTTATCCCATCCTCGGGGACTGAGCTGTCTCTATTGGCAGAGTATTCAGCCATTTCCCTCCACTTGCAGGCATTATGACGGGATGTAAGTGCGGATATGCTCTGAAGCTTCCTCTCACGGGCACAGCCAGGTGCAAGAGCGCCGCTGGAACTTAGCGACATCGATTGCGGACTTCCTCCAAAAATCATTTATTTGAGAGAGAGAGAAAGGTGCTGAGCTGGTTGGAAAGAGAGAAATGGGCTGTGAACTCTCTTCCCTCAGTAGAATTCAAATAAGTGCATTTTTGTGTTGCCCATTTGATGTTCAGAATCAATCTTCGCAGAACAATCCAGCAGAAAGGCTTTTGTTTCAGAGGCGTCAGTTTCTTTGCTGCAATCGGGCATCAGTTAACATCTGAGTCCCAACTGTCCCTAATGAAGCGACTCCGAATGAAACCCTCACTCACTGAGGACCATCCCCACAGCCAGGGGCTGCGGGGCTGCAGGAAGTCCAAAGCGGAAGGGAGGATTAAAAAGAGCCATTATTTCTCCCTCAACGCCTCTGTCACAGCGACAGGGAGAGGGACGGCAGAGACGTGTGACGTCATTCACGTGCCGACAGAAGCCGTTCAGCCCATCGAGTCCACGGTAAATCTCTGTCACTTGCTTCTCTCTGAGATTATTCATTATGCTTGTTCTAATAATAGGGAACTGTATCTATCTCGAAATGCTGTCTCCAACAGATTGAACCACATGTCATTCACGGCTGTTCATTTCACCGGATGATCCTGATGTGCGACACAGCGTGGGGAATAACTGCAAGGCGGTAAATAAATGACTGCAGATGCGGGAAACCAGATTCTGGATTAGTGGTGCTGGAAGAGCACAGCAGTTCAGGCAGCATCCGAGTAGCTTCGAAATCGAGGTTTCAGGCAGAATCCCTTCATCAGCAATTAACGCTGTGAGCCTGAAGTGTGGAGAGATACACTAGAGGAGGGTGGGGGTGGGGAGAAAGTTGCATAGAGTACAATGCATGATTGTGGGAGGGGAAAAGGTGAAAGGTCAGGGAGGAGAGGGTGGAGTGGATAGGTGGAAAAGGCACTAGGCAGGTAGGACAATTCCGGACAAGTCATGCGGACAGTGCTGAGCTGGAAGTTTAGAACTAGGGTGAGGTGGGGGATGGGGAAATGAGGAAACGGTTGAAGTCCACATTGATGCCCTGGGGTTGAAGTGCTTCGAGGCGGAAGATGAGGCGTTCTTCCTCCAGGCGTCTGGTGATGAGGGAGCGGCGGTGAAGGAGACCCAGGACCTCCATGTACTCGGCAGGCTGGGAGGGGGAGTTGAAATGTTGGGCCACAGGGCGGTGCAGTTGATTGGTGCGGGTGTCCCGGAGATGTTACTTAAAGCGCTCTGCTCGGAGGCGCCCAGTCTCCCCAATGTAGAGGAGACCGCATCAGGAGCAACGGATATAATAAATGATATTAGTGAATGTGCAAGTAAAACTTTAATGGATGTGGAAGGCTCCTTTAGGGCCTTGGAGAGAGGTGAGGGAGGAGGTGTGGGCACAGGTTTTCCAGTTCCTGCGGTGGCAGGGAAAGTTCCAGGATTGGAGGGTGGGCTGTAGGGGGGCGTGGACCTGACCAGGAAGTCACGGAGGGAACGGTCTTTGTGGAAGGCGGAAAGGGGAGGGTTAGGGTTAGGAATATATATCCCTGGTGGTGGGGTCTGTTTGCAGGTGGCAGAAATGACAGTGGATGATTTGGTTTATGCGAAGGTTTGTAGGGTGGAAGGTGAGCACCAGGGGCGTTCTGTCCTTGTTACGGTTGGAGGGGTGGAGTCTGAGGGCGGAGTTGCGGGATGTAGACGAGATGCGTTGGAGGGCATCTTTAACCACGTGGGAAGGGAAATTGCGTTCTCGAAAGAAGGAGGCCTTCTAGTGTGTTTTGTGGCGGAACTGGTCCCCCTGGGAACAGGTCCGGCGGAGGCGGAGGAATTGGGAATACGGGATGGCATTTTTGCAAGAGGTAGGGTGGGAAGAGGTGTGCAAGAGGTAGGGTGGGAAGAGGTGTGCATCGGGTCAAATCCCCATCACATCTGTGACTGTTGTTCTCATGTGTATTTTTTCTCTACGTGTGCTGAAGTAACACAGTGAGGGAGCAATTACTGTTGTCAGACATACATGTAGGGGCGTATTAAATACTGAAGTTGTGAGATTTGAGCAGTGTTTATTAACATAGACCATTCACTGTTCGAATCTCTTGCTCAGGAATTTGACAGAGAGCGAATTTGAGCAAAGGTTGAGCCGGGGCGTTTACCCCATGACGTAACACGAGTTTCTGCAGTTGCTTTGTTGTTCACCTAATTTGTGTATTTTGCATCATTGAGGATTTTGAAGTTGTCTCCTCGATACAAAAGGCCCGTACTTTTGCAACATTGTACAAAAGATCCAGTACAATAACAGTCGATGCTGATTCAGTCGACTTATCCAGATATTGACCCCTGGAAACAGCACTGTGCACTCTCCTCGAATCTGGAAAACAACTTCCTCACATATAATGTTTTATTCTCGCTCTCATGGCGCTTTTCATTCCATCGGCTTCTCTTTTTTCACAGAATCCGATTCAATCGATCTTGTCACTGTGTCATTTCTTTCCATGTGGTCAGCTCTTGTGAACAGAATATCTCAGTGGGAGTGCCCTGGGCCCATAACCCAGAAGTCAGACCATACTCAGGGAACCGTATTCTGCTCTTGATCATTTCATGAACACTAGGGAGAAATATCTATGCTCTTCAAAATTTAATCACCTGTTTTAAGAAGCAAGATAAACAGTTCCTGCTTCCTGCTTTTGTTGCCAAACGGACCAAGATTGTAAATGCTGGAACAAGTCGAGACTGTCCGCTCTCCCACATCCAATTTATCCCCAGGTTGTGTTAAGATGATGGTCCGAATCGCTTCCTTCTCTTCCCTGTCACTCTAGGATGATGTGAGCTGTGTAATCTTTGATGTGAACTGGAGGCAACGTGGAAAAATGTATAAACAGCAGCTGCGTGAGCGATGGGACTCGCTGCAGTAACATCCCATGCTGATTCAGACAGCAGAAGCCTCCCTGTGACTTCGAGAAGCACAGACACTGTTCCTGAATAATGGGGAGACATTCACTCTTTCCTCGCAGTTCTGCATTTTCTAGCTCTCTCAGTTGGCATTATTTGGACAATGGTTCCCTAAAGATGATTTCATGTGCATGCACGATCTCCCTTTTCTACACCTTTCCAGAATTCCCATACTTCCCACTTCCGCCAGATGCTTACCCCGCTCCACAAACTCTTGTTTGATAGGGAGCTGAAGACCACGTTCAAGCTGCTGTCCACCAACACTGCGTGACAATGGAAAATGAGTTAGTCCAGTTCTCAATGAAGACCGCCCTGTTCCGGGAAAGCAGTTAGCACAGCCTCCTGGGAGAAGCGAGTCAGAATGGAAAGGAGCTGTTAATAAGACTCTGTGCTTCTTTCACTCTGAAACAGCAGAAATAGCCTTAGTTAACCAACAAACTCACCTGATTTCTGGTTACCATGTCTGGCGCCGTTCTGGATCGTTTATCTCGGGTGTGATATTGCCTCAGACAGGTGACATACGTGCGAGAGCTCTCGGGTTCACATTGCGGATAAGCCTTGCAATTTTGCACACTACTCCATTTTTGACTGTGAAGATATGATTTCGATGAGATCGGTTTCAGATAAAGATTCCAAAGCTTGAAAACGTACACAAGCAAGTTCAAGAACTGCTTCTTCTCGGCCATTGCTGCTCTGAGAAATGGATTGTCTACCTTGAAAGAATGCTATCTTGCCAATGTGGATTTTGCTGAGCGTACGTCCGATACGGAGTAACCTGAATTCCTAAGTCTGGTCAAATTTTGCTTTCATCACGCAGTGATCTGCATGTCCTTGCCTAATATGATCCGCCTTTACCAATCGCAAACAACGCTTTTCACTGTACTTAGGTACATGTGACAATCAATCAATCAAAACACAGTCATTTCCTCGTTGCGTGGAGCTAGCAGAGCGAAGATGGGCTGCATGGCCTCAGTCTGCAGTGTGACACATTTTGTGATTCTGATTGCATTTGTAATTAAAGCAGCAGAATTGGGGAACTTACAGAGTGGTTATATTGACACAGCTGGGACACATCTGTGCCACAGTGTATCAGACAATAACAGTGAAGATCTTTTGACGTCATCCTCGAAGGTACATGCTCCAAAAACCTGAAGACTGCGTGAAACTGCTGTGGTCAGCGATAACAGAACGGCCCAGAGGGATCGTGGTGAGCGCATAATCCAGAAATTAATGAATGAAAAGCATCCTCTGCTCGATGACAATTCCAGCTCTCAGTGTATGCACTGCAACTGCAAGAGTGTCACTATAACAGTGCTCCGTTCTTCACATTGCATACTGATGAGCCTTCTGCGTCAGTACACTCAATGGTATCTGAAATATATGCACCTGCCACATTTATACATTTGAGGAAACCCACGTTTGAAGGTATGGAAGATTTTTTTTGCTGTTCTCTGTCGGTCTGTTATGACCTGATTCGCAAAGTCATTTGCTTGAGCTGGGAATACACTGGCGAAGATGAGAAAAGTCAGTTGTAGCATGTACCATGCACATGATGCCTTGCAGTTATTCCCCAGGCTGTGTCACACGGCAGGGTCCTCCGGTGAAATGAACAGCCGTGAATGACATGTGGTTCAGTATGTTGGAGACAGCATTTCCAGACAGACATAGTTCCCTATTATTAGAACAAGCAGCACTGATAATGAATAACCTCAGAGAGAAGAAAGCGATAGAGATTTACCGTGGACTCGATGGGCTGAACAGCTTCTGTCGGCACGTGAATGATGTCACACGTTTCTGCCGTCCCTCTCCCTGTCGCTGTGACAGAGGGGCTGAGGGAGAAATAATGGCTCGTTTTTCATCCTCCCTTCCGCTTTGGACTGTCTGCAGCCCCGCAGCCCCTGGCTGTGGGGACGGTTCTCAGTGAGTGAGGGTTTCATTCGGAGTCACTTCATCTGGGACATTTGGGACTCAGATGTTAACTGATGCCCGATTGCAGCAAAGAAACCGACGCCTCTGAAACAAAAGCCTTTCTGCTGGACTGTTCTGCGAATATTGATTCTGAACATCAAATGGGCAGCACAAAAATGCACTTATTTGAATTTTACTGAGGGAAGAGAGTTCACAGCCCGTTTCTCTCAATCCCACCAGCTCAGCGCCTTTCTCTCTCTCTCAAATAAATCATATTTGGAGGAAGTTCGCAATCAAAGTTGCTAAGTTCCAGCGGCGCTCTTGCACCTGGCTGTGCCCGGGAGCGGAAGCTTCAGAGCATATCCGCACTTACATCTCGTCATAATGTCTCCATGTGGAGGGAAATGGCTGAAGACTCTGTCAGAAGAGACAGCTCAGTCCCCGGGGATGGGATAAACAGCACCGTCCCGCGTGGGGTCATTCTGCAGATTAGACACAGTGTACTTTATCATTCAGATCATACCAGAGTGAGAACGCTCGAGAAGGCCAATCGGTCATTCGTACCTGTGCCAACTCGGAAGTTGCAAAAGATTAGTGAAAGTGGAAAGTGCATTTATTCACGTTTCAAGTGTTTCCATGAAGCAGGAAGCAGAAGAAGATACACAGTGAAGCGATTGAGATCTGACTACAGAAGCAGCAAATAAGTTGTACAGTGCAGAGGAGAACTTTGAAGTATTGAATTCTGGTTAATGGGACGATCATGCTTTTACTCGGCCACGCTGCTACAGAAGAAACTATGTCAGTGTCTCTCAACATTATCATGTCACAGGCAAATGTCGCCGTTATACTGCAGGGAATTCCTTTTTCCAATGTGATGGCAGTCCATATGTAAAGGTGTCGCTTATATATCGAAACCTTTCACATAAATAATTCCATTGCACCGAAGTGTGTTGTATTGTCTCCTTTCCACTTGACCTGTCATTGTGCTTATACTGAAGTTGTTTTTCTCCTTCTGCATGTCTTTTACAGTCTGGGTGATGTGATGCAGTTGTACTGACCCATCTTCTGACAGAATTTTCCACTTCACTTCAGCCCACGCTAACTTCGCTATCTGATACCAGTCCCGTTGTTTAGATGTTAATCGCTCGTCTCAGATGCAGCCTGCCCTCACCCAAAATAAATGGAAAACTCAGTCACACTGTGATCACTGCAATCGAGGGATATCTGCACTCTCCGGTCATTGATAATTCCAAGGATAAAGTTAGGGCAGCAGATGCTGGAGATCAGAGTTGGTAGTGTGATGTTGGAAAAGCACAGCAGATCAGGTAACATCCGAGCAGCAGGAGAATTCAGGTTTCAGGCTTTAGCCCTTCATCAGGAATAAGGCTTGTGAGTCGGGACTGAGAAATAAATGGAAGTGGTGTGGGGTTAAGGGAAAATAGCTGGAAAGCAATAGATGGATGAATAGGAGGGAGAAGATAATAGGTTAGAAATGGCAGTGTTGGAATGGGTTGAGAGGGCGGTGCCGAGTTGAAGGCTTGTGCTTGGGGGAGGGGAAATGAAGTAACTGTTCAAATTCACATTTATCCCGTGTGGTTTTAGAGTCCCAAGGCGGAATGTGTAGTGTTCCTCCTACAGGCGGTGTGTGGTAACGGTTGGCAGTCGAGGACATCCAGGACCTGTATGTCTTTGATGGGGTAGGAGGGGGAGTTGAAGTGTTCAGCCATGGGACGGTGAAGTTGGTGGGTGCGGGTGTCCCAGAGATGTTCTCTGAAATGATCTGCAAGAAGTTTTCCTGTCTCCCTGATGTAGAGGAGACCACACTGGGTGCAACGGATTCAGTAGATGACATTGGTAGCTGTACAGGTGAATTTCTAATGGATGTGGAATGATCCCTTCTGGCCTTGGCTGAGGTGAGGGGAGTGATGTGGGTGCTAGTTTCACCCTTCCTTTGGTGGCAGTGAAAGGTGCCAGGAGAGGGTTGAGGGCTGGTGGGGGGATGTGTGGACCTGAAGAGGGAATGGTCTTTACGGAATGTTGGAAGGGCTGGGTAGCGAAACATATCTCTGTTGGTGGTGTCTGTTTGGAGGTAGCATCAGCGACAGAATATGATGCGTTTATGCGGAGTTTGATGGGGTGTAAAATGAGCACCAGGTGGTTCTGTCCTTGTTGCGTTGAGAGGGGTGGCTTCAAGGGTGGTGGTGTGTGAAATAGAGGTGATGAACTTGAGTGCGCTGTCAACCACGTGGGAAGGCAATATGTGATCGTGGAAGAAGGAGACCAACTGGCTCTTTCTGAGGTGTAATTGGTCATCCTGGGAAGAGATGTGCTGGAGGTGGAGGAATTGGGAATAAAGAATAGTCTTCTTACACGAGATAGGGTTGGAGGAGATGTAGTCTAGATACATGTGGGAGTCGGTGGGCTTGTAGTATATGTCGGTAATTAGTCAGTCGCCAGAGTCGGTGATGGAGAGGTCCAGGAAGTTGAGGGAATTTGCCAAGCTGATCCGGATAAATTTGAGGTCGGAGTGGAAGGTGTTGGTAAAGTTGGTTAGCAATTCAACCTGCTCGTTGGAGCACCAAGTGTCACCAAACATTCATCAATGTAGAGGAGGTACAGATGGAGGATGGTGCCTGTGTAACTGCGAAAGATGGACGGTTCCGCGTATATGACAAACAGACAGGCATAGCTAGGTCCTATGCGGGTGCCCATGGCTACCAGTTTCAGTGGGAGAATTGGAAAGAGAAGTTGTTGATTGTGAGGACCAGTTCAGCTAGGTGGATGAGGATGTCAGTGGAAAGGTAATGGTTGGGATGCTGTGAGATTAAGAAATGGAAGGCTTGCAGACTTCTGTCATGGCAGATGGATTTGTACAGGGACTGCATGTCCATGGTGAAGATGACGCGTTGAGGGCCAGGGAAACGAAATTCTTGGAGGAGGTGAAATCCATTGGGGTGTCACGAATGTAAGTGGGCATTTCCTGAAATGGGGAAAGAGGATTGTGTCAACGTAGGAGTAAATGATTCGGATGGGAGAGGCTCAGGATGAGACAATAGGTCGACTGGGGCAGTCAGGTTTGTCAATCTTAGGAACGAGGTAGAATTGGGGAGTGCGCAGTTCACAGACAATGAGGTTGAAGTTTGTGGATGGGAGATGCCCAGAGGTGATGAGATTGTGAATGGTCTGCGAGCTGATGGTTTGTTGAGGGGAGGAGAGGTTGTGATCGGGTTCAGTAGGAGGAGGTGCCTGCGAGTTGGCACCTGGCTTCAGCTTTGTTCCTCTGCCCGACTCACAAGCCTAATTCCTGATGAATGGCTTATGCCTAAATCGTCCATTCTTCTGCTCCTCGGATGTTGCCTGACCTGCTGTGCTTTTCCAGTACAATATTCTCCACTCATTCATTATTACTGCCTCATTTCACACTCCCAGGTCCAAGCTGTCTGTTTGATACTAATGAGCACTGTTCTCATGGACTGCAATAAAATCTGCCAATCTGAAACAAAAACAGAAATTGCTGTAAAATCACAGGAATGCTGGCAGCATCTGTGCAGATGAATCACAGTTAACGTTTCACATCCATTGGGTCCGTCTCTCCACAGATGCTGTCAGATGTCCTGAAATATTCCAGCAACATCTATTTTTGTTTGATTTTCAACATCAGCAATTTTTTCATTTTTGTTTTTTTATTTTCTGCAAATATGATTTGGCTAAAGATTACGTTCGATGTTTTAAATATGACTGTGATGGAACGGCCAGATTCCACCAGCCAGCTACTTTTATTTGGTTCACGTGACCAATGCCTTTCCACTGGGTCACCGCGCCCTACAGCTGCACTGCATATAAATTGACAAAATTGTGGCATTCTCTCGGATTGGCTATCAGGAGGGAGATTGATTGAAATTATTGAAAACTTTAGATAAACCGATAAAACACGGGATATAAAACGGAAAACTGAAAGGGAAAGGGAGAACAGCGAATGATAGTTTTTTTGACAAAACTGAAATATAATTGCTCAAGATTCAGAAAGTGCTTTCATCCAGAAACATACCATAATATGGAATGTAATGTTTGGGGCAACCAATGCAAGCAGATAGCAAAATCTTAGTTTTAAAGTCTTGCTGCAACTGTTTTGGTTTTGATGAACGCACACATGGGATTCAGTGCTGTTATGATCTCCTAAAATGGGAAAGGAAATCCTTGCCTTCGAGGATACGTGGGGAATGTTGACTGATTCATCCCAGTAATGGCAGGACTGTCCTCTGGAAGCGTATGGGTTAAATCTTTCAATGTTCCATGGAGTTTCAAATGAGTGGTGAAGGGAATGTCTCCATTCACAAATTAATCATTCAGTAGAATTCAATACAGGGACCCATGAAATGATGAACAAATTGAACAAGAACACGGACATACGACACACAATAGCTACGACCATTACTATGTGAAAACTGTTGATTTCAGATCCACAGTGACCTTTGGTGATGGCATTTACTGTCCAGAACCAGTCTGCACTGGAATGACTGGAGACACACTATGAAGTATTCGAACTTCAGTCGCCTTTAGAAATAGATGGGACTGACTCAGGACACGGGGATTTGGAGATGTTGGCCTTTCAAACCTTTCAGGCATTCCGTGGAAGAATAAAGGAAGTGATAGAAACTTTTTGTCTCCATGGAGACGATGTTCATGAACTGGATAGATAGTAATTTACCTTATTGGAGTTTATAAATCGAGGCGTCATATTTAAAAAGCAATGAGTTCATCGTGTAACTGTAAAATCTTTTTGTCACACTCCGTGGGAACATTGTGTTTAATCCTTGTCCTCATTCTCCACCAAAAACATGTAAAGAAGTTAGAAAGGGCACAGACGCTGTTTCCTGGATAGCAAGATATTCGAAAGCCAAGTGACGTTGTTTACTGAGACATAAAAATATCAGAAAGGATACAAAAGGGATGATAGAAAGAATGAAGTAGTTTATTCACGAGATTTGGAAATGCTGGATGCACAAACACGCAAGTTTAATGGAAACAAATGAGATTTTCACGTAACGCGAGGTTTGAATGAGTAAATCGGGGAAGGTCCCTCTTTCGAGTGAATCAATAACTTTCGTTAGAGCTTCAAAACCATTAGTGAATGATTAAGAAAAGTTTGGATGAGAGTTTCTTCCACTCAATAGAGTTATTTAAATCGTGAACGACTTTACAGAAATAAAACGTAGAAGCTGATTTCAGAGTGTTTTAAAAGATACACGAACAAACGTACAAGGAGAGAATTTACCATTGAGTGAAAGTCAGTATAGTTGCGTAACAATTTCGAATTTGTTGACTTCAGACACAAAGATATTTCATGAACATGTACAACTGAATAAGACTGAGTATAACAAGTTCATGGATTGGTAAACTGTGGCGTATTATTCAAGGTGAAACTCTGTAAATGGAGCTGATGTCCTAAAATAACTGCAGACAGAAATTATATCCTAATGAGCAGGAATTGAATCATCACTTGGAGAGGCAACACCCACTTTAAAGATTTGACCACATTCACATGATGTTATGTATATTTCGTACATTCTTAACTCCACCTAAGAAATCCACCAAGAAGACACTGTCCTTTTGTATTGTTAACCCCCGGTACTGCTCTGCAGCACGCCATTGAAGATAAAATATGCTCAGACCAAAATTCAATTCAATACAATATTCAAACGGTCCTATGTGATTTCTTTTTTTTATTACTGCAACAACCTTTGTGACTTTGCAACAAACTGTGAGAACATGAAACCAGTTCAACATCTATTTTCCCGGAATTTAATGCAGTACACATGGGAAACGTTATCCATCTGCTGAAAAATCACCTTCGGCTCTCTCTCCACATATGTCTCTTCACGTTTTAGATAACTTGCAGTAAGTTTGTTGATCAAGGAGTCATTATCCAGAAAAGGTTGTTTCTCAATCCACAAACACGGTTATTTTCCCATAAACTTGGCTTTGCTCAATATCACCTTCTGTCCGTATCCCTCAACCCGACGATAAATTGAAGTTGCTCCATGTGAGGATCAAAATTAAAACTTCGGCACAGCACACCCCACTATACTGAAACAGAGATACCGTGCACCTTCAGCACAGGAGCAACAGAGGTAATGCTTACCTCCACATTCCTGGTTTTACCTTAACGTTTGGGAAACCGAGTTTCTCTGATTCCATGGCTAGTAACGGGGATTATATGATCTTCTTCACCAGTGGTTCTGTCCCCGAGTGAAGAAAGTGGTGAGGTACTCATTGTAAAGATCGATAGATTGATGAAATGTACAATTTCATCTTTCGCCTTCACTAACCCATGAGCTTTTTATTTGTTTTGCATCTGTAGAAATCTTAAAATCTTCATCTTGAACAGACTCAATGACAGATCTCCTTTGTGTCTCTGGCATCAAATTTCAAAATGTAAACCCCCTCTGAATTCTTCCACCGCAGTCCGCTGTTTGGGAAGTGTTCCTGTTGTGGGAAATGCACTTCCCCGTGTGTCACCTGCTGCTCCCCGCATGCGCACTGGCACTGCACTCATTTTCCTTCTGACACTTGCTCACTGTGTTGCTGTGATCATATCGTGACTTGGTGTCGCACAGTGCAGGAAAATGATACAGATCAAGGTTTTTGCATTGTTGCCTTCAATTGTCAGTTTAGCCTTATTTTGGATTTTGAAATTGTCTGTTCTGTACACAAGTGCGTGTCAAAAATATCTGAGCGGAACTTAGGTCTTCGGAATAATGACATTGAGCACTATGCACTCTCCTCCAGTCTGGAAAACAATTCCTCACAGGCAATGTAATAGACAATAGACAGCAGGTGCAGGAGTAGGCCATTCTGCCCTTCGAGCCAGCACCACCATTCATTATGATCATGGCTGAACATCCTCAATCTGTATCCTGTTCCTGCCTTATCCCCATAACCCTTGATTCCACTATCCTTAAGAGCTCTCTCCAACTCTTTATTGAAAGAAAACCTCCTGCTGTCTCGGGTTCTTCATTCCGTTGACTTCAAATCTTCACAGAATTCAACAGACCTTGTTATATATTCATTTCCTCATATTTGTTCAGATCACTGTGTGCATAGCGTGACAGTGGGAGTGCACTTGCCCCACAACCCAGGGGCCAGACCATCGTCTTTGAACCGTACTGTGTTATTTATCATTTCACCAACACCAGCGAGAAATATCTGCTGCTCTGCCTAATTTACGCAATTCAATTGTTCATAAGGTCATAGCTTTCGCCACTGCTATGACGAGGTGTCTGAGAGGTTAAGGCGATGGACTGCTAATCCATTGTGCTTCTGCACACGTGGGTTCGAATCCCACTCTCGTCGCTGCCATCAACGGCTGTCAGTTGTGTTGCTTTCAGTTGATCACAGCTGTCCAACTGAAACTCCGATGTCCAGTTTGTATGCATTGACGCTATGACAAAATCTCAAAGAATAGTTTGAGCCTGTTGACTAAACTGCTTTGTAATGTTGGTTGCATTGGGGTAATGAATAAAAGCTCGATTTTCTTTTTCAAGTCAAGTTGCTGTGAACGTTTTTTTCGGATGAAAGACATCCAGGAAAATCAAATACCGCGAGCTGCGAAGTGCATGTTTATGCAAAGGAATTCTTAATGAACGTTTTGTCAGATGAAATCTGGAGGAGGTTGAGAAGAAGTAATTCATCCTGGTGAGAAGAGCACAGTGAGACAGCACAAAATAATGGAGATATTTCAAAGGGGCAGGGCGTGGGTGTAGGGGCACTGAGAACTGGCTGTAAATGCACAGTGGAGAATTGCCGATGTGGTTCCGTGCATGGGCACAGAGAGACTTGCACATTGGTCTCGCCCTCGCCCCTTGCTCTCGCCGTTGATGAATGCTGGACATATGGCACAGATAAAAACAAGATGTGGGAAGCAAACTCCCTCTCGTTGTGCACACACTGGATGCATCACATTGAACTATGAACAACTGGAGAAATCAGCATGTTACCTTTCGGGAGTGAAACTAAACTGTGGATCAATAACCGCAGATTCATGCAACATAAACATGAAAAATGATTTAAAATGTAGCGTGTAGGTTTGATCGCTGAGGTGTACGTTTGATATCCAGACGTTCCATTACTTGGCAAGGTAACATCATCAGCAGTAGTGACCTCCAAGTGAAGTGAAGCTGTTGTCCCCTGCTTTCTATTTTTATCTTTCTCCTCTGTGGGGTTCCTGGGGTTTGTGGTGATGTCAGTTCCTGTTCATTTTCTGAGGGCTTGATAGATGGCATCTAGATCTATGTGTTTGTTTATGGCATTGTGGTTGGAGTGTTAGGCCTCTAGGAATTCTCTGGCGTGTCTTTGCTTAGCCTGTCCCAGGATAGATGTGTTGTCCCAGTCGAAATGGTGGTATTTTTAGTCCATTTGTAGGGCTACGAGAGAGAGAAGGTCGTGTCTTTTTATGGCTAGCTGGTGTTCGTATATCCTGGTGGCTAACTTTCTTCCTGTTGTCTTACGTCGTGTTTGTGGCAGTCCGTGCATGGAATTTTGTGTATGACATTGGTTTTACCCATGGGTTGTCCTGGGTCTTTTAGGTTTGTTAGTTTTTGTTTGAGAGTGTTGGTGGGTTTGTGTGCTACTGGGATTCCGAGGGGTCTTAGTCGTCTGGCTGTCATTTCTGAAACTTCTTTGATGTATGGTAAGGTGGTTAGGGTTTCTGGCTTTGTTTGGTCTGCTTGTCGTGGTTTGTTCTTGAGGAATCTGCGCACTGTATTTTTTGAGGAACTGTTCTTCTCGAATACGTTGTATAGGTGGTTCTCCTCTGTTTTCCGAAGTTCGTCTGTGCTGCAGTGTGTCGTGGCTCGTTGGAATAGTGTTCTGATATAGCTTTGTTTGTGTGTGTTGGGATGGTTGCTGGTGTAGTTAAGTATTTGGTCAGTGTTTGTCGGTTTTCTGTATACGCAGGTTTGTAGTTCTCCGTTGTCCTTTCTTTCTACTGTGACGTTCAGGAATGCGAGTTTGTTGTCGGTTTCTTCCTCCTTGGTGAACCTTATGCCTGTGAGGGTGTTGTTGATTATGTTAAATGTCTTTACTATCTTGTTTCGTTTTGTGATGACAAAGGTGTCATCCACGTAGCGGACCCACATTTTTGGTTTGATTGTTGGTCGGGCTGTTTGTTCGAGTCTTTGCGTTACCGCTTCTGCTATGAGGCCTGATAGTGGAGATACCATGGGTGTACCGTTGGTTTGTTTGTAGACGATGTTATTGAACGTGAAGTGGGTGGTGAGGCACAAGTCCACTAGCTCTACGATGTTTTCCTTGGTAATGTGATTGATGGTGGTTGATGTGTGTTTGATGGTCTCTTCTAAAAGTGTGGTTAGTGTTTCCTTTGCAAGGTCGATGTTGGTGAAGGTGAACAGTGCTGTTATGTCGAATGAGATCATTGCTTCCTCTTCCTCCACCTTGGTGTTTTTAGGAATTCTTGGGTGGAGTGGATGGAGTGCTGTGACTCTTCTATGAGGTATTTCAGACTTGCGTGTAGTTCTTTGGCCAGTCTGTAAGTTGGTGCTCCGGGTAATGAGACTATGTGTCTGAGCGGGGCTCCTGGTTTATGGATTTTTGGTAGTCCGATTGGACTTATGCAACACATTGATCCTGGGACAGTCTAAGCAAAGACATGCCAGAGAATTCCGAAAGGCATGGCACTCCAACCACAATGCCATAAACAAACACATCGATCTAAATGCCATCTATCAACCCCGCAGAAACGAACAGGAAATGACATCACCACAAACCCAAGGAACCCCATCCAGGAGAAAGATATAAATAGAAAGCAAGACACAACAGCTTCACTTGGAGCTCGCCACTGATGATGTTACCTAGCCAGGTAATGAAACGTCTGGATATCAAACCGACAGCTCAGCGAGCATACCGACACCATAATCCTCAAACTGAGCTACAAACCTTCACAAACCTTGCAATTTAAAGTGTCTTTATGCGCATATCATTCATAGACTTTTCGTTATAAGACCCGTCTGGTTGAAAGAAGAAGACACCACATTTCAAGATGGATGACAACGTTACCAATTTTGTTAAGAAACTGGGATCTATTTGATCATTTTACACAGTGAACAAGTTCATTTTAAATAATGCAAACCACATTCTCTCATCTGGAATAAAAGTGTGATTTCAATATAAACATTGTCCTTGTTAACTCGCAGTTACTCTACATGAAAAATAGGATGTAATGTTTATTAAGCATACATCAAATAGCACCATTATCTTACTTCGGATTGACTGCAGTATGCACATGCTAAATAAGGTTTAAGAAAGAATGACTTTTGTAAATAATGATTCGGTGGTGACTAAAAATAATATTAGGTTCTCATGATGCGGGTATTCCACCAATGGCTCCAGTTGTATAAATGTTCAGTGGGCAGTATTTCTCTGATGGTATAGATATATTTGAGGTGCCAGGGATGGGAGCTCCCACTTTATCTGGAGCAGCGTCTTTTGACGAGGACCAGGGAGCATTGTGACATCAGGCTGGGAGTTCCAAACACACATGGAGCAGCTTCTATTGACATGGAGCAGTAGGGAGCATTGGGACATCCGAATGCAAGATCTAACCTCATTTGGAGCAGCTTCAGTTGGCATGGAGAAGGAAGCTTTGCAAGATCCATCTGGGAGCTCCACTCTCACCTGGATCAGCTTTTAATGACATGTAACAGCAGGGAGCATTGGGACATCAGAGTGATAGATCCAACCTCAACTGGACTGCTTCTATTGACAGGGAGGAGGGAACATTGGGACATCAGACTGGGAGCTCCAACCTCACAAGGACCAGCGTGTAATGACATGTAGCCGCTGGGCGCATTGGGACATCAGAGTGGTAGGTCTAACCTGAACTACACTACTTCTACTGACATGGAGCAGGGAGCATTGGGACATCAGACTGGGAGCTCCAACTTCAAGTAGAGCCGCTTCTATTGACATGGAGCAGCAAGGAGCATTGGAACGTCAGGTTGGGAGCTCCAACATCACCTGGAACAGCTTGTATTTACATGGAAGAGGAGGGAGGATTGGGACATTAGGCTTCGGGAAAAGATATTCAACTGTTTTAATCTAAAGTAAAATATATTTCAACACCTCAGATGTTAATTGATTTATGAGGAATCTTTCCCGGAAAAATAATTAATTATTTAGATTGTAAAGACAACTCCTGCAAATATTCAACTCAGGAAAACGCATTGGTACAGAGAGAAAAAGGAGTGATGTTTCATGTCTTTGTCTTTTCTTTTCTGGAAGACTCTGGACTGGATTACATCACCGGAAGGACGTTTTCACTCATTTCCTGCAAGTACGGACAGGTCATTAACGTAATCTTAAACTGAAAATTAATGGGAATATGCGATGTTATGATTAGGCTGGAGTTTACCTCAAATTATGGTGAAAACGTAGCAAACTCAGTTGCAATTCCCTTGATCAGCAGTGACCTCATTGATTGGCTGATCAGATTGTGAATGGTCGTTTTTTTGAGGACAATTTGAAGTAAATCAATGATGGTGATTATCTTGGTTCTTTGTTCACCTTGTGACTGTTACTGCTGTTGCTCATGTCCTTGTTAACACCACAGCTCTGCAGGGTGTAAAATCTGAGCTGTGCATTCGGCCAGTGGTACAACCATTCGTATAGCTGGCTACGGATCAGGCGGTTGTAAGTTCAACTTTTACTTTGCGCAAGCGCATTGTGGAGATTCATCACACATCCGACCTAATCATTTTGTTCTGCTGAGGTGGGTAATATTTGAAATTTTCATCTCCACGAATGAAAATTCTTTCACTGTCTTCGACCAGTTAAAAATTACCAAAAGCTATCAGAGTAAAAATCACACAGCACCAGATTGTATTGAACAGACGTATTTGGAAGCACCAGTGTTCCATGCACTGCTTCTTCAACAGGTGTTTGACAACTGTTGGAATCTAAAATGGCTTTGTGTGATTATTAAATGTATCCACCCCAGTCCAACACCAACAACTCCATGTCATGGATACCGTCGACACCACGAACGGTCGGTTAAAGTCCAGATGATCTTCCAAAAGATTGCGCATATTGACACAAACACCAAGTTTCTGCAGTAAAACACCCACCTGATGAAGGAGCGGCTCTCCGAAAGCTAGTGCTTCCAAATAAACCTGCTGGACTCTGCCCTGATATTGTGAATTTTTTAACTTTGTCTACTCAACTCAAACACTGGCACTTCCATATCATAGACACCATCAGTCATGTCCCACCGTTGTCAGAGAAGGCAATCCTGGAATAGCCCAATACATTGCACATGGGTACGTTTCGTTTTCAGAAACCAACGCACACAATCGCTGCAGCTCCTGTGTATGAAAAGACAGAAAAGAAATAGCTGAGACTAAGTTTTGACAATATTTTGAAACTCTTTGGGAAGTGGAATCAGAGGAGAATGAAGGATTAACTGTCCGACTGTGCAGAGAGAGGGAAGGCACTTTTTCCTTATTTGAAGAGCTCGGGTATTGACTGATCTAACAAGAAGTCCTGATTTTCTGAACGGTAATGAAACCCAGGCCACTCAGTTAAAGCGCTTAAACAAGACCGGAATAGGGCCGAGGGAACCCCGCACAGGAGGATGGGAGAATAGAATGGCGAATCTCATGGTGTCCAGGGTGATGTTAACAGAAATATTCCCTGTTAGTATAGTGATGAGGATTCAGTGATTTCACTGTCATGGCTTGTTAAAGGTTAACGTTTACAGTTATCAACATGAAATACTGCCTGATATTTCGAAGCAGAATGATGTGCAGCAGACAGAAACGTTTCCCTGCATGACCTAATAAGAGAGCTCAGAAGAGCCAGGAGCAGACATGAGAGCCAGGAGGAAACATTAGATGTTGTTGGCGGATAGGGTCAGGGTTAATCCTAAGGCTTTCCACAGGTATGTCATGAATAAAAGAATGACGAGAGTTAAAGTAGGGCCAATCAATAATAATAGTGGGAAGTTGTGTGTGGAGTCAGAGGAGACATGGGAAACACTAAATAAATATTTTTCGACAGTGTTCACTATATAAAATGAAAATGTTGGCGAGGAAGATACCGAGATACTTACATCTCGACTCGAAGAGATTGAGGTTCACAAGGAAGAGGTATTAAAAATACTGTAGAGTGTGAAAATAGACAAGTCCTCTGGGCCAGATGGGATCTATCCTAGAATCCTCTGGGAAGCAAATGAAAAGATTGCCGAGCCTGTGCCATTGATCTAGAAATCATCATATTCTACAGGAATAGTGCCTGAGGACTGGAGGATTGCAAATGTGGTTCCCTTGTTAAAGAAGGGTGGGAGAGACAACCCTGGTAATTACAGACCAGTGAGTCTCACTTCAGTCGTTGGTAAAGCATTGGAAAAGATTATAAGAGATAGGATTTATAATCATCTAGAAAAGAATAATCTGGTCAGGGACAGTCAGCACGGTTTTGTAAAGAGTAGGTCGTGCCTAACGAATCTTATGAGTTTTTTGACAAAGTGACCAAACAGGTGGATGAGAGTAAGCAGGTTGATGTTCTGTATATGGATTTCAGCAAGGTGTTCGATAAGGCTCCCACAGTACGCTATTATACAAAATGCGGAGGAATGGGATTGTGGGAGACATAGCAGTTTGAATCAGTAATTGGCTCTCTCAAAGAAAACAGAGTGTTGTAGTTGATGCAACATGTTCATCTTGGTGTCCAGTTAATAGCAGCGTTCCACAAGGTTCGATGTTGGGTCCACTGCTATTCGTCATTTTTATAAATAACCTGGCTTACAAGAGTGTGTTAGTAAATTTGCGGACAACATATGGTCGGTGGAGTTGTGGATAGTGACGAAGGATGTAGTAGGTTGCAGAGAGACATAGATAGGATGCAGAGCTGGGCTGAGAGGTGGCAAATTGAGTTTAATGTGGACAAGTGTGCCGTGATACACTTTGGACGGAGTAATCGGAATGTAAAGTACTGGGCTAATGGTAAGATTCTTGGGAGTGCAGATGAGCAGAGAGATCTCGGTGTCCATGTACACAGATCCCTGAAAGTTGCCACCCAGATTGACAGGGTTGTCAAGAAGGAAAACAGTGTTTTGGACTTTATTAATAGAGGAATTGAGTTCTGGAATCAGAAGGTTATGCTGCAGCTGTACAAAGATCTGGTACGGCCACATTTGAAGTATTATCAACAGCTCTGGTCACCGCATTATAAGAAGAATGTTGACGCTTTGGAAAGGGTGCAGAGGGGAATTTCTAGCATGTTGCCTGGTATGGAACGAATGTATTACGAGGAAAGACTGAGGGCCTTGAGGCTGTCCTCGTTGGAGAGAAGACTGAGAGGTGACTTAATAGAGACATACAAGATAATCAGAGTTTTAGATAGGGTGGACAGGGAGAGTCTTTTTCCAAGTATGGGGATGGCAAACACGAGGGTCACAACTTTAAAGTGAGGGGAGAAAGGTATAAGACAGGTGTCAGGGGTAGTTTCTTTACTCAGAGAGTAGTTAGGGCATGGAATGCTTTGCCTGTAACAGTGGTAGATTCGCCAAGATTAAATGCATTTAAGTCGTCATTGGAGAGGCATATGGACGTATATGGAATAGTTTAGATGGGATGGGCTTCAGATTAGTATGACAGGGCGGCGCAACATCGAGGGCCGAAGGGTCTGTACTGCGCTGTAGTGTTCTATGTTCTATATGCTACAATTCCACATCAGCAATTTCATCGGCAATTGCCTGACGTTCAATCAGGTAAAAACAATGACTGCAGATGCTGAAAAACAAATACTGGATTAGTGGTGCTGGAAGAGCACAGCAGTTCAGGCAGCATCCAACGAGCAGCGAAATCGACGTTTCGCGCAAAAGCCCTTCATCAGCAATAAAGGCAATGAGCCTGAAGCATGGAGAGATAAGCTAGAGGAGAGTGGGGGTGGGGAGAGAGTAGCATAGAGTACAATGGGTGAGTGGGGGAGGAGATGAAGGTGATAGGTCAAGGAGGAGAGGGTGGAGTGGATAGATGGAAAAGAGGATAGGCAGGTCGGACAAGTCAAGGAGACAGTAACTGAGCTGGAAGTTTGAAACTAGGATGAGGTGGGGGAAGGGGAAATGAGGAAACTGGTGAAGTCCACATTGATGCCCTGGGGTTGAAGTGTTTCGAGGTGGAAGATGAGGCGTTCTTCCTCCAGGCGTCTGGTGGTGTGGGAGTGGCGGTGAAGGAGGCCCAGGACCTCCATGTCCTCGGCAGAGTGGGAGGGGGAGTTGAAATGTTGGGCCACGGGGCGGTTTGGTTGATTGGTGCGGGTGTCTCGGAGATGTTCCCTAAAGCGCTCTGCTAGGAGGCGCCCGTTCAATCAGTTTAAAACAAGAACGGAGGGGGCGTCAGGAAAACGGAAGGGGAATAGTGGTTTGTGAGAGTTAACTACATGCCTCGTGGAGCCAGGTTCAATTTAGACACTGAATATCGGTTTTCCTGTTTACCTTGGTATACTGATCACTGCAGATCAATGACCCAATATTGTCTGCCCTTTATGTGTTGTTCTTTGTACATTTCACCTCGGTTCAGTGCTCCGGGGGACCACACTTTTTAACATTTGGCACATTTTACTCAGGTCGGTTTTGCAGCTTCATATTAAGGCCAACAATTTTAGGAACAAATAATCACCATTCAGACCACCAAGTCTGTTCCGCTATTGAATGGTTTCATATCTGATCTGATAACCTTGAACTGCACTTTCTTGTCTTTCGCCATAATGTTTGATGTCTTCGCTGTTTGAAGATCTACCGCTCTCAGCCTCATTACACCTAATGACACTTCCTGAACAGCCTTCTGCTACAAGAAAGTCCACTGATCCAGAACTGTCTGAGAGAATAAATGCTTCTGCATCTCTATTTTAATTGTGGGATCCGCATTCTTATACGAAGTTTAAAATCGCACGACACCAGGTCATAGTCCAACAGGTTTAATGGAAGCAATAAAATTTGGAGAGCTGCTCCTTCATCAGGTGGCTGTGGAGTACACAGTGGTAAGGTACAGAATTTATAGCGAACGGTTACAGTGTAATGTCACTGAAATTATACATTGGAAAAATACCTTGATTGCTTGTTAAGTCTTCCATCTGTTGAAATGACTATGTTAGGTTCATTTCTTTCTTATGTAAATCGAAAGACTTTCTTTTAACAGTTACATTCTCAGGTGGACTTTACTAATTAGTGTCAGCACAGATAACATGTTGACAGTGTTAGTCCCTGTGTGCCGCGCCCATGCCATAATGTTTAGACTGACACTCATCTGAAAAAAAACAACACGCTGCAGGCAACGATGCCTTAAAACATGGTACATCGGTAAAGCTGAGCAAAGACTACAACAACGGAATGGGCGCTGCACATCAATCAACAGACAGGTGTACCCCTTCCCTGTTGGAGAGCACTTCAGTGATCCAGGACATTCGACCTCGGATCTTCGGGTGACAATCCTCCAAGGCGGTCTTCGGAACAGGCAGCAGCTAAAAGTGCCCCCACAGAGACTGATAGCGCACACACACACACACACACACACACACACACACACACACACACGCATACACACACACACACACACACATACGTCTGTGGGGTGAATTTGTACTTGCAGATTTACATTGTACTTTGCACAATAACTGCATGAAACCATGTAAGTCTCTGGTAACTCATTTTTATAAATTAGAATCAGTCTAAACATTATGGAACAGACAGCAGCAGAGGGGGGCAGACACCAGTTGTTAAACTTCACCTGAGAATAAAACTTTCAAATAAAAAAAATTGCACTTTACATATGAAAGAAGTGAAGCTCACATTGTCATTCTCACAGATCAGAGACTTAGCAAACAATCAAGTTATTTTTCAATGTACAATTTCAGTTACGACACTATCCGAGTGAATCTCTCCTGCAACTTTCCCAGTGCGATCTCATCCCTGGACAATTCTAGCACTGAGCTGAATGAACATATTTATATTCTGTAACAGCATCGGGGGTGGCTCTGCAGCATTTATTGCCTTCCGGTTTGGAGTCACGTGGGCGCCAGACCAGATAAGGACGGTAGTTTCCTTCCCTCAACGACGTCAGTGAAACACATGGGTTTTTCAGACAACGTATTCTTAATTCTAGGCATTTATTGCATTCACATACTATCATCGTCGTGGTGTGGTGAGAATCCAACCCTTCTCCCCAGAATATTACCTGGCTTTGATGTGTTAACAATCCAGCAATAATACCACTAGGCTATCGCAGAAAGCCCTCATGGGGGATCTTTTCCAATAGAGTCTCTTTTCCCCAATGATTCCTTATGCCCTTTTATTGAGCCTCACACTCCAATAATCTCTGGTCCATGTCAGTAAAAGCTACTAAAAGAGAATTGATCTCACAGCCAAGGTATCCAAACGGATCGAATGATTTGAAGGTGCCAATGAAGAGATTGGGGCAACAGTGAGTGCAATGGCACAGACTGGATGGTATCAACGTGCAAGTGTATGTTAGATTGTGTCATGCCTCAGTCAAATGGGACGCGAGATGGAAAAGAGAGTTAGGGAGAGTTCGAGGGAGAGACATCTTCGAGAACTTTTGGGTTTAAATCCTGATACATGAGACGCAGAAATATCAGAGAATAAAATTCGATGGAAAACAGATCATCACCTCGGAGGATATTATCTTGTAAAAACGATTAATTTCTGACCGTGTTACACCAAAAGTAAAACTTCGAGAGAGCTGACCGCCATGATGTGGATTCGAACTGAGGTCGCTGCAATCACAACGCAGAATACGATCTATTAAACGGTTAGAGCATTCGGCAGACCACACTCGTAAACTGCAACCAGTATGGTAGCAGAGGAAATGTCAGGAAGAATGTACAATATCAGGATTTAGCGACAGGCATGTGGGAACGCAGAATGAACCGAATCTTTAACTTTAGGGTCCCCAGAGACTGTGGAAATTCCATGAATGAGAGTACAGGAGAATGGGATTAATGAAACTCTCCAAACTCTTGGCAGAGTGCAGAATATTGTCGAAACGTATGCTTCAATAGCATTATATTTGAACATCGGCTACTTCATGACTTTGCCCACACAAGGCTGGACCAATTGCTGCATGCAATCACACATAATCCGAGTTCCAGACCCGGAATCAGAGAAACTCTGTGAAGCATGGACCAAGATCCAATTGGAAACTGGGATGGATTGACGGGAGAGAGGCGCATGTATTTCCCAGGTTGGGACAGCTCCTGGTCAAAAGCGGGGCGGAAGGGAATACTTGCCCCCATTTATAATATTATGACCATAAACAGTACATGTTGCTGAGACAGCCGAGTGGCGCATCTAAGGCGTGTGGAGACTTTAACTTTGGGGTGGCAAGGTTTGAAATTTCATTTTCCTGTTTGGATCATTGGTTTTGACATTGGCATCTGCTTTTGTTCGCATCAGCTCAGAATCAGTTTCTTGTTCCCAAGAAATTCTGCAACCTGGAGAAGGTGGTGTTTTGTTTATATAATAAACTAGGCATCCTTGGGCACTCACACACGGAACTGGTAATGTTAAAGTTCGAGGAATAAAACCTGGAATGGAAGCCTGACCTCAGGAACAGAGAACATGCCTTTAATTTCCTGCAATCTCATTCATGCAGGTCGCTTATATAGGAGATGCTACCATCTTTACCCAATCCTGCCTACTTGTGCCTCCAGGACCTGAACAAAGTAGGTGACCCTTAATCCCAAAATGAAAACCGCGCGGGAAAGCAGGCCATTCAGCTCTTGCAGTTGACACTATCCCTCTGAAGCACATCCTATCAGACCCACACTCCATACCTATTCCATTCCCCTTCATTTCCCTTTGGCTGATCCCAGTAACCTTCACATCTACAGACTGTGGGAGGAAACTCACACAAACAAAGAGAGAATGTGCAAACTGCACACAGTCACACGAGACTGGGATCGAATCCATGTCTCTCGAGCAGCGAGGCAGCAGCGAATCAGGATGAACAACAAATGCTGTCCTGACCAGCGACATCCACACCCTGTGGGTATATCAGAATGAATAAAAACACATTCACAACATGGACAACGGGACTTACGTCTGCGTGGACATGATTTCAACCAATCGTTTATCCTGGGTAGATACAAGGACACCGATATCACAGAGAAACCAGCGCAATGCGGGATTCAATTACCTGGTGAAGTGGAAACTCATCTACTCAGTCAAACTGGGGACAGAATATTCAACAGTCCCGTGGATGGGAAGGGCTCAATGAGCAGAGGAACCTTCAGATTTACCAGCAAGATCACATATCCCAGAAGGAGATCAATTAAACTGTCAACGCTGCTGTTCATCCCAACCAGCTGCCGGTTTCATAGCGTCAAAGTCATAGACTCACACAGCATGAAAACAGGCCTTTCACTTCTACCAGCTCATTCTGAACATAATGCCAAACTAAACGAGTCGCATCTGATGGCTCTTGTAAATGCTGAGGGTTAATAATGCCCTTATGATATTATTACTGTATTGTTAATATGAATGTCCAGATATAATTCTGTGGACACGGGTTCAAACGCTGGCATGGCAGATGCTGGAATTTTATTTAAACAAATACCTAGAGTCTAATGATGATGCTGAATCAGGAGATCTGATTCACTAATTCCTGATAGGGAAGGAAACTGCCATACCTATCTGGTCTGGCTGGTATGTGATTCCAGATCCATAATATCGTGGTTGATTCTGAACTTCCCTCTGTGCAATAAATTATGTACTAGACATGAATGAATAGCTTTTGTTAATCCCACTGATACTTTCCAATTCATTTATCGATCCAAATATCGTGTAAATATTGTAAATGTACATTCATTCATCACTGCCTCAGGAAGTTAATTGCACACATAAACCATCCTCTGTTAAAAAAGCCTCTCATGTCTTATTTTAAATCCCTCTTTTCACTTTAAACATTTGCCCTCTCGTCTTGAAGTCCCCGCTCCTTGGAGAAAAGACAGTTACAGTTAACTCCAGCCGAACTCTCAAACATTTATAAATATCTATCAGGTCGCCTTTCAAACTCCAGTGCTCGAGTGAAAATATTTTCAGCCGATCCAACCTTTCGTTATAACTCAAACCTTCCCCACTAGCCATACGCTGGTATACCTGTTCTAAACCTACTCCAGCTGAATAATTTCCTTGCTATTACTGGGCGACAAGAACTGGACACAGTTTTCCAGAAGAGGCCTCACCCAATGTCCTAATCAACATCAACATAACGTACCAACTCCTACGCTCAAAGGACTGAGCAACGAAGGCAAAATGGCATATTTTTTAACCATTCTGTCTATATATGAAGCAAATTAAAATGAATTACGTACTTGCATTCCTGGCCTCCATGTTCCACAACACGATGCAATGCCCGATCATTAATTGTATAAGCCCTACTAATAGTTGATGTAGCAAAATGCAATACCTTCCATTTATCCAGATTGAACTTCATGTGATATTTTTCAGCCCAAAGACGCAATGGATTAAGATCCTTCTGGAACCTTAGATTACCTTCTTTACAGTCTCCAATCCTGCTCCCCTTTGCAAGCTTATGAACCATGGTTTCTATGAGTTCAATTGTTTTCTCATACAGGTCAACGATTTTTACTTATTTGCCATCATTTAGCTGTTTGCAAATCAGGTTGCAATTTGTCATGTAGTTAACCATGAGGAAGAAAGTCAAAGACTGCAGGGAGATTGGAAACAATTGGCAAGAAAATGTGCTGAAAGGAATTCAATCCAGTGAAGTGGGTGATAATGAATTTGAGGACGCACAATGAGAAAAGTGTGAATACTGAGTGATTTAAAGTAATAAAAGAGAAATTGGAGTCGACATTCACGAATGTTTGAATGTGATTGGACAAGGGATTAAGTGGTCTCGAGGGGTTGGAGATATTTTCTGTTCTTGACCGCAGGTGGGAATATAAGAGCAGGGAAATGATGCTGGAACTTTAGCAACGGCCTATTCAAGATCAATAGACAGGGGAATCAGATGGACGGAAGTGCGTACTGCAGATGCTGGAAATCAGAATCAATATTAGAGTGGTGCTGAAGAAGCACAGCAGGTCAGGCAGCATCCGAGTTGCAGAAAAAAATAACGTTTCGGGCAAACGCTCTTCATCAGGAATAAAGCTAGGAGCCTCGAGGGTGGAGTGATAAACGGGAGGACTGGGTCTGGGAAGAATTTAGCTGAGAGTGCAAGAGGTGGATAGAGATGGGGTTAAAGGTGATAGGTCGGAGAAGAGGGTGAAGCGGATAGGTGGAAAGAAAGATAGACAAGTGGGACAGTTCAGTAGGATGGTGCCAAGTTAGAAATTTGTAACTCAGAAAAGGTGACCGTGGGGAGATGAGGAAACTGGTGAAGACCACGTTGATGCCCTGGGATTGAGGGTCCCGAGGTGAAAGATCTGGCGTCTGGTGGTGAGGGAATGGCGGTGGAGGAGACCCAGGAACTGCATGTCCTTGGGAGAGTCGGGGGACGTGGTAATTGTTGTTTTTGGTCATGGGGCTTTGGAGTTGAATGTTGCGGGTTCCCTGGAAATGTTCTCTGAAGCGCTCTCCGAGAATGTGTCTGTTGGCCCCAATGTAGAGGAGACCGCATGGCGAGCAACAGATGCAATAAATGACATGTGTGGAAGTGCACACGGACTTTTAATGGATGTGGAAGGCTCATTGGAGCCTTGGAAGGATGTGAGAGGGAAGATGTGGATGCAGGTTTTGCAATTCCTGTGGTGGCAGGGGAAGGTGCCGTGAGGGGAGGGTGGGTTTTTGGAGGGCGTGGTCTTGACTAGGTAGTCATGGAGGAAAGAGTCTTTGTGAAAACTGAATAGGGGTGGGAAGGGAAATATAAATTTCCCTGTCACTGCAGGAATTGCAAAACCTGCACCCACAGCTACCTCCTCACCTCTGTCCAAGGCTCTAATGGAGGCTTCCACATCCATCAAAGTTTCTCCTGCACTTCCACACATGCCATATGTTGTATACATTCCGCCCGATGAGGTCTCCTCGAAGTTGTAGAGAGGAGATGTATTCTCACACAACACTTCAGAGAATATCTCCAGGATACCCGCAAGAATCAACCCCAGTGCCCCAAAGCCAAACATTTCAACTCCTCCTCCCACTCTCCCGAGGACATGATGGTCCTCGGCCTCCTGTATCGCCACTGCCTCATGATCCGATGCCTGGAGGAAGAAAGCCTCATCATCTGCCTCGGAACCCTTCAACCCCATGGAATCAATTTGGACTTCACCCGTTGCCTCATTTCCCCTCCCCCTACCATACCCCAGTTCCCACCTTCCAGCTCAACACCATCCGCCTGACCTGTCCCACCTGTGCATCTTCATTCCCACCTATTCACTCCACCTCTTTCTCTAACATATCATGTTCACCCCCCGCCTGCATCCACTTACAGCACTTTCAGCTACCTTCTCCCCAGCCCCACCCCCTTCCCATTTATCTCTCCATCACGTGTGCTCCCAGTCTCATTCCTGATGAAGGGCTTTTGCCTGAAACGTCCATTTCTCCTGCTCCTCAAATGCTGCCGGACCTGCTGTGCTTCTCCAACACCACCCTAATCTTGAGGGGAGTCAGTTGATTGAGAGGGTTTTCGGATATTTTCTATTGTTGACCACAGGCTGTGGATGATAGCAGAACTTTAGCAACCACCAGTTTAGGGAACAGCTGAAGGACTGAGCACAAGTCTGGTCACCGCATAAATCAATGTTTTTCTTCAAATTGTAAGATAAAAGATGGAAGGCTGAAGTATGCAACTTTGCCCATCAAGACCGTTTCACCAATGAGTTTCTCACTGATTCCTTTCCAAGTCAGGGTGCTATGGGCCTTGGAGGGGAACTTGAAAATGGTGGCGCTTCATTGCATCTTCCAGCCTTGTCCTTATAGTCAGTACAGCTGTTGAGCTTTGAAGGTTGTCAAAAATGCCCGAATGACTTACTCCAGTGCATCTTATAGTTGGTGCACTCTGCTGCAATTGTGCCTTAGCCCATAATCTTACATGTTTTGGCATCACAAATTAACATCTCAATTTTTTTTAAGGTTATTATGATTTCCGCCTCTCTGACCCTTTCCACAAATCTACTCAAACTTTTCTGCCTTTTCCCGAAATCTCTTGGCCCCAGTGTTCGATCTCTCCATCAATAAGAAACGCTTCTTTCAGTCTATCCTATCAATATCCCTGAGTATTTAGTACATCTCAGTCATGTCTTCTCCAATCTCCTCTGTTCGGTTACAAACAACCCCAGTCTGTCCAATCTCTCCTCACAACTGAAACTCTTCAGCCCAGACAATATCCCAGTGAATCTCTACTGCAACGTTCCCAGTGCGATCACATCCATGCAGTACTCTGAATTGCAGAACTGCACACAGTAATCCAGCGAGGGCCAAATGAACTTTTTTTCTATTCTGTTACAGTATGAGGGCGTCGCTGGCTCGGCAGTATTGATTGGTATCCCTAATTGCACAGCGGGCATTTGAAACTTAACCATATTGGAGTGAGTCTGGAGTCACATGGAGGCCCGAGCAGGTAAGAATGGCAGTTTCATTCCTTAAATGACGTCAGATTTTTTTTCCAACAATTGAACATGGATATGTAGGAGTTATTAGATTCGTAATTCCAGATATTTATTGAATCCCAGTTTTACCACCTAGCATGGTCGGAGTCAAACCCAGGTCCCTGGTGTCTGAATTAACAGTTCAGTGTTCAGTGGTAATAGCGCTCGGCCATTGCAGAAAAGCAGTGAAACTGATCTTATCCAAATAAGTCTCTTTTCCCGATACTGTTCTGTGCCATTTTCCTGAGCTTGACCCCCCCCCCCCTCCCCGCCCAATAATATCTGGTCCATGTCAGTAAAAGCTGCTACATGTGTATTGATCTCACAACAGTGGTAACCAAGTGGATCAAATGGTCTGCAGATCCCGATGGTGGGGTTGGAGCACGTTCACCCAGCAACAGTGACTGCAGCCACACAGACTGATCGGTATCAATGGGAGAGTCTGTATTAGATTCTGCAATGCCTGAGTGAAGTAGGAAATGACTCCGCAAACACATGATGAAAGAGCAGCGCTCTGAAAGCTAGTGCTTCAATTAAACCCATAAGACCATAACCTGGTGTTGGGTGATATTTAACTTTGTCCTCCATTGTACAACACTGGCATCTCCAAAGTAATGAAATGCGGTTATGGGATGGAAAGTTCGGTTAGTGATCGTTGGAGGGAAGAAATCTCTGAGAACGGGTGGATTTGAATTCTGACATATGAAACACAGAGATGTGAGCGACCAGAGCTTGAAGGAAAAAAAAAATCACCTTGGAGAAAATCAAAACTTTAAAACAACTGATTCCTTTGCGTTTTACAAAAGACTGGGACACATAGAGCAATTACAGCCGTTACTCGGATTCGAGCCGAGGTTGCTGCGGCCACAACGCAAAATACAATTTACTATACGATCACGGCAACCTACAGACAAACGCACTAAACTCGCGCAGTAAGTACAGTATCATAAGGAATGTTAGGCAGAGCACCAAATGCACGATGTCAGTGCTCCGCGAACAGGAGCAGATATGTGGGAACTCAGAATGATCTGACCGTTTAATATCGGTTTCCCCCAGTGGCTGTGTTGATTCCATCATTAATGTGTTGAGAGCTGAGATATATAGATTTCTCCAAAACATCAAAGACTACGTGGACAGTGCAGCTTTTGTTACCTGCACATCCACCAATATCATTTATTGTATCCGTTGCTCGCGGTGCAGTCTCCTGTACATTGGGGAGACTGGGCGCCTCCTAGCAGAGTGCTTTAGGGAACATCTCTGGGACACCCGCACCAATCAACCACACAGCCCTGCGACCCAACATTTCAACTCTCCCTCCCACTCTCCCGAAGACATGGAGGTCCTGGGCCTCCTTCACCGCCGCTCCCTCACCACCAGACACCTGGAGGAAGAACGCCTCATCTTCCGCCTCGGAACACTTCAACCCCAGGGCATCAATGTGGCCTTCAACAGCTTCCTCATTTCCCCTTCCCCCACCTCACCCCAGTTCTAAACTTCCAGCTCAGCACTGTCCCCATGACTTGTCCTGACTTGTCCTCCCTGCCTATCATCTATTCCACCTATCCACTCCACCCTCCCCCCAGACCAATCACCTTCATCCCCTCCCCCATTTAACTATTGTACACTATGCTACTTTCTCCCCACCCCTACCCTCCTCTCACTTATCTCTCCACCCTTCAGGCTCTCTGCCTGAATTCTTGATGACGAGCTTTTGCCCGAAACGTCGATTTTACTGCTCCTCAGATACTGCCTGAACTGCTGTGCTCTTCCAGCACCACTATTCCAGAATCTGGTTTCCAGCATCTGCAGTCATTGTTTTTACCAAATTTTTGTTGAAATATATACTTCAATAGCAATGCATTTTAACATCGGTTACTTCACGTGTTTCCCCACACAAGGCAGTAACCACTGCTGCCACATATTCCCAGTTCCCAGCCCCAGAATCAGAGGAACTGAGTGGTGCAGTCGCAAATAACCAACTTGATATCAAGATGGGAATGAGGTTGCAGAGATACTCGGTGGCTCAAGTGACTCAACGGTGTTTCTATGATGGTTTAGAGGCGCAAGCAATTCCGAGGTTGGGAGTGCTTCTGGCCAAAGGCGGGGCAGAAGGGAAAATTTGTTCCCGTTTATAATAACATAGCAATCTACAGTGCATCTTGCTGAGACAGCTGAGTGCCACAACTGGAGCATGGGCAGCTGGTTTGAAGTTTAATTTTGCTTCACTATCACCCACTTCCCTGGAATGAATTGCTTTCACCATTTTTATTTCCAATTGTTTAATATCTCCCTGCAGTCTGCGGCTTTCTTCCACATGGTTAATTTCATGACTAACTGTTGTATGATCTGCACACTGCTAAATCACGGCCACTACAAGTAAATAGCAATCATTGATCTATATTAGAAAACAGTGGAACTCACAGCAGGCATGCTTCGTAGGTTTGCAGGCGACGCCAGAATTGTAGACAGTGATGAAGATTATCTAAGTTTCAAAAGGATCTTAATCCAATGAGTCGTTGTACTGAAAAATGTAACATGGAGTTCAATCTGGATAAATGGAAGGTACTGCATTTTGGTACAGCAAAAAAGTATGGCTTTACATATGTTGGAGAACACGGAAGCTAGGGGTGCAGGTACATAATTCCTTGTAATTTGCATCACATACAGACGGGATGGTTCAAAGGCATTTAACCTACTTCCCTTCATTGCTCAGTCCTTTGTGTATCGTAGTTGGGATGTTATGTTGAAGTTTTGCAGGACATTGATGAGGCCTCTTCTGGAATATTATGTCCAGTTCTGGTCGCCCAGTTGTGGGAATGATATTATTCAGCTGGAATAGGTTCACAAAAGGTATACACGCTTGTTGCCAGTGGAAGGTTTGAGTTATAATGAAAGGCTGGATAGGCTGAGACTATTTTCAGATTCCAGATTTGGGTGCTGGAAAACCATATCAGGTAAGGCAGAATCCGAGGAGCAGGAGAATAATTCTTTTTTCGCGCAAGTGTCGTTCAGCAGGCTCTTCCCCGAAACGTTGATTCTCCTGCTCCTCAAATGCTGCCTGATCTGCTGTGCTTTCCAAGCACAACACTCTCGACTCTGATCTTTCATCTGCAGTTCTCACTTTCTCCTAGTTGAGACTGTTTTCACTCTAGGTTAGGGGTTTGAGCGGCGACCTGACAGAAGTTTATGAATTATTGAGAGACAAGTTTAGAGTTAACGATAGCAGCCTTTTCCCAGGAGGGGGATTTCAAGACGAGAGCGCATATGTTTAAGATGAAAAGAGAGTTCTTTTAAAAAAAAAGTCATGTGCGGCATTTTTTTAGGGACGGTGTTTTACGTGAATAATTAACTTGCTGAGGAAGTGATGGATGAGGGTATGTTTGCAACATTTAATGGACAATTGATTCCAAAGAATGAATGGGAAAGTGGGATTTTTCAAATAAATTTATTCATGCCGAGTACATCAGTTATATCCCAGAGGCAATTTAAGATTCAACCACGGTATTATCCATCTGGAGTCTCATGTGGGACGGAGCGGATGACGATGGCAGTTTGCTTCCCGAACTGTTATGAGTGAATCAGATGGGTTTTTCCACACAACTGATTCAAGTCATCACGAGACTCTTCAATTCAAGGTGCTTATTGAATTCAAACTCCACCATCTGTCATGCCAGACCTGAACTCTTTGTCCCCAAAATATTACCTGGGTTTTGGATTAACAACACAGGAATAAAACTACAAGGGCATTATCACCACTCAGCGGATACAGGAGGAGGCAGACGGGAATGGGTTAGTTTGGCAGTATGTTCAGCATGGATCGGTTGGACTGACGGGCCTGTTTTCATGTTGTATGAATCTGACTGACGCTATGGAGCAGGCAGCTGGTTGGGATTAAAGGCGCATTGACAGCATGACCGAACTCCTGATGGGATATGTAATCCTGCTGGACTCTCCGGAGGTTGTTTTCCTCAGTAACCCCTTCCCACACACCGGACTGGTGAACGGTCTCTCCACAGTGTTACTGATTAAATGATATTCCATTTCTGTGGTTAATTAAATCCCTCCAGCAGTTCCCACATTGCTCTGCTTTCTCTGTGGTATCGATGTCCTTTTTTCTACACAGGGTAAAAGATCCTTTCAAATTGTGTCCACACAGATACGAATCCTGTTTTCCATGTTGTTAATGTGCTTCCATTCTTCCTCATTCACCCACAGGGTATGAGTATCACTGTTCAGGACAACATTTATTATTCACCCCTCGTTCGTTGCTGTCTGGCTACACCACAAACCCGGGTGTGATCCCAGACTCGGGTGTCTGTCTGTGGGCAGTCTACACATTCTCTCTGTGTTTGGGTTTTTATTTCTCCCTCAGACCAAAGATGTGCCAGTTACATGGATCAACAATGGGAAATGCAGGCTCATGGGACAGGGTATATCCTGGGGTCTGGTGGGATGCGCTTCGGAAGTACCGTGTGGACAGGAAGGGCTGACAAGCCTGCTTCCCCACGCTGTGGAGATTCTTGAATTAAGGGTCAGCGCATGTTTTTCTGGTCCTGGAGTCTCTCGTAGGCAGGACTGGGTGAAGATGATTGAATCCCCTGCATAAGGGGCATGAATGAATGGGATTTCAGGAAATTAAAGTCATGATCTCTGTTTCTGAGATCAGGCTTGTATTTCAGGTTTTATTCGTCGATCGTAAACATCACCGTTTCCGTGTCCCAACCCCCAAGGATGACTAGTTTAAAATATCACCCCAACACCACCTTCTCCTGGTTGAAGTCTTGACTGTGTGGAAGAAACTGATACTGAGCTGATGCGAGCAAATGTCGCTGCCACCACCAGTATCGGAAACACAGATCCAAACAGCAAAATCATCTTTTAAACCCACCACTGCAAAGTTAAGGGCTCAACACGCTCCACTTGTGCCACTCAGCTGCCTTAGAAAGATGCGGCAGAAATGGCTATGATCGTATAAAAGGGGACAACCATTCCCTTGAGCAGGAGCACAATCAACTGCGAAATTTCGTGCGCCTCTGTACCATCACAGAAGGAGAGGACGCTCACCTATTGCATCACTGGAGCCAGTGAGTAAATTTGCACACACATTCCCATCCCCATTTCCAGTTGGATCTGGGCAGCTGTGCCGTTGTTAAGCTAAAATGCTACTGAAGCATACATTTCAACAATATCCTGTACTGTCCCCCGAGTCTTTGATGTTTTGTCGAATTCGATCAATCTCATCTTTCAACATTCTCATTCAAGGGATCTCCACAGCCTCTGAAGACATCCAACTGAAAGATTCAGCTCATTCTCAGTTCCCACATGTCTGTCACTGTTCGCTGAGTACTGATATTGTACATTTGCTGTTCTTCCGAACATTTCCTTTGCTAGTATACTTATTACTGTTTGCAAGCATCCTGTTCTGTGGTTACTGTGATCGTGGTTGTCGGTATTTTGCATTGTGACCACAGCAACCTCGATTTGAAACCAAATCACGGCACTAAGTGTTCTCTCCGTTGTCCTTTTTGTGATACATGCTCAGAAATTAATTGTTTTACCTTCAAATTCCGCTCTCTTACATCTGTGCGTTTCATATATCAGGATTCAAACACACCCGTTGTCGGAGATTTCCCTTCTACCCACGATCATTAAACCTCCTTTCCGTCCCTCCTCCCATTTTTCTGAGGCAATGCACAACCTATCACTCTCTTTCACATTCATACTGTTTTGTCTATGATGCTGCTGCGGTCACTGTTGTTGGGTGAACCTGCCCCAATTCCACCATCGGGACCTTCAAACAAGTCGATCCATTTGGATACCGCGGTTGTGAAATCAATCCCCATGTAGCAGCTTTTACTGACATAGGCCAGAGACAATTGGAGCGTCAGGCTCATGGAAAATACCCAGGGCAGTTTGGGTGAAAAGACATTTTATTGGAAAAGATCAGCTTTTGTGACTTTCTGTGTTGGTCTTGTGATAATTTCATAGGATTGACAGTCCAGAGACTGAGGTAATAGTCTGGGTACTCGGGCTTGAATAGCACCATGCCATGATTGTCAAATTTGGATTCAAAAAATATCTGCAAGGAAGAATCTAATGACTACTATACATCCATTGACAATTGTTGAAAATAAATCTGTTTCACTGATGTCATTTCGGGATGGAATTTGCTATCCTTACTTGGTCTGGGCTGCATGTGACTTCAGACTCATAGCAATATTGTTGAGTATCAACTGCCCTCTGGACAGTTCGAAATGGGTAATAAATTCTGCTTTGCCAGAATCGCCCTCATACTAATCCAGAAATTTTAAAACAAATGCTCATTAGGCTCCAGCAAGTGAGTTGTGTGCAGTTTTGTAAGTAACATTATAGCAGGGATGTGATCACACTGAGAAAATTGCAGGAGATATTTCCTGGGATACTGTTTGGGCTGAAGAGTTTCCATTGTGAAGAATGACAGGACAGAGTGGAGTGTTTGTCGCAGTGTAATGGAGACGTGGACAAGACATGAATGAGTTAGGGTATGGACAGGGTTGACTGAATGAGTTTCCCATTGATGGAGGGATCAATCAGCAGGGGCCAGAGACTTCAGGAGAAAGACAGAAAGGTTTGAGAAGATGTGCGGAAAAGCTTTATCAGCCAGCGGGGGGGGGGGGGGGGGGGGTTGGAATTTGGAATACACTGTCTGCATTTTTCAGAGTGGCAGAAACCCTTATAATCTGAATAAATATTCAGATGTGAACGTTTGATGCCAAGACATATAAGGCTGTGGGGTAAGCAATCTGAAATAGGATTCAGTTCATTAAGCAGTTGTTTTTGACAAGTGTGGCCACATTTGGTTGAAGGGCCTCCTTTGACACTCTTGTCCTCGGTAGTATAATGGTTTGTGTCCCCGCCTGTCACAGGGCTCAATTCTCCGCTGGGGACAGTGTAAATGTTTTAAAACTGTCGCTCCATTTCCATGTGCGGGTATTGATACCTGTCCTTCCAACCTCGATGGGGCATGTCTGAGGAAGGACAGTGCTGCCTGAATCAAGGTGGGGAAGGACTGCAGCTCTCAGGGAGGCAGAGTGTCAGTGAAAGTGCAAACACGTGACCTCTGCAAACAACAACTTGTGAATGTGTTGGAATGAAAAGCATTTGACAGACTTGTTCAGGATTGAAGTGTTTACGAGAAGCAGGAACCTGAGGAATAAACAACATAAACACATTCAAATATGAGTGCAGAAACATTTCCCGCAGGACGAATGAAATTGTAAAGGACAGAGTAGCGTTTCGATACATTGAATTTGGGTTGATTTGCTTTGATGAGGCTGAGTTACCAGGGTATAAAGCCATTAAAAAAATGATACAGCAGTTGTTCACTCTGATGGAACATTGTCTCAGTAATTTGCACTGCTGTTCATTGGGACGGTTAGGTTGATTGACAAAGTTAAATTGCCCTCTCGTGTCCAGGGACTGAATTAAGTAAGTTAGGTGAATTAGCCATGGGTAACGCGGGGACAAGTTCAGAAGTCACAGGACGACAGGTTATAGTCCAATAGGTTTATTTGAAACCATAAGGGGGAGGGCTCCCTCTTCCTCAGGTGAAATATACGGGAATAGGGAGGGGAGCGAGGTCTGGGAGAGATAACCTTCAGAGAGTCGACACCAGCTCGATTGAATGAAATGCCCTTTCTGCACTGTCGGATTCTGTGATTCTATCGGAGAGGATAATGTTGGTGTTTACTGGGGTGCAAAGCCATAAGAGAAGATGCTGACGGGGTGGAGTGAGGATGAGATTTTATTCACTTGTCTTCTTGGAAAATTGAGAACAGTTATCGCTGAACCACGGAAGACTTAGAGGGGTCTTTTTTCCGGTTATGAAATGTTTGGACAGAGTAAATGGGTGGAAAATTCCCTCTTTCAAGTAAGTAAACTTCCAGATGTCAGGCATTCAAATCATTTGAATAAAACCTTTGAAGGACAAAAAAATTATAACAGAACCGTTGTCACTCCGAGAATCTGTTTTTCAAAATATTTGAAAAGGCACATTTGGTGACATACAAGGAATAAATTTCACAAGGTGAGCGACAGCGTATGGCGAGGTAAAGGAGTAGGGGTGTGGTGTAGTCGGTCGGAAGTTGTGGGGAAACAATGTCTAATTTGGTTGACTTTGAATGCAAAGACATTTCGTGAAGATGTGCAGCTGAATAAGATTCGATTCCAAAACTCTAAGTTTAGAAAGATTTGGCATAATATTCCACTTCAAGCATTGTAAATGGAACTGAGCTGACTTTTTTTTTATTGTGATGGGAAGATATTACATAATGAATAGGAAGTGACCAGTTGCTGGGAGATCGACTTCGTGCTTTAATCACATGCGTTAAAGATGTGAGGACAAACACCAGGATGTTTGGTCCATTTAATACTCGGTGAAATCTGCCAAAGTAACGAGCAACAAAACTGCAATTTAACCCTTAGCTTTTCTAAGAAGTACTCTCCTTAAGCTGAAATAAAGTTGGAGCAAATTTGAATACAACATTAAACGTTCCAATGAGATAAATCTAATTCACTTCCGGTATTACAATGAACATTGTCAGGCTGCAGCAAAATTAAAATGAAACGAACAAACAGCGTTTCTTGCGGTTTAATCCAATTCAGGTTCAGCCATATTAGAAAGGCCATTGAGCCACAACATCGTCTTTATCTCCATCTCCATGGCTGCTTCTTCACGTGAGAGAAAAAGTCACTGAAGAAATTATGATTCAAATGAAGGTGAGAATATGACGTAAAAGTCTTGTTCTCTGTTTGATTCTGACACAGTTCAGACTCAGAATGTATCAATGACAGCTATTCATTCTGAGCAGCATGGCTATTTATTGGAATTTGCTGTCATTATAATTCTGGTGAAAGCAGAAACACATTGGCGTGGATTCGATTCCGCTTTGGAAATTTATCATCCATGACTTTCACTACATGTAACCTGATGAGGTCACATGTCACTGCTTTACAAAATGTGCTGAGGAGACCGAGCGATTATGGTGGTGGGTTATTATACTGTTGTTCTCCACATTCATGGATTCGAGTCACACTCTGGTTGCTAACTTCACAAACTGCTCCAGCAGTTTTCCTTTGCACGTCAGATTGGGTCGAGAATCTTGTTCTTGCCCTTCAATGCACGGGAGATTGACGAGCAATCGGCACCACATTAAAGTCGAAATGAAGAACGAGAGCAGTCATTCTATTCAATTGTGCATTAAATTGTTGTAATAAGAATGAAAGCATTTTTCTTCCTGCCCCACATTCCATCTTGTCTTTCTGTGAAGTTACATCGAAAGAAAGAGAAACAGATAACAAGAGATCAGGAGCACGACTTTATCCAATGGGGTTGTACATGAGTATTTTAACCTAACACTTCACAAAATGATTTGATCAGTATTTCAAACAGTCATTCGGAATCGGAACCGCAGAAAACATCTCCAATGAAATGAACCTTTCATTCTTCCACAAATTTCTGCTGTGTGTGAACCATACAACGATTCATCATCCAGCGTGATCACTGACTTGCCAACTGTGTAAGGTCTACTAACTTTCTTCAGCAATCCCAGCTTCTGGACACAGCCACCTGTGTTATGCCCAGTGTCATTTGTTGCACCCAGGCCACAGCACATTTCCTCTTCCTGAGTTTCTGAGCCTTGTTCCTAATCTGTCTGATCTGTTTAATAAATGTTTCCTATCACTTCAGCTCATTCGCTCACAATTCTGAGCTTATGAATAAAATGAGGCATTAGACCAAATGTTAAAAAAGTGGAAGTGTGCCACTCAGCCCATCGAGTCTGCCCCAACATTCAATGAACTCATGGTTGATCTGATAATCTTCAACTCGATTCTGTTCACTTCCCTCGACAAAGTTTCATCATCTTTCTGATTAACTATCGGTCACAGTTTGAAAATACCCAACAACTCAACCTCAACAGTGGGTGCCACAAATTGCCACTGACTTTCTGGCCCCTGAGTAAAGAAATTTTTCATCATTTCTGAAATAAGTAGGCAATACCTAATTCTGTGTTCATTCCTCACACCATAGGGCAAGCCACCTGCCTGTATCTACCCTGCCAAGATCAAATAAATATTGAACGTTTATAATTGTTATTATGTGATTATAGAGCTCCCCTCCACCTCCTTTGTTTCAAGTAGAATAATCCCAGCCTAACCAATCATTCCATGAAGCTCCATTTTATACAGAGTTAGCAACATGTTTGTAAATCTCTGCTGGCCCTTACAGCGTCCTTACGAAGTAATAAGACAGGTGGAGAAATTTCGGTGAGGAAACAGGTTGAAAGTTCAGGCGCAGATGGGAATTGGAACTTGAAATCAGAAAGCGATTGAAATTGGATTGATCCACAGAAGGACCAAATGCAGCAATGATAACTCTGACAAATGAGAATCTAATCATATTCTATTGAAATTCAATGGCTTCATTGTAACTGAATTCCTCCGTGTAATCGTCCTGGGAGGGAGTATTTAGGAGAAATGGAACCTTACCGCCCATATGAAAAAGTTGACTACAATAACATGTCCGTTGGTCGACTTTGTTTGATTATTAACTCAATTCTCGTCTCCGTGAAGCCTACGTTGTCCGCAACGCACGAATTACATTTTTAACAGAACTCTCTCATTTGCCGAGGTGGGTGCAGCTTCAATACCACTGAAGGAACTGGACACCCTCCACGACAATGCAGTCACTTAACTGCACATTCTTCAATACCTGAATATTTATTCCCTTAATTGCTAAGGCACAATTGCAGCAGAGTGCACCACCTAGAAGATTCACTGGAGTACGTCATTCAGGTTTTGTTGACAGAACCTTCAATGTTCAAAAACTTTACCGACTATAATACAAGGTTGAAGATGCACTGAAATGTCACCGTTTGCAAATTACCATCCAAGGAACATATCAACATGACTTGGGGAGGAGTCAGTGGTAAACTCATTGAGTGATGAAGCGGTCTTGATGGTCAAAGAGTTATACTTCAGCCCTCCACCTTTTCTCATACAATTTTTTAAAAATTGACTATTGCATGGACCAGACTTGTGCTCATTCCTTTGGTTGTTTCCTAAACTGGCCCTTGCTAAAGATCGAATATCATCCTCAGCCTGTGGTCAACAATAGAAAATATCCAAAAACCTTCTCGATCAACTGATCTCCCTGTCCAACAATCTTCAGAGATCTGTGAATGTCCACTCCAAGATCTCTTTGTTCCTGTACACCACTCAGAATCTCCACTGTTATTGTTTGAACTCCCCAAATTCATTACCACTTATTGGTCTGGATTCAGTTACATTCGCCATTTTTCCTTTCTACCTGATTGTTACATCCCTGCTGTCCCTGAAATTATTCATCATAATCAACTATACAAACAATTGTTGTATCTTCTGTCAACTTCTAAACCATGACTCCTACAACTAACTTTGAATTATCGATCTAATGAGGAAACAGTGGTACTCCACTGGAAACAGGCATCCATACATGGTTCATTTTTGAATGGTATGAATACCTAAAATAACAGCAGAATCGGACCCTTGCTGTCATTTGTAAACCTGATGGTGACTCTGCAGGTTGGTCTCCTGACTGATTCCTTCTCACATATGCGAGTGGTGAATAACCTGTCCAAGTTGTGACTGAGCAAGTGAGTTTATACTTCAGCTGGTAATTGAATCCTTTCCTGCAGAACCCGCCTGCATGGGCCTGACTTCATTACGGCGTGTGTATCCTTGTGTCTGTTTAGTTTGGATAAGCAGCTTTATTTGAGTCCACGCTGAGACGGCTCCCAATTATCCCCGTCATCCATGTGTCTTTTGCATCCTTCCTTATTCTCCCACAGAGTGTGACCATCATAATCTGAACAGCACTTGTTTTTCACCCTTAACACTCCTTGACCTGAGTCAGAGGGAATTTATGGGTGAACCGTACTATTGTGCGACTGGAGTCATATATTGGCAGGTCTCGTTAAGGACGGCAGATTTCCCTTTTGAAGGGAAATGAATGAATGGGTTTTCAGCAAATTAAAACCTTTTGTCACTGTTCCTCTGAGCGGGTTTATATTCCAGTTTTATTCATCAAATCTAATTACTACCAGCTGCCATGCGCCATTCTCCAAGGGTTGCTGTCCCAAATATAGCCATTACATTTGCAGATGACACGAAGATTGGTGGAGTACCAGAAATCATAGGGGAGTGTCAAAGACTGAAGGAGAATATAGATAGACAGGAGAGTTGAGCGGAGAATTGGCAGATGGCGTTGAATCCAGGCAAATGTGAGGTAATGCATTTTGGGAAGTCTAATTCTCGAACGAAGTGTACTGTAAACGGAAGAGCCTTTGGTAAAGTTGATGAGCAGAGCGATTGGGAGTTCAGATCCTTTGCACCCTGAATGTAGCTGCATAGGTGGATTGAGTGGACAAGAAGGCATATGACGTGCTTGCCTTCACCGGACGGGGCATTGAGCATAAGAGCTGGCATGTTAAAATTGTACAAGATTTTGGTTCAACCGCATTTAGAATGCTGTGTACTGTTCTGGTCGCCAACTTACCAAAATGGTTTGCACGTTTATGAAAGAGTGCAGAGAAGGTTTATGAGGATATTGCCTGGTATGGAAGATGCTAGCTCTGAAGAGAGGTTGAGTAAGTAATGTTTGTTTTTATTAAAGAAAACGAGATTGAGGGGGAACTGATTGACGTCTACAAAATCATGAAAGGTATAGCCAGGGTCGATAGAGTTAAGCTTCTTACCAAGGTGAGGGATTCAATAATGAGATGTCACACGTTCAAGATGAGAGTTGAAAAGTTTAAGAGGATGGTAAGTACTTGGATAGTATTAAAGGCAAGCACGGTAGATTCATTTCAGGTGCGTCTGGACAGATGCATGAGTAGATGGAGTGCAGAAGGATACAGTTGTTTTGGAATTTAGTGATAGGTTTAGACAGTGGATCAGCTCAGGCTTTGACGTCCAAAGGGTCTGTTTTTGGCCTGTAAATTTTCTGTGTTCTCTGTTCCTCTGTGTTCACTACACTACCAACTGCATGCTACATTGCTACATCTCAGAGAATGACATTGTCAATTCCAATTATCACAGAGGGAATTCGAATATGACTAGCGGCTGTGTCGGAATGAAAGTGATGTATGCTGGATTGGAATGTTTACTCGGAGCAAAAGGCTGATTTGGAGACGATGTGATCAGAAACAGCTCTTCTTGTCAAAGTAACAAAACAGCGCATTGTTAAGGAAAATTTCAGAGAATGTTTTCAATTAATTGACCTCGCGCTTAAGACTCCAGCACGCTTCAGCTGAGCCAATCTGCAGTGGAGGTTAATGCTGCTGTTGTATCTTAATAATCTAATAAATGGAGACAAATATGACCTTCCTCCCCGCGTTTGACCAGGAACACTCCCAGCTTTGGCATTTCATGCGCCTCTGTACCATCATATAAGAACCATGTCCTCACTTTCATAGCAGTCATTCCATTTCAATACCGTGGTTATGAGATCATTTCTCGTGTCGCAGCTTTTACAACATGGACCATAGATTATTGGAACATCCGGCTCAGCAAAAGGACACAGGGTAGCAGTGAGGAAAAGAAAATTTATTTGGAAGTACCTCTCTATGTGGACTTCTACATCATTTATTTCACTTGCTCATTTGGCTCTATCTAGTCTATTGTGTGCAGTTCTGCAATTCTCATGATACCACGGATATGATAGCACTGGAAATGATGCAGGAGCGATTTACCAGGATATTGTCTGGGTAGAAGAGTTTCAATTATAAAGAGAAATTGGATAGTCTGGAGATGTTTTTCTTAAAGCAGAAGAAATTGAGAGGAGACATGATTGAGATGTACAAAATAATCAGGAATAGAAGGTGTAGACTGAAATAATCATTTCTCTTTGATGGTGAGATCGATCACGGGGGGAAAGGAAGGTGGCATAGACTTAAGGAGAGAAGAGGAAAGATTTGAGTGAATGAACAGACAAATGTTTTGAAACAGCAATTGGTTGAAATATGGAACTCAGTGCATACAAAGGTTGGAGATGCAGAAATCCTCATAACTTTCAGAAGTATTCAGATGTGAATTTTAAGATGCCAAGACAGACGAGGCTATAGGCCAAGTGATTTTACAAAGTGTTCGGATAGATAAGCGAATGTTAATATCCAGTAATACAAAATAGGCTTCTTTTTGCATAAAATTCCTGGATAGTACCACCGTATGTCGCTGCATGAGATCCGGTTCAATCCGCTTCCAGGATGAATGTTTGCATATTGGGAGGGATCAGTGGGTAGAACTGCACATTTCCGCGCCAGGAACCAGCATTCGATTCCAGAATTGTTTGACTGAGTGTGTGGAATTTGAACTCTCATGCTCTCTCTCTCCCTTGTGAGTTTCCTCTGGCTGCTCCGATTCCTTCCCACAATGCAAAGGTGTGCAATTCAGGTCAATGGCAAACGAAATCTAAATGGACTGTAAGTGTTGTAAATCAGAGTCAAAAGTCAGAATTGCAGCTGGAGGAAAACAGAATGACCGTTTCAGGTCAACAGACCCTTCCTCGGAACTGTTTTTAATTCACAATGTTAACTCTAACTTCTCTCCACTGAGCTCCCTGACTCGCTGAGCTTTTGGAACAATTTCCATTTTTGTAGGTGGATCATAAATGCGGATTTAGAAAGATAGAGTGGCGGAGTGTGAATATCTTCCATGGCACAGTGTAGACTCGACTGGCCAAATGTTTTCTGTATGCACTGTGTCTAATTCTATTAACTCTGTATCTGTAAGTCTTTGTCCTTTTTTTAGTCTTTGTTATTAACATCTATCCTGTCATGTGAATTGCAGAACAGGACAATCGACGTTTTGGGCATAAGCCACCACCAATCCGTTACCACCTGACGCCTGGAAGATGAACGCCTCATATTCTGCCTTAGGACCCTGCAACCACATGGGAAAAATGTGGATTTCAATGGGTCCCACGTTACCCCTCGCTACACATTATTACAGTCTGAAGCATCAAACTCAGCACCACCCTCCGGATCCATCCATCTCTCCCCGTCTGACATATCACCTCTTCCCCTGTCTCAAACCACCATTCACTTTCCCAGCTACCTTGCACCCAACTCCAACCCCCTCCCATTTATCTCCCAGCCCCCACACACAAGTATCTTTCCTGATCAAAGACTTATGCCAGAAGCGTTTGTTCTCCCGCTCCTCGGATACTGCCTGACCTGCGATACATTTCCAGTATGACACTATCGCCATGGCGAAGATAGACGAGCTCTGCTCAGGCTCTTTATCTGGGAGCGGAGAAGACTGAGTGAGGAAGTGATTAAGGTGCACATTAAGGGGATCGGTATGTGTGATAGGAACAAACTTCTTCTGGGAAGAGTTAACAACCAGGGATCTCCGTTAAACACAAGGGAGAGGGTGCTCAGACGAGATTTCGGAAGAACGTTTTCACTCTTAGAGTGTTGTTTATTTGGAATTCACTGTTTGAACGTGTGGTAAAGGTATGAGTCAGCAAAACATTTCAGGAGTATTAAACTGAATACCTGAGAAGCTAGAGCACACATGGATAAGGATCAGGTACTGGAAAGTGGGGTGAAGCTAAACAGATGTCTGATGAAAGAACCGAACACTGTATAGAAAATACAGAGCATGAAAGCATGGGAAGGGTAAAGGCACGAAAACTACTGGCGATCTGTTACAAGGGGTCTGCGGAAAGTTACACTTGTCAAAAGGTTACTGGGGCAGGATGGAGCCAGTGTGACAGGATGGGATAAGAATAGTGGAATGTTCTTAGACCAATAAGCAGAGTCAGACTGGGCTGAAAGTTTAAAATGGCAGGCTGAGATAATAACAAACAGTAAAGTCAGACTCGCCTACTCAATATCATCATGGCAGTTTGGGACAAGTCGTGACAATACATACTAAGGACATGACTTTAAATAATTAATTGATAGTTAAGTCAGCCTGCTTGACACGCTTGTAGATGGAAAGATATGACATTAAATATCTAAACAGTAGTTAGTAGAGTCAGCTTGGAACAGGGAAACATTGTGATAGATGGGGTAGGTAAGTATCTAATCATGACAGGTTAGTCTGGGATGGAAGTTCATTGTAGCACAGGTGGCTGTAGAATATCTAATAGTGAAGTCGAATAATATGAAGTAGAATTATAAAGAAACCATAGTGACAGAAGTAGAACGATAATGGGACCTAACACTATTGGTTTATTGTACAGCTGGAGTGAGGTAATTCTGACTAACATAGTTGGGGAGTCTGATAAGCTAAAAAACATGATGAAAGAAAAGGTAAGAAGTGATGGAGTTTAATTAGTGCACGGCACGGTGGCACAGTGGTCAGCACTGCTACCTCACAGTGGGTTCAATTCCTGCCTCAGGCGACTGACTGTGTGGAGTTTGCATGCTCTCCCCGTGTCTGCTCTGGTTTCCTCCCACAGTCCAAAGATGTGCAGGTCAGGTGAATTGGCCATGCTAAATTGTCAGTAGGTTAGGGGTATGGGTGGGTTCTGCTTTGGTGGGGCGGTGTGGACTTGTTGGGCCGAAGGGCCTGTTTCCACACTGTAAGTAATCTCATCGAAAATCACATACATGTGAGGTGCTGCACTTTGGGAAAGCGGGACTTATACACGTAATGGCAAGATCCGAGGGAGTGTTGCTGAACAAAGAGACTTTGGAGTGCAGGTTCATAGCTCATTGATAGTGGAGTCGCAGGTCGATAAGATAGTGAAGAAGGCGTTTTGGATCCTTTCCTTTTTTGGTCAGTGTGTTGAGTACAGGAGTTGGGAGGTCATGTTGCGGCTTTACAGGACATTGGTTAGACTACTGTTGGAATATTGCGAGCAATTCTGTTCTCCTTCCTATCGGAAAGATGTTGTGAAACTTGGAAGGTTTCAGAAAGATTTACAAGAATATTTCCATGGTTGGACTTTGAAGTATAGGAAGAGGCTGAACAGGCTGAGGCTGTTATCCCTTGAGCATCAAAGGCTGAGGGGTGACCTTATAGCGGTTTACAAAAGTGTGAGGAGCATGGACATTATAAATAGACAAAGTCTTTTCCCTGGGTCGGGGAGTTCAGGACTAGAGGGCATAGTTTTAGTTTGAGAGGGGAATGATTTAAAAAAGAGACCCAAGGGACAACTTTTTCACACAGAGGGTGGTACGTGAATGGAATGATGATGTGATGGAGGCTGGTACAATTGCAACATTTAAGAGGCATGTGAATAGGAAAGGTTTCGAGGAATATGGGCTAGTTGCTGGTAGGTGGGACTAGATTGGGTTGGGATATCTGCTCGGCATGGACAAGTTAGACAGCAGGTTCTGTTTCCATGCTGCATATATCAATGACTGTATGATTCTATGCCATGGATCCTGAGGTTCAGGGCGATTCAAGCATTTGTTTTCTGAATGTCACTGCTTTTGATTGCAAATAAAAGATTTACTCCTTGAAAAACACCTCGCATCTGCTGGTGATTGTTGACATTTTCTCCGACAACCGCAACTTTGGGTGCAGTAAAACTGTGGCGACTGCAACTCTGTGGCGCAATGAAAAGCGTGTTAGATTGCTACAAATTTGGTAACTTTGCTATTCAAAGTTTGTGGTTTTAACTTCACCAGAATTGGAGATTAGTTCAGTTTTCAGCTGAATCATTGATTGTTGTGCTGATTCATCGCCAATTCCTGTCGCCTGGAGTTCTCGTCCATGCCACTGACCAGAGGAAATTCCTTCCCTTCTTGGTTGTGAGTTTTTACGGAGTCATGATCAGACCGAAATCAGATGCTCACCCGCAAAACCTGCAAACTTCGTTCAGAAACCCAATGTCTGTCAACACATTTCCCTCCCAAAGTTGCACAGAAACTGTCGATTGCTTAAATGTCTTCATCCCGTTGTGTGACAGGTTGTTGTGGATGATCTGGGGAAAGACATTGACGTGTTGGTCAGCCATGATGATATCAAACGGTGTGTAGGACACATGTTTGGCAAGCCTCCTCCTGTTCCTCTCTTTCTGTGCTGTTTCTTACAGAGGGTTTTCAAAATTAACCTGATGAGGGCAATGTGAATCTAGACTACGGAATATCTAGGTGCTCCCCTTTACCCCACCGCTCTCACAACCAGAACAGACAGCTTCTATTGCAGCTTTAGATCAGACAGTGAAGGATTCTCTCAGGCGCTCTGTCAGACTGCATGCTCCTTCACATAGGTTTCCAACTGGGCAAATGGAGCAAGCAAACGTGTGGACATTGGCTTTCAGGGACAGATTTCCACTCTGCTAGGCTGCAGTTCTGGTCTGGTCACATTAATTTCTAACACGCTGAGTCTTTCTGTATTCTTCCTACTTTACGATTTAAACTGCAATTGAATTTTTGTTATTGTATAACATTCTTACATCTTTAATATTCATGCAAACTGTGCAACGTGTTCTTGGATGTAGGAATGTTGAAGATTATTAATGAATGCAATATTGTTTCATGTTACTTGTATGAACTTTCAGAAGGAAGTTGGTGAAGTTTCATTGATTCGAATTCTGTGCTGATTGAAGCTGATCGAATGAAAAGACCTGCGACAGCGGCAATGTAACATTGTCTGTGAACAACGCAGGAACCAACGGAAACCCATTTTTCGATGTAGTCTATTTTTCACATTTGTTTTTGTTCCTTTTGTATCCTTTTCGTGAACCTGATGCTTCAATAATCACAGATTCATGTCAGTTTCACCTTGTCTACCTGAGGTTTAATTTCAGAACAAGACGGTTCAGGGAAATGAAGCAGGGCAGGATATCACCACCAAAGATCCCACAGTGTTGTGGTTCAGTGGTTAGTGCTGCAGCCTCAACAGGATCCAAAGTTCGATTCCAGCCTCGGTGGACTGTCTGTCTAGAGTTTGCACATTCTCCCCATATCTGCGCGGGTTTTCTCCGGTTGTTCCAGTTTCCTTCCACAGTCCAAAGATTGTGCAGGTCAGATGAGTTGGTCATTCTAAATTGCCCATATTGCATTTGTCAGAGGGGAAATAGTTCTGGTTGGGTGACTCTTCGGAGGGTTGGTGAGTATTTATGGGGCCCGAAGGGTCTGTTTCCATATTATAGGGAATCTAATAATCACAACAAAAGTAGAGCAGTTGAGTTAAAATTCCAAAGGTACGTGTAGGTCACGTGACAGGTTCGCTGTCTGCGGCTCCAGTCGCGCAATTGGTCAGCGCCGAATACTTAAAGGTGTGCAAAATGCCAAGGTTGTAAGTTCAATGTTTGTCTAAAGATGCTGTTACTGACATTGACCAGGGATTATTGAAGCATCAGACTGAAGCGCAGTTGAAAACAATGCTGAGTAAACTAGCACTTATTTGAAAACTCCAGTTTCTGACGTGGGGAAATGTTTTTTTTTAAGAATACAGCGCAGTACAGGCCCTTCGGCCCTCGATGTTGCACCGATCCAAGCCCACCTAACCTACACTAACCCACTATCCTCCATATACCTATCCAATGCCCGCTTAAAAATCCATAAAGAGGGAGAGTCCACTACTGCTACTGGCAGGGCATTCCATGAACCTACTACTCGCTGAGTGAAGAACCTACCCCGAACATCAGTCCGATATCTACCCCCCATTAATTTAAAGCTATGCCCCCTTGTAATAGCTGACTCCATACGTGGAAATAGGTTCTCACTGTCAACCCTATCTAACCCCCTAATCATCTTGTACACCTCTATCAAGTCACCCCTAAACCTTCTTTTCTCCAATGAAAACAACCCCAAGTGCCTCAGCCTTTCCTCATAGGATCTTCCTACCATACCAGGCAACATCCTGGTAAACTTCCTCTGCACCCGTTCCAGTGCCTCCACATCCTTCCTATAGTATGGCGACCAAAACTGCACACAATATTCCAGATGCGGCCGCACCAGAGTCTTATACAACTGCAGCATGACCTCAGGACTCCGGAACTCAATTCCTCTACCAATAAAAGCCAGTCTGCCATATGCCTTCTTCACTGCACTATTTACTTGGGTGGCAAATTTCAGAGATCTGTGCACATGGACACCAAGATCCCGCTGCTCTTCCACACGACCAAGTAGTCTACCATTAGCCCAGTAATCCATCTTTTTATTACTCTTACCAAAGTGAATCACCTCACACTTAGCTACATTGAACTCCATTTGCCACCTTTCTGCCCAGCTCTGCAGCTTCTCTATATCCCGCTGTAACCTGCCATATCCTTCCTCACTGTCTACAACTCCTCCAACTTTCGTATCATCCGCAAACTTGCTCACCCAACCTTCTAACCTTTCCTCCAGATCATTTATAAAAATGACAAACAGCAATGGTCCCAAAACAGATCCTTGCGGAAAACCGCTAGTGACGGCACTCCAAGATGAACCTTTGCCATCAACTTCTACCCTCTGTATTCTTCCAGCCAGCCAATTCCTAATCCAAACCTCCAACTCACCCTCAATGCCATATCTCTGTATTTTCTGCAGTAGCCTACCATGGGGGAACTTATCAAACGCCTTACTAAAATCCATATATACCACATCTACCGCTTTCCCCTCATCTACCTCCTTAGTCACCTTCTCAATGAATTCAATAAGGTTTGTGAGGCACGACCTGCCCTTCACAAAACCATGCTGACTATCCTTGATCACATCATTCTTATCCAGATGTGCATAAATCCTATCCCTTACAATTCTCTCTAAGACTTTGCCCACAACAGAAGTGAGACTCACTGGCCTATAGTTACTAGGATTATCCCTACTCCCCTTCTTGAACAAGGGAACCACGTTTGCTAGCCTCCAGTCCTCTGGCACTATTCCTGTAGACAAAGAGGACACAAAACTCAAGGCCAATGGCTCTGCAATCTCCTCCCTTGCTTCCCAGAGAATCCTAGGATAAATGCCATCAGGCCCAGGGGACATATCTATTTTCACCCTTGCCAGAATTTCCAACACCTCTTCTCTACATATCTCAAAGCCATCCATTCTACTTATTCGTGCCTCAGTATTCATATCGACAACAATGTCCTGTTCCTGATTGAATACTGACGGAAAGTATTCATTCAGTGCCTCCCCAATCTCTTCAGCCTCCACACGCAACTTCCCATTACTATCCTTGATTGGACCTATTCCTTCCCTAGTCATTCTTTTATTCCTAACATACCTATAGAAAGCCTTAGGGTTTTCCCTAATCCTACCAACTAAGGACCTTTCATGTCCCCTCCTTGCTGCTCTTAACTCTCTCTTCAGGTCCTTCTGGGCTACCTTATAACTCTCAATCGCCCCTATTGAACCTTCACGCCTCATCTTTACAAAGGCCGCCCTCTTCCATTTAACAAGGGATTCCAATTCCTTATTAAACCACGGCTCCCTCAGACGACCCTTTCCTCCCTGCCTGATAGGTACGTACTTATCAAGGACACTCAATAGTTGCTCCTTGAACAAGTTCCACATATCAATTACGCTCTTGCCTTGGAATCTACTTTGCCTTCGTTAAACATACCAATTATTAATAGAAAATCTGCAAATATTCCCCAGGTGAATATACAATTGTGGATAGAGAAATAGGGGTGAAGTTTTAGCTTAATGACCTTCCGCAAATAGCTGACCCAGCACTGGATTACATCCTGGGAAAGTCTGTTTAACACGTTTCATATCATTCCATTTCCTGCAAGCTGCACAGCTCATTAAACCAATCGAAAGTATTAGATTTATCTCTTTGACTGTTTGACTGTTGTCAGTTAACCTGGTAAAGGATCTGGGCAAGTAGTTTTGCTGTTGGGAGGAACAAAGGGTCAAACTGGAATAAGGTTGAGTCTTGACGCAGGATTTCTCAAGCGGAGACAAAAGAGTATTAAATGGACTCCCTCCCCTTTCGGTTGATTATGACCAAATGTTCAAGACAACAGATGGCAATGATAATGATGGTTCACATCGACAGGCCAAATCTTGCTCACTCGAGGCAACACAGAATTACAGATCAGGTGAGTGGGGGAGATGATGATCCTTGTGGAAACCTGAGACAGTGAGAGAATTAATCCCACGCTGTTGATCTCACTTTTTTCATAAACCAGTTAGTCAGCGGACTGAGCTAACCGACCTCCATTTAATATAGAGCTAAAGCAAACAGCTCATTGCATTTACAGTATATAATATTTCATGTTGAATGAGTTGCTGCACCTTCCAACTCCACCTTCTCTTCTTATCCTTAACATTTTCAGTTGCAGGTGTTATGCAATTTCTTTCCTATGAATGTTAACCGATTCGATAATGTTTCCATTTTTCATCCCCATCCAGGCAGCCCAGAATCACTGCCACTGTTTAATTCTCCCTGTGTCTGCGTTGGTTTCCTCTGGTTGCTCTGGTTTCCTCCCACCGTACAAAAATGTGCTGGTTAGGTGAATTCGTTGCGTTAAATTGCCCGTAGTGTTAGGAGCAGGGGTACATGAAGCGGACTGGGTCTGGGTGGATTGCTCTTCGGTGGGTCAGTATGGACTTGTTGGGCCGAAGGGCCTGTTTCCAAACTATAATTAATCTAATCTAATCTAAACTAATTCACTCCTTGTCTACCTGCACGCGCTTTTCAAATATTCTTGAATCAGCTCCTAAAATGATTCTATTTCGGAAAATTCATCTCCGAATTCAATAACTCTCAGAATAAGAAATGCCTACTCTAAATTTCTTGAATGTGCCCGATGGGTTTGAAGTTCTAACCTATTGTTTCCACTCACCTAAACGACGAAATTTCCCTCGTATTTACTCTTAACAACTTCACATCAGTTGGATAACCTCTTTTTGGGCACAACTAACTCTTTCCTGATTTCTCCGCTTTATTCCTTATCTATGCCACCATCCCATTAAATCCCCTCTTTTCGTTTCTCGTGGCTTTATCTCCAAGTAAACCTCATTTCCATCATTTCTAACGACATGGTATCATGGCCGTGTCATTCCTAACGTCTTTATAGTCCAGCAAACACTGCCCGTGTCTTTCATCATGTCTTTATATCGCTATATATTTCAACGTGAGAAAGGATGCTGGGTCCAATTCAATGCATGAAAACTCACCACTAAGCTATGAAATCTTATTAACGACACAGGAAAGGTGGAAGCAATTTCGATTACTGTGAATCGATTGGTTGCAACAGAATCGAGACAAATCCCAGTCACATCCATGACTGCTGTTCTTATAGTTTTTTGTTCTCTCCGTGTGCTGAAGTAACACAGTTAGGGATCAATTACTATTGCCAGACATACATAAGGGGGCGAATGAAATGCTGAAGTTGTGAGATCAGCAGTTTGTATTGACATAGACCATTCAATGTTCGATTCTCCGTCTTAGGAATTAGACAGAGAGCGATTTTGAGCAAAATTTGAGCAGGGAAGTGTCCCTCGTGACGTAACACCAAATTGTGTGGTTACTTTGTTGTTTACCTCATTTGTGTGTTTTGCCTCATGGAGGATTTTGAAGTTATCCCCTCTATACAAACGTTCTGTGGTTTTGCACCATTATACAAAAGATGCAGTACAATAACTCGGTTTCAGTCTACTTGGACAGATATTGACTCCTGGAAACAGCACTATGCACTCTCCTCGAGTCTGGAAAATAATTTGCTACATTCCCATTCTTAATGCTCTTTTCATTACATTGGCTTCTGTTCTTCACGGAATCTGATTCAGCAGATCTTGTCACTGAGTCGTTTCTTTGGATGTGTTCAGATCATGTGAGCAGAATATCACAGTCCATAACCCAGAAGTCAGACCATTCTCAGGGAACCATACTCTGCTCTTGATCATTACATGAACACCAGGCAGAAATATCTATGCTCTTCAAAATTTACTCAACTGTTTTTCAGAAGCAAGGTAAACAGTTCCAGGTTTCTGCTTCTGTTGTCACACGGACAAGGTTGTAAATGCTGGAGCCAGTTGATACTGTCCGCTCTCCCACATTAATTTTCTCCACAGGAAGTGTTAAGATGATGGTCTGAATCGGATTCTTCTAAAAAGAAGAATCTTTTTATCCATTGATTTCTGGTTTATGGGTCCACTAGGCTCCCGCTGGGCCTTTGTGTGTGCTCTGATCACAGTCTTCAGCTTTTTTGTAGCAAGTACCTTCCAGGATGTCATCAAAAGATATTCGCTGTTACTGTATGATACTCTACCAATGGAGGCAGCTCCGTCTGCTAGGATGGGATAATTTCTGTCGTGTGTCCTGCGAATCAGATACACTGCACTTTATCATTCAGATCATACAGAATGAGAGCTCTCGAATAGGTCAAGCGAGTTTTCCCCACAGGAATTTATTGTAGGTGGAACAATACCAGCGGCACCACCCTAAACGAGGAAAGAACCTCCTCAGAAGTCCATTTGGCAAGTTTACTTTTCAGACTCTGGTCACCATGTTCCACGAGCCTTGCAGCTTGTGGGCAATGAGCACAATGAAGTTGGTGGTGGATCCCAAAATGAAAGTATCATTCCTTATTTATATCTCCAATAAAATCGGGGTGGGGGTGGGGGGCGGCATTGTCAGAAGGTAGACAAAATGAAATACCAAAGCAGGTTATAATCTCCTTGAGTAAAATATTTACAACAGTTTTATCAGTAGCGTTGGAAGTGGGGTAAGCTTCAACCCATCAAGGAAAAGAAAATCAACAATGACCAAAACATACTTATAGTGCTGACACCTTTGGAACTCGATGAAGTTTTTAAACATCTTTTGCAGTTGGCATTAGGTGGTCAGAGGTCGACTCACCCTTGTCAGAGAACATATAACAGAGAAAGGACAGCACAGAACAGGCCCTTTCACCCACGATGTTTAATCCTAATTTAAAATATAGTAACAACCTACACACCCCTCAATTCACTGCTCTCCATATGCAAGTCTATAAGTCACTTAAATGTCCGCAATAACTCTGCTTCCACTACTACCACTGGTAACGCATTCCATGCATTCATAGCTCTCTGTGTAAAAAAAAACCTACTTCTGACATCTCCTTTATACCTTCCTCCTAATATCTTCAATCTATCAGTTCTCATACAAGTCAATCTTGCCCTGGGGGAAATACTCTAGCTATTGACTCTATCTATTCCTCTCATTATTTTGTACACATCATTCAGGTCTCCTCACTTCCTCCTTCTCTCCAGAGAGATGTCCAAGTCTATTCAACATTTTTTTTCATAAGGCACGCCCTCCTGTCCAAGTAGCATCCTTCTTTGCACCCTCTCCCAAGCCTCTGTATCTTTCCTATAGTAGGGCGACCAGAACTGGACACAATATTTCAGGTATTGCCTCACCAGGGACTTGTGCAGCAAACCTCACGGCTCTTGAACTCTATCTCCCTGTTAATGAAAGCCAAAACACCATATGCTTTCTAAACAACCTTATCCACTTTTATGGCAACTTTGAGGCTCTCTGTACTTGCACATCCAAATCCCACTGTTCATCCACACTGCCAAGAATCCTGTCTTAAATCCTATATTCAGCATTCGAGTTCCACCTTCCAACATGCATCACTTCGCATTTATCCAGGTTGAACTCAATCTGCCATTTCTCAGCCAGGCTCTGCAGTCTGTCTATGTCGCGCTGTAGCCTGCAGTAGCCCTTTATACTGTCGCTGAAACCTCCAAACTTTGTGTCATCTGCAAATTTACCAACCCTCCCCCAAACCTCCTCATCCAAGTCATTTATAAAACCTACAAAGAGCCGAGGCCCAAGTACAGAGCCCTGGGAAACCCTACTCAACACTGTCGTCTAGGCAGAATACTTTCCATCTATAGACACTCTCTGCCTTCTGTCAGCAAGCCAATTCTGTGTATATCTGTTTAATGCCTGGAAACAGAGTGTTGATGGAGGGTTGTCTGTTTATGTCTGATTAATTGTCAGTGATTGGGGGGTGGTGCAGGGTTGTGTGTGTTTTTTCTGTATATATCTGCTTAATGACAGGAGACAGACTGGCGGTGGTCGAAGGTTGTGTGTGTGTATTACTGTGTATATCTGCTCAATGGAACGATAACAAGGTGGTGGTGGAGGGTTGTGTGTGTGTTTCTGTGTATATCTGTTTAATGGCAGAAGATAGGGCTGTCTTGGAGGGGTGTGCGTGTGATTCTGTGCATGTCTATTTAAGGGCTGGAGACAGGGTGGTGGTGTGTATTTCTGTGTATATCTGTTCAGTGGCAGGAGACAAGGTGGTCATGGAGGGTTGTGTGTGTGTTCCTGCATAGACCTGCTCAATGGCAGGAGGCATGTTGTTCATGGCATGTTGTACTTGTGTGTGTGTGATTCTGGGTGTATCTATTCAATTGCAGGAGATAGGGTGGTGGTGGAGGATGGTGTATGCATGTGCGTTTTTGTGTATATCTGTTTACGGGCAGTAGGCAGGGAGTTCGTGGAAGATTGTGTGTGTTTATTTCCGTGTATAACTGTTTGATGAGAGGAGACAGGGTGGTCAAGTAGGTGTGTGTGTGTTTCTGTGCATATGTGCTTAATGGCACGGGACAGTTTGGTGTGTGTATGTTCTTGTGTATATCTGCCCAATGGCAGGAGGCAGGTTGTTGATGGAGTGTTGTGCATGTGGATGTTTCTGTGTATATCCTTTTAATGGCAGGAGACAGGGTGGTGTTGGATTGCAGATGTCTGTGTTTCTGTGTCTAAGTTCTTATTGATCGGAGACACGTTGGTGGTGGAGACCATAAGACCATAAGACCATAAGACATAGGAGTGGAAGTAAGGCCATTCGGCCCATCGAGTCCACTCCGCCATTCAATCATGGCTGATGCGCATTTCAGCTCCACTTGCCAGCGTTCTCCCCGTAGCCCTTAATTCCTCTAGACAACAAGAACCTATCAATCTCGGCCTTGAAGACATTTAGCGTCCCGGCTTCCACTGCACTCCGTGGCAATGAATTCCACAGGCCCACCACTCTCTGGCTGAAGAAATGTCTCCGCATTTCCGTTCTGAAATGACCCCCTCTAATTCTAAGGCTGTGTCCACGGGTCCTAGTCTCCTCGCCTAACAGAAACAATTTTCTAGCATCCACCTTTTCAAAGCCATGTATTATTTTGTACGTCTCTATTAGATCTCCCCTTAATCTTCTAAACTCCAACGAATACAATCCCAGTATCCTCAGCCGTTCCTCATATGCTAGACCTGTCATTCCAGGGATCATCCGTGTGAATCTCCGCTGGACACGTTCCAGTGCCAGTATGTCCTTCCTGAGGTGTGGGGACCAAAACTGGACACAGTACTCCAAATGGGGCCTAACCAAAGCTTTATAAAGTCTTAGTAGTACATCTCTGCTTTTATATTCCAACCCTCTTGAGATAAGAGACAACATTGCATTCGCTTTCTTAATCACAGACTCAACCTGCATGTTTACCTTTAGAGAATCCTCGACTAGCACTCCCAGATCCCTTTGTGCTTTGGCTTTATTAAGTTTCTCACCATTTAGAAAGTAGTCCATTCCTATATTCTTTTTGCCAAATTGCAAGAACTCGCACTTGCTCACGTTAAATTCCATCAGCCATTTCCTGGACCACTCTCCCAACCTGTCTAGATCCTTCTGTAGCCTCCCCACTTCCTCAGTACTACCTGCCTGTCTACCTAACTTTGTATCATCGGCAAACTTCGCTAGAATGCCCCCGGTTCCCTCATCCAAATCATTAATATATAATGCGAACAGCTGTGGCCCCAGCACCGAACCCTGCGGGACACCGCTCGTCACCGGCTGCCATTCTGAAAAAGAACCTTTTATCCCAACTCTCTGCCTTCTGTTAGATAGCCAATCCTCAATCCATCCCAGCAGCTCACCTCGAACACCATGGGCCCTCACCTTGCTCAGCAGTCTCCCGTGTGGCACCTTATCAAAGGCCTTTTGAAAGTCCAGATAGACCACATCCACTGGGTTCCCCTGGTCTAACCTACTTGTTACCTCTTCAAAAAATTCCAACAGGTTTGTCAGGCATGACCTCCCTTTACTCAATCCATGTTGACTTGTTCTAATCAGACTCTGCTCTTCCAAGAATTTAGAAACCTCATCCTTAATGATGGATTCTAGTTTCTCATCCTTAATGATGGAGTCGTATCCTAATGGAGGTTTTTCAGCAGATGTGAGGTTGAGGTAAGGGTAAATAGGAGGGGAATTCCCTCATTGAGGTGCGTGTATAACTAAAGGTTAGAGCTTCAAAACCAGAGAGGAACGACAAAGAAGTTTACAGCAGGTACTTTCTATTCTGAGACTTATTGAAATCGGAGATGATTTTACAGAAAGAAAAAAAAAATTAGAAGCTGTTTCCAGAATATTTGAAAAGCCACATGTGGACACACAAGGAGCGAATTTAACAGGGACAGGGATTCTGCGCTGCTTGGATGGGGATGCAAAAGTGGCACACTCACGAATTGTTTAGCTTTCATTGGAAAGAAATTGCATAACAACTGCAACTGAAGAAGTTAAGTATAAGAAGAGCTGGTGGTGTTGAAAGGTGTCGCGGCTGGTTCTGTGTGAACTACTACAAATTGTAAATATACTGATCTGTTTGTTATAGCTTTACAGTAAACGGAAGCCAGTTAGCGCACTCCGCTGGCTAACTGGTTTATGGTATAGAGTGAGACTAACAATGTGGGATTAATTGTCGCACTGTCTCAGGTTGCCATAAGGATCATCATCTCTCCTACCCACCTGATCTGTAATACAATGGTGATTCTAATGAGTAGGAATGTCCCTGTAGATGTCAAGCATCATCATCATTGCCATCTGTTGCCTTGAACATTTGGTCACAATGACCAGGAACGGAACTGAGTCCATTTAATACTCACTGATCTCCGCACAAAAAACCCAGCAAAAAGACTCGTCCTGATTCCTGTCTGAACGCTCTGTTCTGCACAACAGCAAAACAATTTGTTCTGACTTTCCCAGATTCATGAACAACATTCAATCTACCCAAAGAGATAAATCTAATTCCTTTCGAACAGTTTAATGAGCTGTGCGAGTTTGCAAGAAATGGGATAATATGAAACGAGTTTAACAGCCTTTCCAAGAATGGTATATAGTGGAGGGTCAAAGATTTGAAAAATGTCATCATGCTAAAACATTACCTCTGTTTCTTGATCCACAGATGGATAATCGCCTGTGGAATATGGACAGCTTTCCTGCTGATAATTGACACAGTTCCCAAATACAGTATAATCCCACAGATCAGAAACTGGAGGTTTACAATAAATGCTGCTTTATTTGAGGTTATTTTTCAAATTCACTTCAGTCTGTTACACCAATGATCCCTGATCAACATCAGGAAAAGCAGCTTCAGATAATAATTGAAATTACAGCTGCAGCATTTCACACGAATTTAAGTGCTGATGAATTGTTCCACGGGAGCAGCAGAGCGCCAACCTGTAACGTGCGCTATTCGTACCTCTGGGACCTTCGACCAACCTGTTCTAGTTTTGTTGCAATCCTGAAATTAAAGTTAAGGCAGAGGAGGAGCAACTGACCTGTGACTATTGGAACACCAGGCTCAGGAAGGGGACAGAGAAAAATGTTTTGCAAATTTGACTTGATTGAAAGCTGCATTTCCGTGGGTCACTTCCCTGTTTACAGACACTGTCACAGGGCTTTGCATTCGGTTGGCTTCAGTTGGAATGGGTGGAGAGGGCGTTGGCGAGTTGAAGGCTTGTGCTTGGGGGAGGGGAAATGAGGTAACTGTTCAAATTCACATTTATCCCGTGTGGTGTTAGGGTCCCAATCCGGAATGTGGTAGAATCAGGGAGTGCGTGGTTCACGGACAATGAGGTTGAAGGTTGTGGATGGGAGATGCCCAGAGGTGATGAGATTGTGAATGGTCTGCGAGATGATGATTTGTCGAGGGGATGAGAGGTTGTGATCGGGGTCAGTCGGAGGAGGTGCCTGCGAGTTGGCACCTGGCTTCAGCTTTGTTCCTCTGTCCGACTCACAAGTCTAATTCCTGATGAATGGCTTATGCCTAAATCGTCCATTCTCCTGCTCCTCGGATGTTGCCTGACCTGCTGTACTTTTCCAGTACAACACTCTCCACTCATTCATTATTACTGTCTCATTTCACACTCCCAGGTCCATGCTGTCTGTTTGATTCTACTGAGCACTGTTCTCATGAACTGCGACAAAATCTGCCAATCTGAAACAAAAACAGAAATTGCTGTAAAATCACAGGTGTGCTGGCAGCATCTGTGCAGATGAATCACATTTAACGTTTCACATCCACAGATGCTGCCAGACGTCCTGAAATATTCCAGCAACATCTGGTTTTGTTTGATTTTCAACATCAGCAATTTTTTCATTTTTGTTTTCTTATTTTCTGCCAATATGATTTGGCTAAAGATTACGTTAAATGTTTTAAATATGACTGTGATGGAACGGCCAGATTCCACCAGCCGACTACTTTTATTTGGTTCACGTGACCAATACCTTTCCACTTGGTCACCGCGCCCTACAGCTGCATTTCATATAAATTGACAAAATTGTGGCATTCTCTCGGATTGGCAATCAGGAGCGAGATTGATTGAAATTATTGAAAACTTTAGATAAACCGATAAAATACGGGATATAAAACGGGAAACTGAAAGGGAAAGGGAGAACAGCGAATGATAGTTTTTTGACAAAACTGAAATATAATTGCTCAAGATTCAGAAAGTGCTTTCATCCACAAACATACCATAATATGGAATGTGATGTTTGGGGCAACCAATGCAAGCAGATTGCAAAATCTTAGTTATAAAGTCTTGCTGCAACTGTTTCGGTTATAATGAACACACACATGGGATTCAGTGCTGTAATGATCTCCTACAATGGAAAAGGAAATCCTTGCCTTCGAGGATACATGGGGAATGTTGACTGATTCATCCCAGTAATGGCAGGACTGTCCTCTGGAAGCGTATGAGTTAAATCTTTCAATGTTCCATGGAGTTTCGAATGAGTGGTGAAGGGAATGTCTCCATTCACAAATTAATCATTCAGTAGAATTAAGTATAGGGACCATGAAATGATGAAAAAATTGAACAAGAACACGGACATACAATACACAATAGCTACGAGAATTACTATGTGAAAACTGTTGATTTCAGATCCACAGTGACCTTTGGTGATGGCATTTACTGTCCAGAACCAGTCTGCACTGGAATGACGGGAGACACACTATGAAGTATTTGAACTTCAGTCGCCTTTAGAAATAGCTGAGACTGACTCAGGACACGGGGATTGAGATGTTGGCCTTTCAAACCTTTCAGCCATTCCGTGGAAGAATAAAGGAAGTGATAGAAACTTTTCGTCTCCATGGAGATGATGTTCATGAACTGGATAGATAGTAATTTACCTTATTGGAGTTTATAAATCGAGGCGTCATATTTAAAAAGCAATGAGTTCATCGTGTAACTGTAAAATCTTTTTGTCACACTCAGTGGGAACATTGTGTGTAATCCTTGTCGTCATTCTCCACCAAAAACATGTAAAGAAGTTAGAAAGGGCACAGACGCTGTTTCCTGGATAGCAAGATATTAGAAAGCCAAGTGACGTTGTTTACTGAGACATAAAAATATCAGAAAGGATACAAACGGGATGATAGAAAGAATGAAGGAGTTTATTCACGAGATTTGGAAATGCTGGATGCACAAACACGCAGGTTTGATCTAAACAAATGAGATTTTCACGTAACGCGAGGTTTGAATGAGTAAATCGGGGAAAGTCCCTCTTTTGAGTGAATCAATAACTTTCGTTAGAGCTTCAAAACCATTAGTGAATGATTAAGAAAAGTTTGGATGAGAGTTTCTTCCACTCAATAGAGTTATTTAAATCGTGAACGACTTTACAGAAATAAAACGTAGAAGCTGACTTCAGAGTGTTTTAAAAGATACACGAACAAACGTACAAGGAGAGAATTTAACATTGAGTGAAAGTCAGTGTCGTTGTGTAACAATTTCGAATTTGTTGACTTCAGACACAAAGACATTTCATGAACATGTACAACTGAATAAGACTGAGTATAACAAGTTCATGGATTGGTAAGGTGTGGCGTATTATTCAAGGTGAAACTCTGTAAATGGAGCTGATGTCCTAAAATAACTGCAGACAGAAATTATATCCTAATGAGCAGGAAATGAATCATCACTTGGAGAGGGAACACCCACTTTAAAGATTTGACCACATTCACATGATGTTATGTATATTTCGTACATTCTTAACTCCACCCAAGAAATCCACCAAGAAGACTCTGTCCTTTTGTATTGTTAACCCCCTGTACTGCTCTGCAGCACTTTTTTGAAGATAAAATATGCTCAGACCAAAATTCAATTCAATACAATATTCAAACGGTCGTATGTGATTTCTTTTTTTATTATTATTGCAACAACCTTTGTGAGTTTGTAACAAACTGTGTAACATGAAACCAGTTCAACATCTATTTTCCCGGAATTTAAAGCAGTGCTCATGGGAAACGTGATCCACCTGCTAAAAAAAATCACCTTAGGCTCTCTCTCTCCACATATGTCTCTTCACGTTTTAGATACTTGCAGTATGTTTGTAGATCAAGGAGTCATTATCCAGAAAAGGTTGTTTCTCAATCCACAAACAAGGGTATTTTCCCAACAACTTGGCTTTGCTCAATATCACCTTCTGTCCGTATCCCGCAACACGACGACAAATTGAATTTGCTCCATGTGGGACTCAAACTTCAAACTTCGGCACAGCACACCCCACTAAACTGAAACAGAGATACCGTGCACTGGTCACCTTCAGCACAGGAGCAACACATTAATGCTTACCTCCACAATCCTGGTTTTACCTTAACATTTGGGAAACCGACTTTCTCTGATTACATGGCTAGTAATGGGGATTATATGATCATCTTCACCAGTGATTCTGTCCCCGCGTGAGGAAAGTGGTGAGGTCCTCATTGTAAAGATGGGTAGATTGATGATATGTACAATTTCATCTTTTGCCTTCACTAACCAATGAGCTTTTTATTTTGTTTTGCATCTGTAGAAATCTTAAAATCTTCATCTTTAACAGACTCAATGACAGATCTCCATTGTGTCTCTGGCATTGAATTTCATAGTGTAAACTCCCTCTGAATCCTTCCACCGCAGTCCGCTGTTTGGGAAGTGTTCCTGTTGTGGGATATGCACATCCCCGTCTGTCACCTGCTGCTCCCAGTATGCGCTCTGGCACTGCACTAACTTTCCTTCTGATACTTGCTCACTGTGTTGCTGTGATCATACGGTGACTTGGTGTCGCACGGCCCAGGAAAATGATACAGATCAAGGTTTTTGCATTGTTGAGTTCAATTGTCAGTTTTGCCTTATTTTGGATTTTGAAATTGTCTGTCCTGTACACAAGTGAGTGTCAAATACATCTGAGCGGAAGTTAGGTGTTCCGAATAATGACATTGAGCACTATGCACTCTCCTCCAGTCTGGAAAACAATTCCTCACAGGCAATTTAATTGACAATTTACAGCAGGTGCAGGAGTAGGCCATTCTGCCTTCGAGCCAGCACCACCATTCATTATGATCATGGCCTGAACATCCTCAATCTGTATCCTGTTCCTGCCTTATCCAGATAACCCTTGACTCCACGATCCTTAAGAGCTCTGTCCAACTCTTTATTGAAAGAACACCTCCTGCTGTCTCGCGTTCTTCATTCCGTTGACTTCAAGTCTTCACAGAATTCAACAGACCTTGTTACATATTCATTTCCTCACATTTGTTCAGATCATTATGTGCATAGTGTGACAGTGGGAGTGCACTTGCCCCACAACCCAGGGGTCAGATCATAGTCTTGGAACCGTACTTTGTTATTTCTCATTTCACCAACACCAGGGAGATCTGCTGCTCTGCTTGATTTACGAAATTCAATTATTCATAAGGTCATAGCGTTTCGTACATCTGTGACGAGGTGGCCGAGAGGTTAAGGCGATGGACTACTAATCCATTGTGCTCTGCACGCGTGGGTTCGAATCCCACTCTCGTCGTTGTCGTCACCGACTTTCAATGGTGCGGTTTTCAGATGATCACAGCTGTTGTATGGAAACTGGGATTCTAATAGTTATTTTATCTGCATTGACGCTATGACAAAAATCTCAAAGAATAGTTTGAGCCTGTTGAATAAACTACATTGCAATGTCGGTTGCATTGGGATAATGAAAAGGAGCGCGATATTCTTTTTCAAGTCAAGTTGCTGTGAACATTTTTTTCATATGAAAGACATCCAGGAAAATCAAATAACGAGTGCTGCGATGTACATGTTATGCAAAGGGATTCTTAATGAATGTTTTGTCAAATGAAATCTGGAGGACGTTGAGGAGAAGTAATTCATCCTGGTGAGAAGAGCACAGCGAGACAGCACAAAATAATGGAGATATTTCAAAATTGGCAGGGCGTGGGTTTAGGGGCACTGAGAACTGGCTGTAAATGCACAGTGGAGAATGGCCGCTGTGGGTACCGTGCATGGGCACGGAGGGACTTACACATTGGTCTCGCCCTCGCCCCTTGCTCTCGCCATTGATGACGGCTGGACTTAAGGCACAGATAAACACAAGATGTGAGAAGCAAGATCCCTCACGTTATGCACACACTGGATGCATCACATTGAACTATGAACAACTAGAGAAATCAGCATGTTACCTATAGGGAGTGAAACTAAACTGTGGATCAATAACCGCAGATTCATGCAACATAAACATGAAAAATGATTTAAAATGTAGGCTGTAGGTTTGCTCGCTGAGCTGTAGCTTTGATATCCAGACGTTTCTTTACTTTGCTAGATAACATCATCATCAGTGGCGACCTCCAAGTGAAGCGAAGCTGTTGTCTCCTGCTTTCTATTTATATCTTTCTCCTCGATGGGGTTCCTGGGGTTTGTGGTGATGTCATTTCCTGTTCGTTTTCTGAGGGGTTGATAGATGGCATCTAGATCTAAGTGTTTGTTTATGGCATTGTGGTTGGAGTGCCAGGCCACTAGGAATTCTCTGGCGTGTCTTTGCTTAGCCTGTTCCAGGATCAATGTGTTGTCCCAGTCGAAATAGTGATATTTTTAATCCGTATGTAGGACTACGAAGGAGAGAAGGTCGTGGCTTTTTGTGGCTCGCTGGTGTTCGTGTATCCTGGTGGCTAACTTTCTTCCTGTTTGTCTTACGTAGTGTTGGTGACAGTCCTTGCATGGAACTTTGTAGATGACGTTGGTTCTGTCCACGGGTTGAACTGTGTCTTTTAAGTTTGTTAGTTTTTGTTTGAGAGTGTTGGTGGTTTTGTGTACTACTAGGATTCCGAGGGGTCTTAGTAGTCTGGCTGTCATTTCTGAAATTTCTTTGATGTATGGTAAGGTGGTTAGGGTTTCTGACTGTGTTTGGTCTGCTTGTCGTGGTCTGTTCTTGAGGAATCTGTGGACTGTATTTTTTGAGTATCTGTTCTTCTCGATTACGTTGTATAGGTTGTTCTCCTCTGTTTTCCGAAATTCGTCTGTGCTGCAATGTGTGGTGGCTCGTTGGAATAGTGTTCTGACACAGCTTCGTTTGTGTGTGTTGGGATGGTTGCTGATGTAGTTAAGTACTTGGTCAGTGTTTGTCGGTTTTCTGTATACGCAGGTTTGTAGTTCTCCATTGTATCAGAAATAAGGTGGGTGAACTTAAGGCACGGATCGGTACCTGGGACTACGATGTTGTAGCCATCACGGAAACATGGATAGATGAGGGACAGGAATGGCTGTTGGAGGTTCCTGGGTACAGATGTTTCAGTAAGATTAGGGAGGGTGGTAAAAAAGGAGGGGGGGTGGCATTGCTAATTAGAAATGGTATAACGGCTGCAGAAAGGAAGTTTGAGGGGGATCTGCCTCTGGAGGTAGTATGGGCTGAAGTCAGAAATAGGAAAGGTGCAGTCACCTTGTTGGGTGTTTATTATAGGCCCCCCAATAGCAGCAGAGATGTGGAGAAACAGATTGGGAAACAGATTTTGGAAAGGTGCAGAAGCCACAGGGTCGTAGTCATGGGCGACTTCAACTTCCCAAATATTGATTGGAAGCTCTTTAGATCAAGTAGATTGGATGGGGCGGTTTTTGTGCAGTGTGTCCAGGAAGCTTTTCTAACGCAGTATGTAGATTGTCCAACCAGAGGGGAGGCCATATTGGATTTGGTACTCGGTAACGAACCGGGACAAGTGGTGGGCTTGTTAGTGGGTGAACATTTTGGTGATGGCGACCACAATTCTGTGACTTTCACCTTGGTTATGGAGAGAGATAGGTGCGCACAACAAGGAAGTTTCTACAATTGGGGGAAGGGAAATTACGATGCTGTAAGACAGGATTTGAGGAGCATACGTTGGGAGCATAGGCTGTCAGGGAAGGATGTGGTGGAAATGTAGGACTTTTTCAAGGAGCAGATACGACGTGTCCTTGATATGTATGTACCGATCAGGCAGGAAAGAAATGGTCGTGTGAGGGAGCCTTGGTTGACGAGGGAGGTTGAATGTCTAGTAAAGAGGAAGAAGGAGGCTTACATAAGGTTGAGGAAACAAGGTTCAGACAGAGCAGTGGAGGGATACAGGATAGCCAGAAGGGACCTGAAGAAAGGGATTAGGAGAGCTAAGAGAGGGCATGAAAAATCCCTGGCGGATAGGATCAAGGATAACCCCAAGGCATTCTATGCGTATGTGAGAAACCTGAGAATGACGAGAACGAGGGTAGGTCCGATCAAGGACAGTGGTGGGAGACTGTGTATTGAGTCGGAAGAGATAGGAGAGGTCTTGAACAAATACTTCTCTTCAGTATTTACGAACGAGAGGGACTGTATTGTTGAAGAGGAGAGTGTGAAACGGACTGATAAGCTAGAAGAGATATCTGTTAGGAAGGAAGATGTGTTGGACATTTTGAACAACTTGAGGATAGACAAGTCCCCCGGGCCTGACGGGATATATCCTAGGATTATGTGGGAAGCAAGAGAGGAAATTGCAGTACCGTTGGCAATGATCTTCTCGTCTTCACTGGCAACGGGGGTGGTACCAGGGGACTGGAGAGTAGCGAATGTTGTGCCCCTGTTCAAAAAAGGGAATAGGGATAACCCCGGGAATTACAGGCCAGTTAGTCTTACTTCTGTGGTAGGCAAAGTAATGGAAAGGGTACTGAGGGATAGGATTTACGAGTATCTGGAACGGCACTGCTTGATTAGGGACAGCCAGCACGGATTTGTGAAGGGTAGGTCTTGCCTTACAAGTCTTATTGAATTCTTCGAGGAGGTGACCAAGCATGTGGATGAGGGTAGAGCAGTGGATGTAGTGTACATGGATTTTAGTAAGGCATTTGATAAGGTTCCCCATGGTAGGCTTATGCAGAAAGTCAGGAGGCATGGGATAGAGGGAAATTTGGCCAATTGGATAGAAAACTGGCTAACCGGTCGAAGTCAGAGAGTGGTAGTAGATGGTAAATATTCAGCATGGAGTCCAGTTACAAGTGGAGTTCCGCAGGGATCAGTTCTGGGTCCTCTGCTGTTTGTAATTTTTATTAATGACTGAGATGAGGGAGTCGAAGGGTGGGTCAGTAAATTTGCAGATGATACAAAGATAGGTGGAGTTGTGGACAGTGAGGAGGGCTGTTGTCGGCTGCAGAGGGACTTAGATATGATGCAGAGCTGGGCTGAGGAGTGGCAGATGGAGTTCAACCCTGCCAAGTGTGAAGTTGTCCATTTTGGAAGAACAAATAAGAATGCGGAATACAGGGTTAATGGTAGGGTTCTTGGTCAGGTGGACGAACAGAGGGATCTTGGGGTCTATGTACATAGATCTTTGAAGGTTGCCACTCAGGTGGATAGAGTTTGTAAGAAGGCCTATGGAGTATTATCGTTCATTAGCAGAGGGATTGAATTCAAGAGTCGTGAGGTGATGTTGCAGCTGTACAGGACTTTGGTTAGGCCACATTTGGAGTACTGTGTGCAGTTCTGGTCGCCTCACTTTAGGAAAGATGTGGAAGCTTTGGAGAGGGTGCAGAGAAGATTTACCAGGATGTTGCCTGGAATGGAGAGTAGGTCGTACGAGGATAGGTTGAGAGTTCTCGGCCTTTTCTCGTTGGAACGGCGAAGGATGAGGGGTGACTTGATAGAGGTTTATAAGATGATCAGAGGAATAGATAGAGTAGACAGTCAGAAACTTTTTCCCCGGGTACAACAGAGTGTTACAAGGGGACATAAATTTAAGGTGAAGGGTGGAAGGTATAGGGGAGATGTCAGGGGTGGGTTCTTCACCCAGAGAGTGATGGGGGCATGGAATGCGCTGTCCGTGGGAGTGGTAGAGTCAGATTCATTGGCGACCTTTAAGCGGCATTTGGATAGGTACATGGATGGGTGCTTAATCTAGGATAGAAGTTCGGCACAACATCGTGGGCCGAAGGGCCTGTTCTGTGCTGTATTGTTCTATGTTCTATGTTCTATGTTCTATTGTCCTTTCTTTCTACTGTGACGTCCAAGAATGCGAGGTTGTTTCCGGTTTCTTCCTCCTTGGTGAACTTTATGCCTGTGAGAGTGTTGTTGATGATGTTAAATGTCTTTACTATCTTATTTCGTTTGTGATGACAAAGGTGTCATCTACATAACGGACCCAGATTTTTGGTTTGATTGTTGGTCGGGCTGTTTGTTCTCGTCTTTGCATTACTGCCTCTGCTATGAATCCTGATACCGGAGATCTCATGGGTGTGCCATTGGTTTGTTTGTAGATATGTTGTTGAAAGTGAAGTCGGTGGTGAGGTACAGGTCCACGGAGCTTCATTATGTTTTCGTTGGTAATGTGATTGATGGTTGTTGGTGCGTCTGTGATGGTCTCTTCTAAAAGTGTGGTAAGAGTTTCCTTTGCCAGGTCGATGTTGATGGAGGTGAACAGTGCTGTTATGTCGAATGAGATCATTGCTTCTTCTTCCTCTATTTTGGTGTTTTTGATGATTTTTAGGAATTCCTGGGTGGAGTGGATGGAGTGCTGTGACTCTTCTATGAGGCATTTCAGTCTTGCGTGTAGTTCTTTGGCCCGTCTGTAACTTGGTGTTCTGGGTAAAGAGACTATGGGTCTGTGGGGGGCTCCTGGTTTATGGATTTTTGGTAGTCCGGTTCGACTTGGGCAACACATTGATCCTGGGACAGTCTAAGCAAAGAAATGCCAGAGAATTCCCAGAGGCCTGGCACTCCAACCACAACGCCATAAACAAACACATAGATCGAAATGCCATCAACCCCGCAGAAAACGAACAGGAAATGACATCACCACAAACCCCAGGACCCCCATCCAGGAGAAAGATATAAATAGAAAGCAATAGACAACAGGTTCACTTGGAGGTCGCCACTGATGATGTTACCTCGCCAGATAATGAAACGTCTGGATATCAAACCTACAGCTCAGCGAGCAAACCTACACCCTAAACCTCAACCTGAGCTACAAATCTTCACAAATCTTGCGATTTAAAGTGTCTTTATACGCATATCATTAATAGACTTTTCGTTATAATACCCGTCTGGTTGAAAGAAGAAGACACCACATTTCAAGATGGATGACAACGTTACCAATTTTGTTTTGAAATTGAGATCTATTTGATCATTTTACACAGTGAACAAGTTCATTTTAAATAATGCAAACCACATTCTCTCACCTGGAATAAAAGTGTGATTTCAATATAAACATTGTCCTTGCTAAGTCACAGTTACTCAACATGAAAAATAGGATGTAATTTTTATTCAGCTTACATCAATTAGCACCATTATCTTACTTCGGATTGACTGCAGTATGCACATCCTAAATAAGGTTTAAGAAAGAATGACTTTTGGAAATAATGATTCGGTGGTGAAAAAAATAATATTAGGTTCTCATGATGCAGATATTCCACCAATGGCTCCAGTCGTGGAAATGTTCAGTGGGCAGTATTTCTATGATGGTATAGAAGTATGTGAGCTGTCAGGGATGGGAGCTCCCACTTCATCTGGAGCAGCGTCTTTTGGCGTGGACCAGGGAGCATCGTGACATCAGTCTGGGAGTTCCAACCACACCTGGAGCAGCTTCTGTTGACATGGAGCAGCAGGGAGCATTGGCACATCCGAATGCAAGATCCATCCTCATTTGGAGCAGCTTCAGTTAGCATGGAGCAGGGAGCTTTGCAAGAACCATCTGTGAGCTCCACTCTCACCTGGATCAGCTTTTAATGACATGTAGCATCAGGGAGCATTGGGACATCAGAGTGATAGATCCAACCTCAACTGGACTTCTTCTATTGACATGGAGGAGGGAACATTGGGACATCAGACTGGGAGCTCCAAGCTCGGAAGTACCAGCGTTTAATGACATGTAGCAGCTGGGAGCATTGGGACATCAGAGTGGGAGCTCCAAATTCAAGTAGAGCCGCTTCTATTGACATGGAGCAGCAAGGAGCATTGGAACGTCAGGTTGGGAGCTCCAACATCACCTGGCAAAGCTTGTATTTACATGGAAGAGGAGGGAGGATTGGGACATTAGGCTGGGGGAAAAGACATTCAACTATTTTAATATGAAGTAAAATATATTTCAACACCTCAGATGTTAATGGATTTATGAAGAATCTTTCCTGGGAAAATAATTAATTCTTTAGATAGTAAAGACAAGTCCTGAAAATATTCAACTCAGGAAAACGCATTGGTACAGAGAGAAATGGGTGTGATGCTTCCTGTCTTTGACTTTTCTTTTCTGGCCGACTCTGCACACGATTACATTACCGGAAGGACATTTTCACTCATTTCCTGCAAAGTACGGGTCATTAACGTAATCTAAAGCTGAAAATTAATGAGAATATGCGATGTTATGATTAGGCTGGAGTTTACCTCAAATTATGGTGAAAACGCAGAAAAGTCAGTTGCAATTTCCAAGATCAGCAGTGACCTCATTGATTGGCTGATCAGATTGTGAACGGTCATTTTTTTGAGGACAATTTGAAGTGAATCAATGATGGTGATTATCTTTGTTCTTTGTTCACATTGTGAGTGTTACTGCTATTGCTCATGTCCTTGTTAACACCACAGCTCTGCAGCGTGTATAATCTCAGCTGTGCATCTGGCCAGTGGTTCAACCATTCGTAGAGCTGGCTACGGATCAGGCGGTTGTAAGTTCGAATTTTACTTTGCGCAAGCGCATTGTGGAGATTTATCACACATCCAACCTAATCATTTTTGTAATGCTGAGGTGGATAATATTTGAAATTTGAATCTAACGAGCGAAAATTCTTTCACTGTCTTCGATCAGTTAAACATTACCAAATGCTATCAGAGTAAAACTCACACAGCACCAGATGGTGTTGAACAGACATATTTGGAAGCACCAGTGTTCCATGCACTGTTTCTTCATCAGGTATTTGTCAACTGTTGGAATCTAAAATGGCTTTGTGTGATTATTAAATGTATCCACCCCAGTCCAACACCAACACCTCCAAGTCATGGGTACAGTCGACACCACGAACGGTCGGTTAAAGTCCAGATGATCTTCCAAAAGATCGCGCATATTGACACAAACACCAAGTTTCTGCAGAAAAACACCCACCGGATGAAGGAGCGGCTCTCCGAAAGCTAGTGCTTCCAAATAAACCCGATGGACTCTGTCCTGATATTGTGTAATTTTTAACTTTGTCTATTCAACTCAAACACTGGCACTTCCATATCACAGACAACATCAGTCATGTCCCACCGTTGTCAGAGAAGGCAATCCTGGAATAGCCCAATACATTGCTCATAGGTACGTTTCGTTTTCAGAAACCAACACACTCAATCGCTGCAGCTCCTGTGTATGAAAAGCACAGAAAAGAAATAGCTGAGACTCAGTTTTGACAATATTTTGAAACTCTTTGGGAAGTGGAATCAGAGGAGAATGAAGGATTAACTGTCCGACTGTGCAGAGAGAGTGAAGGCACTATTCCCTTCTTTGAAGAGCTGGGGTATTGACTGATCGAAGGCATGAAACATATTCCTGGTAGAGCTGCGCTCTCTGCATCAGGAACAAGAAGTCCTGATTTTCTGAACGGTAATGAAACCCAGGCCACTCAGTTAAAGCGCTGAATACTAACCACTAGACCACCAGGGATGACGCCAGAAGCCGTTGCACCGTTTCTTCATCACACAGTTTTTGGAATTATGTCACTGCAGATATGTTTCCCCTCAAAAATGATTGAATTATCGTGTGTTTACAGCACAGATCTGGGTCCGTTCATCTCGTTTCCCAACACTTGGTCTGTAACCTTGTATGCTCTGACGTTTCACCTGAGGGCTAATTTCTCTGTAACGTTTTCATCTCGTAAAACACAATAAGTGGGATTAAAGTTTGAGATGGGAACTGAACCCCATTTTTAACCATAGACTGAAGCACACAGACACATTTCCCCAAGTGTGTCACAGGCCTTGGGAGAAAACAAGCAGAATGTAAGATTTCACCGACTTGTCTGATATTATCCCATTTCAGAGTTCAACACCAATGTCTGGTTACAGCAAAGAAAGGAAGCATTCAGCCCCTCCAATCCCAGTGTTTCATTACTCTGTAGTTTATACTGCCTCACCTCGTTCTTGCTGCCAGACTTGATCACTGCTCACGCCCGCTATTTCCTGTCCTGCCGAACGGTTTGCCTCAAGTTCTTGGAATGAAAAACAGGAATGGCCTATTTCAAGCACTTTTCTCGTTTACAAGGACTGTGTTATCACCACTGAGCCATCAAAGTGCCAGCTCAGAGAGAAGGTCTCATCCTTTAGAAACTGAAATGCAAAGATGATTGGATAGACTCAGTATTGTAAACCAACCAACAAGACCGGAATCGGGCCGAGGGGATCACGCAGAGAAGGATGGGAGAATAGAATGGCGAATTTGTTGGTGTCCAGGGTGATTTTAACAGAAATCTTCCCTGGTAGTATAGTGATGAGGATTCAGTGACTTCACTGTCATGGCTTGTTAAAGGTTAACGTTTACAGTAATCAATATGAAATACTGCTTGATATTTCGAAGCATAGTGATGTGCAGCAGACAGAATCGTTTCACTGCATGAACTAATAAGAGAGCTCAGAAGAGCCAGGAGCAGACATGAGAGCCAGGAGGAGACATTAGAAGTTGTTGGCGGATAGGATCAGCGTTAACCCTAAGGCTTTCCATAGGTATGTCAGGAATAAAAGAATGACGAGAGTTAAATTAGGGCCAATCAAGAATAATAGTGGGAAGTTGTGTGTGGAGTCAGAGGAGACATGGGAAACACTAAATAAATATTTTTTGACAGTGTTCACTATATAAAATGAAAATGTTGGCGAGGAAGATACAGAGATACTTGCATCTCGACTCGAAGAGATTGAGGTTCACAAGGAAGAGGTATTAGAAATACTGTAGAGTGTGAAAATAGACACGTCCTCTGGGCCAGATGGGATCTATCCTAGAATCCTCTGGGAAGCAAATGAAGAGATTGCCGAGCCTGTGCCGTTGATCTGGAAATCATCATTATCTACAGGAATAGTGCCTGAGGACTGGAGGATTGCAAATGTGGTTCCCTTGTTCAAGAAGGGTAGTAGAGACAATCCTGGTAATTACAGACCAGCGAGTCTCACTTCAGTTTTTGGTAAAGCGTTGGAAAAGATTATGAGAGATAGGATTTACAATCATCTAGAAAAGTATAATCTGGTCAGGGACAGTCAGCGTGGTTTTGTAAAGAGTAGGTCGTGCCGAACGAACCTTATGAGTTTTTTGACAAAGTGACCAAACAGGTAGATGAGAGTAAGCAGGTTGATGCTGTGTATATGGATTTCAGCAAGGTGTTCGATAAGGTTCTCACAGTAGGCTATTATACAAAATGTGGAGGAATGGGATTGTGGGAGACATAGCAGTTTGAATCAGTAATTGGCTCGCTCAAAGAAAACAGAGTGTTGCAGTTGATGCAACATGTTCATCTTGGTGTCCAGTTACTAGCGGCATTCCGCAAGGGTCGATGCTGGGTCCAGGGCAATTCGTCATTTTTATAAATGTCCTGGATGAGGGCTTAGAAGGGTGGGTTAGTAAATTTGCGGGCAACACTATGGTCGGTGGAGTTGTGGATAGTGACGATGGATGTAGTAGGTTGCAGAGAGACATAGATAGGATGCAGATTTGGGCTGAGAGGTGGCAAATTGAGTTTAAAGTGGACAAGTGTGAGGTGATACACTTTGGACGGAGTAATCGGAATGCAAAGTACTGGGCTAATGGTAAGATTCTTGGGAGTGCAGATGAGCAGAGAGATCTCGGTGTCCATGTACACAGATCCCTAAAAGTTGCAACCCAGATTGACAGGTTTGTTAAGAAGGAAAACAGTGTTTTGGCCTTTATTAATAGAGGGATTGAGTTCTGGAATCAGACGGTTATGCTACAGCTGTACAAAGATCTGGTACAGCCACATTTGAAGTATTGTCAACAGTTCTGGTCCTGCATTATTAGAACGATGTTGACGCTTTGGAAAGAGTGCAGAGGGGATTTTCTAGCATGTTGCCTGGTATGGAAGGAATGTACCATGAGGAAAGACTGAGGGCCTTGAGGCTGTACTCGTTGGAGAGAAGACTGAGAGGTGACTTAATAGAGACATACAAGATAATCAGAGGTTTAGATAGGGTGGACAGGGAAAGTCTTTTCCAAGTTTGGGGACTGCAAACACGAGGGTCACAACTTTAAAGTGAGAGGAGAAAGGTATAAGACAGATGTCAGAGGTAGTTTCTTTACTCAGAGAGTAGTTAGGACATGGAATGCTTTGCCTGTAACGGTGGTAGATTCGACAAGATTAAGTGCATTTAAGTCGTCATTGGAGAGGCATATGGACGTATATGGAATAGTGTAGATGGGATGGCCTTCAGATTAGTATGACAGGGCTGCGCAACATCGAGGGCCGAAGGGCCTGTACTGCGCTGTCATGTTCTATATTCTATATGCTACAGTTCCACATCAGCAATGTCATCGGCAATTGCCTGACGTTCAATCAGTTTAAAACAAGAACGGAGGGGGCGTCAGGAAAACGGAAGGGGAATAGTGGTTTGCGAGAGTTAACTACATACCTCGTGGAGCCAAGTTCAATGTAGATACTGAATATCGCTTTTCCTGTTTACCTTGGTATACTGATCACTACGGATCAATGACCCAATATTGTCTGCCCTTTGTGTGTTGTTCTTTGTACATTTCACCTCGGTTCAATGCTCCGGGGGACCACGCTTTTTAAAGTTTGGCACATTTTACTCAGGTCGGTTTTGCAGCTTCATATTAAGGCCAACAATTTTAGGAACACATAGCCACCATTCAGACCACCAAGTCTGTTCCGCTATTGAATGGTTTCATATCTGATCTGATAATCTTGAACTGCACTGTCTTGCCTTTCGCCATAACGCTTGATGTCTTGCTGTTTGAAGATCTGCCGATCTCAGCCTCATTACACCTAATGACACTTCCTCAACAGCTGTCTGCGACAAGAAAGTCCACTGATCCAGAACTGTCTGAGAGAATAAATGCTTCTTCGTCTCTATTTTAATTGTGAGATCCGCATTCTTATACAAAGTTAAAAATCGCACAACACCAGGTCATAGTCCAACAGGTTTAATGGAAACAATAGCATTTGGAGAGCTGCTCCTTCATCAGTTGGCTGTGGAGTACACAGTGGTAAGGTACAGAATTTATAGCGAAAGGTTACAGTGTAATGTCACTGAAATTATACATTGGAAAAATACCTTGATTGCTTGTTAAGTCTTCCATCTGTTAGAATGACTATGTTAGGTTCATTTCTTTCTTATGTAAATCGAAAAACTTTCTTTTGACAGTTACATTCTCAGGTGGACTTTACCAGTTAGTGTCAGCACAGATAATATGTTGAAGGTGTGAGTCCCTGTGTGCTGCGTCCATGCCATTATGTTTAGACTGACGCTCATCTAAAAAAACAACATGCTGCAGGCAAGGATGCCTTAAGACATGGTACATTGGTGAAGCTGAGCAGAGGCGACAGCAATGGAACGAGCGCTGCACATCAATCAACAGACAGGTGTTCCCCTTCCCAGTTGGAGAGCACTTCACTGATCCAGGACATTCGACCTCGGATCTTCGAGTGACAATCCTCCAAGGCGGTCTTCGAAACAGACAGCAGCTAAAAGTGCCCCCGCAGAGACTGATAGCTAAATTCGGTACCCATGGTCATTGGGTTCATGTCACAGTACAGGTGATCCCATTGCCCTATCTACAAACAGAGACCCTCCTACACACGAGTGCGCACGCGCGCGTGCACGCACGCACACACACACACACACACACACACACACACACACACACACATACGTCTGTGGGGTGAATTTGTACTTGCAGAGTTACATTGTACTTTGCTCAAAAACTGCATGAATCCATGTAAGTCTCTGGTAACTCATTTTTATAAATTAGAATCATTCTAAACATTATGGAACAGACAGCAGCACATGGGGGCAGACACCAGTTGTTAAACTTCACCTGAGAATGAAACTTTAAAATAAAAAAGTTTTGAACTTTACATATGAAAGAAGTTAAGCTCACATGGTCATTCTAAATATCGGAGACTTAGCAAACAATCAAGGTATTTTTCAATGTACAATTTCAGTTATGACACTATCCGAGTGAATCTCTCCTGCAACGTTCCCACTGCGATCTCATCCCTGGACAATTCTAGCACTGAGCCGAATGAACATATTTCTATTCTGTAACAGCATCGGGGGTGGCTCTGCAGCACTTATTGCCTTCCGGTTTGGAGTCACGTGGACGCCATACCAGATAAGGACGGTAGTTTCCTTCCCTCAAGGACGTCAGTGAAACACATGGGTTTTTCAGACAACATATTCTTAATTCTAGGCATTTATTGCATTCACATACTATCATCATCGTGGTGTGGTGAGAATCCAACCCTTCTGCCCAGAATATTACCTGGCTTTGCTGTGTTAACAATCCAGCGATAATACCACTAGGCTATCGCAGAAAGCCCTCATGGGGGATCTTTTCCAATAGAGTCTCTTTTCCCCAATTATTCCTGATGCCCTTTTATTGAGCCTCACACTCCAATAATCTCTGGTCCATGTCAGTAAAAGCTGCTAAAAGACAATTAATCTCACAGCCAAGGTATCCAAATGGATCGAATAATTTGAAGATGCCAATGAAGAGATTGGGGCAACAGTGAGAGCAACGGCACAGACTGGATGGTATCAACGTGCAAGTGTATGTTAGATTGTGTAATGTCTCAGTCAAATGGGATGAGGGATGGAAAAGAGAGTTTGGGAGAGTGCGAGGGAGAGACATCTTCGAGAACTTTTGGGTTTAAATCCTGATACATGAAACGCAGAAATATCAGAGAACAAAATTCGATGGAAAACAGATCATCACCTCGAAGAATATTGTCTTGTAAAAACGATTAATTTCTGACCGTGTTACACCAAAAGTAAAACTTTGAGAGAACTGACCACCATGATGTGGATTCGAACTGAGGTCGCTGCAATCACAACGCAGAATGCGAACTACTAAACGGTTATAGCATTCCACAGACCACACTTATAAACTACAACCAGGATGGTAGCAGAGGGAATGTCAGGAAGAATGTACAATATCAAGACTTAGCGACAGGCATGTGGGAACGCAGAATGAACCGAATCTTTAACTTTAGCGTCCCCAGAGACTGTGGAGATTCCATGAATGAGAGTACAGGAGAATGGGATGAACGAAACTCTCCAACTCTTGGCAGAGTGAAGAATATTGTTGAAACGTATGCTTCAATAGCATTATATTTGAATATCGGCTACTTCATCACTTTGCCCACACAAGGCAGGACCAATTGCTGCATGCAATCACACATCATTCCAGTTCCAGACCCGGAATCAGAGAAACTGTGTGAAGCATGCACGAAGATCCAATTGGAAACTGGGATGGAGTGACAGGAGAGAAGCGCATGTATTTCCAAGGTTGGGACAGCTTCTGGTCAAAAGCGGGGCGGAAGGGAATACTTGCCCCCATTTATAATATTATGACCATAAACACTACATGTTGCTGAGACAGCCGATTGGCGCATCTAAAGTGTGTGGAGAGTTTAACTTTGGGGTGGCAAGGTTTGAAATTTCATTTTCGTATTTGGATCATTGGTTTTGACATTGGCATCTGCTTTTGTTCGCATCAGCTCAGAATCAGCTTCTTGTTCCCAATAAATACTGCAACCCCGAGAAGGTGGTGTTGTGGTTATACAATAAACTAGGCATCCTTGGGGACTCACACACGGAACTGGTAATGTTAAAGTTCGATGAATAAAACCTGGAATGGAAGCCTGATCTCAGGAACAGAGAACATGCCTTTAATTTCCTGCAATCCCATTCATACATGTCGCTTATACAGGGGATGCTACCATCTTTACCCAATCCTGCCTACTTGTGTCTCCAGGACCTGAATAAAATAGCTGACCCTTAATCCGAGAATGAAAACCGTGTGGGAAAGCAGGCCATTCAGCCCTTGCAGTCGACACTATCCCTCTGAAGCACATCCTATCAGACCCACACTCCATACCTATTCTATTCCCCTTCATTTCCCATGACTGATCCCAGTAACCTTCACACCTACAGACTGTGGGAGGAAACTCACGCAAGCAAAGAGAGAATGTGCAAACTGCACACAGTCACACGAGACTGGGATCGAATCCATGTCTCTCGAGCAGCGAGGCAGCAGCGAATCAGGATGAACAACAAATGCTGTCCTGACCAGCGACATCCACACCCTGTGGGTGTATCAGGAAGAATAAAAACACATTCACAACATGGACAACGGGACTTACGTCTGCGTTGACATGATTTCAACCAATTGTTCATCCTGGTTAGATACAAAGACACCGATATCACAGAGAAACCAGGGCAATGCGGTATTAAATTACCTGCTGAAGTGGAAACTCATCTACTCAGTCAAACTGGGGACAGAATATTCAACAGTCCCGTGTATGGGAAGGGCTCAATGAGCAGAAGAACCTCCAGATTTACCAGCAAGATTACATATCCCAGAAGGAGATCAATTAAACTGTCAACGCTGCTGTTAATCCCAACCAGTTGTCAGTTTCATAGCGTCAAAGTCATAGACTCACACAGCATGAAAACAGGCCTTTCACTCCTACAAGCTCATACTGAACATAATGCCAAACTAAACGAGTCGCATCTGATGGCTCTTGGAACTGCTGAGGGTTAATAATGCCCTTGTGATATTATTACTGCATTGTTAATATGAATGTCCAGATATAATTCTGTGGACACGGGTTCAAACCCTGGCATGGCAGATGCTGAAATTTTATTTAAACAAATACCTCGAGTCGAATAATGATGTTGAATCAGTAGATCTGATTCACTAATGCCTGATAGGGAAGGAAACTTCCTTACCTATCTGGTCTGGCTGGTATGTGATTCCAGTTCCATAATATCGTGGTTGATTCTGAACTTCCCTCTGCGCAATAAATTATGTACTAGGCATGAATGAATAGCTTTTGTTAATCCCACTGATACTTTCCAAATCATTTATCGATCCAAATATCCTGTAAATATTGTAAATATTACATTCATTCATCACTGCCTCAGGAAGTGAATTGCACACATAAACCATCCTCTGTTAAAAAAAACCCTCTCATGTCTTATTTTAAATCCATCTTTTCACTTTATACATTTGCCCTCTCGTCTTGAAGTGCCCCTCCTTGGAGAAAAGACAGTTACAGTTAACTCCAGCCGAACTCTCAATAATTTATAAATTTCTATCAGGCCGCCTTTCAAACTCCAGTGCTGGAGTGAAACTATTCTCAGCCTATCCAGCCTTTCGTTATAACTCAAACCTTCCCCACTAGCCATACGCTGGTATACCTGTTCTAAACCTACTCCATCTGAATAATTTCCTTGCTATTACTGGGCGACAAGAACTGGACACAGTTTTCCAGAAGACGCATCACCCAATGTCCTATTCAACTTCAACATAACGTACCAACTCCTTCCCTCAAAGGACTGAGCAACGAAGGCAAGATGACATTTTTTTTAACTATTCTGTCTATGTATGAAGCAAATTAAAATGAATTATGTACTTGCATTCCTGGCCTCCGGTTCCACAGCACGATGCAATGCCGGTCATTAATTGTATAAGCACTACTAATATTTGATGTAGCAAAATGCAATACCTTCCATTTATCCAGATTGAACTTCATGTGACATTTTTCAGCCCAAAGATGCAATGGATTAAGATCCTTCTGGAACCTTATATCACCTTCTTTACAGTCTCCAATTCTGCTGTCCTCTGCAAGCTTATGAACCATGGCTTCTATGAGTTCTATTGTTTTCTCATACAGGTCAACGATTTTTACTTATTTGTCTTGGCCATCATTTAGCTGTTTGCAAATCAGGTAACAATTAGTCATGTCGTTAACCATGAGGAAGAAAGCCATAGACTGCAGGGAGATTGGAAACAATTGGCAAGAAAATGTGCTGAAAGGAATTCAATCCAGTGAAGTGGGTGATAATGAATTTGGGGAGGAACAATGAGAAAAGTGTGAATACTGAGTGGTTTAAAGTAATAAAAGAGAAATTAGAGTAGACATTCACGAATGTTTGAAGGTGATTGGACAAGGGATCAAGTGGTCTCGATGTTCTTGACTGCAGGTGGGAATATAAATTCAGGGAAACGATGCTGGAACTTGAGCAACAGCCTATTCAAGATCAATGGAGAGGGGAATCAGATGGACGGAAGTGCGTACTTCAGGTGCTGGAAATCAGAATCAAGATTAGAGTGGTGCTGAAGAAGCATAGCAGGTCAGGCAGCATCCGAGTTGCAGAAAAAAATAACGTTTCGGGCAAACGCCCTTCATCAGGAATAAAGCTGGGAGCCTCGAGGGTGGAGCGATAAACGGGAGAACTGGACGGGAAGAATTTAGCTGAGAGTGCAAGAGGTGGATAGAGATGGGTTAAAGGAGATAGGTCGGAGAAGAGGGTGGAGCGGATAGGTGGAAAGGAAGATAGACAAGTGGGACAGGTCAGTAGGATGGTGCCAAGTTAGAAATTTGGAACTCGGATAAGGTGGCCGTGTGGAGATGAGAAAACTGGTGAAGACCACGTTGATCCAGAGGTTGAGGGTCCAGAGGTGGAATATCTGGCGTCTGGTGGTGAGGGAATGGAGGTGGAGGAGACCCAGGAACTGCATGTCCTTGGGAGAGTCGGGGACGTGGTAATTGATGTTTTTGGTCATGGGGCGTTGGAGTTGAATTTTGCGGGTTCCCTGGAAATGTTCTCTGAAGTGCTCTCCGAGAATGTGTCTGTTGGCCCCAATGTAGAGGAGACCGCATGGCGAGCAACAGATGACATGTGTGGAAGTGCACACGGATATTTCATGGATGTGGAAGGCTCACTGGAGCCTTGGAAGGATGTGAGAGGGAAGATGTGGGTGCAGATTTTGCAATTCCTGTGGTGGCAGGGGAAGGTGCCTTGTGGGGAGGGTGGGTTTTTGGAGGGCGTGGACTTGACTAGGTAGTAGTGGAGGAAAGAGTCTTTGTGAAAAGTGGATAGGGGTGGGGAGGGAAATATAAATTTCCCTGTCACTGCAGGAATTGCAAAACCTGCACCCACATCTACCTCCTCACCTCTGTCCAAGGCTCTAATGGACGCTTCCATATCCATCAAAGTTTCTACTGCACTTCAACACATGCCATTTCTTGGATACGGTCCTCCCGATGCGGTCTCCTCTAAGTTGGAGACAGGAGATGTGTTCTCACACAACACTTCAGAGAATGTCTCCAGGATACCCGCAAGAATCAACCCCAGTGCCCCATGGCCAAACATTTCAATTCCTCCTCCCACTCTCCCGAGGACATGAAGGTCCTGGGCCTCCTGTATCGCCACTGCCTTACGACCCGATGCCTGGAGGAAGAAAGCCTCATCATCTGCCTCGGGACCCTTCAAAACCATGGTATCAATTTGGACTTCACCCGTTGCCTCATTTCCCATCCCCTACCTTACCCCAGTTCCTACCTTCCAGCTCAACTCCGTCCTCCTGACCTGTCCCACCTGTGCATCTTCATTCCCACCTATCCACTCCACCTACTTCTCTGACATTTCATGTTCACCCCCCACCCGCATCCACTTACAGCACTCTCAGCTACCTTGTCCCCAGCCCCACCCCCTTCCCATTTATCTCTCCATCCCATGTGCTCCCAGTCTCATTCCTGATGAAGGTATTTGACTGAAACGTCCATTTTTCCTGCTCCTCAAATGCTGCCGGACCTGCTGTGCTTCTCCAACACCACTCCAATCTTGAGGGGAGTCAGTCGATTGAGTGGATTTTGAGATATTTTCTATTGTTGACCACAGGCTGTGGATGATAGTTGAACTTTAGCAACCAACAGGTCAGGGAACAGCTGAAGGACTGAGCACAAGTCTGGTCACGGCATAAATCAACATTTTTCTTAAAATTGTAAGATAAAAGATGGAAGGCTGAAGTATGCAACTTTGCCCGTCAAGGCCGTTTCACTAATGAGTTTCTCACTGCTTCCTTTCCAAGTCAGGGTGCTATGGGCCTTGGAGGGGAACTTGAAAACGGTGGCGTTTTGTTGCATCTTCCAACCTTGTCCTTATAGTCAGTACAGCTGTTGAGCTTTGACGGTTGTCAAAAATGCCCGAATGACTTTCTCCAGTGCATCTTATAGTTGGTGAACCCTGCTGCAATTGTGGCTTAGCGGTGAAAGGAATGAATATTGCAGGTGTTGAAGAGGGTACACTCAAGTGACTGCATTGGCGTGGACGGTGTCCAGTTCCTTAAGTGTTATTGAAGTTACACCCATCTCGGCAAATGGAGAGAGTTATATTCCACGTCTCATTTGTGCCTTGCAAACGATGTAGGATTCACAGAACAATGAGTTGAGTTTATAATAAAAAAATGTCTCAAGAACATGTTATTGTTGTCAAAGTGTTTATGTAGCCAGTTTCTATAAGTTTTTTTCCCCCGAAATAATAGCTCTGTGGACGATTACACGGGGTAATTTGTTTACAGTAAAGTTATTGAATGTCAATGAGATATGAATAAATTCTCATTTCTCAGAGTGATCATTACTCCATTTCGTCCTTGTGTGGACCAATCTGATTCCAGTCACTGTCTGATTTCAAGATCCAATTGCCGTCTGTGCTTAAAATTTCAACCGTTTCTTCGCATAAGTGTCTCCACCTGCCTTAATAACATGTAAGGACGCTAAAGGGGACAGCAGAGATTAATGAACATGTTGTCAACACTGGAGGAAATGGAGCTTCGTGGAATGATTAGTTAGGCTGGGATTATTCTCCTTAAAACAAAGGAGAGGGAGGGGAGATCTATAATCACATAGTAACATTTATAAACGTTCAATATTCATGGGATCTTGAGAGGGTAGATACGGGCAGGTGGTTCACCCTCTGGTATGAGGAGAGCACCAGAGGACATGAACTCAGAATTAGATATTGCCTATTTAATTCAGAAATGAGGAGTAATTTCTTTACTCAGGATCCAGTGAATCGGTGGAACTCCTTGCCGAAATTGTTGTTGAGGCTAAGTTGTTGTGTATTTTCAAACTGTGCCAGACAGATGTTTAACCAGAAAGATGATGAAGCTTTGTCGTGGCAATGCTGGAGAATGGAGTTGAGGATTATTAGATCAGCCATGAGTTCGTTGAATGGTGGAGCAGACTCAATGGGCTGAATGGCCGACTTCCATTCCTACATCATTTGGTCTAACGCCCTATTTGATTGATACCTTTAGAATTCTGAGGGGATGGAATGATGTAATAGAAAAGGTTTCTCAAACTGATCAGACAGATCAGGAACTAAGCTCATAATTTCATGACCAGGAAATGTGCTGTGACCTGGATACAACAAATGGCACTGGGCACGCCGAGGATGGGTATGTGCAGATAATAGACAATAGACAATCGACAATAGATGCAGGAGTAGGCCATTCAGCCCTTCGAGCCTGCACCGCCATTCAATATGATCATGGCTGATCATTCCCAATCAGTATCCTGTTCCAGCCTTATCTCCATAACCCTTGACTCCACTATCTTTAAGAGCTCTATCCAATTCTTTCTTAAATGAATCCAGAGACTGATCCTCCACTGCCCTCTGGGGCAGAGCATTCCACACAGCCACAACTCTCTGGGTGAAGTAGTTTCTCCTCATCTCTGTCCTAAATGGTCTACCCCTTATTTTTAAGTTGTGTCCTCTGGTTTGGCAGTCCCCCATCAGCGAATGTTGTGATTGCTAAAGAAAATTGTTGCCAACTTGGTGATCACGCTGGATGATTGATTGCGGTATGATTCACACAGCAAAAGGTTGTGAAATAATGAAAAATTCGTTTCATTGGAAAAGTTTTCTGCTGTTCCAATTCAATTGACTGTTAAGAATACTGATCAGAACTTTGTGTGGAGTGTTACATTAAAATTCACAATCCCACTGGATAAACTATTGCACCTGATCTCTCCTTATTTGTACCCCTTTCATTCGATGTAAATTCATAGAAAGTCAAGATGGAATGAAAAGAGAATAGAAACGTTTGCACTCCTTTTCATTATCCCAATGTAACTTACAACAGAATCAAATCGCTTTATTTCGACTTTGATGAGGTATCGATTTATCACAAATCTCCGGTGCAATGAAGGGCAAGAGCAAGTTTCTCCACGTTAAATGTTGCATTCAATTTTGCTCCGAATTTATTTCAGCTTAAAGAAAATACTGATGAGAAAAACAGAAGGTTGAACTACAAAACAAGATGGCAGTTTTGATGCTCAGTTACTTTGGCAGATTTCAATGGGTATCAAATGAACCCAACATCATGGCGATCGTCCTCCCATCTTTAAGGCATGGGATTAAAGCAGGAAATCGATCTCCAAGAGACGGGTCATTTCCTATTCATTATGGAATAGCTGTCCGAGACAATAGACAAAATCTGCTCAGTTCCATTTATAATGCTACATGTGGAATAATAATAGAAATCTTTCAAAACTATGAGTTTTTTTTTTGCTGAATCTTACTCAGCTGCAGACATTTCCGATATTCCTTTGCACCTGAAGTCGTCCAAATTAGATATTGTTTCCTCGCACCTTCTAGCCCCTACACCCTCCTTTCATTTTTACCTGGCCACAGGCTATCTCTCACCTGATGAAACTCACTGCTTCTGTGTCTCTAAATGTGCCTTTCCAAATATTTTGGAAACAGATTGTCTGAGTGACAGAAATTCTACTCCCATTATGTCTTTGTCCTACATCGATGGTTTTGAAATCTTGACTTTCAAAAATTTATGAACTTGAAAGAGTGAATATACTCTGGAAAACTTCCATTCGGTTTTCCTTGGTTTAGTTTCAAATTTTCCAAAACACAAATAAATAAAATTCCATGCCAACTAAATACCGTCAGCATCGTCTCCAATGTCTTAGCAGCCCAGGAAATGATGGCAGTGTCCTCTCTGATAGAATCACAGATTCCCCCTACAATGCAGAAAGTACAGTTCAGCCAATCGAGTCTATAGGGAGACACTGAACAGCATCTCAACCAGACCTAGCTCCCGTCTCTATCCCCGCAGCCCTCTAGCTTGTGATTTCAAATAAACCTGCTGGAGTAAAACCTGGCATCGTGTGACTGCTGACCTTATCACCGCGTTACCCATGGCTAATTCACTTAACTTACTGAATTCACTCCCTGGACACATGAGCGCAATATAACATGGCCGATCCACCTAACCTATAGACTTAAGAGCAGTGCGAACCACTGAGCAAATGTACCATCACATTGACCACTATCTGTATCATGTGTAACGGCTTTACACACTGGGAACTCCGCCTAGTGAAAGCAAGCTGCGCCCACCAACCCGAATTCAATGCATCCAAACGCGGTTCTATGCTGTACAACCTCAGTCGTTCTGCTGGAAATGTCTCTGCGCTCAGATCTGAATGGGTTTATTCTGTTTTCTTCCTCAGATTCCTGCTTTAAATAAACATATCAGTCAGGAACAACTCTATATAATGGTTTTCAATGCAACACAAACACAATGTGCAGTTTGCTGAAGTTACGTGTTTGCACTTTCACTGACACTCCATCTCCCCAGGAGCTGCAGCCCTTCCCCAGCTGATTCAGACAGCACTGTCCTTCCTGTGACATGTCCCATCGAGAATGGAAGGCCAGCCATGAATAACCTCCACTGGGGAACAGAGCGACAGGTGTAAAACTTGACGATGCCCCCAGGGGAGAAATGAGCCCTGTGTCGGGCGGGGACACGAACCAGGATACTGTGGAGGACAACAACATCGAAGGAGGCCCTTCAGCCTGTTGTGGCGTCACTTGTCAAACACAACTGCTTAACGACCTGAATCACGTTTTCCATCGTTTAGCCCATAATCTTACATGTTTTGGCATCGCAAATTAACATCTCAATTTTTTTTAAGGTTAGAATGATTTCCGCCTCTCTGACCCTTTCCACAAATCTACTCAAACCTTTCTGCCTTTTCCCGAAATCTCTTGGCCCCAGTGTTCGAACCCTCCATCAATAACAAAAGCTTCTTTCAGTCTATCCTATCCATATCCCTCAGTATTTAGTACATCTCAGTCATGTCTTCTCCAATCTCCTCTGCTCGGCGACAAACAACCCCAGTCTGTCCAATCTCTGCTCACAACTGAAACTCTTCAGCCCAGACAATATCCCAGTGAATCTCTACTGCAACGTTCCCAGTGCGATCACATCCATGCAGTACTCTGAATTGCAGAACTGCACACAGTAATCTAGCTAGGGCCGAATGAACGTTTTTTTTCTATTCTGTTACAGTATGAGGGAGTCGCTGGCTCATCAGTATTGATTGGTATCCCTAATTGCACAGCGGGCAGTTGAGACTCAACCATATTGTAGTGAGTCTGGAGTCACATGGAGGCCCGAGCAGGTAAGAATGACAGTTTCATTCCTTAAATGACGTCAGATGTTTTTTTTCAACAATTGAACATGGATATATAGGAGTTATAAGATTCGTAATTCCAGATATTTATTGAATCCCAATTCTACAACCGAGCATGGTCGGAGTCAAACCCAGGTCCCCGGTGTCTGAATTAACAGTTCAGTGTTCAGTGGTAATAGCGCTTGGCCATTGCAGAAAAGCAGGGAAACTGATCTTATCCAATGAAGTCACTTTTCCCCGATACTGTTCTGTGCCATTTTTCTGACCTTGACCTCCCCAATAATATCTGGTCCATATCAGTAAAAGCTGCGACATGAGCATTGATCTCACAACAGTGGTAACCATTTGGATCAAATGGTCTGCAGATCCCGATGGTAGGGTTGGGGCACGTTCACCCAGCAACAGTGACTGCAGCCACACAGACTGATCGGTATCAATCTGAGAGTCTGTATTAGATTCTGCAATACCTTAGTGAAATAGGAAATGACTCTGAAAACACATGAGGAAAGAGCAGTGCTCCGAAAGCTAGTACTTCAATTAAACCTGTAAGATCATAACCTGGTGTTGGGTCATTTTTAACTTTCTACTCCATAGTCCAACACCAGCATCTCCAAATTAACGAAATGGGGGTATGGGATGGAAAGTTCGGTTAGTGATCGTAGGAGGGAAGAAATCTCTGAAAACGGGTGGATTTGAATTCTGACATATGAAACACAGAGTTGTGAGCGAGCAGAGCTTGAAGGAAAAAAAAGTCACCTGGAGAAAATCAAAACAACTGACTCATGTGGGCTTCACAGAAGACTTAGAGAAATTACTGCCGTGACTCGGATTCGAACCGAGGTTGCTGCGGCCACAATGCAGAGTACTAACCACTATACGATCACGGCAACCCACAGACGAACGGACTAAACGCATGCAATAAGTACAGTGTCATAAGAAATGTTAGGCAGCGCACCAAATGCACAATATCAGTGCTTAGCGAACAGCTGCAGATATGTGGGAACTCAGAATGGGCTGACGGTTTAACATCGGTTCCCCCAGTGGCTGTGGTGATTCCATCATTAATGTGTTGAAGGCTGAGATCAATAGATTTCTACAAAACATCAAAGATTCCGGGGACAGTGCAGCTTTTGTTACCTGCACATCCACCAATAACATTTATTGTATCTGTTACTCCCAGTGCAGTCTCTGGTACATTGGGGAGACTGGGCTTCTCCAAACAGACCGCTTTAGGAAACATCTCCGGGACACCCGTACCAATCAACCACATCGCCCCATGGCCCAACATTTCAACTCCCCCTCCCACTCTGCCGAGGACATGGAGGTCCTGGGCCTCCTTCACCGCCGCTCCCTCACCACCAGACACCTGGAGGAAGAACGCCTCATCTTCCGCCTTGGAACACTTCAAACCCAGGGCATCAATGTGGACTTCAAAATTTTCCTCATTTCCCCTTCCCCCACCTCACCCTAGTTCTAAACTTCCAGCTCAGCACTGTCCCCATGACTGGTCCGGACTTGTCCTCCCTGCCTATCTTCTATTGCACCTATCCATTCCAACCTCCCCCCAGACCAATCACCTTCATCCCCTCCCCCACTTAACTATTGTACTCTATGCTACTTTCTCCCCACCCCTACCCTCCTCTCATTTATCTCTCCACCTTCAGGCTCTCTGCCTGAATTCTTGATGAAAAGCTTTTGCCCGAAACGTCGATTTTACTGCTCCTCGGATGCTGCCTGAACTGCTGTGCTCTTCCAGCCCCACTAATCCAGAATCTGTTTTCCAGCATCTGCAGTCATTGTTTTTACCAAATTTTTGTTGAAATGTATATTTCAATAGCAATGCAGTTTAACATCGGTTACTTCACGAGTTTCCCCACACAAGGCAGTAACCAGTGCTGTCACATAGTCCCATTTCCCAGCCCCAGAATCAGAGGAACTGAGTGCCGCAGTTGCAAATAACCAACTTGATATCACGATGGGAATGAGGTTGCAGAGATACTCGATGGCTCAAGTGATGCAACCGGAGAAAACACGGTGTTTCTATGACGGTTTAGAGGCGTAAGCAATTCCGAGGTTGGGAGTGCTTCTGGTCAAAGGCGGGGCAGAATGGAAAATTTGTTCCCGTTTATAATAACAGCAATCTACATTGCATCTTGCTAAGACAGCTGAGTGACATAACTGTAGCGTGGGCAGCTGGTTTGAAGTTTAATTTTGCTTCATTATCACCCAGTTCCCTGGAATGAATTGCTTTCACCAGTTCTATTTCCAATTGTTTTATATCTCCCTGCAGTCTGCGGCTTTCTTCCTCATAGTTAATTGCATGACTAACTGTTGTATGATCTGCACACTGCTAAATCACGGCCACGACAAGTAAATAGGAATCATTGATCTGTATGAGAAAACAGTGGAACACACAGCAGGCATGCTTCGTAGGTTTGCAGGCGACGCCAGAATTGTAGACAGTGAGGAAGATTATCTAAATTTAAAAAGGATCTTAATCCAATGAGTCGTTGTACTGAAAAATGTAACATGGAGTTCAATCTGGATAAATGGAAGATATTGCATTTGGTACAACAAAAAGAATATGGCTATGCGTATGTTGGAGAGCATGGAAGCTCGGTGTGCAGGTACATAATTCCTTGTAATTTGCATTACCAACAGACAAGATGGTTCAAAGGCATTTAACATACTTCCCTTCATTGTTCTGTCCTTTGTGTATAGTAGTTGGGACGTTATGTTGAAGTTTTGCAGGACATTGATGAGGCGTCTTCTGGAATATTATGTCCAGTTCTGGTCGCCCATTTGTAGGAATGATATTATTCAGCTGGTGTAGGTTCACAAAAGGTATACACGCTTGTTGCCTGTGGAAGGTTTGAGTTATAATGAAAGGCTGGATAGGCTGATACTATTTTCAGATTCGAGATCGGGGTGCTGGAAAACCACATCAGGTAAGGCAGCATCCCAGGAGCAGGAAAATATTTGTTTTTCGCGCAAGTGTCCTTCACCAGGCTCTTCCCCGAAACGTCGATTCTCCTGCTCCTCAAATGCTGCCTGATCTGCTGTGCTTTCCCAGCACAACATTCTCGACTGTGATCTCTCATCTGCAGTTCTCACTTTCTCCTAGTTGAGAGTGTTTTCACTCTAGCTTAGGGGTTTTAACGGCGACCTGACAGAAGTTTATGAATTATTGAGAGACAAGTTTCGAGTTAACGATGGCGGCCTTTTCGCAGGAGGGGAATGTCAAGACGAGAGGGCATATGTTTAAGATGAAAAGAGAGATTTTTTTAAAAAAAGACATGTGCGGCATTTTTAAAGGGACGGTGTTTTACATGTGTAATTAACTTGCTGAGGAAGTGATGGATGAGGGTATGTTTGCAGCATTTAATGGACAATTGATTCCAAACATGAATGGGAAAGTGGGATTTTAAAAATAAAATTATTCATGCCTAGTAGGTCAGTTATTTCCCAGAGCGAATTTAAGAGTCAACCACGGTATTATCCATCTGGAGTCTCCTGTGGGACAGAGCAGATGAATAGGGCAATTTGCTTCCCGAACTGGCATGAGTGAATCAGATGGGTTTTTCCACACAACTGATTCAGGGCATCACGAGACTCTTCAATTCCAGGTGCTTATTGAATTCAAACTCCACTATCTGCCATGTCAGGACCTGAACCCTTTGTCCCCAAAATATTACCTGTGCTTTGGATAAACAACACAGTAATAAAACTACAAGGGCATTATCACCACTCAGCGGGTACAGGAGGAGGCAGACGGGAATGGGTTAGTTTGGCAGTATGTTCAGCATGGATCGGTTGGACTGACAGTCCTGTTTTCATGTTGTATGACTCTGACTGACGCTATGGAGCAGGCAGCTGGTTGGGATTAACAGCCGCGTTGACATCATAATCGAACACCTGATGGGATATATAATCCTGCTGGAGTCTCCGGAGGTTGGTTTGCTCAGTCATCCCTTCCCACACACGGGACTGGTGAACGGTCTCTCCACAGTGTTACTGATTAAATGAGATTCCATTTCTATGGTGAATTAACTCTCTTCCAGCAGTTCCCACATTGCCCTGCTTTCTCTGTGGTATCAGTGTCCTTTTTTTCTACACAGGGTGAACGATCCTTTTAAATTGTGTCCACACAGATAAAAATCCTGTTTTCCATGTTGTGAATGTGTTTTCATTCTTCCTCATTCACCCACAGGGTCTGAGAATCACTGGTGATGACAACATTTATTCTTTGCCCCTCGTTTGTTGCTGTCTGGCTACACCACAAACCCGGATGTGATCCCAGCCACGGGTGTCTGTCTGTGGGCAATCTACACATTCTCTTTGTGTTTGCGTTTTTATTTCTCCCTCTGACAAAAGATGTGCCAGTTACAGGGATCAACAATGGGAAATGCAGGCTTTTGGGACAGGGAATACCGTGGGGTCTGGTGGAATGCGCTTCGGCTGTTCCGTGTGGACTGGAAGGGCCTATTAGACTGCTTCGCCACGCGGTGGAGATTCTTGAATTAAGGGTCAGCTCATGTTTTTCTGGTCCTGGAGTCTCTCGTAGGCAGGACTGGGTGAAGATGGTTGAATCCCCTGCATCAGGGACATGAATGAATGGGATTGCAGGAAATTAAAGTCATGATCTCTGTTCCTGAGGTCAGGCTTGTATTTCATGTTTTATTTGTCGAACGTAAACATCAAAATTTCCGGTGTCCCAACCCCCAAGGATGACTAGTTTAAAATATCACCGCCAGCAGCACCTTCTCCAGGTTGAAGTCTTGACTGTGTGGAAGAAACTGAGCTGATGTGAGCAAATGTAGCTGCCACCGCCAGTGTCGGAAACACAGACCCAAACAGCAAAATCATCTTTGCAGCAAAACCATTGCAAAGTTAAGGGCTCAACACGCTCCAACTTGTGCCACTCAGCTGTCTTAGAAAGATGCTCCGGAAATCGCTATGATAGTGTAAACGGGGACAACCATTGCCTTGAGCAGGAGCACACTCAATCGAGGAATTTCTTGCGCCCCTATACCATCACAGAAGGACAGGACGCTCACCTATTGCATCACTGGAACCAGAGAGTAACTCCGCGCGTACATTCCCATCCCCATTTCCGGTTGGATCTGGGCGGCTGTGCTGATGTTAAGCTAAAATGCTATTGAAGCATACATTTCAACAATATCCTGTACTGTCCCCCGAGTCTTTGATGTTTTGTCGAAATCGATCGATCTCATTGTCATTCAAGGGATCTCCACAGTCTCTGAGGACATCGAACTGAAAGATTCAGCTCATTCTCAGTTCCCACATGTCTGTCACTGTTCGCTCAGTACTGATATTGTACATTTGCTGTTCTTCCGAACATTTCCTCTTCTAGTATACTTATTGCTGCTTGCAAGCATCCAGTTCAATGGTTGCTGTGATCGTGGTTGTCGGTATTTTGCATTGTGACCACAGCAACCTCGATTTGAAACCAAATCACGGCACTAATTGTTCTCTCCGTTGTCCTTTTTGTGACACATGCTCAGAAATTAATTGTTTTACCTTCAAATTCCACTCTCTTACATCTCTGCGTTTCATATATCAGGGTTAAAACACGCCCGTTGTCAGAGATTCCATTCCTTCCCACGATCATTAAACCTCCTTTCTGTCCCTCCTCCCATTTCTCTGAGGCAATGCACAATCTATCACTCTCTTTCACATTCATACTGTTCTGTCTGTGCTGCTGCTGCGGTCACTGTTGTTGGGTGAACGTGCCCCAATCCCACCATCGGGGCCTTCAAACAAGTCGATCCATTTGGATACCGCGGTTGTGAAATCAATCCCCATGTAGCAGCTTTTACTGACAATGGCCAGAGACAATTGTAGCGTCAGGCTCATGGAAAATACCCAGAGCGGTTTTGGTGAAAAGACATTTTATTGTTCAAGATTAGCTTTGTGGCTTTCTGTGTTGGTCTTGTGGTAATTTCATAGGACTGATGATCCAGAGACCGAGGTAATAGTCTGGGTACTCGGGCTTGAATCTCATAATGCCATGATCGTCAAATTTGGATTCAATAAATATCTGCATTGAAGAATCTAATGACTACTATATATCCAATGACAATGGTTGATTAAAAAAAATCTGTTTCATTAATGTTATTTCGGGATGGAATTTGCTATCCTTACTTGGTCTGGGCTGCATGTGACTTCAGATTCGTAGCAATATGGTTGACTCTCAACTGCCCTCTGGGCAATTTGGAATGGGTAATAAACTCTGCCCAGCCAGGATCGCCTTCATACTAATCCAGAAATTTAAAAAACAAATGCTCATTAGCCTCAAGCAAGAGCGTTGCGTGCAGTCTTGCAAGTCACATTATAGCAGGGATGTGATCACACTGAGAACATTACAGGAGATATTTACCGGGATATTGTTTGGGCTGAAGAGTTTCAGTTTGGAAGAAAAACAGGACAGAGTGGAGTGTTTGTGGCAGTGCAAAGGAGATGGAGACAAGACATGAGTGAGTTAGGGTATGGACAGGGTTGACTGAACGAGTTTGCCATCGATGGAGGGATCGATCAGCAGGGGCCAGAGATTTAAGGAGAAAGACAGAAAGGTTTGAGAAGATGTTCGAAAAATCTTTATCAGCCAGCGGGGGGGTTGGAATTTGGAATACACTGTCTGCATTGTTCAGAGCGGCAGGGAGCCTTATAACCTGAACAAATATTCAGATGTGAACTTTTGATGCCAAGACAAATCAGGCTGTGGGGTAAGCATTCTGAAATAGGATTCAGTTCATTAGGCATTGTTTTTGACAAGTGTTGCCACAATTGGTGGAAGGGCCTCCTTTGACACTCTTGTCCTCGGTAGTATAATGGTTCATATCCCCGCTTGTCACAGGGCTCAATTCTCCACTGGGCACGATGTAAATATTTTAAAATTGTCGCTCCATTTCCAAGGGCGGGTATTGATACCTGTCCTTCCATTCTCGATGGGTCATGTCACAGGAAGGACAGTGCTGCCTGAATCAGTGTGGGAAAGGGCTGCAGCTCTCAGGGAGGCAGTGTGTCAGTGAAAGTGCAAACACGTGACCTCTGCAAACTGCACCTTTTTACTGTGTTGGAATGAAAAGCATTTGACAGGCTTGTTCCGGATTGAGGGTGTTTATTGGAAGCAGGAAGGTGAGGAAGGAACAGCGTAAAAGCGTTCAAATATGAGTGTAGAAACATTTCCCGCAGCACGAATCAGATTGTAAAGCGCAGAGTAGTGTTTCGATACATTGAATTTGGGTTGATTTGCTTTGATGAGGCTGAGTTACCAGGATATAAAGCCATTAAGAATGATACAGGTTTTGCTCACAATGATGGAACATTGGCTCAGTAATTCGCATTGCTGTTTGGTCTGAGGGTTATATTGATTGGCCAAGTTAAATTGCCCTCTCGTGTCCAGGGATTGAATTAAGTAAATTAAGTGAATTAGCCATGGATAACGCGGGGACAATGCCAGAAGTCACAGGACGCCAGGTTATAGCCCAACAGCTTTTTTTTTTATATCATAATGGGGAGGGTTGCCCCTTCTTCTGGTGAAATATAAAGAAATGGGGAGGGGAGCTAGGTCTGGGTGAGATGCTCCTCAGTGTGTCGACACCGGATTGATTGACTGAAATGCTCTCTCTGCACTGTAGGATTCTGTGAGCCTCTCGGAGAGGGTTATGACGGTGTTTGCTGGGGTGTAAAGCCATTAGAGACGATGCTGAGACGGGATGTACTGAGGATGAGATTTTATTCACTTGTTGTCTTCGAAAATTTAGAACAGTTATCCCTGAACCAAGAAAGACTTAATTGGGGGGGTGGGGGGTTCATGTTTTGAGATGTTTTGGACAGAGTAAATAGGAGGAAAATTCCATATTTCAATTGAGTAAACGTCTAGACGTCAGACATTCAAAACCTTTGATAAAACCTTTGAAGGACAAAGAAATGATGAGAGCAGAATCGCTGTTACTCCGAGAATCTGTTTTTCAAAATATTTGGAAAGGCACATTTGGTGACATACAAGGAAAAAAATTCACAAGGAGAGAGACAGCGTGTGGCTAGGGTGTGGTGTAGTCGGTCGGAAGTTGCGGGGAAACAATGTCTAAGTGGGTTGACTTTAAATGTAAAGAATTTCGTGAACGTGTGCAGCTGAATAAGATTCGATTCCAAAACCTCTGGATTTCGAAAGATTTGGCATGATATTCTACCTGAAGCATTGTGAATGGAACTGAGTGGATTTTTCTTATTGTGAAGGGAAGATATTACATAATGAATAAGAAGTGACCAGTTGCTTGGAGAGCGACTTACTGCTTTAATCACATGCGATAAGGATGTGAGGACAAATACCATGATGTTTGGTCCATTTAATACTCGGTGAATCTGCCAAAGCAACGAGCAACAAAACTGGTGGATTTTCTTTTGCACTTTAACCCTCTGATTTTCTAAGCAGTATTTTCCTAAAGCTGAAATAAAGTCTGAGCAAATTTGAATGCAACATTAATCGTTCCAATGAGATAAATCTAATTCACTTGTGATTATTACAATGAACATTGTGAGGTTGCAGCAAAATTAAAATGAAACGAACAAAACAGTGTTTCTTGCGATTTAATCCAATTCAGGTTCAGCCATATGAGAAAGGCCATTGAGCCACAACATCACCTTTATTTCCCTCTCCATGGCTGCTTCTTGACGTGAAAGAGAAAGTGACTGAAGAAATTATGAGTCAAATGTAGATGTGATTATGAGGGAAAATTCTTGTTCTCTGTTTCATTCCGACACAGTTCTGACTCAGAATGTATCAATGACAGCTATTCATTCTGACGAACATGGCGATTTGTTGGCATTTGCTGTTATTATAATTCAGGTGCAAGCAGAATCACAATGGTGTGGATTTGAGTCCGCTCTGCAAATTTCTCATCCTTCACTTTCACCACATATAACCTGATGAGGTGACATGTAACCACTCTACAAAATGTGCTGAGAAGACTGAATGATTGTGGTGGTGGGTTATTACACCACTGTGCTCCGCATTCACGAGTTCGAGTCACACTCTGGTTGCTAACTTCACAAACCGCTCCAGCAGTTTTTATTGGCACCTCACACGTCTGGTATAGAATGGATAGAGAATCTTGTTCTTGCCCTTCACTGCACGGGAGATTCACGAATAATCGGCATCACATTAAAGTCGAAATGAAGAGTGAGAGCAGTCATTCTATTCAATTGTAGATTAACTTGGTGTAATGAGAAAGAACGCATTTTTCTTTCCGCCCCACATTCCATCTCGTCTTTCTATGAATTTGCATCGAAAGAATGAGAAACAAATAACAATAGATCGGGAGCACAAGTTTATCCAGTGGGGAGGGGGGGGGGGGCGCATGAGTATCTTAACCTAACACTTCACACAATGATCTGATCAGTAATTCAAACAGTGACTCGGAATTGGAAACACAGAAAACTTTGCAATGAAACGAACCTTTCATTCTTTCACAAATTTCTGCTGTGTGTGAATCATACAGCGATCCATCATCCAGCGTGATCACTGACTTGCCAATTGTATAAGGTCTACCAACTTTCTTCAGCTTTCACAACTTATGTATGCAGCCACCTGTGCTGTGCCCAGTGTCATTTGTTATCCCCAGGTCACAGTACATTTCGTCTTCCTGAGCTTATGAGCCTTGTTCCTGATCTGTCTGATCAGTTTAATAAACCTTTTCTATCACTTCATCCCATCCCCCCACAATTCTGAACTTATTAATAAAATAATGCGTTTGACAAAATGTTAAACAAATGGGAGTTTGCCATTCAGCCCATGGAGTCTGCCCCACCATTCAACGAACTCATGTTTGATCTGATAATCTTTAACTCCTTTCTGCCCACTTACCTCGTCAAATTTTCATCATCTTTCTGATTAACTATCTGGCACAGTTTGAAAACACCCAACAACACTGATGGCACAGATTGTTTGGCCGCTGAGCAAAGAGATGACTCCTCATTTCTGAATTAAATGGGCAATATCTAATTCTGAGATTATGTCCTCTGGTGCTCTCCTCACAGCATGGGGCAAACCATCTGCCCGTATCTACCCTGTCAAGATTCCACAAATATTGAACGTTTATGTTTCGTGTTATATGTTTAGAGAGCACCCCTCCACCTCCTTTGTTTCGAGGAGAATAATCCCAGCCTAACCAATCATTCCACGAAGGTCTATTTTATAGAGTTGGCAACATCCTCGTAAATCTCTGCTGTCCCTTGCAGCGTCCTTAAATATTCTTAAGACATGTGGAGAAATTTCGGTGATGAAATGGGTTGGAATTTCGGCCGCAGACCAAATACAGCAACGATAACTCTGACAAATCAGAATCTAATCATATTCGATTGTCATTTGATGGCTTCATTGTAGCTGAATTCCTCCGTGTAATCGTCCTGACAGCTAGTGTTTTGGAGAAATGGAACCTGATCGCGCATAAAAGAAGTCGACGACAAAAATATGTCCGTCGGTCGACTTTGTTTGATTATTAACTCAACCCTTGTCTCCGTGAAGCCTACATCGTCCACAAAGCACAAATTAGATGTTGAACAGAACTCTCTCCATTTGCCTAGGTGGGTGCCGCTGAAATACCACTGAAGGAACTGGAAACCCTCCACGACAACACAGTCACTTACTGTATATTGTTCAATGCCTGAATATTTATTCACTTCACTGCTGAGGCACAATTGCAGCAGAGTGCACCACCTAGAATATTCACTGAAGTAAGTCATCCAGGCTTTGTTGACAGAACCTTCAAAGCTCAAAGACTGTACCGACTATAATGACAAGGTTGAAGATGCACTGAAACGTCACCATTTATGAATTACCCTCCAAGGCACATACTGGCATGACTTGGAGAGGAAGCAGTGGTAAATTCATTGAGTGGTGAAGCGGTCTTGATGGGCAAAGAGTTATACTCGAGCCCTCCACATTTCATTTTACAATTTTGAAAAATGTTGTTTATCGCATTGAACAGACTTGTGCTCATTCCTTCAGTTGTTTCCAAAACTGGCGTTTGCTAAAGATCGAATATCATTCTCAGACTGTGGTACAACTGATCTCCCTGCCCAACAATCTTCAGAGATCTGTGAATATCTACTCCAAAATCTCTTTGGTCCTGTACACTACTCAGAATCCTCACTGCTATTGTTTCAACTCTCCAAATTCATTACCACTTATTGGTTTGGATTCAATTCCATTCGCCGTTTTTCCTTTCCACCTGATTGATACATCCCTGCGATCCCTGATATTATTCATCACAGTCACCAAGACGACCAATTGTTGCATCATCTGTAAACATCTAAACGTGACTCCTACAACTATGTTTGAATTATTGATCTACATCAGGAAACAGTGGTACTCCACTGGAAACAGGCATCCAAGCATTGTTCATTGCTGGATGGGATGAACACCTGCAATAACAGCAGAATCGGACCCTTGCTATCTTTTGTAAACCAGATTGCAACTCTGCAGGTTGGTCTCCTGACTGATTCCTTCTCACATAGGGGAGTGGTGAATGACCTGCCCACATTGTGACTGAGGAAGTGAGTTTACATTTCAGCGGGTAATTAAATCCCTTCCTACAGACCCCGTCCACATGGACCTGACTTCATGGAGGCGTAGGTATTCTTGTGTCTATTTAGTTTGGATAATCAGCTGAATTTGAGACCATGCTGAGACGATTCCCAATTTTCCCTGTCATCCATGTATCTTTTTTATCCTTCCTTATTCTCCACAGGAGTGAGACCATCATAGTCTGAACAGCATTTGTTGTTCATCCTTAACTCTCCTTGAACTGAGTCAGAGGGAATGTATGGGTGAACCGTACTATTGTGGGTCTGGAGTTAGATGTTGGCAGGTCTCTTTAAGGACGGCAGATTTCCCTTTTGAAGGGATATGAATGAATGGGTTTTCAGCAAATTAAAAATTTTTGTCAGCCTTCCTCTGAGCGGGTTTATATTCCAGATTTTATTCATCGAATCTAATTACCAGCAGCTGCAATGTTCCAGTCTCCAAGGGTTGCTCGCCCAAATATCGCCATTATATTTACAGATGACACGAAGTTTAGTGGAGTAGCAGAAAGCATAGTGGACTGTCAAAGAATGAAGGAGAATATAGATGGGGCAGTTGAGCGGAGAAGAGGCAGATGGAGTTGAATCCAGGCAAATGTGAGTTGATGCGTTTTGGGAAGTCTAATTCCTGGACAGATGCATGTGTAGGAAGAGTGCAGAGGGATGCTTTGGAATTGGGTGATAGGTTTAGACAATGGATTTGGATCAGCTCAGGCTTCGACATCCAAAGGGTGTGTTCCTGGGCTGTAAATTTTCTCTGTTCTTTGTTCTTCTTTGTTCACTACTCTGTCAACTTCATGCTACATTGCTGCATCTCAGAGAATGATATTGTCAATTCTAATTTTCACAGAGGGAATGAGAATATGACATGTGGCTGTGTCGGAATGAAAGTGATGTACGCTGGTCTGGAGTGTTTACTGGGAGCAAGTGGCTGATGTGGAGATGATCAAAAACAGCTCTTACTGTCGAAGTAACAAAACAGCGCATTGTTAAGGAAAATTTCAGAGAATGCTTTCAATTCATCGATCTCTTGCTGAAGGCTCCAGCACGCTTCAGCTGATCCAATCTGTAGTGCGGGTTAATGCTGGTGTTGTATCCTAATACAACAATTATGCTCTTCGTCCCCGCCTTTGACCAGGAGCACTCCCAGCTTTGGCATTTCTTTCGCCTCGGTGCCATCATAGAAGAACCAGGTGCTCATCTTCAAGCCAATCAATCCATTTCGATACTATGGTTGTGAGATCAATTCTCATGTAACAGCTTTTACCACATGGACCAGAGATTATTCGAACATCAGGCTATGGAAAAGGACACAGGGCAGCACTGAGGAAAAGAAAATTTATTAGAAAATACTTCTGTCTGTGGACTTCTACATCATTTATTCCACTTGCTCATTTAGCTCTGTCTTGTCTATTGTGTGCAGTTCTGCAATTCGCATTATAGAACGGGCATGAAAGCACTGGAAATGATGCAGGAGTGATTTAACAGGATATTGTCTGGGTAGAAGAGTTTCAGTTGTGAAGAGAAATTGGACAGACTGGAGGCGTTTTTCTTAGAGTCGAAGAGATTGAGAGGAAACATGATTGAAATGCATAAAATAATCAGGAATATGAATGGCATAGACTGAAATCAATGTTTTTCTTTGATGGTAAAATCGATCACGGGGGGAGGGGCAGAGTGGCATAGATTTAAGGATAGAGGAGGAAAGGTTTGAGTGAATGTGCAGACAAATGTCTTGAAACAGCCGTGGGTTGAAATCTGGAACTCATTGCATGCAAAGGTTGCAGAGGCAGAAATCCTCAGAACTTTCAGAAGTTTTCCGATGTGAATTTGTGATGCCAAGACATACAAGGCTATAGGCCAAGTAATTTTAAAAAGTGTTCCGATAGTTAAGCGAATGTTAATTTCCAGTATTAACACATAGGCTTATTTTTGCATAGAATTCCTGGGTAGTACCACCGCCTGTCACTGCGTGAGGTCGGGTTCAATTTGCTTCCAGGACAGGCGCTTGCATATTGGGAGGTCTCAGTGGATAGAACTGCACCATTCAGCGTCAGAAATCCGCCTTCGATTCAAGTCTTGTGTGACTGACTGTGTGGAATTTGCACACTCCTACTCTCTCTCTCTCTCCCGTGTGAGATTCCTCTGGCTGCTCTGATTCCTTCCCACAATGCAAGTGTGTGCAATTCGGGTAAATGGCAAACAAAATCTGAATGGACTGTAAGTGCTGGAAATAAGAGACAAAATTCAGAATTGCAGGTCGGGGAAAACAGAATGACCATTTCGGGTCAACAGACCCTTCGTAGGACCTGATTTTAATTCTCAATGTTAATTCTGATTTCTCTCCACTGATGCTGCCTGACTCGCTGAGCTTTTGGAGTAATTTCTATTTTTGTAGGTACACCATAAATGCTGGTTAAGAAAGATAGAGTGGAGAGTGTGAATCTCTTCCATGGCACAGTGCAGACTCAACTGGCCAAATGGTTTCTGTATGCACTGTGTCTAATTCCATTAACTCTGAATCTATAAGTTTTTGTCCTTTTTTTAGTCTTTGGTTTTCACGTCTCTCCTGTCATGTGAATTGCAGAGCAGGACAATCGACGGTTCGGACATAAGCCACCACCAAAACTTTACCACCTGACGCCTGGAAGATGAACGCCTCGTATTCTGCCTTGGGACCCTGCAACTACACGGGATAAATGTGGATTTCAGCGGCTTCCTCATTTCCCCTCCCCCACATTATCACAGTCTGAAACATCCAACTCAGCACTACCCTCCGGACCTATTCATCTCTACCCCTCTGACTTATCACCTTCTCCCCTCCTCCATCCACCATTTGCTTTCCCGGCTACCTTGCACCCAACCCCAACTCCCTCAATTATCTCTCAGTCCCCACCCTCACGCCTCATTCCTGATGAAAGATTTATGCCAGAAACGTCGATTCTCCCGTTCAATGGATGCTGCCTGACCTGCTGTACTTTTCCAGCACGACACTATTGCCATGGCGAAGATAGACAAGCTCAGTTCAGGCTCTTTATCTGGGAGCGGAGAAGGCGAAGTGAGGAAGTGATTAAGGTGCACATTAAGGGGATCGGTATGTGTGATAGGAATGAACTTCTTATGGGAAGAGTTAACATCCAGGGTTTTCTGTTAAACGCAAGGGAGAGAGGATGTTCAGATGAGATATAGGAAGAACGTTTCCACTCTGCGAGTATTGTATAATTGGAAATCACTGTTTGAACGTGTGGTAAAGCTATGAGTCATCAAAACATTTCAGGAGTATTTAGCCGAATACTTGAGAAGCGAGAGCACTCTTGGATAAGGTCCAGTTACTGGAAAGTGGGGTGAAGATGTTTGATGAAAGATCGCAACACTGCACAAAAAATACAGAGCATGAAAGCATGGGAAGGTTAAAGGCAGGGAAACGACTGGCAATCTGTTACAAGGCGTCTCCGGAATGCTACATTTATCAAAAGGTCACTGTGGCAGGATGGGATAAGTGTAGTGGAATGGTCCTACACCAATTAGCAGAGTCAGACTTCGGCTGAAAGGTTACTATGGCAGGCTGAGATAATAACAATTAGTAAAGTCAGCCTCGCCTACTAAATATTATCATGGCAGTTTGGGAAACGTCGTGACAGTACATACTTAGGACATGACTTTAACTAATTAATTGATAATAGAGTCAGCCTGCTTGAGACACTTGTAGCAGGATATGACATTAAATATCCAATTAGTAGTTAGTAGAGTCCGCTTGGGACAGGACAACATTGTGATAGATGGGGGAGCTAAATATCTAATCATGACAGGTTAGTCTGGGATGGAGGTTCATTGTAGCACAGGTGGCAGTAGAATACTTAATAGTTACAGTAGAATAAATTAGGAAAAACAATAGTGGCAGAAGTAGAACTATAATGGGAATTATCACCATTGGTTTATTGTATAGCTGGAGTGAGGTAATTCTGACTAACACAGTTGGCATTCTGATAAGCTAACAATACATGATTAAAGAAAAAGGTATAAAGTGATGGAGTTTAATTCAGATGCAGGTGAGGTGCTGAATTTTGGGAAAGCAAATCTTAGCAGGACTTATAGACTTAATGGTAAGACCCTAGGGAGTGTTGCTGAACAAAGAGACCTTGGAGTGGAGGTTCATGGATCCTTGAAAGTGGAGTCGCAGGGAGATAAGATAGTGAAGAAGGTATTTGGAATGCTTTCCTTTTTTGGTCAGAGTGTTGAGTACAGGTGTTGGGAGGGCATGTTGCGGCTGTACAGGACATTGGTTAGGCCACTGTTGCAATATTGCGAGCAATTCTGGTGTCCTTCCGATCGGAAAGATGCTGTGAAACTTGTAAGGGTTCAGAAAAGATTCACAAGGATGTTGTCAGGGTTGGAGGATTTGAGCTATAGGGAGAGGCTGAAGAGGCTGGGGCTGTTTTCCCTGGAACTTCGGAAGCTGAGGGGTGACCTTATAGATATTTTAAAAATTATGAGATGCATGGAAAGGATAAATAGACAAAATATTTTCCCTGGGGTTCGGGTAGTCCAGAACTAGAGGGCATAGGTTTAGTGTGAGAGGGTTAAGATATGAAAGAGACCTCAGGGGTAAACTTTTCACACAGAGGATGGTACGTGAATGGAATGAGCTGCCAGAAGATGTGGTGGAGGCTTGTACAATTGCAACATTTGAGAGGCATGTGTCTGGGAAGGGTTTGGAGGAATATGTTCCGGGTGATTGCAGGTGGGACTAGACTGGTTGGGATATCTGGTCGGCATGGACAAGTTGGACAGCAGTGTCTGTTTTGATGCTGCACATCTCAATGACTCTATGACTCTATGCCATGGACCCTGAGGTTCGTGCGAGTCAAAAAATTGTTTTCTGAATGTCACTGTATTTGTTTGCCAATAAAAGATCTCCTTGAAAAACTCCCCATCTCCTGGTGATTGTCGACATTTTCTCTCTGACAACCGCAACTTTGGGTGCAGTAAAATTGTGGCGAGTGCAGCTCTGTGGCGCAATGGAAAGCGTGTTAGATTTCTACAAATTTGGGAACTTTGCAATTCAATGTTTGTGGGTTTGAACCGCACTAGAATTGGAGTTAAATTCAGTTTTCAGCTGAACCGTTGAGCGTTGTGCTGATTCATCGCCAATTCCTATCGTCTGGAGTTCTCATCCCTGCTCCTGACCAGAGGAAACTCATTACCTTCTTGGTTGTGAGTTTTTAAAGAATCATGTCGTTTGAAACATGATCAGACCAGAATCAGATGCTCATCGGCAAAACCTGCAAATTTCGTGCAGAAACCCACTGTGCAACGTGTTCTTGGATGTCCGAATGGTGAAGATTATTGACGGATGCAATATGTTTCATGTTACCTGTATGAACAGAAATTTTCGATTGCTTAAATGTCTTTATCGCATTGTATGACAGGTTGTTGTGGATGAGCTGGGCAAAGACATTGACATGTTTGGTCAGCCATTATCATATCAAACGGCGGGTAGACAGTGAGAGAATTAATCCCACGCTGTTGGTCTCATTTTTCTCACAAACCAGTTAGTCAGCGAACTGAGGTAACCGACTTCCATTCAATGCAGAGCTAAACCAAACAGATCAGTGCATTTGAATTATATAATATTTCATGTAGAATGAGCTGCTGCACCTTCCAACTACATTAGCTCTTCTTACACTTAACATTTTCAATTGCAGGTGTTATGCAATTTCTTTCCTATGAATGTTAACCACTTCCAGAGTGTTTCCCTTTTGCACCCCCACCCAGACAGCCCAGAATCACTGTCGCTGTTTAATTCACTCCTTGTGTGCCTGCACGCGCTTTTCGAATATTCTGGAATCAGCTCCGAAAATGTTTTTATTTCTGAAAATTCATCTCCGAATGCAGTAACTCTCAGAATATAAAATGCCTGACCAAAATTATTTCCCGTGCCCTGCTGGGTTTGAAGTTCTAACGTCTAGTTTCCACTCACTGAAACGAGGAAACTTCCCTCATATTTACTCTTAAGATCTTCACATCAGCTGGATAACCTCTATTCGAACACAACTAAGTCTCTCCTGATTTCTCCCGTATTATTCTTTATCTATGCCATCATCCCATTAAAACGCCTCTTTTCTTTTCTGGTGGCTTTATCTCCCAGTAAACCTCATTTCCTTCATTTCGAACAACATGGAATCATGGGCGTGTCATTCCTAATGTCTTCGTATTTCAGTAAATGGTGCCCGTGTCATTATTCATGTCCTTCTATCCCTGCAAATTTCAACCTGAGAAAGGATGCTGGGTCGAATTCAATGCATAAAAACTCACCACTAAGCTGTGCAATCTTATTACCGAAGCAGGAAAGGTGGAAGCAATTTCAATTACAGCTGCAACAGAATCGGGTCAAATCGCAGTCACATGCTTGACTGTTGTTCTTATAGTTATTTCTTCTCTACGTGGGCTGAAGTTACACAGTGAGGGATCAATTACTATTGCCAGACATACATAAGGGGGCGTATGAAATGCTGAAGTTGTGAGACCAGAGCAGGTTTTTATTGACATAGACCATTCACTGTTCGAACATCAGTCTTAGGAATTAGACAGAGAGCGATTTTGAGCAAAATTTGAGCAGGGACATTTACGCCATGACGTAATACCAAATTATGTGGTTACTTTGTTGTTTACCTCATTTGTGTGTTTTGCCTCATTGAGGATTTTGAAGTTATCCTCTCTATACAAAAGTTTCGTGCTTTTGCACCATTATACAAAAGATGCAGTGCAATAACACCCAATGCTGTTTCAGTCCACTTGTACAGATATTGACCCCTGGAAACAGCACTATGCACTCGCCTCGAGTCTAGAAAATAATTTGCTACATTCCCATTCTTAATGCTCTTTTCATTACATTGGCTTCTGTTCTTCACAGAACCTGATTCAGCAGATCTTGTCACTGAGTCATTACTTTGGATGTGTTCAGATCATGTGAGCAGAATATCACAGTCCATAACCCAGAAGTCAGACCATACTCAGGGAACCGTACTCTGCTCTAGATCATTTCATGAACACCAGGAAGGAATATCTATGATCTTCAAAATTTACTCACCTGTTTTTCAGAAGCAAGGTAAACAATTCCAGGTTTCTGCTTTTGTTGTCACACCGACAAGGTTGTAATTGCTGGAACCAGTTGAGACTGTCCGCTCTTCCATATCAATTTTCTCCCCAGGAAGTGTTAAGATGATGGTCTGAATGGGATTCTTCAAAAAAGAAGAATCTTTTTATCGATTGATTTCTGGTTTAGGGCCGACCAGGCTTCCGCTGGTCCTCTACGCTAGCGCTGATCACAGCAGTTTCCCGCAGTCTTCAGCGTTTTTGTAGCAAGTACCTTCGAGGATGACATCAAAAGATATTTGCTGTTACTGTATGATACTCTACCAATAGAGACAGCTCTATCAATGGAGGCAGCTCAGTCCGCTGGGATGGGAAAATTTCTGCAGTGTGTCCTGCGGATCAGATACAATGCACTTTATCATTCAGATCATACAGAGTGAGAGTGCTCGAAAAGGCAAAGCGAGATTTCCCCACATGAGTTTATTGTAGGTGGAACAATACCAGTGGCATTACCCGAACCGAGGAAAGAACAGTCTCAGAAGTCCATTTGGCAAGTTTACTTTTCAGACTCTGGTCACCATGCTCCACGAGCCCTGCAGCTTGTGGGCAATAAGCACAATGAAGTTGGTGGTGGATCCCAAAATGAAAGTATAATTCTTCATTAATATGTCCAATAAAATGGGGGTGAGGGTGGAGGGTGGCATTGTCAGAAGGTAGACAATATCAAATACCAAAGCAGGTCATAATCTCCTTGAGTAAAACATTTACAACAGTTTTAGCAGTAGTGTTGGAAGTGGGGTAAGCTTGAACCCATCAAGGAAAAGAAAATCTACAATGACCAAAACATAATTATAGTACTGACACTTTTGCAACTCAATGAAGTCTTTAAACATCTTTTGCAGTTGGCATTAGGTGGTCAGAGGTCGACTCACACTTGTCAGAGAACGTAGAACATAGAAAGTACAGCACAAAACAGGCCCATTCATCCACGATGTTCTGCCGCGATTTAATCCTAATGTAAAATATAATAACAACCTACACACCCCTCAATTCACTGCTATCCATGTGCAAGTCTAGAAGTTGCTTAAATGTCCCCAATAACTCTGCTTCCACCACTACCACTGGTAACGTATTCCATGCATTCACAGCTCTCTGTGTTAAAACAAAAAACTACTTCTGATATCTCCTTTATACCTTCCTCCTAATATCTTCAAACTATGAGTTCTCATACCAGTCAATCTTGTCCTGGGGAAAATACTCTAGCTATTGACTCTATCTATTCCTCTCATTATTTTGTACACCTCTATCAGGTCTTCTCTCTTCCTCCTTCTCTCCAGAGAGATATCCGAGCCTATTCAACATTTTTTTCATAAGCCAAGCCCCCCAGTTCAAGCAGAATCCTGGTAAACCTTCTTTGCAGCCTCTCCCAAGCCTCTGTATCTTTCCTACAGTAGGGCAACCAGAACTGGACACAATATTTCAAGTATTACTTCACCAGGGACTTGTAGAGCTGCAGCAAAACGTCACAGCTCTTAAACTCTGTCCCCCCGTTGATGAAAGCCGAAACTCCATATGCTTTCTTGACAACCTTATCCACTTGTATTGCAACTTTGAGGGATCTATGTACTTGCACATCCAAATCCCTCTGTTCCTCCACACTGCCTTAAATCCTATCTTTAATCCTATATTCAGCATTCGAGCTCCACCTTCCAACATGCATCATTTCGCATTTATCCAGGTTGAACTCAATCTGCCATTTCTCAGCCCAGCTCTGCATTCTGTCTATGTCGCGCTGCAGCCTACAGAGCCATTTATACTATCGCTGACACCTCCAAACTTTATGTCATCTGCAAATTTACTAACCCTCCCCTCAACCTACTCATCCAAGTCATTTAAAAAAAACTGCATAAAGCAGAGGCACAAGTACAGAACCCTGGGAGACCCCACTCAACACTGTCGTCTAGGCAGAATACTTTCTATCTACAGCCACTCTCTGCCTTCTGTCAGCCAGCGAATTCTGTGTATATCTGTTTAATGCCTGGAAACAGAGTGTTGATGGAGGGTTGTCTGTTTATGTCTGATTAATGGTCGGTGATAGGGTGTGGTGCAGGGTTGTGTGTGTTTTTCTGTATATATCTGCTTAATGACAGGAGACAGACTGCTGGTGGTTGAATGCTGTGTGTGTGTATTTATGTGCATATCTGCTCAATGGAAGGAAAACAGGGCAGTGGTGGAGGGTTGTGTGTGTGTGTGTTTCTGTGTATATCTGTTTAATGGCACGAGATAGGGTTGTCCTGGAGGGGTGTGCGTGTGATTCTGTGTATGTCTATTTAAGGGCTGGAGACAGGGTGGTGGTGTGTGTGTTTCTGTGTATATCTGTTCAGTGGCAGGAGACAAGGTGGTCATGAAGTGTTGTGTGTGTGTTCCTGAAAATATCTGCTCAATGGCAGGAGGCACGTTGTTCATGGAATGTTGTGCTTGTATGTGTGTTTCTGCGTGTATCTATTTAATTGCAGGAGATAGGGTGGTCGTGGAGGATTGTGTTTGCATGTGCGTTTTTGTGTATATCTGTTTAAGGGCAGTAGGCAGGGTGTTCGTAGAAGGTTGTGTGTGTATATTTCCGTGTATAACTGTTTGATGAGAGGAGACATGGTGGTCAAGGAGGTTTGACTGAGTGTGCATGTGTGTTTCTGTGCATATGTGCTTAATGGCACTAGACAATTTGGTGTGTGTATGTTATTGTGTATATCTGTCCAATGGCAGGAGGCAGGGTGTTCATGGAGTGTTGTGCATGTGGGTGTTTCTGCGTATATCCTTTATAATGGCAGGAGACAGGGTGGCGGTGGAGGATATATGTCTGTGTTTCTGTGTCTAAGTGCTTATTGGTAGGAGACACGTTGGTGGTGGAGGTTTGTGTGCCTGTGTTTCTCTGCATATCTGTAAAATGGCAGGAGACAGGGTGGTGGTGGTGGAGGGGTATGTGTGTGTTTCTGTGTATATCCGTTTAATACCAGTAGACAGAGTGTTGGTGGAGGGTTGTCTGTCTGTTTGTTTTTTTTTCTGTGTCTGTCTGTTTAATGCTGGTGTTAGGGTGGTTGTGCAGGGATGTGTATGTTTTTCTGTAAGTATCTGCTTAATGACGGGAGACCGACTGGTGTTGGTGGAGGGTTGTGTGTGTCTGTTTCTTTGTATATCTGATTAATTGCAGGAAACAGTGTGGCGGTGGAGCGTTCTGTATGTATGTGTGTTTCTGTGTATATCTGTTTAAGGGCAGGAGACAGGGTGATGGTAGAGGGATGTGTGTGTGCTTCTGTGTATATCTGTTTTATGGGATGGAGAGAGTGTGGTGGTGGAGGGGTGTGCGTGTGTGATTCTGTGTATATCTGATGAACGGCAGGAAACGGGGTGGTGGTCAAGAGATATGTATGTGTGTGTGTTTGTGTGTTTGTGTATATACCTGCTTAAAGGCAGGAGACAGGTGGTAGTGGAGAGTATAGTGTCTGTATTCCTGTATCTATGTGCTTACTGGCAGGAGACAGGGTGGTGGTGGACGGTTGTGTATGCATGTGCGTTTTTGCGTATATCCATTTAAGGTCAGTAAGCAGGGTGTTCATAGAACATAGAATATAGATCATTATGGCGCAGGACAGGCCCTTCGGCCCTCAAGGTTGCGCCGACCTGTCATTCCAATCTGAAGCCTATCTAACCTGCGCTATTCCATGTACGTCCACTTGCTTGTCCAATGACGACTTAAATTTACTTAAAGTTGGCGAATCTACTACCGTTGCAGTCAAAGCATTCCATACCCTTACTACTCTCTGAGTAAAGAAACTACCTCTGACATCTGTCCTATATCTGTCACCTCTCAATTTAAAGCTATGCCCCTCGTGCTCGCCGTCACCATACTTGGAAAAATGCTCTCCCTGTCCATCCTATCTAATTCTCTGATTATCTTATATGTCTCTATTGAGTCACGTCTCAAACTTCACTCCAACGAAAACAGCCTCAAGTCCCTCAGACTTTCCTCAGACGACCTTCTCTCCATACCAGGCAACATCCTAGTAAATCTCTTCTGCACTCTTTCCAAATCATACTTCTTATACTTCTTATATTGCGGTGACCAGAACTGTACACAATACTCCAAGTGCGGCCGCACCAGAGTTTTGTACAGATGAAGCATAACCTCATGGCTTCAGAACTCGATCCCTATATTAATGCCTTCTTAGCAACACAGTCAACCTGGGTGGCAACTTTCAAGCATCTGTGTACCTGGACACCGAGATCTCTCTGCTCATCTACACAACCAAGAATCTTTTCATAAGCCCAGTACTTTGAATTGCTGTTCCTCCGACCAAAGTGCATCCCCTTTCACTTGTCCACATTAAACTCCATTTGCCACCTCTCAGCCCAGCTCTGCAGCTTATCTATGTCTCTCTGTAACCTCTTTCGTCACTATCCACAACTCCACCGACCTTAGTGTTGTCTGCAAATTTACTAACCCACCCTTCTACTCCCTTATCCAGGTCGTTTATAAAAATGATGAACAGCAGTGGACCCAACACCGACCCTTGCGGCACATCACTAGTAACTGAACTCCAGATGAACATTTCCCATCAACCACCACCCTCTGTCTTCTTTCAGCCGGCCAATTACTGATCCAACCTGCTATATCTCCTACAATCCCATTCCTCCGCATTTTGAACGATAGCCTACTGTGGAGAATCTTATCAAATGCGTTGCTGATATCCATATACACCACATCATCCAGTTTACTCTCATCTACCTGTTTGGTCACTTTCTCAAAGAACTCTATACGGTTTGTGAGGCACGACATAACCTTCACAAAACCGTGCTGACTCTCCCTTATCAAATTATTCTTTTCTAGATGATTGTAAATCCTGTCTGTTATAAACTTTTCCAACACTTTACCAATAACTGAAGTAAGGCTCACTGGTCTATAATTACCAGGGTTGTCTCTACTCCCCTGCTTGAATAGGGGAACCACATTTGCTATTCTCCAGTCTTCTAGCACTATTCCTGTAGACAATGACGATTTAAAGATCAATGCCAAAGGCTCGGCAACCTCCTCCCTGGCTTCCCAGAGGATCCCAGGCTAAATCCCATCCGGCCCAGTGGACTTATCTATTTTCACACTCTGTAGGATTTCTAATACCTCTTCATTGTGAACCTCATTCCCACCTAGTCTAATAGCCTGTATCTAAGTATTCTTCTCGACGACATTGTCGTTTTCTAGAGTGAATACTGTCGAAAAATATTCATTTAGTGCTTTCTCCAGCTCCTCCGACTCTTCACACAACTTCCCATTAATATTCTTGATTGCCCCTAATTTTACTCTTGTCATTCTTTTATTCCTTAAATACCTATAGAAAGCTTTATGGTTTACCCTGATCCTATCGGCCAACAACTTCTCATGTCTCTTTCTGGCTCTTCTGAGCTCTCTCTTCAGGTCTTTCCTGGCTACCTTGTAACCCTCATGTGCCCTAACTGAGCATTCACATCTCATCCGAACATAAGCCTCCCTCTTCCTCTTGACCAGAGATTCTACTTCCTTCGTAAACCACGGCTTCTGCGCTCGACAGCTTCCTCCCTGCCTGACAGGTACATATTTATCGAGGACTCTCAGGAGCGTTTCCTTGAATAAGCTCCACATTTCTAATGTGCCCATTCCCTGCAGGTTCCTTCCCCATCCTATACTTCCTAAATCTTGCCTAATCGCATCGTAACTGCCGGTCCATCAGCTGTAAATTTCGTGGAAGTTGAGTGTGTGTGTATTTCCGTGTATAACTGTTTGATGACAGGAGACAGGGTGGTCGAGGAGATTTGAGTGAGTGAGTGTGTGTTTCCGTGTATATGTGCTTACTGGCACGAGACAGTTTGGTGTGTGTGTTTTTTGTGTATATCTGTCCAATGGCAGGAGGCAGGGTGTTCATGGAGTTTTGTGTGTGCTTGTGTGTGCGTGTGTGTGTGTGTATGTGTGTGTGTGTGTGTGTCTGCATGTGTGTGTGAGTTTCTGCATATATCTTTTTCATGGCAGGAAACAGGGTGGTGGTTGAGGGATGTGTGTGTGTTTGTGTGTATATCTGCTTAAAGGCAGGAAACAGGGTGGTGGTGGAGGGTTGTGCATTGGGTTCAGTGTCTACCTGTTTAATGTCAGGAGGTAGGATGGTTATATTGGGTTGTGTACATGTGTGTCAATGTGTATATCTATTTAAGGGCTAGAGACAGGGTGGGAGTGGAGTGTGCTGTGTGTGTGTTTCTGTGTATAACTGTTTAATGGCAGGTGGCATGTTGGTGTGGAGGGTTGCGTGTGTGCTTCTGCGTATATATGCTAAATGACAGGTGACATGATTGTGTGTGAGTGTTTCTCTGTATACCTGCTCAATGGCAGGAGACAGGATGGTCATGGAGGGTTGTGAGTGTTTCTGCGTATCTCTATTCAATGTCAGGAGACAGTGGTGTTGAAGGGTAGAGTGTCTGTGTTTCTGTGTCTGTGTGCTTAGTGGCAGGGGACAGGGTGGTGGAGGATTGTGCATGTTTCTGTGTATACCTGTTTAAGGTCAATAGACAGGGTGTTCGTAGAAGGTTGTATGTGTGTTTCTGTGTATATCTGTTTAATGGCAGGTGACAGGGTGATGGTCGAGGTTGGTGTGTGTGTGTTTCTGTGTATATATGTTTAATTGCAGGAGACGTGGTGGTCCTTGAGGGTTGTGCGTGCGTTTCTGTGTATATCTGCTTATGGCAGGCAACAAGATGTTGGTCGGGGGTTTTGTGTGTGTTTGTGTGTGGGTGTTTCTGTGCATATCTGTTTAATGGCATAAAACAATGTGGTGGTTAACAATTGTGTGTTTGTGCATTTCTACGTATATCTGTTTAATCGCAGGGGACAGGGTTGAGATGGAGGGTTGTGTGTGTGTGTTTCTGTGCATGTCTGTTCAATGGCAGGAGACAGGGTGATGGTGTCGAGATTAGTTTGTGTTTCTGTTTGTATCGGTTTAATCGCCAGAGACAGTGTGATGGTGGAGGGTTGTGTCTGTGTGTTAATGTGTATATCTGATTAACGGCAGCAAACGGGGTAGTGGTGGAGGGTTCTGTATATGTGTGTGTTTCTGTGTATATCTGTTTCAGGGCAGGACACATGATGGTGGTCAAGGGTTTTGTGTGTGTACTTTTGTATATCTCTGCTAAATGGCAGCAGAATAGGGTGGTGGTGGACGGACGTGTGTGTGTTTGTGTGTATATCTGTTTAATGTCAGCAGACAGGGTGGCGGTCGAGGATTGTGTGTGTATGTGTTTTTCTATGTATATCTGTTTAGTGGGCAGGAGAAATGGTTGTGGTTCAATTGTAGAGTGCGTGTTTGTGTGTATATCCACTTAGTAGCAGGAAATAAGGTTGTGTTGGAGGACTCTGTGTGTGTTTCTGCATATATCTATTTAATGGCTGCTGACAGGGAGGTAGTGGTGATTTGTGTGTTTCTGTATATATATATATATTGAATTGCAGGAGACAGGCTGGCAATGGAGGGTTGTGTATGTGCTTCTGTGTATATCTGTTTTAGGGCAGGAGACAGGGTGATGGTTGAGGGTTGTGTGTGTGTGTATTTCTGTGTATATCTGCTCAATGGCACGAGAACAGTGTGGTGGTGGAGGGTTGTGTGTGTGTTTGTGTGTGTTTCTGTATATATCAGTTTAATGCCAGGAGACAGAGTGTTGGTGTAGGGTTGTCTGTGCGTTTTTGTTTGTGCCAGTCTCTTTAATGGTCGTTGATAAGGTGGTGGTGCAGGGTTGTGTGCGTTTTTCTGTATATATATCTGCTTAATGACAGGAGACAGACTGGTGTTCGTGGAGGGTTGTGTGCATGTGTGTTTCTGTGTATATCTGTTTAATAGCAGGAGACAGGGTGGTGCTGAAGATATGCGTGTATGTTTCTGTGTACATCTGTTTATTTGCAGGAGACAGGGTGTTGGAGGAGGATGGTGTGTGTGTGTTTCTGTGTATATATGTTTAATTTCAGGAGACAGGGTGGTGGTGGAGGGATTTGTACATGTGTTACTGTATATATCTGTTTATGGGTAGGAGATGAGGTGTCATGGAGGTTTGTGTGTGTGTGTGTTTCTGTGTATATCTGTTTAAGGACTGGTGACAGGGTGGTGGTGGAGGGTTGTGTGTGTATTTCTGTATATCTCTGTTTAATAATAGGAGAACAAGTTGGTGTTGGAGGATTGTGTGTGTGTGTTTCTGTGTATAACTGTTTAATAGCCGGAGACAGGGTGGTGCTGGAGTTTTGTGTGTGTATTTCTGGACATATCTGTTTAATTACAGGAGACAGGTGGAGGGTTGCGTGTGTGTTTCTGTGTATACCTGCTCAATGACAGGAGACAAATTGGGTGTCAAGGATTGTGTGCGTGTGTGTGTGTGTGTTCCTGTGTATATCTGTTTAATGGCAGAAAACAATGTGGTGGTGAAGGGGTTTGTGTGTGTTTCTGTGTATATCTGTTTAATTGCAGGAGACAGCGTGGTGGTGAAGGGTTGTGTGTGTGTGTTTCTGTGTATGTCTATTTAATGGCAAGAGACAGGGGGATGGTGTCGAGATGTGTGTGTGTTTCTTTTTATACCTGTTTAATTGCCAGTGAGTGTGTGATGGTAGACCATTGTGTGTGTGAGTGTGTGTGCGTGTGTTTCTGTGTAGATCTGTGTAATAGCAGGAGTCAGTGTGGTCCTGAATGATTGTGTGTGTGTTTCTGGGTATATTTGTTTAATTGCAGAAAACAATGTGGTAGTGAAGGGTTGTGTGTGTGTGTGTTTCTGTTATATTTGTTTAATGGCAGGAGACAGGAAGGTGTTTTAGAGATTTGTGTGTGTTTCTGTGTATATCTGCTTATTGTTCGGAGGCAAGGTGTTGGTGCAAGGTTGTGTGTGTATGTGCTTCTGTATATATCTGCTTGATAGCGTGAGACAACGTGGCGGTGGAGGCTTGTGTTTTGTGTTTTAGTGTATATCTGATTAGTGGCAAGAAACAGGGTTTTGGTGGAGAGTTGTGTGTGTTTCTGTGTATATCTATTTAATGGAAGGAGACAGTGTGATGATGGAGGGTTGTGTGTGTTTCTGCATATATCTGCTTATTGGCAGGAGACAGGGTAGTGGTGGAAGGTTGTGTGCTGGTGTTTCTGTCAATACAGTTTAATAACAGGAGACAGGTATTGGTGCAGGTTGATGTGCATGTTTTTCTGCATTTTACGTGAACCGTGCAATTTGCTGCAGAGACATTCACACCTGGACACGAGCCACAATGATAATAACTGAGTTGGAAACGTGTTGGAACTGAGTTGGAAGAGTGTCTATTTTTTAACGTTTTCAAGATGTCAATTTCAGCAACGCGCTATTGGAAACAGAAAGGTGAAAGGTACAATGGCTTCAACTTTCAGTACTGGATGCCACTGAGCCGCAGGAGGGGCGACTGTGACTTGTTTCTGTAGTGTAGTGGTCATCACGTTCGCCTCACACGCGAAAGGTCACCAGTTCGGAACAGCTTTGTTCTACAACTGCAGCCTTTGACATAGACAAGAATCAAGTTTTCTTGCTTACTTTCCCATCTGCAAACCTGCCTTCGAATTTGCTTGAACAAATCTGCTCTCGAAGTGAACTGCAATACAATCCCATTTAAATACTGTGGAAAGAATTGAAAATGATGATATGCGTTCTGTTTGAGAGTAGTTACACCCTTCTGATGCTTCCACGAAGCGTGCAAGCATCAGAATTCCTCAACTCGTCTGTCTGTCAAATGTATCCCAAAGTCGTCACTGAAAGACCTCATTTGGAAGGTGTCTGTCGTTATTCAACGTGCGAGAATTGGCACCAGAGGTCCTGAATCATGTTTTGGAGCAGTTCGCACGTTAGTGGATCTTTCAATCAGCAACAGCAATGGAAGAAATTACACTCTCAGAGGAACCTCTGGACCTGTGCTTTCATAGCGTCGCTAGTACTAAGGTGCGCCCCGAGACCTAAGCCACGTTGGAACTGAAACGGAGGGATCGACAGAGAGACTACAGAATGACATCGCATCCATTTGGTTTTCTTTAAATCACTGAAGAGCAGGAAAATGTAAACGGGGAGGGCGAGTGGGGAAGTGAGGCAGTTGCAGCTCTGGAGAAAGTCCTTCTTTGTGATTCACTCAGCAACCAGAGACGTGAAGGTGACTCAGGCGTGAGAGCTCTTCACATCGTCAACAAAAAGCAAACAAGGGCAGTTAGCACCTCTTCCGGAGTGGGGGTGGGGTGAGGTAATTACCTTTTGACTTCTGTTACTATGTTCAGAAACTGCCTTTTAGATTGAGGTGAAGAGAAACTGCTTTTCTAAAAAGCACCATGGAACTTGTTAAACTTTATTGAGTCGCTTTTTCTCATCGATTCCCACACAGGTTTCCAACTCAGTTGGTATCCATGAGGCTCATGTCCAGATGTGATAATCTCTGCAGCAAATTGCACGGTTAAGGTAAAAGGCAAGGAAAGTGGCATCTCGAACCGGCCCCGAGGTCAGACCTTCCTCACAATGTAATCTGTCGTTCTCGGATTGTAATGCGACCTCCGGTTTTAGGGTGGAACATTCTTTGGCAACCTTATTTGGCAAAACAGACACAGTGACTGAAACTATGCTGCACGGTATGATTTGGGACACGGCCTGCTCAGCTTTGTGCGTTTTCCCTGTAGTCCTGTGTGTTTCATGTTCCGTGTAAACGTGAAAGTCGTCCTGTTTCGAGCAATGGGTGAAATCATTTAGCAAAGCAAGAATCGAAATTGCAGTCAAGTCAAGCAGCTGATGGTAATTTGACCCAATCATAACCGATCATATATTCTGAAGCATTCACAAATACATTTGTAGCTGAATCCAGTCTGAGAAGATAGACTCAGCTTACCATTTATTTTTGTCTGGATTGATGGGCTATCGTTATCTGCTGAGAAATTGATATTGTAGACGGGCACATCCGAGCAGCTGTGCGAGTCGGAGAGAGATCAGAGAACCCTTTTCACGTGAGTTTGCATCTGTTGTTATGCAGGAGCACAATTGGAAATGCAAGGAAACGGTGTACTGGGTGTGTTGGTTGTGTGGCCGAGCGGTCTAAGACGCTGAATTAAGGCTCCAGCCTCGACAGAGGCGTGGGTTCGAATCCCACCGCTGCTTTCTGTTCCAGGCAAGTTGAGCTTTTACTGGAACCGAATGGAGACTGTTATTTCATCGCTGTTGCGAAACAGAGTCCTACGGTGACTCGACTCGTCGGTATTTGGGTTTCTGGCAAATGAGAAAATCGTTCCAATGTATTTCGATGTCATGTGTTATTGAATTTCTCCCACTTCCTTAATTTCCGTCCTGGAGACATCGGAAGGGAAAGGTAATCTAATCGAGACTGCGATTGGTGAAATTCACTTTTTATGGCCCATTCTTATTATGTTCTTTCTTTGTCGCTTTGCAGCATTGTCTGGGAAGTGGTGGTGCACTCAGGCTCCAGTCTGTTTGAAAGAGTAGTTTGGAATTGCCCAGCTGTTAGTTGAGTGATTACTTTATGGCTCATGCCTCCGGACTGTCTCACATTTAACATTCATTCTCGCTGTGTCTGAAAATGCATTTGATTTTCCAGTTTTGTTTGTGTTCTGTGTTAAATGCTTTCTGTTTTGCGATTCGCTCAATACATTACGAATTAACAGTGTTTCTGAGGTAACTTCCAGCTGCAAAAATCCTCAACTGAGAATCTGGGAAACTTTCACGGAGTATGGTCAGTCGGAGCAAAAGTAAGGATGAGGTTCGTTTCTGCAGTGTTTCACAATACTACTTTTCCCGTGAGCAGTCGAACAGAAGAAATGATTTTGCCACAGACTGCGACGGTAAGCTCCGCAAAAACGTAATTCTTTAAAGCAGGTGTGAGCAACACAACGTTATTGGGGTACACCGCGTGGAAACAGATACTTCGGTGTATCACGTCCATGCTCAGCACATAGCCAAATTTAAACAAGTCCCATTGAACAACGAGCTCATGGAAACAGAAAGGTGAAAGGAAGAATGGCTTCAACTTTCAGTGCTGGATGGCTCTGAGCCCCACCAGGGACGGCAGAGGTCTGTTTCTGTAGTGTAGTGGTCATCACGTTCGTCTCACACGCGAAAAGTCCCCAGTTCGAAACTGGGCAGAAAATGTTTTGTTCTTCAACTGCAGTCTTTTACATGGACAAGAACGGAGCTTTCTTGCTTGCTTTCCCATCTGCAAACCTGTCTTCGAGTTTGTTTGAATAAATCTTCTCTCGTAGTGAAATGCAATGCAATTCCATTTACTTACAGTGCAAAGCATTGTAAAGTTTTTCTCCAACCTGGTTCTGATCATATGCCATTCTGTTTGAGAGTGTAGTTACCCCCTTCTGATCCTTCCACGAAAAGCAGTACGAATTTGCATTCCTTGCGCAGGCGGCCCGGTTCAAAGACAGGGAAGAAGTTGATGCGCTGGTGTCACAGTCCACCACGGATTCCTCAACTCGTCTGTCTGTCAAATGTATCCCAAAGTCGTCTCTGAAAGACCTCATTTGGAAGGTGTCTGTCGTTATTCAACGTGCGAGAATTGGCACCAGAGGTCCTGAATCATGTTTTGGAGCAGTTCGCACGTTAGTGGCTCTTTCAATCAGCAACAGCAATGGAAGAAATTACACTCTCAGAGGAACCTCTGGACCTGTGCTTTCATAGTGTCGCTAGTATTAAGGTGCGCCCCGAGATCTAAGCCACGTTGGAACTGAAACGGAGGAATCGACAGAGAGACTACAGAATGACATCGCATTCATTTGGTTTTCTTTAAATCACTGACGAGCATGAAAATGTAAAAGGGGAGGACGAGTGGGGAAGTGAGGCAGTCGCAGCTCTGGAGTAACTCCTTCTTTGTGATTCACTCAGCAACCAGAGACGTGAAGGTGAATCAGGCGTGAGAGCTCTTTGCATCGTGAACAAAAAGCAATCAAGGGCAGTTAGCACCTCTTCCGCAGTGGGGGTGGGGTGAGGTTATTACCTTTTGACTTCTGTTACTATGTTCAGAAACTGACTTTTGGATTGATGTGAAGAGAAACTGCATTTCTAAAAAGCACCATGGAACTTGTTAAACTTTATTGAGTTTTTCCGGAGCTTACCGTCGCAGTCTGTGGCAAAATCATTTCGTCTGTTCGACTGCTCACGGGAAAGGTCGTATTGTGAAACCCTGCAGAAACGAACGACTTCCTTACTTTTGCTCCGACTGACCATACTCCGTGAAAGTTTCCCAGAATCTCAGTGGAGGATTTTTGCAGCTGAAAGTTACCTCAGAAACACTGTTAATTCGTAATGTATTGTGTGAATCGCAAAACAGAAAGCAGTTAACACGGAATACAAACAAAACTGGAAAACCAAATGCATTTTCAGACATAGAGATGCATGAATGCTAAATGTGAGACGGTCCGGGTGCATGAGCCATAAAGTAATCACACAACAAACAACAGGGCAATTCCAAACTACTCTTTCAAACATACTGGAGCCAGAGTGCACCACGACTTCCCAGACAATGCTGCAAATAAACAAAGAAAGAACATAATACGAATGAGCCATAAAAAGAGAATTTTACCAATCACAGTCTCAATTAAATTACCTTTCCCTTCCGATGTCTCCAGGACGGAAATTAAGGAAGTGGGAGAAATTCAATAACACATGACATCGAAACGATTTTCTCATTTGCAAGAAACCCAAATACCGACGAGTCGAGTCACCGTAGGACTCTGTTTCGCAACAGCGATGAAATAACAGTCTCCATTCGGTTCCAGTAAAAGCTCAACTTGCCTGGAACAGAAAGCAACAGGAGAGCTGCTTGCGATTCTCCGCGCGGGAGGTGAACAGGGCAATTCCAAACTACTCTTTCAAACATACTGGAGCCTGAGTGCACCACCACTTCCCAGACAATGCTGCAAAAAGACAAAGAAAGGACATCATACGAATGCGCCATAAAAAGTGAATTTCACCAATCACAGTCGCCATATCTCTGCCCCCTCTCCCTCTTTCCGCCTCTCTCTTACCCCCTGTATCTCGCCCACTATCTTTAACCACTTACTGTCCTCCTCTCTCTGTCCCCCACTCTCTGTCCATCTCTCTCTGTCCCCCTGTCTCTCTGTCCCCCTCTATCTCTCCCGCTCGCTGTCCCCCTCTTTCTGACCCCCTCTATCTCCCCCACTCTCTGCACCCCCTCTCTCTGTCACCCTCTCCCTGTCCTCTCTCTCTCTCTCTCTGTATCCCCCTCTTTGTACCCCCCTCTCTCTGTGTCTCTCCTTTCTGTACCCCTCTCCGTGTCCCGTCTCTGACCCCCCCCCTCACTTTGCCACTGCGTTCTGTCCCCGTCTCTGTCTCTCTGTCCACCCTCTCTTTGTCCCCCTCTCTCTGGCCCCTCTCTCTCTGTCCGCCCACTCTCTGTCCCCCTCTCTCTGCCCCCCTCTCAGTGTGCCCCTCTCTCTGTCATCCCCTCTCACTGCCTGATCTCTCTCTGACACCCCTCTCTCTGCCCACCTCTCTCTGCCCCCCTCTCTCTGCCACCCCTCTCTCTGCCACCTCTCTCTGCCCCCCTCTCTGGACACCTCTCTCTGCCCCCTCTCTCTGCACAACTCTCTCTGTCCACCCTGTCTCTGTCCTCCCTCTCCCTGTCCTCCCTCTCTTTGTCCACCCTCTGTCTGTGCTCCCTCTCTCTGTTCCCGTGCTCTCTGTACCCCACTCTCTGTCCCCCTCTGTCTCGCCCCCCTCTGTCTCTCTCCCCCTCTGTTTCTGTCCCCCAGTCCCTGTTCCACACTCTGTGAACCCTCCCTGTCCCTCAACTCTCTGTGCCCCCACTCTCTGTACCTCCATCTCTATTCCCACCCGTTCTCCTCTCTCTGTCCCCCACGTCTCTGTACTCCCCCCCCTTTGTCACCCACTCTCTGTCCCTCTCTCTCTCTCCACCTCTCTCTGTCACCCTTCTCTCTCTGGCCCGCTCTCTCTGTCCCCCCTCTCTCTGTCACCCTTCTCTCTGTCCCCCTCTCTGTCCCCCCTTTCTCTGTCCACCCTCTCTCTGTTCACCCTCTCTATGTCCCCCTCTTTGTGTCCACCTCTCTTTGTCCCGCCACTCTCTGTCCCCCTCTCTCAGCCCCCCTTTCTCTGTCTCCCTCTCTCTGCCCCCCAGTGCCCCCCTCTGTCCCCACTCTCTCTGACCCATTCTCTCTGTTCCCGCTCTCTCTGTATCCCACTCTCTGTCCTCCTCTGTCTCTCCCCCCTCTCTCTGTCCCACCTCTGTCTCTCCCCCCTCTGTCTCTCTCCTCTCTGTCTCTCCCCCTCTGTCTCTGAACCCCTCTCTCTGTCCCCTCTCTCTGCAGCCCTCTCTCTGGCCCCCCTCTCGCTGTCCCTTCTCTCTATGTCCCAGCGCTCTCTGTCCCCATCTGTCTTTCCCCCCCCTCCCTGTGTCCCCCCTCTGTCTCTCCCCCCTCTGTCTCTCTCCTCTCTGTCTCTCCCCCTCTGTCTCTGTCCCCCTCTCTCTGTCCCCCAGTCTCTGTTCCACACTCTCTGAGCCCCCTCTCTCTGTCCCTCAACTCTCTGTCCCCCACTCTCTGTACCCAGATCTCTATTCCCCCTGTTCTCCTCTGTCTGTCCCCATGTCTCTGTACCCCCCTCTTTTTCACCCACGCTCTGTCCCCATGTCTCTGTTCATGCTCTCTTTGTCCTCCTCTGTCTGTCCCCCTCTCTATTCCGCTCTCTCTGTCGCCATTCTCTCTGTCGCCCCTCTCTCTGTACCCCCCTCTCTATAGCCCTGCTCTCTCTGTCTCCCCTTTCTGTACCTCTCTCAGTCCCCCGACTATGACCCCCCTCTCTTTGTCACTACTTTCTGTCCCCCCGGACTATCCGCCCTCTCTGTCCCCCGTCTCTCTCTCTCTGTACACCCTCTCTCTGTTTTCCTCTCGCTGTCCCCCTCCTGTCTGTCCCCCTCCGCTCTGTCCCTCCCTCTCTCTGCCCCCTCTCTGTGTCCCCCTGTCTCTGTCCCCCTCTCTCTGTTCCCACTCGCTCTGAACCCCTCGCTCTGCTCCCCACGTCCCCCCTCTCTCTGTACCGCTCTCTCTGTACCGCGCTCTCTTTCCCCTCTCTCTCTGCCCTTCCCTCTGAACGCCTCTCTCTGCCCCCTCTCTCTCTGTCCCGCACTCTCTCTGGCCCCCTCTCTCTCTGTAACTGTCTCTCTGTCCCCCCTCTCTGTCCTCCCTATCTCTGTCCCCCCTCAGTGTCCGCCTCTCTCTGTGATCCCATTTCTCTGTCTGCTCTCTCTGTCACCGCTCTCCCTGCCCCCCACTCTGCCCCCTCTCCATCACCTCGCTCTCTGCCCCCCCTCTCTCTGCCCCCCCTCTCTCTGCACACCCTCTCTGTCCCTCTCTCTCTATTCCCCCTCTCACTTTCCCCACCTCTCTGTCCCCGTCTTTCTCTGTCCCCGTCTCTCTCTGTCCACGTCTCTCTCTGCCCCCCCTCTTTCTGTACCCCTCTCTCTGTACCCCTCTCTCTGTCCCTCCCGTCCTCCTCTCAGATTCCCCCTCTCTCTGTCATCCCCTCTCACTGTCTGCTCTCTCTGTCAACCCTCTCTCTGCCCTCTCTCTCTGCCCCCCACTCGGAACCCCTCTCTCTCTGCCCCCTCTCTCTGCACCCCTCTCTCTGTTCCCCTCTCTCTGTCCACCCTTTCTCTGTCCCCCTCTCTCTGTCACCCCGTCTCAGTCCCCCCATCTCTGCCCCCCTGTCTCTCTACATCCTCTCTCTGTCCATACTCTCTCTCTGTCCCCTCTCTCTCTGTCGCCCCTCTGTCTGTCACATCTCTCTCTGCCCCCCTGTCTCTGTCCCCTCTCTGTCCCCCTCTCACTGTCCCCCTCTCTCTGTCCCCATATCTCTGTCCACCCTCTCTCTGTCCCCCACTCTCTGTTCCCACTCTCTCTGAACCCCTCTCTCTGCTCCCCACGTCCCCCCTCTCTCTGTACCGCTCTCTCTCTCTGTGCCCCCTCTCTCTGCCCTCCCCTCTGAACTCCTCTCTCTGCCCCCTCTCTCTCTGTCCTGCACTCTCTCTGGCCCCCTCTCTCTATATACCAGTCTCTCTGTTCCCCCCTCTCTCTGTCCCCTCTCTCTCTGTTCCCCCTTCTATCTATCCCCACTCTTTCTGTCCCTCTCTCAGTGTCTCCCTCTCACTGTGATCCCCTATCACTGTCTGCTCTCTCTCTGTCACCCTTCCCACTGCACCCCTCTCTCTGCCCCTTCTCTCTGCACACCCTCCCTGAACCCCTCTCTCTGCCTCTCTCTCTCTGTCCCCCTCTCTCTGTCCCCCTTCCACTTGCCCCCACTCTCTGTCCCCGTCTCTCTCTGATCCTGTCTCTCTCTGTCCCCCTCTCTCTGTCCCTCTCTCTCTGTCCCTCTCTCAGCGTCCCCCTCTCTCTGTGATCCCCTCTCACTATCTGCTCTCTCTGTCAACCCTCTTTCTGCCACCCTCTCTCTGCCACCTGTCTCTGCCCCCTCTCTGAACCCTCTCTCTGCCCCATCTCTCTGCACCACTCTGTCGGTCCCCCTCTCTTTGTCCACCCTCTATCTGTCCCCCTCTCTCTGTCACCCCGTCTCAGTCACCCCTCTCTGCCCCCCGTCTCTGTTCATCCTCTCTATGTCCACACTCTCTCTCTGTCCCACTCTCTCAGTCCCACTCTCGCTGTCCACTCACTCTCTGACCCCCACTCTCTGGCCACCCCTCTCTCTGACCCCCCTCTCTTTGTCCCCAACTCTCTCTGTCCCCCACTCTCTCTGCACCCCGTCTCTGTTCCCCCTCTCTCTGTCACCCCTCTCTCTGTCCCCTCTCTCTCTCTGTCCCCTCTCTCTGTCCCCCACGCTCTGTCCCCTCTCTCTCTGTCCCCTCTACCTCTGTCCCCCACTCTCTCTGCCCCCTATCTCTGTCCCCTCTCTCTCTGTCCCTCACTCTCTGTCCCCCCTCTCTCTGTCCCCTCTCTCTCTCTGTCCCCTCTCTCTCTGCCCCCTATCTCTGTCCCCCACTCTCTCTGGCCACCTCTCTCTCTTACCCCTCTCTCTGTCCCCTCTCTCTCTGGCCCCCTCTCTCTCTTCCCCCCTCTCTCTGCCCCCCTCACTGTCCCCCCTCTCTCTGTCCCCCCTCTCTCTGTCCTCCTCTCTGTCCCCCTGTCAGTGCCCCCCTCTCCCTGAACCCATCTCTCTGAACCCCTCTCTCTATCCCCCTCTGTCTATCCCCCTCTCTCTATTCCCCTCGCTCTGTCCACCTCTCTCTTTATGCCTCTCTCTGTTTCCCCCTCTCTCTGTCACCCCTCTCTCTGTCCCCTCTCTCTCTCTGTCCCCTCTCTCTGTCCCCCACGCTCTGTCCCCTCTCTCTCTGTCCCCTCTACCTCTGTCCCCCACTCTCTCTGCCCCCTATCTCTGTCCCCTCTCTCTCTGTCCCTCACTCTCTGTCCCCCCTCACTCTGTCCCCTCTCTCTCTCTGTCCCCTCTCTCTCTGCCCCCTCTCTCTGTCCCCCACTCTCTCTGGCCACCTCTCTCTCTTACCCCTCTCTCTGTCCCCTCTCTCTCTGGCCCCCTCTCTCTCTTCCCCCCTCTCTCTGCCCCCCTCACTGTCCCCCCTCTCTCTGTCCCCCCTCTCTCTGTCCTCCTCTCTGTCCCCCTGTCAGTGCCCCCCTCTCCCTGAACCCATCTCTCTGAACCCCTCTCTCTATCCCCCTCTGTCTATCCCCCTCTCTCTATTCCCCTCGCTCTGTCCACCTCTCTCTTTATGCCTCTCTCTGTTTCCCCCCCTCTCTGTCCCCCATCTCTCTGTCCCCTTCTCTCTGTCCCCCCCTCACTGTGTTCCCCTCGCTCTGAACCCCTGTCTCTGAACACCTCTCTCTATCCCCCTCTCTCTATCCCCCTCTCTCTATCCCCCTCGGTCTGTCCCCCTCTCTCTGTCACCCTCTCTCTGTCCACCCTCTCTCTGTCCACCCTCTCTCTGTCACGCCTCTCTCTTCCCCCCCTCTCTGCCCCCCTCTGAACCCATCTCTCTGCCCCCTCTCTCTGCCCCCCTCTCTCTATCCCCACCCCCCCGTCCACCTCTCTCTGTCCACCCTCTCTCTGTCCCCACGACTGTCTGTCGCTCTAAGTCTGTCCCTGTCTCTCTGTCCCCACTCTCTCTGGCCCCCCTCTTTCTGTCCCCCTCTCTCTGTGATCCCCTCTCACTGTCCGCTCCCCCTCTGTCCCCCATGCCTCTGTCCCCCATCTCTCTGTCCCTCCCCTATCTCTGTCCCCTCTCTCTCTGTCCCCCTCTCTCTGGGTCACCCCTCTCCCTGCCCCCTCTCTGGCCCAATCTCTGTCCCCCTCTCTCTGTCCCCCTCTCTCTGTCCCTTCTCTCTCTGTCCACCCTCTCTCTGTCCCCCTCTCTCTGTCCCCCCGTCTCTGTCCCCCCTCTCTCTGCCCCCCGTCTCTGTCCCTCTCTCTATTTCCACGCTCTCTCTCTGTCCCCCCATCTCTGCCCCCTTTTTCTTTCCACCCTCTCTCTGTCCACGCTCTCCCTCTGTCCCCCTCTCTCTTTCCCCCTCTCTCTGTCCCCTCTCTGTCACCTCTCTTTGTCCCTCTCTCCCTGGCCCCCATCTCTCTGTCCCCCTCTCTCTCTGTCCCCCACTCTCACTGTGCCCCACTCTCTCTGACCCCCACTATCTCTGTCCCCTCTCTCTCTGTCGCCTTCTCTCTCTGTCCCGCCTCTCTCTGTCCTCCCTCTCTCTGTCACCCCTCTCTCTTCCCCCTCTCTCTCTGTTCCCCACTCTCTGTCCCCCTCTCTCTGTCCCCCGTCTCTGTGCCCCCTCTCTGCCCCCTGTCTCTGTCCACCTTCTCTCTGCCCCACTCTCTCTCTGTCGCCCCCTCTCTGTCCCCCGTCTCTGTCACCCTCTTTCTGTGCCCCTTGCTATGTCCCCCTCTCTCTGTCCACCCTCTCGCTGTCCCCCACTCTCTGTTCCCACTCACTCTGAACCCCTCTCTCTGCCCCCACGTCACCCCTCTCTCTCTGTCCCGATCTCCCTGTCCCCCCTCTCTCTGCCCTCCCCTCGGAACTCCTCTCTCTGCCCCCTCTCTCTCTCTGTCCCCCTCTCTCTCTGTCCCCCTCTACTTGACCCCCCCTCTCTCTGGCCCCCTCTCTCTCTGGGCCCCTCTCTCTCTGGGCCCGCCTCTCTCTGTTCCCCCTCTCCCTGTCCCCTCTCTCTCTCTGTCCCCGTCTCTCTGCCCCCACTCTCTTTGCCCCCCTCTCTCTGTCCCCTCTCTCTCTCTATCCCCTCTCTCTCTTTCCCCTCTTTCTCTGACCCCCTCTCTCTCTGTCCCCCCTCTCTCTGGCCCCCTCTCTCTGTTTCCCCCTCTCTCTGTCTCCCATCTCTCTGTCCCCCTTCTCTCTGTCCCCCTCTCAGTGTCCCCCTCTCTCTGAACCCCTCTCTCTGAACACCTCTCTCTATCCCCCGCTCTCTATCGCCCTCTCTCTATCCCCTCGCTCTGTCCCCCTCTCTCTGTCACCCTCTCTCTGTCCACCCTCTCTCTGTCCACCCTCTCTCTGTCACGCCTCTCTCTGCCCCCCTCTCTCTCTGCCTCCCCATCTGAACCCCTCTCTCTGCCCTCCTCTCTCTGCCCCCCTCTTTTTATACCCCTCTCTCTGTCCCCCTCCCTCTGTCACCCTCTCTCTGTCCACCCTCTGTCTGTCCCCACATCTCTCTGTCCCTCAAAGTCTGTCCCCGTCTCTCTGTCACCCGTCTCCCTGCCCCGTCCCTCTGTCCCACTCTCGCTCAGTCCACCCTCCCTGTCCCCCTGTCTCTCCGTCTTCCCTCGCTGTCACCCCCGTTCCAACCCACTCTGTCCCCTTCTTTCGGTCCCCCCTCTCTCTGTCCCCCTCTCTGTCACCCGTCTCTCTGCCCCCTCTCTCTGTCCCCCCTCTGAACCCCTCTACTTCCCCCCCCTCTCTCTGTCCTGCACTCTCTGACCCGCTCTCTCTGTCCCCCCCTCTGCCCTGACCTCTGAACCCCTCTCTCTGCCCTCCTCTCTCTGTCCCCCACTCTCTCTATCCCCCACTCTCCCTGTCCCGTCTCTCCCTGTCCCCGTCTCTCTCTGTCCCCCTCTCAGTGTCCCCCTCTCTCTGTGATCCCCTCTTACTGTCCGCTCTCTGTCTGTCACCCTTCTCTCTGCCCCCTCACGCTGCCTCCCCCTCTGTCACCCCTCTCTCTGCCCCCTCTCTCTGCTCCCCATCTCTGAACGCCTCTCTCTGCCCCCCACCTCTCTCTCCCTGTCCACCTCTCTCGGTCCACCCTCTCTCTGTCCACCCTCTCTTTGTCCCCCCCGTCTCTATCCCCCCTCTCTCTCTGCCCCCATGTCTCTGTCCACCCTCTCTCTGTCCACACTCTCTCTCTGTCCCCTATCTCTGTCTCCCCTCTCTGCCCCCCTCTTTCTGTCCACCCTCTCTCTGTCCAGACTCTCCCTCTGTCCCCCTCTCTCTTTCCGCCCCTCTCTGCCCTCCTCTCTCTGTCCCCTCTCTCTGTCCCTGTCTCTCTGTCCCCCTCTCTCTATCCCCCTTTCTCTATCCCACTCTCTCTGTCCACCCTCTTTCTGTCCACACTCTCTCTGTCCACCCTATCTCTGTCCCCACGTCTGTCTGTCCCTCTAAGTCAATCCCTGTCTCTCTGTCACCCCTCGCTCAGTCCACCCTCCCGGTCCCCTTGTCTGTCTGTCTCCCCTCGCTGTCACCCCCGTTCCACCTCTCTCTCTATCCCCTCTGTCCCCCATCTCTCTGTCCCCCTCTCTGTGTCCCCCCTCTCTGCCCCCTCTTTCTGTCCACTCTCTCTCTGTCCATACTCTCCCTCTGCCCCTCTCTCTTTCCCCCCTCTCTCTGTCCCCGTCTCTCTGTCGCCCTCTCTCTATCCCCATTTCTCTATCCACCTCACTCTGTACATCCTCTCTCTGTCCACACTCTCTCTGTCAACCCTCTCTCTGTCCCCACGTCTTTCTATCGCTCACCCCTCTCCCTGCCCCCTCCCTCTGTCCCACTCTCGCTCAATCCACCCTCCCTGTCCCCTTGTCTCTCTGTCTCCCCTCACTGTCACCCCGTTCCACCTCTCTCTGTCCCCTTCTCTCTGTCCCCCATCTCTCTATCCCCGCTCTCTGTATCCCCCTCTCTCTGTCCCCCTCTCTCTGACCCCCCTCTCTCTGTCCCCCTCTCTCTGTACCCCCTCTCTCTTCCCCGTCTTTCTGCCCCGTCTCTCCCCGCTCTCTGTCCCCCGTCTCTCTGTCCCCCACTCTCTTTGCCCCCCTCTCTCTGTCCCCTCTCTCTCTCTATCCCCTCTCTCTGTTGCCCCTCTCCCTGTCCCCCTCTCTCTAACCCCCTTCCTTCGCACTTCCTCTCTCTCTATCCCCCCTCTCTGTCCCCCTCCATCTGTCCCCCTCTCTCTGTCCCCCCTCTCTGTCACCCTCTCTCTCTGTCCCCCCTCTCTCTGCCCCCCTCTCCTTCTGTCCTGCTCTCACTTTCACCCTCTCTCTGACCCCCCTCTCTCTATTACCCCCTCTCTCTGTCCCCCTCTCTCTCTGTTCCACTCTCTCTGCCCCCCTCTCTCCCCCACTCTTTGTTCCCCTCTCTGTTGCCTTCTCTCTGCCCACTCTCTTCCCCGGCTCTCTGTGCCCCTCTCTCTGAACCCCTCTCTCTGCCCCCCTCTCTCTGGCCCCCCCTCTCTCCCACTCTGTCCCCAACTCCCTGTCCCCCTCTATCTCTGTCCTCCGCTCTCTGTCCCCCCTCTCTGTCCCCCTCTCTCTGTCCCTCTCTTTCCCCCGCAATCTGTCCCCCTCTCTTTGTTGCCCTATCTCTGCCAACTCTCTGTCCCCCATTCTCTGACCTCTCTCTCTCCGACACTGTACCCCTCTCTCTGTCCCGCTCTCTCTGACCCCCTATACTTCCCCCTCTTTCCGTCCCTCTCTCTCTGACCCCCTATCTCTCTCCATCATCTCCCTCACTCTCTGTGCCCCTCTCTCTGTCATCCTCTCTCTGCCCCGCTCACCCTCCAGCCCGCCTCTCTCTGTCCCCCCTCTCTGTCCCCCTCTCTCTCTCTGTCCCCCTCTCTCTGGCTTCCCCTCTCTCTGTCCGAGTCTATCTCTGTCCCCCTCTCTCTCTGTGTCCCCCTCTTCTCTCTTTTCTCCTCTCTCTGTCCCCCTCTCTCTCCCCCGCTCTCTGTCTCCCTCTCTCTGTTGCCCCCTCTCTGCTTACTCTCTGTCACCCTTTCTCCGTCGCCCTCTCTCTGTCCCACTCTCTCTGTCCCCTCCCTCTCTGCTCACCTCTATCTCCCCCACTCTCTGTGCCCTCTCTTTCTGTCACCCTCTCTCTGACCCCCCTCTCTGCCCCCTATCTCTGACCTCCTCTCTCTGCCCCCCTCTCTCTCTCCCATTCTGTACCTCAGTCTCTGGCAACTTCCATCTGACCTCCTCAACCACCCCACACTCTCCGTCCCCCTCTCTCAAAACGCCTCTATCTCCCTCATTCTCTGTGCCTCTATCTCTGTCGCCCTCTCTCTGCCACCGTCTCCCTCCCACCAGCCTCTCTCTGTCCCCCTCTATCTTTGTCCCCCTCTATCTGTTACCCCGTACCCCTCTCTCTGTACCCCCTCTCTCTCTGTCCCCCTCTCTCTCTGTTCCCCTCTCTCTGTCCGCCTCTATCTCTGTCCCCCTCTCTCTATGTCCCCCTCTTCTCTCTGTCCTCCTCTCTCTGTCCCCCTGTCTGTCTCCCCCACTCTCTGTCCCCCTCTCTCTGTGCCCTCTCTCTAACCCCCTCTGTCTGCCACCCTCTCTCTCTCTCCAACTCTGTACCGCTCTCTCCTTCCCCCACTCTCTGTCGCCCCTCCCTCTGAACCCCACTATCTCCCCCTCTCTCTGTCCTGCTCTCTCTGACCCCCTCTACCTCCCCCTATTTCCGTCCCCCTCTCTCTGACCCCCTCTATCTCTCTAACACTCTGTGCCACTCTCTCTGTCGCCCTCTCTCTTTCCCCTTCTCCCTGCCACCCGTCTCTGTCCCCCTCTCTCTCTGTCCCTCTCTCTCTGTCCCCCTCTCTCTGACCCCGTCTATCTACCCACTCGCTGTCACCCTCTCTTTGCCATCCTCTCTCTCTTCCCACTCTCTGTCCTGCCTCTGTCTGCCCACACTCTCTGTCCCCCTATCTCTGTCGCCTTCTCACCGTCCCCCTCTCTCTGTCCCCTCTCTCTCCGTCCCCCTCTGTCTGACCCCCTCTATCTCCCCCACTCCCTTTCCCCCTCTCTCTGTCCCCTCTCGCTGACCACCACTATCTCCCCATTCTCTGCCCTTGTCTCTGTCTCCCTCTCTCTTTGTCCCCCTCTCTCTGTCCCCCCTCTCTCTGTCACGCCTCTCTCTCCCCCAATCTCTGTCCCCTCTCTCTGTCCGCCCCTCTCTGTCCCCCTCATTCGGACCCCCTCTATCTCACCCACTCTATGTCCCCGCTCTCTGTCCCCCTCTCTCTCCGCCCCATCACTCTGTCCCACTCTCTCTGTTGCCCTCTCTCTGCCCCCTCTCTCTCTAAACCCCCCGTCCCCTTCTCTCTCTGCCCCCCTCCCTCTCTGCCCCCTCTCTCTATCCCCCTCTCTGTCCCTCTCCCTCTCTGTCCCCTCTCTCTGCCCCCCCTCTCTGTCGCCCTCTCCAGTCTCCCTCTCTTTGTCGCCCTCTCACGTCTCCCTCTCTCTCCCCTGCTCTCTGCACCCCTCTCTCTCTGCCTCCGTCTCTCTCTGCCCCCCTCACTCTGTCCCCCTCTGTCAGCCCCATCTCTCTCTGCCCCCCTCTCTCTCTGACCCCCCTCTCTCTGTCCCACCCTCTCTCTGTCCCGCTCTCTCTCTGTCCATCACTCTCTCTGTCCCCCTCTCTCTCACTGTCCCCCATCTCCCTGTCCTCCTCTCTCTGTCCCCTCTCTCTGTCCCGTCTCTCTCTGCTCCCCTCTATCTCCCCACTCTCTGACCCCTCTCTCTCTGTCCGCCTCTCTCTGTCCCCCCTCTCTCTGTCACTCTCTCTCTATGCCCCCCTCTGTCTGTCCCGCTATCTCTGACACCCTCTCTCTGCCCCCTCTAACTAACCCACTCTGTACCCGACTCACTGTCCCCCTCCCTCTTATCTCCTCTATCTCCCCCACTTTCCATCCCCCTCTCTCTAATCCCCTCTATCTCCCTCATTCTCTGTGCCTCTGTCTCTGTCGCCCTCTCCCTGCCTCCTTCTCCCTCCCACCGGCCTCTCTCTGTCCCCTCCCTCTAACCCCCTCTCTCTCCCGCGCTCTCTGTCGCCCACTCTCTGCCCCCCTCTCTGTCCCCCTCTGTCTGTACCCCGTCTCTCTGTCCCCTCTCTTTCTGTCCCCCTCTCTGTCCCCCTCTCTCTCTGCCCCCTCTCTCTGTCGCCCTCTCTCTGCCCCCTCTATCTCTCCCCCCTCTCGCTCTTCCCCCTCTTTCTGTCGCCCTCTCTCTGTCCCCCTCTCTCTGTCCCCTCTCTCTCTGCTCCCCTCTATCTCCCCAACTCTCTGTCCCCTCTCTCTGTCACCCTCCCTCTCTCCCCCCTGCCTCTGTCCCCCTCTCTCTGTCCCTCTCTACCTCCCCCCTCTCTGACCCCCTATCTCTGACCCCCTCTCTCTGCCCCACCTCTCTCCCACTCTGTAACCCAGTCTCTGGCCCCCTTCATCTGACCTCCTCTATCTCCCCCACTCTCCGTCCCCCTCTCTCAATCCCCCTCTATCTCCTTCATTCTCTGTGCCCCTGTCTCTGTCGCCGTCTCTCTGCCTCCCTCTCCCTCCCACCCACCTCTCTTTGGCCGCCTCTATCTTTGTCCCACTCTATCTGTTCCCCCGTCCCCCTCTCTCTGTCCCCCATCTCTCTCTCTGTTCCCCTCTCTCTGTCCGCCTCTATTTCTGTCCCCCTCTCTCTCTGTCCACCCTTCTCTCTGCCCTCCTCTCTCTGTCTACATCTCTCTCCCCGCTCTCTGTCTCCCTCTCTCTGTTGCCCTCTCTCTGCTTACTCTCTGTCCCCCTCTCTCTGTGCCCTCTCTCTGCCACCCTCTCTCTCTCCAACTCTGTACCCCTCTCTCTGTCCCCCACTCTCTGTCCCCCTCACACTGTCCCCCTCTATCTCCACTCTCTCTGTCCCGCGCTCTCTGATACCTCTACCACCCCCTCTTTCCGTCCCCCTCTCTCTGACCCCCTCTATCTCCCTCACCCTCTGTGCCCCTCTCTCTGTCACCCTCTCTCTCTGTCCCCCTCTCTGCCCCCTCTCTCTCTGTCCCCCCTCTCTGTCCCCTCTCTCTGACCCCCTCTATCACCCCCACTCTCTGCCACCCTCTCTCTGCATCCTCTCTCTGTCCCCCACTGTCCTGCCTCTATCTGTCCACCGTCTCTGTCCCACTCTCTCTGTAGCCCTCTCTCTGACCCTCGCTCTCTGTCCTCTCTCTCTGTCCCCCTCTCTCAGACCCCCTCGATCACCCCACTCTCTGTCCTCCTCCCTCTGTCCCCTCTCTCTGACCCGCTCTATCTCACCCACTTTCTGCCCCTCTCTCTGTCCCTCTCTTTTTGTCCCCCTCGCACCGATCCTCTCTCTGTCTCTCCTTCTCCCCCCCCACTCTCTGTCCCCTCTCTGTCCCCCTCTCTTTCTGCCCCCCTCTCTCTGCCCCCCCTCTCTCTGCCCCCCCTCTCTCTCCGTCTGTACCCCTCTCTCTGTCCCCAACTCTCTGTCCCGCCTCCCTCTGACCCCTCTATCTCCCCCCTCTCTGTCCCACTCTCTGAAATCGTATACTTCCACCTCTTTCTGTCCCCCTTTCTCTGATCCCCTCTATCACACTCGCTCGCGGTGCCCCTCCCTCTGTCGTCCTCTCTCTGCCCCGCTCTCCCTCCAGCCCGCCCCTCACTGTCCCCCTCTCTGTCCCCCTCTCTCTCTGTCCCCTCTCTGTGTCCCCCTCTCTCTATGACCCCTTTCACTGTCCCCATCTCTCTCTGCCACATCACTCTGTCCCCCTCTCTCTCTGTCGCTCTCTCTGCCCCCTCTCTCTCCGCCCACCTCTCACTGTCCCTCTCTCTCTGCCCCCTCTCTCCGTCGCCCTCTCTCTGTCCCCCTCTCCCTCTCCCCCCTTCTCTGTCCCCTCTCTTTGTCCCCTCTCTCTCTCTGCTGCCCTCTATCTCCCCCACGCTCTGTGCCCTCACTCTCAGTCACCATCTCCCTGAACCCTCTCTCTCTGTCCGCCACTTCTCTCTGTCTCCCCCTCTCTCTGTCTGCCTCTCTCTCTGTCCCCCTCTCTCACTGTCCCCCTCTCTCTCCCTGCAATCTGTTGCCCTCTCTCTGACCCCTCTCTCTGTCCCCCTCTCGCTCTGTCCCCCTCTCTCTCTGCCCCCACTCACTGTCCCCTCTCTCCATCGCCCTCTCTCTGTCCCCCTGTCTCTGACCCCCGCTCTCCCCCCCTCTCTCTCCCACTCTGTACCCAAGTCTCTGGCCCCCTCCCTCTGACCTCCTCCATCTCCGCCACTTTCCGTCCTCCTCTCTCAAACCCCCGCTTTCTCCCTCATTCTCTGTGACCCTGTCTCTGTCGCCCTCTGTCTGCCCCCGTCTGCCTCCCACCCGCCTCTCTCTGTCCCCCTCCATCATTGTCCCCCTCTGTCTGTCCCCCCGTCCCCCTCTCTCTGTCCCCCCTCTCTCTCTGTCCCCCTCTCTCTCTGTTCCCCTCTTCTCTCTGTCCCCCTCTCTGTCCCCCCTCTCTCCCCCGCTCTCTGTCTCCCTCTCTCAGTTGCGCTCCCTCTGCTTACTCTCTGTCGCCCCTCCCTCTGACCGCCACAATCTCCCCCTCTCTCTGTCCCGCTCTCTCTAACCCCCTCTACCTCCCCCTATTTCCGTCCTCCACTCTCTGACCCCCTCTCTCTCTCTCACTTTCTTTACCACTCTCTCTGTCGCCCTCTCTCTGTCGCCCCTATCCCGCCAACCCGCCTCTCTCTGTCCCCCTCTCTCTGACCCCCTCTACCTCCCCCAAGCTCTGTCACCCTCTCTCTGCCCTCCTCTCTCTGTTCCCCCTCTCTGTCCTGCCTCTATCTGTCCACACTCTCTGTCCCCCACTCTCTGTCGCCCTTTCTCTGTCCCCCTCTCTCTGTCCCCTCTATCTGTCCCCCTCTCTCTGACCCCCTCCATCTCCCCCACTCCCTGCCCTCTCTCTCTGACCACCGCTATCTCCCCACTCTCTGCACCTCTCTCTGACGCCTCTCTCTTTATCCCACTCTCTCTGCCCCTCTCTCTCTGCCACCCCTCTCTCTCCCCCAATCTCTGTCCACTCTCTCTGTCCCCTCTCTCTCTGCCCCCTCTCTCTGTCCCCCTCTCTCTGCCCCACACATTCGGAGGCCCTCTTTCTCACCCACTCTCTGTCACCGCTCTCTGTCCCCCGCTCTCTGTCCCTCACTCTCTGTCCATCTCTCTGTGTCCCCCTTTCTCTGTCCCCTCTCTCTCTCTCTCCCCACTCTGTACCCCTCTCTCTGTCCCCCACTCTCTGTTAACCCTCCCTCTGACACCCTCTATATCCCCCTCTCTCTCTGTCCCTCTCTCTCAGACCCCCACTATCTCTTCCACCCTCTGTCCCCCCTCTCTGTTTCCCTCTCTCTCTGTCCCCCTCTCTCTCTGTTACCCCTGTCTCTGTCCCCCCATCTCTCAGTCCCTCCCTCTCTGTCCCCCACTATCTCCCCCTCTCTCTGTCCCGCTCTCTCTGACCACATCTACCTCCTCCTCTTTCCGTCCCCCTCTCTGACCCCCTCTCTCTGCCCCCCCTCTCTCTCCCACTCTGTAACCCAGTCTCTGGCCCCCTTCCTCTGACCTCCTCTATCTCCCCCACTTTCCGTCCCCTCTCTCAATCCCCCTCTATCTCCTTCATTCTCTGTGCCCCTCTCTCTGTCACCCTCTCTCGGTCTCCCGTCTCCCTCCCACCCGCGTCTCTCTGTCCCCCTCTCTCTCTCTTTCCCCCTCTCTCTCTGTCCCCCTCTCTCTCTGTCCCTCTATCTGTGACCCCCTCTATCTTCCCCACTCTCTGTCACCCTCTCTCGGCACTCCTCTCTCTGTCCCCCCCTCGGTCCTGCCTCTATCTTTCCACACTCTATGTACCCTCTCTATCTGTCGCCCATCTCTGTCCTGCCTCTATCTGTCCACCCTCTCTGTCCTGCCTCTATCTGTCCACCCTCTCTGTCCCCCTCTCTCTGTCGCCCTCTCTCTATCCCCCTCTCTCGGTCGCCAACCTCTCTGGCCCCCTCTCTCTGACCCCCTCTCTCTGTCCTCTCTATCACCCCCACTCTCTGCCCCTCTCTCTGTCCCCCTCTCTCTTTGTCCCCTCTCTCTGTCTCCCCTCTCTCTCTCCCCCACTCTATGTCCCCTCTCTCTGTTCACCTCTCCCTGTCCCCGTCTCTCTGTCCCCCACATTCTGACCGCTACTATCGCCACCACTCTCTGTCCCCGCTCTCTGTCCCCCTCTCTCTGACCCCCTCTATCTCTGCCCTGCTCGCTGCCCCCTCTCTGTCCCCTTCTCTCTCTGTTCCCCCTGTCTCTGTCCCCCTCTCTCAGTCCCCCTCTGTCTATCACTCTCGCTCTGTCCCCCTTCCTCTGTCCCCCCTCTCTCTCCCCTGTGGACAGAGAGAGGCAGGACAGAGAGGGGGAACAGATGGAGGCAGTACAGAGAGGACGGCAGAGTGAGGGTGACAGAGAGTGGGGGAGGTTGAGGGGGTCAGAGAGAGGGCGACAGAGAGAAGTCGACAGAAAGAGAGGGGACAGAGAGGGTGGACAGATAGCGGCAGTTCAGACAGGGGAGACAGATAGAGAGGGTACATACAGGGTGGACAGATAGAGGCAGGACAGAGAGGGGGGACAGATGGAGGCAGTACAGAGTGGACGACAGAGTGAGGGTGACAGAGAGTGGGGGAAGTAGAGGGGGTCAGAGAGAGGGCGACAGAGAGAAGTGGACAGAAAAAGAGGGGACAGAGAGAGGGGGACAGAGAGGGTGGACAGATAGAGGCAGGAGAGAGAAGGGAGAGAGACAGAGAGGGCACATAGAGGGTGGAAAGATAGAGGCAGGACAGGGGGGGACAGAGAGAGGAGTGCAGAGAGAGGGTGACAGAGAGTGGGGGAGATAGAGGGGGTCAGAGATAGAGGGACAGAGAGAGAGGGGGAAAGAGAGAGACAGGGGGACAGAGAGAGGCGGGTGGGAGGGAAGACGGGAGGCCGAGAGAGGGGCACAGAGAGAGGGGCAGAGAGTGGGGGAGATAGAGGGTGTCAGTGAGAGGAGGACGGACAGAGGGGGAGGTAGAGGTGGTCAGAGAGAGCGGGACAGAGAGACGGGGACATAGTGGGGGACAGAGAGGGAGGGACAGAGACAAGGGGAAAGAGAGAGAGAGGGGGACAGAGAGAGGGGACATAGAGTGGGGGAGAGAGAGGGGAGACAGAGAGAGGGGACAAAGAGAGAAGGGGACAGAGAGAGGGGCAGAGAGTTGGGGAGATAGAGTGGGTCAGAGAGAGGGGGTCAGAGAGAGGGGGACAGAGAGAGAGGCGACCGAGAGAGGGGGACAGAGAGGGTGGACAGATAGAGGCAGGACAGAGAGGGGGCACAGATGGAGGCAGTACAGAGAGGACGGCAGAGTTAGGGTGACAGAGAGTGGGGTAGGTAGAGGGGGTCAGAGAGAGGGCGACAGAGAGAAGTGGACAGAAAGAGAGGGGACAGAGAGAGGGGGACAGAGAGAGAGTGACAGAAATTGGGGGAGATAGAGGGGGTCAGAGATAGAGGGACAGAGAGAGAGGGGGAAAGAGAGAGAGAGAGGGGGACAGAGAGAGGCGGGTGGGAGGGAGACGGGTGACCGAGAGAGGGGGACAGAGAGTGAGGCACAGAGAGTGAGGGAGATAGAGTGTGTCAGTGAGAGGGGGATGGAAAGAGGGGGAGGTAGAGGTGGTCAGAGAGAGCGGGACAGAGAGCGGGGGAGATAGTGGGGGACAGAGAGGGAGGGACAGAGAGAGGGGGGACAGAGACAGGGGGACACAGAGAGATAGTGACAGAAATTGGGAGAGATAGAGGGGGTCTGAGCGAGAGGGACAGAGAGAGAGGGGGATATAGAGGGGGTCAGAGGGAGGGTTAACAGAGAGTGGGGGACAGAGAGAGGGGTACAGAGTGGGGAGAGAGAGAGGGAACAGAGAAAGGGGGACACAGAGAGATGGACAGAGAGTGGGGGACAGAGAGAGGGGAACAGAGAGAGGTGGTACAGAGAGAGAGGGGATAGTAAGAGGGGGACAGGGAGAGGATGACAGAGAGAGCTGGCAGAGAATTGGGGGAGAGATAGAGGCGGGTGGGAGAGAGAGTGGGGCAGGAAGAGGGTGACAGAGAAAGGGGGACAGAGAGTGGGGGAGATAGAGGGTGTCAGAGTGAGAGGGACAGAGGGGGAGATAGAGGGGGTCAGAGAGATGAAGTCAGAGAGAGGGGGCAGCGAGCAGGGGAGAGAGAGGGGGACAGAGGAAGGGGACAGAGCGAGAGGGACAGAGAGAGGGGGACTGAGAGAGGGGGACAGAGACAGGGGTAACAGAGAGAGAAGGGGACAGAGAGTGAGGGGACAAAGAGAGAGGGGGACAGAGAGAGGGGCAGACAGTGGCGGAGATAGAGTGGGTCAGAGAGAGGGGGTCAGAGAGAGGGGGACAGAGAGAGAGGCGACCGAGAGAGGGGGATAGAGAGGGGGCGACAGAGAGAGAGGGACAGAGAGGGTGGACAGATAGAGGCAGGAGAGAGAGGGGGGACAGATAGAGGCAGTACAGAGACGACGGCAGAGTGAGGGTGACATAGAGTGGGGGAGGTAGAGCGGGTCAGAGAGAGGGCGACAGAGAGAAGTGGACAGAAAGAGAGGGGACAGAGAGAGGGGGACAGAGAGGGTGGACAGATAGAGGCAGGACGGCGGGGGGGGGGGACAGAGAGAGAGGAGTGCAGAGAGGGGGTGACAGAGAGTAGGGGAGATAGAGGGGGTCAGAGATAGAGGGACAGAGACAGAGGGGGAAAGAGAGAGAGAGGAGGACAGAGAGAGGCGGGTGGGAGGGAGACGGGAGACCGAGAGAGTGTGTCAGAGAGAGGGGCACAGAGAGTGAGGGAGATAGAGGGTGTCAGTGAGAGGGGGACGGAAAGAGGGGGAGGTAGAGGTGGTCAGAGAGAGCGGGACAGAGAGAGGGGGAGATAGTGGGGGACAGAGAGGGAGGGACAGAGACAGGGGGGACAGAGACAGGGGGAACAGAGAGAGAGGGAAACAGAGAGTGGGGACAGAGAGTGGGAGAGATAGAGCGGGTCTGAGTGAGAGGGACAGAGAGAGGGGGATATAGAGGGGGTCAGAGGGAGGGTTAACAGAGAGTGGGGGACAGAGAGAGGGGTACAGAGTGGTGAGAGAGAGGGAACAGAGAAAGGGGGACACAGAGAGATGGACAGAGAGTGGGACAGAGAGAGGTGAAAAGAGAGAGGTGGTACAGAGAGAGAGAGGACAGTGAGAGGGGGACAGGGGGAGGATGACAGACAGAGGGGGGCAGAGAGTGCGGGAGAGATAGAGGCGGGTGGGAGAGAGAGTGGGGCAGAAAGAGGGTGACTGAGAGAGGTGGACAGAGAGTGGGGGAGATAGAGGGTGTCAGAGTGAGAGGGACAGAGGGGGAGATAGAGGGGGTCAGAGAGAGGTGGTCAGAGAGAGGGGGCAGCGAGCAGGGGAGAGAGACCCCCTCTCTGCCCCCCGCTCTCTGTTCCCCCTTTCGGACGCCCTCTATCTCACACACTCTCTGTCCCCGCTTCCTGTCCTCCACTCTCTGTCCATCTCTCTCTGTCCTCCTCTCTCTGTCCGCCCCACTCGCTGTCCCCACTCTCTGTCCCCCCCTCGCTGACACAGTCTCTCTCCCCCACTCTGTACCACTCTCTCTGCCCCCCACTCTCCGTTAAACCTGCCTCTTACCCCATCTATATCCCCCTCTCTCTGTCCCTCTCTCTCTGACCCCCTCTATCTCTCCCACTCTCTGTCCCCTCTCTCTGTCTCCCTCTCTATGCCCCCCCTTCCTCCTCTCTCTCTGTCCCCCTTTCGCTATGTCCCCCTCTCGCTCTGTCCCCCCCTCTGTCCCCCTCTCTTTCCGTCCCCCTCACTCTCTGCCCCTCTCTCTCTGTCCACGTCTCTCTCTGTCCCCCCTCTCTGTCCCCCGCTCTCTCTGTCACCCTCTCTCTGCTCTCCTTTCCCTGTCCCCCTCTCTCTCCTGCCACTATCTGTCCACCATCTCTGTCCCGCTCGCTCTGTCGCCCTCTCTCTATCCCCTCTCTCTCTGTCCCAACCTCTCTCTCCCCCACTCTCTGTCCCCTCTCTCTGTCCTCCTCTCTCTGTCCTCCTCTCTCTCTGTCCCACTCTCTCTGTCCCCCTCTCTCTGTTCCCATCATTCTGACACCCTCTATCTCACCCACTCTCTGTCCTGGCTCTCTGTTCCCACTCTCTGTCCTTGTCTATCTGTTCCCCTCGCTTCCCCCTCCCCTCTCTGTCCACACTCTCTGTCCTTCTCTCTGTCCTCCCCTCTCTCTGTCCTCACTCTCTGCCACCCCCCTCTGTCCCCATCTCTCTCGGTCCCCCTCTCTCTGTCCCCATCTCTCTGACCCCCTCTCTCTCCCCAACTCTGTACCCCTCTCTCTGTGCCCCTCTCTCTGTTCACCCTCCCTCTGACCCCCTCTATATGCCCCTCTCTCTCTGTCCCTCTCTCTCTGACCCCCTCTATCTCTCCCACTCTCTGTCCCCTCTCTTTGTCTCCCTCTCTCTCTGTCCCCCTCAATCACTGTTCTGCCTGTCACTGTCCCCATCTCTCTGTCCTCTCTCTCTCTCTCTGTCTTCCTCCCTCTGTCCCCCTCTCTCTGTCCCCACTCTCTGCCACCCCCTCTGTCCCCAGTCTCTCGGTCCCCCTCTCTCTGTCCCCATCTCTCTGACCCCCTCGCTCTCCTCAACTCTGTACCCCTCTCTCTGTCCCTCTCTCTCTGATCCCCTCTATTTCTCCCACTCTCTGTCCCCTCTCCCTGTCTCCCTCTCTTTGCACCCCCGTCCTCCTCTCTTTCTGTCCCCCTCTTTCTCTGTCCCCCTCTCTCTGACCCCATCTCTCTCCCCCACTCTTTACCCCCCTCACTGTCCCCCACTCTCTGTTCACCCTCTCTCCTACCCCCTCTATATCCCCCTCACTCTCTCTGTCGCCCTCTCGCTGACCCTCTCTCTCTGACCCCCTATCTCTGCCCCCCCTCTCTCTGTCCCGGTCTTTCTCTCCCTCTCTCTGTCCCGCTCTCTCTGACCTCCTCTATCTCCCCCACCCTCTGCCTCCCTCTCTCTGCCACACTCTCCCTGTGCTCTCTTTCTCTGCCACCATCTATCTGCCCCACTGTCTCTGTCCACCCCCTCTCTCTGTCCCCCTGTCTCTGTGCCCCCCTCCCTCTGCCCCCTCTAGCTCCCCCGCTCTCTGCCCCCCTCTCTCTGTCCCCTTATCTCTATGCCCACTTTCCCTGTCCCCCTCTCTCTGTCGCCCTCTATCTGCCCACGCTCTCTCTGTCCGACTCTCTCTCTGTCCCCGTCTCTCTGTTCCCCTCGCTCTGATCCCCTCTATCTCGCCCATGCTCTGTCCCCACTCTCTGTCCTTCTCTCTCTGTCCCCCACTCTCTGTCCATCTCTCTCTGCTCCCTCTCTCTGACCCCGTCTCTCGGACCCCACACTCTCAATGCACCCTCTCTCTCCAATTCTGTACCACACTCTCTGTCCCCCACTCTCTGTCCCCCCTCCCTCTGATCCCCACTATATCCCCCTCTGTCTGTCCTGCTCTCTCTGATCTTCTCTCTCTCCCTCACTCTCTGTGCCCCTCTCTCTGTCGCCCTCTCTCTGTCCCCGCTATTCCTCCCACCCGATTCTCTATGTCCCCTTTCTCTCTCTGTCCCCCCCTCTCTCTGTCCCCCCCTCTGTCCCTCTCTCTCTGTCCCCCTCTCTTTGTCCCCCTCTCTCTGACCCCCTCTGACTGACCCCCTCTGTCTTCCCCCCTCTCTGTCACCCTCTCTCTTCCTTCCTCACTCTTTCCCCCCTCTCTGTCCTGCCTGTATCTGTTCACCCTCTCTGTCCCCCTCTCTCTGTCCCCCTCTCTGTGTAACCCTCTCTCTGTCCCCCTCTCCCTGTCCCCCACTCTCTGTCCATCTCTCTGTGTCCTCCTTTCTCTGTCCCCTCTCTCTCTCCCCACTCTGTACACCTCTCTCTGTCCCCCACTCTCTGTTAACCCTCCCTCTGACCCCTTATATATCCCCCTCTCTCTCTGTCCCACTCACTCAGACCCCCTCTATCTCTCCCACTCTCTGTCCCCCTCTCTGTTTCCCTCTCTCTCTGTTCCCCCTGTCTCTGTCCCCCCTCTCTCTGTCCCTCCCTCTCTGTCCCCCACTATCTCCCCCTCTCTCTGTCCCGCTCTCTCTGACCACCACTACCTCCCCCTCTTTCCGTCCCCCTCTCACTGACACCCTCTATCTCCCTCACTCTCTGTGCTACTCTCTCTGTCACCCTCTCTAGGTCTCCCGTCTCCCTCCCACCCGCCTCTCTCTGTCCCCCTCTCTCTCTCTTTCCCCCTCTCTCTATGTCCCTCTATCTCTGACCCCCTTTATCTCCCCCACTCCCTGTCACCCTCTCTCTGCCCTCCTCTCTCTGTCCCCCTCTCTCTCTCATTCCCCCTCTCTCTCTCTTTCCCCCTCTCTCTATGTCCCTCTATCTCTGACCCCCTCTATCTCCCCACTCTCTGTCACTCTCTCTCTGCACTCCTCTCTCTGTCCCCCACCTCTGTCCTGCCTCTATCTTTCCACCCTCTATGTACCATCTCTATCTGTCTCCCCTCTCTGTCCTGCCTCTATCTGTCCCCCCTCTCTGTCCCCCTCTCTCTGTCCCCTCTCTTTCTGTCCACTTCTCTCTGTCGCCCTCTCTCTGACCCCCTCTACCTTCCCCACTCTCTGTCACCCTCACTCTGCCGTCCTCTGTGTACTGCCTCTATCTGTCCCCCTCTCTCTGACCCCCTCTCTCTGACCCACTCTATCTCCCCCACTCTCTGCCCCTCTCTCTGTCCCCCTCTCACTTTGTCCCCTCTCTCTCCCCCACTCTATGTCCCCTCTCTCTGTCCCCGCCACTCTGTCCCCCACATTCTGACCGCCTCTATCGCTCCCACTCTCTATCCCCTCTCTCTGTCCACCTCATTCTCTGTCCCCTTCTCTCTCTGTTCCCCCTGTCTCAGTCCCCCTCTCTCAGTCCCCCTCTCTCTGTCCCTCTCGCTCTGTCCCCCTTCCTCTGTCCCCCCTCTCTCTCCCCTGCTCGCTGCCCACTCTCTCTGACCACCTCTATCTGACCCCCTACATCTCCCCCCTGACCCCTCTCTCTGACCCCCTCCATCTCCCCCACTCTCTGTCCCCGTCTCTCTGTCACCCTCTTTCTGCCCCACTCTCTCTCCCACCCGCCTCTATCTCTCCCCCACTCTCTGCCCCCCTCTCTCTGTCATTCTCTCCCTGTCCCCCTCTCACTGTCTCCTCTCTCTCTGTCGCACCTCTCTCTGTCCAGCTCTCTCTGTCCCCCCCTCTCTCTCTCTGACCCTCTATCTCCCCCTCTCTCTCTTTGGTCTCTCTGAAACCTCTATCCCCGCTCTCTCTGTCCCCCTCTCTCTGCCACCCTCTGTCTGCCACTCTCTCTATCCCCCTCTCTCTGACCCCCTCTACCTCCCCCTCTAAACATCCACCTCTCTCTGACCCTCTGTATCTGCCTCACTCGAGTGCCCCTCTCTCTGTCCCCCCCTCTCCGTCCCACCCGCCTCTCTCTGTCCCCCCTCTCTCTCTGTCCCGCTCTCTCTCAGTCCCCCCCTCTCTCTGTCCCCCCTCTCTCTAGGTCCCCCTCTCTCTCTGCCCCCGTCTCTCTCAGTCACCCTCTCTCTCTGCCGCCCTCTCCTCAGTCCCCCTTTATCTCTGTGCCCCTCTCTCTGTCCCCCCTCTCTGACCCCCTCTATCTTCCCCAATCTCTGCCACCCTCTCTCTGCCCTCCTCTCTCTGTCCCCCCTCTCTGTCCTGCCTCTATCTGTCTACCCTCTCTGTCCCCTCTCTGTCTATACCCCCTCTCTGTCCTGCCTCTATCTGTCCACCCTCTCTGTCCCACTCTCTCTGTCGCCTCTCTCTGTCCCCTTCTCTGTCCCCTCCCTCTTTCCCCATCTCTCTGACACCCTCTATCACCCCCACTCTCTGTCACCCTCTCTCTGTCCCTCTCTCTGACCCCCTCTATCAAACTCACTCTCTGCCCCTCTCTCTGTCCCCCTCTCTCTCTGTCCCTCTCTCTCTGACCGCCCGACTCTCTGTCCCCACTCTCTGGCCCCCCCTCTCTGACACACTCTGTCTCCCCCACTCTCTTTTCCCCTGTCTCTGTCCCCCTCTCTCTTTGTCCCCTCTCTCTGTCTCCCCTCTCTCTCCCCCACTCTATGTCCCCTCTCTCTGTCCCCCTCTCTCTCTCTTTCCCCTTGTCTCTGTCCCTCTCTCTCTGTCCCCGCCCCTCTGTCCCCCACATTCTGACCGCCCCTATCGCTCCCACTCTCTGTCCCCGCTCTCTGTCCCCCTCTCTCTGACCCCCTCTATCTTTCCCACTCTCTGTCCCCCTCTCTCTGACCCCCTCTATCTTTCCCACTCTCTGTCCCCTCTCTCTGTCCCCCCCACTCTCTGTCCCCTTCTCTCTCTGTTTCCCCTGTCTCTGTACCCCTCTCTCAGTCCCCCTCTCTCTGTCCCTCTCGCTCTGTCCCCCTTCCTCTGCCCCCACTCTCTCCCCTGCTCTCTGCCTCCTCTCTCTGACCACCTCTATCTGACCCCCTCTATATCCCCCTCTGCCCCCTCTCTCTGAACCCCTCTATCTCCCCCACTCTGTCCCCGTCTCTCTGTCACCCTCTTTCTGCCCCACTCTCTCTCCCACCCGCCTCTATCTCTCCCCCACTCTCTGCCCCCCTCTCTCTGTCGTCTTCTCCCTGTCCCCCTCTCACTGTCCCCTCTCTCTCTGTACCACCTCTCTCTGTCCCCCTCTCTCTGTTCCCCCCTCTCTTTCTGACCCTCTATCTCCCCCTCTCTCTCTCCCGGTCTCTCTGAACCCTCTATCCCCCCTCTCTCTGTCCCCCTCTCTCTGTCCCCTCTCTTTCTGTCCACTTCTCTCTGTCGCCCTCTCTCTGACCCCCTCTACCTCCCCCACTCTCTGTCACCCTCACTCTGCCGTCCTCTCTGTACTGCCTCCATCTGTCCCCCCTCTCTGTCCTGCCTCTATCTGTCCACCCTCTCTGTCCCCCTCTCTCTGTCGCCCTCTCTCTATCCCCCTCTCTCGGTCGCCTCTCTCTCTGTCCGCCTCTCTCTGACCCCCTCTCTCTGACCCACTCTATCTCCCCAACACTCTGCCCCTCTCTCTGTCCCCCTCTCTCTTTGTCCCCCCTCTCTCTGTCTCCCCTGTCTCTCCCCAACTCTATGTCCCCTTTCTCTGTTCCCGTCTCTCTCTACCCCCACATTCTGACCGCCACTATCGCCACCACTCTCTGTCCCTTCTCTCTGTCCCCCTCTCTCTGACTCCCTCTATCTCTCCCACACTCTGTCCCCTCTCTCTGTCCCCCTCACTCTCTGTCCCCTTCTCTCTGTCCATCTCTCTGTGTCCCCCTTTCTCTGTTCCCTCTCTCTCTCCCCACTCTGTACCCCTCTCTCTGTCCCCCACTCTTTGTTAACCCTCCATCTGACCCCCTCTATATCCCCCTCTCTCTCTGTCCCTGTCACTCAGACCCGCTCTATCTCTCCCACTTTCTGTCCCCACTCTCTGTTTCCCTCTCTCTCTGTTCCCCCCGTCTCTGTCCCCCCTCTCTCTGTCCCTCCCTCTCTGTCCCCCACTATCTCCCCCTCTCTCTGTCCCGCTCTCTCTGACCACCTCTACCTCCCCCTCTTTCCGACCCCCTCTCACTGACACCCTCTATCTCCCTCACTCTCTGTGCCCCTCTCTCTGTCACACTCTCTCGGTCTCCCGTCTCCCTCCCACCCGCCTCTCTCTGTCCCCCTCTCTCTCTCTTTCCCCCACTTCTCTCTGTCGCCCTCTCTCTGACCCCCTCTACCTCCCCCAATCTCTGTCACCCTCACTCTGTCGTCCACTCTGTACTGCCTCTATCTGTACCCCATCTCTGTCCTGCCTCTATCTTTCCAACCTCTATGTACCCTCTCTATCTGTCTCCCTTCTCTGTCCTGCCTCTATCTGTCCACCCTCTCTGTCCCTCTCTCTCTGTCCCCTCTCTTTCTGTCCACTTCTCTCTGTCGCCCTCTCTCTGACCACCTCTACCTCCCCCACTCTCTGTCACCCTCACTCTGCTGTCCTCTTTGTACTGCCTCTATCTGTCCCGCCTCTCTGTCCTGCCTCTATCTGTCCACCCTCTCTGTCCCCCTCTCTCTGTCGCCCTCTCTCTTTCCCCCTCTCTCGGTCGCCTCTCTCTCTGTCCGCCTCTCTCTGACCCCCTCTCTCTGACCCACTCTATCTTCCCCACTCTCTGCCCCTCTCTCTGTGCCCCTCTCTCGGCCTCCCGTCTCCATCCCACCCGCCTCTCTCTGTCCCCCTCTCTCTCTCTTTCCCTCTCTCTCTCTGTCCCTCTATCTCTGACCCCCTCTATCTCCCCCACTCTCTGTCACCCTCTCTCTGCACTCCTCTCTCTGTCCCCCTCTCTGTCCCGCCTCTATCTTTCCACCCTCTATGTACCCTCTCTATCTGTCTCCCTTCTCTGTCCTGCCTCTATCTGTCCACCCTCTCTGTCCCCCTCTCTCTGTCGCCCTCTCTCTTTGTCCCCTCTCTCTGTCTCCCCTCTCTCTCCCCCACTCTATGTCCCCTCTCTCGGTCCCCCTCTCTCTCTGCCACCCTCTCTCTGTCTCCCCTCTCTCTCCCCCTCTCTCTGTCCCCGTCTCTCTGTCCCCCACATTCTGACCGCCACTATCGCCACCACTCTCTGTCCCCGCTCTCTGTCCCTCTCTCTCTGACCACCTCTATCTCTCCCACTCTCTGTCCCCTCTCTCTGTCCCCCTCACTCTCTGTCCCCTTCTCTCTCTGTTACCCCTGTCTCTGTCCCCCTGTCTCAGTCCCCCTCTCTCTGTCCCTCTCGCTCTGTCCCCCTTCCTCTGTCCCCCCTCTCTCTCCCCTGCTCGCTGCCCCCTCTCTCCAACCCCCTCTATCTCCCCCTCTGTCCCTCTCTCTATCTGTCCCCCCTCTCTGTCCTGCCTCTATCTGTCCACCCTCTCTGTCCCACTCTCTCTGTCGCCCTCTCTCTGTCCCCTTCTCTGTCCCCTCCCTCTTTCCCCCTCTCTCTGTCACCCTCTATCACCCCCACTCTCTGTCACCCTCTCTCTGTCCCTCTCTCTGACCCCCTCTATCAAACTCACTCTCTGCCCCTCTCTCTGTCCCCCTCTCTCTGTCCCACCTCTCTCTCCCCCACTCTCTGTCCCCTCTGGATAGAGGGTGTGAGAGAGAGAGGGACTGAGAGAGGAGGACAGAGAGAGAGGGTGGCAGAGAGTGAGGGGGGCAGAGACCCCCTCTCTGCTCCCCCTTTCTGACGCCCTCTATCTCACACACTCTCTGTCCCCGCTCCCTGTCCTCCACTCTCTGTCCATCTCTCTCTGTCCCTCTCTCTCTGACCGCCCCACTCTCTGTCCCCACTCTCTGTACCCCCCTCTCTGACACACTCTCTCTCCCCGACTCTGTACACCTCTCTCTGTCCCCCACTCTCCGTTAAACCTCCCTCTTACCCCATCTATATCCCCCTCTCTCTGTCCCTCTCTCTCTGACCCCCTCTATCTCTACCACTCTCTGTTCCCTCTCTCTGTCTCCCTCTCTCTGCCCCCCGTCCTCCTCTCTCTCTGTCCCCCTCTCTCTATGCCCCCCTCTCTCTCTGTCCCCCCCTCTGCACCCACTCTTTCTGTCCCCCTCACTCTCTGCCCCTCTCTCTCTGTCCCCGTCTTCCTCTGTCCCCCCCTCTCTGCCCCCCTCTCTCTATGTCCCCCTCTCTCTGTCACCCCTCTGTCCCCCTCTCTTTCTGTCCCCCTCACTCTCTGCCTCTCTCTCTGTCCCCGTCTCTCTCTTTCCCCCCCTCTCTGTCCCCCGTTCTCTCTGTCCCCCTCTCTCTGTCACCCTCTCTCTGCTCTCCTTTCCCTGTCCCCCCTCTCTCCCGCCACTATCTGTCCACCATCTCTGCCCCCCTCGCTCTGTCTCTCGCTCTCTGTCCCCCTCTCTCTGCCCCCTCTCTCTCTCTGTCCCAACCTCTCTCTCCCCCACACTCTGTCCCCTCTCTCTGTCCTCCTCTCTCTCTCCTCCTCTCTCTCTGTCCCACTCTCTCTGTCCCCCTCTCTCTGTTCACCTCATTCTGACCCCCTCTATCTCATCTACTCTCTGTCCCGGCTCTCTGTTCCCCACTCTCTGTCCTTGTCAATCTGTTCCCCTCGCTTTCCCCCCGCCCCCTCTGTCCACACTCTCTGTCCATCTCTCTGTCCCCCCCTCTCTCTGTCCCCACTCTCTGCCACCCCCCTCTGTCCCCATCTCTCTCGGTCCCCCTCTCTCTGTCCCCATCTCTCTGTCCCCCTCTCTCTGATCACCCTCCCTCTGTCCCCCTCTATATTCCCCTCTCTCTCTGTCCCTCTCTCTCTGACCCCCTCTATCTCTCCCACTCTCTGTCCCCTCTCTTTGTCTCCCTCTCTCTCTGTCCCCCTCAATCACTGTTCCGCCTGTCACTGTCATCCTCTCTCTGTCCTCTCTCTCTGTCTCCCTCCCTCTGTCCCCCTCTCTCTGTCCCCACTCACTGCCACCCCCCTCTGTTTCCATCTCTCTCGGTCCCCCACTCTCTGTCCCCCTCTGTCTGTTCACCATCCCTCTGACCCCTTCTATATCCGCGTCTCTCTTTGTCCCTCTCTTTCTGACCCCCTCTATCTCTCCCACTCTCTCTCTGGCCCCTCTCGATCTGTCCCCCCTCTCTGTCCTGCCTCTATCTGTCCACCCTCCCTGTCCCACTCTCTCTGTCGCCCTCTCTCTGCCCCCTTCTCTGTCCCCTCCGTCTTTCCCCCTCCCTCTGACTCCCTCTATCTCCACCACTCTCTGTCACCCTCTCTCTGTCCCTCTCTCTGACCCCCTCTATCTACCTCACTCTCTGCCCCTCCCTCTGTCCCCCTCGCTCTTTGTCCCCCTCTCTCTGTCCCCCCTCTCTCTGTCCCATCTCTGTCTCCCCCACTCTCTGTCCCCTCTGGATAGAGGGTGTCAGAGAGAGAGGGACAGAGAGAGGAGGACAGAGAGAGAGGGGGGCAGAGAGAGAGGGGAGCAGAGACCCCCTCTCTGCCCCCCGCTCTCTGTTCCCCCTTTCGGACGCCCTCTATCTCACACACTCTCTGTCCCCGCTCCCTGTCCTCCACTCTCTGTCCATCTCTCTCTGTCCCCCTCTCTCTGTCCGCCCCACTCACTGTCCCCACTCTCTGTTCCCCCCTCGCTGACACAGTCTCTCTCCCCCACTCTGTACCACTCTCTCTGCCCCCCACTCTCCGTTAAACCTGCCTCTTACCCCATCTATATCCCCCTCTCTCTGTCCCTCTCTCTCTGACCCCCTCTATCTCTCCCACTCTCTGTCCCCTCTCTCTGTCTCCCTCTCTATGCCCCCCCTTCCTCCTCTCTCTGTCCCCCTTTCGCTATGTCCCCCTCTCGCTCTGTCCCCCCCTCTGTCCCCCTCTCTTTCCGTCCCCCTCACTCTCTGCCCCTCTCTCTCTGTCCACGTCTCTCTCTGTCCCCCCTCTCTGTCCCCCGCTCTCTCTGTCACCCTCTCTCTGCTCTCCTTTCCCTGTCCCCCTCTCTCTCCTGCCACTATCTGTCCACCATCTCTGTCCCGCTCGCTCTGTCGCCCTCTCTCTATCCCCTCTCTCTCTGTCCCAACCTCTCTCACCCCCACTCTCTGTCCCCTCTCTCTGTCCTCCTCTCTCTGTCCTCCTCTCTCTCTGTCCCACTCTCTCTGTCCCCCTCTCTCTGTTCCCATCATTCTGACCCCCTCTATCTCACCCACTCTCTGTCCTGGCTCTCTGTTCCCACTCTCTGTCCTTGTCTATCTGTTCCCCTCGCTTCCCCCTCCCCTCTCTGTCCACACTCTCTGTCATTCTCTCTGTCCTCCCCTCTCTCTGTCCCCACTCTCTGCCACCCCCCTCTGTCCCCATCTCTCTCGGTCCCCCTCTCTCTGTCCCCATCTCTCTGACCCCCTCTCTCTCCCCAACTCTGTACCCCTCTCTCTGTGCCCCTCTCTCTGTTCACCCTCCCTCTGACCCCCTCTATATGCCCCTCTCTCTCCGTCCCTCTCTCTCTGACCCCCTCTATCTCTCCCACTCTCTGTCCCCTCTCTTTGTCTCCCTCTCTCTCTGTCCCCCTCAATCACTGTTCTGCCTGTCACTGTCCCCATCTCTCTGTCCTCTCTCTCTCTCTCTGTCTTCCTCCCTCTGTCCCCCTCTCTCTGTCCCCACTCTCTGCCACCCCCTCTGTCCCCAGTCTCTCGGTCCCCCTCTCTCTGTCCCCATCTCTCTGACCCCCTCGCTCTCCTCAACTCTGTACCCCTCTCTCTGTCCCTCTCTCTCTGATCCCCTCTATCTCTCCCACTCTCTGTCCCCTCTCCCTGTCTCCCTCTCTTTGCACCCCCGTCCTCCTCTCTTTCTGTCCCCCTCTCTCTCTGTCCCCCTCTCTCTGACCCCATCTCTCTCCCCCACTCTTTACCCCCCTCACTGTCCCCCACTCTCTGTTCACCCTCTCTCCTACCCCCTCTATATCCCCCTCACTCTCTCTGTCGCCCTCTCGCTGACCCTCTCTCTCTGACCCCCTATCTCTGCCCCCCCTCTCTCTGTCCCGGTCTTTCTCTCCCTCTCTCTGTCCCGCTCTCTCTGACCTCCTCTATCTCCCCCACCCTCTGCCTCCCTCTCTCTGCCACACTCTCCCTGTGCCCTCTTTCTCTGCCACCATCTATCTGCCCCACTGTCTCTGTCCACCCCCTCTCTCTGTCCCCCTGTCTCTGTGCCCCCCCTCCCTCTGCCCCCTCTAGCTCCCCCGCTCTCTGCCCCCTCTCTCTGTCCCCTTATCTCTCTGCCCACTTTCCCTGTCCCCCTCTCTCTGTCGCCCTCTATCTGCCCACGCTCTCTCTGTCCGACTCTCTCTCTGTCCCCGTCTCTCTGTTCCCCTCGCTCTGATCCCCTCTATCTCGCCCATGCTCTTTTCCCCACTCTCTGTCCTTCTCTCTCTGTCCCCCACTCTCTGTCCATCTCTCTCTGCTCCCTCTCTCTGACCCCGTCTCTCGGACCCCACACTCTCAATGCACCCTCTCTCTCCAATTCTGTACCACTCTCTCTGTCCCCCACTCTCTGTCCCCCCTCCCTCTGATCCCCACTATCTCCCCCTCTGTCTGTCCTGCTCTCTCTGATCTTCTCTCTCTCCCTCACTCTCTGTGCCCCTCTCTCTGTCGCCCTCTCTCTGTCCCCGCTATTCCTCCCACCCGATTCTCTATGTCCCCTTTCTCTCTCTGTCCCCCTCTATCTCTGTCCCCCCCCTGTCCCTCTCTCTATGTCCCCCTCTCTTTGTCCCCCTCACTCTGACCCCCTCTGACTGACCCCCTCTGTCTTCCCCCCTCTCTGTCACCCTCTCTCTTCCTTCCTCACTCTTTCCCCCCTCTCTGTCCTGCCTGTATCTGTTCACCCTCTCTGTCCCCCTCTCTCTGTCCCCCTCTCTGTGTAACCCTCTCTCTGTCCCGCTCTCCCTGTCCCCCACTCTCTGTCCATCTCTCTGTGTCCTCCTTTCTCTGTCCCCTCTCTCTCTCCCCACTCTGTACCCCTCTCTCTGTCCCCCACTCTCTGTTAACCCTCCCTCTGACCCCTTATATATCCCCCTCTCTCTCTGTCCCTCTCACTCAGACCCCCTCTATCTCTCCCACTCTCTGTCCCCCTCTCTGTTTCCCTCTCTCTCTGTTCATCCTGTCTCTGTCCCCCCTCTCTCTGTCCCTCCCTCTCTGTCCCCCACTATCTCCCCCTCTCTCTGTCCCGCTCTCTCTGACCACCTCTACCTCCCCCTCTTTCCGTCCCCCTCTCACTGACACCCTCTATCTCCCTCACTCTCTGTGCCCCTCTCTCTGTCACCCTCTCTCGGTCTCCCGTCTCCCTCCCACCCGCCTCTCTCTGTCCCCCTCTCTCTCTCTTTCCCCCTCTCTCTATGTCCCTCTATCTCTGACCCCCTTTATCTCCCCCACTCCCTGTCACCCTCTCTCTGCCCTCCTCTCTCTGTCCCCCTCTCTCTCTCATTCCCCCTCTCTCTCTGTCCCTCTATCTCTGACCCCCTCTATCTCCCCCACACTCTGTCACCCTCTCTCTGCACTCCTCTCTCTGTCCCCCACCTCTGTCCTGCCTCTATCTTTCCACCCTCTATGTACCATCTCTATCTGTCTCCCCTCTCTGTCCTGCCTCTATCTGTCCCCCCTCTCTGTCCCCCTCTCTCTGTCCCCTCTCTTTCTGTCCACTTCTCTCTGTCGCCCTCTCTCTGACCCCCTCTACCTTCCCCACTCTCTGTCACCCTCACTCTGCCGTCCTCTGTGTACTGCCTCTATCTGTCCCCCTCTCTCTGACCCCCTCTCTCTGACCCACTCTATCTCCCCCACTCTCTGCCCCTCTCTCTGTCCCCCTCTCACTTTGTCCCCTCTCTCTCCCCCACTCTATGTCCCCTCTCTCTGTCCCCGCCCCTCTGTCCCCCACATTCTGACCGCCTCTATCGCTCCCACTCTCTATCCCCTCTCTCTGTCCACCTCACTCTCTGTCCCCTTCTCTCTCTGTTCCCCCTGTCTCAGTCCCCCTCTCTCAGTCCCCCTCTCTCTGTCCCTCTCGCTCTGTCCCCCTTCCTCTGTCCCCCCTCTCTCTCCCCTGCTCGCTGCCCACTCTCTCTGACCACCTCTATCTGACCCCCTACATCTCCCCCCTGACCCCTCTCTCTGACCCCCTCCATCTCCCCCACTCTCTGTCCCCGTCTCTCTGTCACCCTCTTTCTGCCCCACTCTCTCTCCCACCCGCCTCTATCTCTCCCCCACTCTCTGCCCCCCTCTCTCTGTCATTCTCTCCCTGTCCCCCTCTCACTGTCTCCTCTCTCTCTGTAGCACCTCTCTCTGTCCCCCTCTCTCTGTCCCCCCCTCTCTCTCTCTGACCCTCTATCTCCCCCTCTCTCTCTTTGGTCTCTCTGAAACCTCTATCCCCGCTCTCTCTGTCCCCCTCTCTCTGCCACCCTCTGTCTGCCACTCTCTCTATCCCCCTCTCTCTGACCCCCTCTACCTCCCCCTCTAAACATCCACCTCTCTCTGACCCTCTGTATCTGCCTCACTCGAGTGCCCCTCTCTCTGTCCCCCCCTCTCCGTCCCACCCGCCTCTCTCTGTCCCCCCTCTCTCTCTGTCCCCCTCTCTCTCAGTCCCCCTCTCTCTCTGTCCCCCCTCTCTCTAGGGCCCCCTCTCTCTCTGCCCCCGTCTCTCTCAGTCACCCTCTCTCTCTGCCGCCCTCTCCTCAGTCCCCCTTTATCTCTGTGCCCCTCTCTCTGTCCCCCCTCTCTGACCCCCTCTATCTTCCCCAATCTCTGCCACCCTCTCTCTGCCCTCCTCTCTCTGTCCCCCCTCTCTGTCCTGCCTCTATCTGTCTACCCTCTCTGTCCCCTCTCTGTCTATACCCCCTCTCTGTCCTGCCTCTATCTGTCCACCCTCTCTGTCCCACTCTCTCTGTCGCCTCTCTCTGTCCCCTTCTCTGTCCCCTCCCTCTTTCCCCATCTCTCTGACACCCTCTATCACCCCCACTCTCTGTCACCCTCTCTCTGTCCCTCTCTCTGACCCCCTCTATCAAACTCACTCTCTGCCCCTCTCTCTGTCCCCCTCTCTCTCTGTCCCACTCTCTCTGACCGCCCGACTCTCTGTCCCCACTCTCTGGCTCCCCCTCTCTGACACACTCTGTCTCCCCCACTCTGTACCACTCTCTCTGTCCCCCACTCTCCGTTAAACCTCCCTCTTACCCCATCTATATCCCCCTCTCTCTCTGTCCCTCTCTCTCTGACCCCCTCTATCTCTCCCACTCTCTGTTCCCTCTCTCTGTCTCTCTGTCTCTCTGCCCCCCCCGTCGTCCTCTCTCTCTGTCCCCCTCTCTCTATGTCCCCCTCTCTCTCTGTCCACCCCTCTGATCCCCTTCTCTTTCTGTCCCCCTCACTCTCTGCCCCTCTCTCTCTGTCCCCGTCTCTCTCTGTTCCACCCCCTGCTCCCCGCTCTCTCTGTCCCCCTCTCTCTGTCACCCTCTCTCTGTCACCCTCTCTCTGCTCTCCTTTCCCTGTCCCCTCTCTCTCCTGCCACTATCTGTCCACCATCTCTGCCCCCCTCTCTCTGTCGCCCGCTCTCTGTGCCCCTCTCTCTGTCCCCTCTCTCTGCCCTCCTCTCTCTGTCCTCCTCTCTCTCTGTCCCACTCTCTCTGTCCCCCTCTCTCTGTTCCCCTCATTCTGACCCCCTCTATCTCATCCACTCTCTGCCCGGGCTCTCTGTTCCCCACTCTCTGTCCTTGTCAATCTGTTCTCCTCGCTTTCCCCCCCCCCCCTCTCTGTCCACACACTCTGTCCATCTCTCTGTCCCCCCCTCTCTCTGTCCCCACTCTCTGCCACCCCCCTCTGTCCCCATCTCTCTCGGTCCCCCTCTCTCTGTCCCCATCTCTCTGTCCCACTCTCTCTGTTCACCCTCCCTCTGACCCCCTCTATATCCCCCTCTCTCTCTGTCCGCCTCTCTCTGACCCCCTCTATCTCTCCCACTCTCTGTCCCCCTGTCCCCTCTCTTTGTCTCCCTCTCTCTCTGTCCCCCTAAATCACTGTTCCGCCTGTCACTGTCATCCTCTCTCTGTCCTTTTCTCTCTATCTCCCTCCCTCTGTCCCCCTCTCTCTGTCCCCACTCTCTGCCACCCCCCTCTGTTTCCATCTCTCTCGGTCCCCCTCTCTCTGTCCCCATCTCTCTGACTCCCTCTCTGTCCCCAACTCTGTACCCCTCTCTCTGTCCCCCTCTCTCTGTTCACCCTCCCTCTGACCCCTTCTATATCCGCCTCTCTCTTTGTCCCTCTCTCTCTGACCCCCTCTATCTCTCCCACTTTCTACCACCCTCTCTCTGTCCCCTCTCGATCTGTCCCCCCTCTCTGTCCTGCCTCTATCTGTCCACCCTCTCTGTCCCACTCTCTCTGTCGCCCTCTTTCTGCCCCCTTCTCTGCCCCCTCCGTCTTTCCCCCTCTCTCTGACTCCCTCTATCTCCACGACTCTCTGTCACCCTCTCTCTGTCCCTCTCTCTGACCCCCTCTATCTACCTCACTCTCTGCCCCTCTCTCTGTCCCCCTCTCTCTTTGTCCCCCTCTCTCTGTCCCCCCTCTCTCTGTCCCACCTCTCTCTCCCCCACTCTCTGTCCCCTCTGGATAGAGGGTGTCAAAGAGAGAGGGACAGAGAGAGGAGGACAGAGAGAGAGGGGGGGCAGAGAGAGAGGGGGGCAGAGACCCCCTCTCTGCCCCCCGCTCTCTGTTCCCCCTTTCGGACGCCCTCTATCTCACCCACTCTCTGTCCCCGCTCCCTGTCCTCCACTCTCTCTGTCCCACTCTCTCTGTCCCCCTCTCTCTGTCCGCCCCACTCTCTGTCCCCACTCTCTGTACCCCCCTCGCTGTCACAGTCTCTCTCCCCCACTCTGTACCACTCTCTCTGTCCCCCACTCTCCGTTAAACCTCCCTCTTACCCATTCTATATCCCCCTGTCTCTGTCCCTCTCTCTCAGACCCCCTCTATCTCTCCCACTCTCTGTCCTCTCTATCTTTCTTCCTCTCTATGCCCCCCGTCCTCCTCTCTCTCTGTCCCCCTTTCTCTATGTCCCCCTCTCTCTCTGTCCCCCCCTCTGTCCCCCTCTCTTTCTGTCCCCCTCACTCTCTGCCCCTCTCTCTCTGTCCCCGTCTCTCTCTGTCCCCCCCCCTCAGTCCCCCGCTCTCTCTGTGCCTCTCTCTCTGTCACCCTTTCTCTGCTCTCCTTTCCCTGTCCCCCCTCTCTCTCCTGCCACTACCTGTCCACCATCTCTGTCCCCCTCGCTCTGTCGCCCTCTCTCTGTCCCCCTCCCTCTCTGTCCCCCCTCAATGTCCCCCTCTCTCTCTGTCCCCCTCTCTTTGTCCCCCTCTCTCTGACCCCCTCTATCTTCCCCACTCTCTGTCACCCTCTCTCTTCCTTCCTCTCTCTGTCCCCCCTCTCTGTCCTGCCTCTATCTGTTCACCCTGTCTGTCCCCCTCTCTCTGTCCCCTCTCTCTGTCCTCCTCTCTCTCTGTCCCTCTCTCTCTGTCCCCCTCTCTCTGTTCCCATCATTCTGACCCCCTCTATCTCACCCACTCTCTGTCCCGGCTCTCTGTTCCCCACTTTCTGTCCTTGTCTCTCTGTTCCCCTTGCTTTCCACCCCCCCTCTCTGACCACACTCTCTGTCCCTCTCTCTGTCCCGCACTCTCTGTCCCCTGTCCCTCTGATCCCCACTATCTCCCCCTCTGTCTGTCCCCATCTCTCGGACCTCCTCTAATTCCCCCACTCTCTGTGCCCCTCTCTCTGTCGCCCTCTCTCTGTCCCCGCTCTCCCTCCCACCCGCCTCTCTCTGTCCCCCTCTCTCTCACTGTCCCCCCTCTCTCTGTACCCCCTCCCTGTCCCCCTCTCTCTCTGTCCCCCTCTCTTTGTCCCTCTCTCTCTGACCCCCTCTATCTCTCCCACTCTCTGTTCCCTCTCTCTGTCTCTCTCTCTCTGCCCCCCCCGTCGTCCTCTCTCTCTGTCCCCCTCTCTCTATGTCCCCCTCTCTCTCTGTCCACCCCTCTGATCCCCCTCTCTTTCTGTCCCCCTCACTCTCTGCCCCTCTCTCTCTGTCCCCGTCTCTCTCTGTTCCACCCCCTGCTCCCCGCTCTCTCTGTCCCCCTCTCTCTGTCACCCTCTCTCTGTCACCCTCTCTCTGCTCTCCTTTCCCTGTCCCCTCTCTCTCCTGCCACTATCTGTCCACCATCTCTGCCCCCCTCTCTCTGTCGCCCGCTCTCTGTGCCCCTCTCTCTGTCCCCTCTCTCTGCCCTCCTCTCTCTGTCCTCCTCTCTCTCTGTCCCACTCTCTCTGTCCCCCTCTCTCTGTTCCCCTCATTCTGACCCCCTCTATCTCATCCACTCTCTGCCCGGGCTCTCTGTTCCCCACTCTCTGTCCTTGTCAATCTGTTCTCCTCGCTTTCCCCCCCCCCCTCTCTGTCCACACACTCTGTCCATCTCTCTGTCCCCCCCTCTCTCTGTCCCCACTCTCTGCCACCCCCCTCTGTCCCCATCTCTCTCGGTCCCCCTCTCTCTGTCCCCATCTCTCTGTCCCACTCTCTCTGTTCACCCTCCCTCTGACCCCCTCTATATCCCCCTCTCTCTCTGTCCGCCTCTCTCTGACCCCCTCTATCTCTCCCACTCTCTGTCCCCCTGTCCCCTCTCTTTGTCTCCCTCTCTCTCTGTCCCCCTAAATCACTGTTCCGCCTGTCACTGTCATCCTCTCTCTGTCCTTTTCTCTCTATCTCCCTCCCTCTGTCCCCCTCTCTCTGTCCCCACTCTCTGCCACCCCCCTCTGTTTCCATCTCTCTCGGTCCCCCTCTCTCTGTCCCCATCTCTCTGACTCCCTCTCTGTCCCCAACTCTGTACCCCTCTCTCTGTCCCCCTCTCTCTGTTCACCCTCCCTCTGACCCCTTCTATATCCGCCTCTCTCTTTGTCCCTCTCTCTCTGACCCCCTCTATCTCTCCCACTTTCTACCACCCTCTCTCTGTCCCCTCTCGATCTGTCCCCCCTCTCTGTCCTGCCTCTATCTGTCCACCCTCTCTGTCCCACTCTCTCTGTCGCCCTCTTTCTGCCCCCTTCTCTGCCCCCTCCGTCTTTCCCCCTCTCTCTGACTCCCTCTATCTCCACGACTCTCTGTCACCCTCTCTCTGTCCCTCTCTCTGACCCCCTCTATCTACCTCACTCTCTGCCCCTCTCTCTGTCCCCCTCTCTCTTTGTCCCCCTCTCTCTGTCCCCCCTCTCTCTGTCCCACCTCTCTCTCCCCCACTCTCTGTCCCCTCTGGATAGAGGGTGTCAAAGAGAGAGGGACAGAGAGAGGAGGACAGAGAGAGAGGGGGGGCAGAGAGAGAGGGGGGCAGAGACCCCCTCTCTGCCCCCCGCTCTCTGTTCCCCCTTTCGGACGCCCTCTATCTCACCCACTCTCTGTCCCCGCTCCCTGTCCTCCACTCTCTCTGTCCCACTCTCTCTGTCCCCCTCTCTCTGTCCGCCCCACTCTCTGTCCCCACTCTCTGTACCCCCCTCGCTGTCACAGTCTCTCTCCCCCACTCTGTACCACTCTCTCTGTCCCCCACTCTCCGTTAAACCTCCCTCTTACCCATTCTATATCCCCCTGTCTCTGTCCCTCTCTCTCAGACCCCCTCTATCTCTCCCACTCTCTGTCCTCTCTATCTTTCTTCCTCTCTATGCCCCCCGTCCTCCTCTCTCTCTGTCCCCCTTTCTCTATGTCCCCCTCTCTCTCTGTCCCCCCCTCTGTCCCCCTCTCTTTCTGTCCCCCTCACTCTCTGCCCCTCTCTCTCTGTCCCCGTCTCTCTCTGTCCCCCCCCCCTCAGTCCCCCGCTCTCTCTGTGCCTCTCTCTCTGTCACCCTTTCTCTGCTCTCCTTTCCCTGTCCCCCCTCTCTCTCCTGCCACTACCTGTCCACCATCTCTGTCCCCCTCGCTCTGTCGCCCTCTCTCTGTCCCCCTCCCTCTCTGTCCCCCCTCAATGTCCCCCTCTCTCTCTGTCCCCCTCTCTTTGTCCCCCTCTCTCTGACCCCCTCTATCTTCCCCACTCTCTGTCACCCTCTCTCTTCCTTCCTCTCTCTGTCCCCCCTCTCTGTCCTGCCTCTATCTGTTCACCCTGTCTGTCCCCCTCTCTCTGTCCCCTCTCTCTGTCCTCCTCTCTCTCTGTCCCTCTCTCTCTGTCCCCCTCTCTCTGTTCCCATCATTCTGACCCCCTCTATCTCACCCACTCTCTGTCCCGGCTCTCTGTTCCCCACTTTCTGTCCTTGTCTCTCTGTTCCCCTTGCTTTCCACCCCCCCTCTCTGACCACACTCTCTGTCCCTCTCTCTGTCCCGCACTCTCTGTCCCCTGTCCCTCTGATCCCCACTATCTCCCCCTCTGTCTGTCCCCATCTCTCGGACCCCCTCTAATTCCCCCACTCTCTGTGCCCCTCTCTCTGTCGCCCTCTCTCTGTCCCCGCTCTCCCTCCCACCCGCCTCTCTCTGTCCCCCTCTCTCTCACTCTCCCCCCTCTCTCTGTACCCCCTCCCTGTCCCCCTCTCTCTCTGTCCCCCTCTCTTTGTCCCGCTCTCTCTGACCCCCTCTGTCTTCCCCACTCTCTGTCACCCTCTCTCTTCCTTCCTCTCTCTGTCCCCCCTCTCTGTCCTGCCTCTATCTGTTCACCCTGTCTTTCCCACTCTCACTGTCCCCTCTCTCTGTCCTCCTCTCTCTCTGTCCCCCTTTCTCTGTCCCCCTCTCTCTGTTCCCATCATTCTGACCCCCTCTATCTCACCCACTCTCTGTCCCGTTCTCTGTTCCCCACTCTCTGTCCTTGTCTCTCTGTTCCCCTCGCTTTTTCCCCACCTCTCTGTCCACACTCTCTGTCCCTCTCTCTGTCCCCCCTCTCTCTGTCCCCAATCTCTGCCACCCCCCTCTGTCCCCATCTCTCTCGGTCCCCCTCTCTCTGTCCCCATCTTTCTGACCCCCTCTCTCTCCCCAACTCTGTACCCCTATCTCTGTCCCCCTCTCTCTTACGTCCTCTATATCCCCCTCTCTCTCTGTCCCTCTCTCTCTGACCCACTCTATCTCACCCACTCTCTGTCCCCTCTCTCTGTACCCCTCAATCACTGTTGCGCCTGTCACTGTCCCCCTCTCTCTGTCCTCTCTCTCTGTCTCCCTCCCTCTGTCCCCCACTCTCTGTCCCCTCTCTCTCTGTCCCCCCACTCTCTGACCCCCTCTCTCTGCCGCTATCTCTGTATCCCCTCTGTCTGTCCCCCACCCTGTGTACCGCTCTCTCTGTCCCCCTTTCACTCTGTACCCCTCTATCTTCCCCCTCTCTGTCCCACTCTCTCTGAGCACCTCTATCTCCCCCACTCTCTGTCCCCCTCTCTCTGTCACCCTCTTTCTGCCCCCCTCTCTCTCCCTCCCGCCTCTCTCTCTCCCCAACTCTGCCCCCTCTCTGTTTCACCCTCTCTCTGTCCCTCTCTCTCTGTCCCCTCTCTCTCTTTCCCCCCTCTCTCTGCACCCCTCTATCTGACCCCCTCTGTCTCACCCACTGTCTGTCACCGCTCTCATCCCCCACTCTCTGTCCATCTCTCACTGTACCCTCTCTCTGTCCCCACTCTCTGTCCCCCACTCTCTGACCCCATCTCTCTCCCCCACTCTTTACCCCTCTTACTGTCCCCCACTCTCTGTTCACCCTCTCTCCTACCCCCTCTATATCCCCCTCACTCTCTCTGTCGCCCTCTCGCTGACCCTCTCTCTCTGACCCCCTATCTCTGTCCCCCTCTCTCTCTGTCCCGGTCTTTCTCTCCCTCTCTCTTTCCCGCTCTCTCTGACCCCCTCTATCTCCCCCACCCTCTGCCTCCCTCTCTCTGCCACACTCTCCCTGTGCCCTCTCTCTCTGCCCCCATCTATCTGCCCCACTCTCTCTGTCCACCCCTCTCTGTAAACCCTCTCTCTGTCCCCCTCTCTCTTTCCCCCCCTCCCTCTGCCCCCCTCTCTCTCCCCCGCTCTCTGCCCCCCTCTTTCTGTTCCCCTATCTCTCTGCCCCCTCTCCCTGTCCCCCTCTCTCTGTCGCCCTCACCTGCCCACACTCTCTCCGTCCGACTCTCTCTCTGTCCCCCTCTCTCTGTTCCCCTCGCTCTGACCCCCTCTATCTCCCCACGCTCTGTCCCCACTCTCTGTCCTTCTCTCTCTGTCCCTCACTCTCTGTCCATCTCTCTCTGCCCCCTCTCTCTGTTCTTCTCTCTCTGACCCCCTCTCTCTGACCCCACACTCTCAATGCACACTCTCTCCCCAATTCTGTAACACTCTCTCTGTCCCCCACTCACTGTACCCCCTCCCTCTGATCCCCACTATCTCCCCCTCTGTCTGTCCCCATCTCTCGGACCCCCTCTATCTCCCCCACTCTCTGTGCCCCTCTCTCTGTCGCCCTCTCGCTATCCCCGCTCTCCCTCCCACCCGCCTCTCTCTGTCCCCCTCTCTCTCTCTGTCCCCCTCTCTCTCTTTCCCCCCTCTCTGTCCCCCTCTCTCTCTGTCCCCCTCTCTTTGTCCCCCTCTCTCTCTCTGTCCCCTCTCTCTCTTTCCCCCCTCTCTGTCCCCCTCTCTCTCTGTCCCCCTCTCTTTGTCCCACTCTCTCTGACCCGCTCTATCTTCCCCACTCTCTGTCACCCTCTCTCTTCCTTCCTCTCTCTGCCCCCCCTCTCTGTCCTGCCTCTATCTGTTCACCCTGTCTGTCCCCCTCTCTCTGTCCCCCTCTCTGTGTCAGCCAGTCTCTGTCCCCCTCTCTCTGTACCCCCTCCATCTGTCCCCTCTCTCTCGCACACTCTCTGTCCCCTCTCTCTGTTCCCCCTCTCTCTCTGTCCCCCTCTCACTGTCCCCCTCTCACTGTCCCCCTCTCTCTATCCCCCTCTTTTTGACCCCCTCTATCTCACCCACTCTCTGTCCCCGCTCCCTGTCCCCCACTCTCTGTCCATCTCTCTCTGTCCCGCTCTCTCTGTCCCCCCTCCCTCTGTCCCCACTCTCTGCCCCCTCTCTTGTCGCCCTCTCTGCCCCCACGCTGTTGCTTTCGCTCTGTCCCCACTTTCTCTCTCTCCCCCTCTCTCTGTACCCCCTCTCTCTGTCCCCTCTCTCTGTGTCCCCCCTTTCTCTGTCGCCCCTCTTGTCGCCGTCTGTCTGCCCCCCTCTGTCGCCCTCTCTCTGCCCTCTCTCTGTCACCGTCTCTCTGTGCCCTCCCTCTCTGTCCCCCTCTCTCTGTGCACCACACACCTACCTCTCTCTGCCCCTCTCTCTGTCCCCCTCTCTCTGTCCCCCTCTCTCTGTACCCTCTCTCTGACCCCCTATATCTCCCCCACTCGCCATCCTCTGTCTCTGTCCTCCCTCTCTCTGACCGCCCTTTTTCTGTGGCCCCTTTTTCTGTCCCCCTCTCTCTGTCGCCCTCTCTCTCCCCCTCTCTGTCACCGTCTCTCTGTACCCCCTCCCAATGTTCCCCCTCTCTGTCCCCCCTCTCTCTTTCCCCCTCTCTCGGACCCCTCTCTCTCTTTCCCCCTCTCTCTGACCCCACTATCTCCCCCACTCTCTGCCTCCTCTCTCTCTGGCCCCTCTCTCTCTGTCGCTCTCTCTCTGTCCCCCTCTCCCTGACCCCCCTCTCTCTGCCCCCACTCAATCTGCCCCCTCTCTCTCTGTCCCCCTCTCTCTGTACCCCTCTCTCTCTGCCCCCCCCTATCTCACCTACTCTCTGTCCCCACTCTCTGTCCCGTCTCTATCTGTCCACCCTCTCTGTCCCCTCTCTCTGTCCACCCTCTCACTGTCCCCCTCTCTGTCCCCTCTCTCTCTCTCTCTCTCCCCTCCCTCTCTGTCCTTCTCTCTCTGCCCCGTCACTCTAACCGCCTCTCTCTGTCTCCCCTTTTCTCTGTCCTCCCTTTCTCTGTTCCACCTCTCTCTGTCGCCCTGTCTCTGCCCCCTCTTTGTCACCGTCTCTCTGCCCCCTCCCTCTGACCCCCTCTCTCTGTCCCCTCTCACTGTCGCTATATCTCTCCCTCTCTCTGTCACCATCTCTCTGTCCCACCTCCCTCTGTGTCCCTCTCTCTGACCCCCTCTCTGTCACCCCCATCTCTTTCCCCCCTCTTTTTCCCCCCTCCCTCTGTGCCCCCTTTCTCTATTCCCCTCTCTCGGTTCTCCTCTCTCTCCCCCTCTCTGTCACCGTCTCTCTGTCCCACCTCCCTCTGTGCTTCTCTCTCTGTCCCCCCTCTCTGACCCCCCCTCTCTGTCCCTCCTCACTCTGCCCCCCTCTCTCAGTCCCCCTCTCTCTCTGTCCCTCTCTCTCTGTCCCCCTCTATCTGCCCCACTCTCTGTCCCCTCTCTCTGTCCCGCCTCTCTCTGTCCACCCTCCCTGTCCCCTCTCTGCCCACTTTCTCTGCCCCTTCTCTCTGACCCCCCACTCTCTGCCCCTCTCTCTCTGCCCCTTCGCTCTCTGTCGCCCACTCTCTGACCCCCTCTACCTCTCCCTCTTTCCGTACCCCTCTCTCTGACCCCTCAATCTCCCTCACTCTCTCTGCCCCTCTCTCTGTCGCCCTCTCTCTGTCGCCCCTCTCCCTCCCACCTGCTTCTCTCTGTCCCCCTCTCTCTCTGTCCCCCCTTTCTGTCCCCCTCTCTCTCTGCCGCCATCTCTCTGTCCCCCGCTCTCTGACCCCCTCTATCTCCCCCACTCTCTGCCACCCTCTCTCTGCCCTCCTCTCTCTGCCCCCCCCGTGTCCTGCATCTATCTGTCCACCCTCTCTGTCCCCCACTCTCTGTCCCCCTCTCTCTGTCCCCACTCTCTCTGACCCCCTTTCCCTGTCCCACCTCTCTCTGCCGCCAGTCTGTCTGCCCCCTCTCTGTCCCCCCTCGTTGTCCCCCCTTTGTCTCTCTGTCCCGCTCTCTCTGTCCCCCTCTATCTCCCCCACTCTCTGTCCCCACTCTCTGTCCCGTCTCTGTCTGTCCACCCTCTCTGTCCCCTCTCTCTGTCCCCCCTCACTCTGTCCCCCTCTCTCTGTCCCCCTCTCTTTGTCCCCCCTCTCTCTGCCCCCCCCCGCTCTCTGTCGCCCACTCTCTCTCCGCTCCTCTTTCTGCCCACTCTCTCTGTGCCCCATCTCTCTGTCCCCCCGCCCCTCTCTCTGTCCTCTCTCTCTCTCCCCTGTCTCTCTGTCCCCCTCTCTATGTCCCTCCTTTCTCTGCCCCACTCTCTGTCGCCCTCTCTCTGCCCACTCTCTGTCACCGTCTGTCTGTCCTCCCTCCCTCTGTCCACTTCTATCTGTCCCCCCTCTCTGTCCATACTCTCTCTGCCCCCCCACGCCTCCCTCTCTCTGCCTCTCTCTGTCGCCCTCTCTCTGCCCCCCCTTGTCCCCCTCTCTGTGTACCCCCCCTCTCTCTCTCCCCCCTCTGTCGCTATCTCTCTGCCCCCTTTCTGTCACCGTCTCTCTGTCCCCCTATCCCCCCTCACTCTGTTCCTCCCAATCCTCCCTCTCTCTGCCCCTCTCTCTGCCCCTCTCTCAGTCGCCCTCTCTCTGCCCCCCTTCCCTTTGTCCCCCTCTCTCAGTCCCCTCTCTCTGACCACCTATAACTCCCCCACTCGCTGTTCCCTGTCTCTGTTCCCCCACACTCTGCCCCCTCCACTCTCTGTCCCTCTCTCTCTGCCCCCTCTCTGTCACCGTCTCTCTGCCCCCCCGTCCCCGTCACTCTGTTCCCCCCACTCCTCCCTCTCTCTGCCCCTTTCTCTGTCACCCTCTCTCTGCCCCCTTACCTTAGTCCCCCTCTCTCAGGCCCCTCTCTCTGACGCCCTATATCTCCCCCACTCGCTGTTCCCTGTCTCTGTTCCCCCACACTCTGCCCCCTCCACTTTCTGTCCCCCCCTCTCTCTGCCCCCTCTATGTCCCCTCTCTCTGACACCCATATCTCCCCCACTCGCTGTCCCCTGTCTCTGGCTCCCCCTCTCTGCCCCCTCCACCCTCTGACCCCTCTCTGTTGAGACCCTCTCTCTGTCCCCCCTCCCTTTTCCCCACCATCTCTGTCCCCCCTCTCTCTGTCACCCCTATCTATCTGCCCCACTCTATGTACCCCTCTCTCTCTGTCCCCCCTGTCTCTGCCCTCCTCTCTCCGTCCCCCTCTCTGTCGCCGTCTGTCTCTCCCCAGCTCTGTCAACGTCTCTCTGTTCTTCCCTTTCTCTGTTCCCACTCTCTCCGCCCCCGCTCTCTCTGTCCCCCTCTATCTCCCCCACTCTCTGTCCCCACTCTCTCTCCCGTCTCTATCTGTCCACCCTCTCTGTCCCCTCTCTCTGTCCCCCCTCACTCTGTCCCCCTCTCTCTGTCCCCCTCTCTTTGTCCCCCTCTCTCTGCCCCCACCGCTCTCTGTCGCCCACTCTCTCTCCGCTCCTCTTTCTGCCCACTCTCTCTGTGCCCCATCTCTCTGTCCCCCCGCCCCTCTCTCTGTACTCTCTCTCTCTCCCCTGTCTCTCTGTCCCCCTCTCTATGTCCCTCCTTTCTCTGCCCCACTCTCTGTCGCCCTCTCTCTGCCCACTCTCTGTCACCATCTGTCTGTCCTCCCTCCCTCTGTCCACTTCTATCTGTCCCCCCTCTCTGTCCATACTCTCTCTGCCCCCCACGCCTCCCTCTCTCTGCCTCTCTCTGTCGCCCTCTCTCTGCACCCCCCTTTGTCCCCCTCTCTGTGTACCCCCTCTCTCTCTCTCCCCCCTCTGTCGCCATCTCTCTGCCCCCTTTCTGTCACCCTCTCTCTGCCCCCCCATCCCCGCTCACTCTGTTCCTCCCAATCCTCCCTCTCTCTGCCCCTCTCTCTGTCGCCCTCTCTCTGCCCCCCTTACCTTAGTCCCCCCTCTCTGTCCCCTCTCTCTGACCCCCATATCTCCCCCACTCGCTGTCACCTGTCTCTGTCTCCCCCTCTCTGCCCCCTCCACTCTCTGTCCCCCCTTTCTCTGTCCCCCTCTCTGTTGCCGTCTCTCTGTCCCCCCCTCCCTTTTACCCCGATCTCTGTCCCCCCTCTCTCTGTCACTCCTATCTATCTGCCCCACTCTATGTACCCCTCTCTCTCTGTCTCCCCTCTCTCTCTGTCTCCCCCTCTCTCTGTCCCTCTCTCTCTGTCCCCCCTGTCTCTGCCCTCCTCTCTCCATCCCCCCTCTCTGTCGCCGTCTGTCTCTCCCCAGCTCTGTCAACGTCTCTCTGTTCTTCCCTCTCTCTGTTCCCACTCTCTCAGCCCCCTCACTCTCTGTCCCCCTCTCTCTGGCAAGCTCTCTCTGACTCCCTCTGTCTCCCCCACTCTCTGTGCCCATCTCTCTGTCGCCCTCTCTCTGTCCCACCTCTCCCTCCCGCCCGCCTCTCTCTGTCCCCCTCTCACTCTCTGTCCCCTCTCTCTCTGTCCCCCTCTCTCTCTGTTCCCCTCTCTCTCTTCCCCCCCCTCTGTCCCCCTCTCTCTCTGTCCCCTCTCTCTGTCCCCTTCGCTCTGACCCTATCTATCTCCCCCACTCTCTGTCACCCTCTCTCTGCCCTCCTCTCTCTGTCCTCCCTCTCTGTCCTGCCTCTATTTGACCACCCTCTCTGTCCTCTCTCTATCTGTCCCCCCTCTCTGTCCTGCCTCTATCTGTCCCCCCTCTCTGTCCCCCACTCTCTGTCGGCCTCTCTGTCCACCTCTCTCTGTTCCCTCTCTCTCTGTCCCCCTCTCTCTGACCCTCTCTATCTCCGCCACTCTCTGTCCTCTCTCTCTGTCCCCACTCTCTGAACCCGTCCATCTACCCACTCACTGAACCTCTCTCTGTACCCCTCTGTCTTTGTCCCCCTCTCTCTGCTCCCCTCTCTGCCCCCGCTCTCTGTCCATCTCTCTCTGTCCTTCTCTCTCTGTCCCCCTCAATCTCCCCGTCTCTGTACCCCTCTCTCTGTCCCCCACTCTCTGTTTACCCTCCCTCTGACCCCCACTATATCCCCGCCTGTCTCTGCCCCTCTCTCTCTGACCCCCTCTATCTCTCCCACTCTCTGTATTCTCTCTCTGTCCCCCTCTCTCTCTGCCACCCTCTGTCTCCCCCACTATCCGTCCTCTCTCTCTGTCCCACTCTATCTGACCCGCTGTCTCTGCCCCTCTCTGTCCCCCTCTCTCTGTCCCCCACTCCCTGTTTACCCTCCCTCTGACCCCCTCTGTCTCTGACCCTCTCTCTCGGACCCCCTCTATCACTCCCACTCCCTGTCTTCTCTCTCTGTCCCCCTCTCTCTGTGTTCCCCCTGTCTCTGTCCCCCTCTCTCTGTCCCTCTCTCTCGGCCCTCTCTCTCTCTGTCACCCTGTCCCTGTCCCCCTCTCACTGTCCCGTCTCTTTCTGTACCCTCTCTCTCTGTTCCCCTCTTTTGACCCCCTCTGTCTCAACCACTGCCTGTCCCCACTCTCTATCACGCTCTTTCTGTCCCGCCTCTCTCTCTCTGTCCCCATCTCTGTCTGTCCCCTCTGTCTCTGTCCCCCTCTCTCTGACCCCCTCTCTCTCCCCAACTCTGTACCCTTCTCTCTGTCCCCCACTCTCTGTTCACCATCCATCTGTGCCCCTCTGTTTACCCGTCTCTCTCTGTCCCCCTCTCTCTGACACCCTCTATATCTCCCACTCTCTCTCCCCCGCTGTCTGTCCCTCTCTCTCTGTCCACCTCCCTCTATCCCCCTCTTTCTGGCCCCCCCTTTTTCTGTCCCCCCTCTCTTTCCCACTCTCTCTGTCCTCCCCTCCCTCTGTACCCACTCTCTCTCCCCCGCTCGCTGTCCTCTCTCTCTCTCTGGCCCCCTTATCTCTCTGTCCTCCCCTCTCTCTGTCCCCCTCTCTCTGTCCCCCTCTCACTGTCCCCTCTCTCTCTGTACCCCCTCTCTCTGTGCCCCTCTTGCTGCGCCCCCCTGTCTCACCCACTGTCTGCCCCCGCTCTCTGTCCCGCTCTCTCTCTCTGTCCCCCTCTCTCTCTGTCCCCACTCTCTCTCCCCCATCTCTGTCCCCATCTCTCCCTGTCCCCCTCTCTGTCGCCCTCTCTCTGACCCACTTTCTCTCCCCCACTCTTTACCCCTTTCTCTGTCCCCTACTCTCTGTTCACCCTCCCTCTGACCCACCTCTATATCCCCCACTCTCTCTGTCCCCCTCTTTCTCTGACAGATCTATCTCTGTCCTCCTCTCTCTGTGCCCCCTCTCTCTGACCCCCTCTCTCTCTGCCCCCTCTCACTATCCCCTCTCTCTATCACTCTCTCCCTGTCCCCCTCTCACTGTCCCCTCTCTTTCTGTACCCCCTCTCTCTGTTCCCCTCTTTTTGACCCCCTCTGTCTCACCCACTGTCTGTCCACGCTCTGTATCCCCCTCTTTCTGTCCCCCTTTCTCACTCTGTCCCCCTCTCTTTCTGTCTCCCTCTCTCTCCCCCACTCTGTACCCCTCTCCCTGTCCCCCTCTCTCTGACCCCCTCTATCTCTCCCACTCTCTCTCCCCTGCTGTCTGTCTCACTCTCTCTGTCCCCCTCCCTCTGACCCCTGTATCTCCCCCACTCTCTGTCCCCCTCTCTCTGTCCCCAAATTCTGATCCCGTCCATCTACCCACTCTTTGCCCCTCTCTCTGTCCCCCCCTCTTTGTCCTCCTCTCTCTGCCCCCTCTCTCGGCCCCCGCTATCTCTCTCCCACTCTCTGTCCCCTCTCTCTGTCCCCCTCTCTCTCTGTCCCCCACTTTCTGTTCCCCCTGTCTGTCCCCCACATTCTGACCCCCTCTATCTCTCCCACTCTCTGTCCCCCTCTCTCTCAGTTCCCCTCTCTCTCAGTTCCCCCGGTCTCTGCTCCCCCTCGCTGTCCCCCTCTCTCTGTCCCCCTCCCTCTGTCCCACTCTCTCTGTCCCCCTTTCCCTGTCCCCCCTCCCTCTGTTCCCCCTGTCTATCTCCACCACTCTCTCTGACACCCTCACTACGTCCCTCTCTCTCTGGCCCCCTCCCTCTCTCCCGCGCTCTCTGGACCCGCTCTCTCTGTCCTTACTCTCTCTGTCCCCCTCTCTCTGTTCCCCCCGTCCTCTGTACCCCCTGTCTCTCCCCCTCTCCCTGCCCCCTCTCTCTGACCCCCTCCCTCTGTCCCCTCTCTTTATCGCCTCTCTCTGCCCCCTCACTCTCTGTAGGCCTCTCTCTCTGTCCCCCTCTCTCTGACCCCTTCTATCTCGCCCACTCTCTGTCCCCTCTCTCTATCTCCCACTCTCTCTGACCCCCTCTCTCTCTGCCCCCTCTCTCTCTCCAACTCTGTACCCCTCTCTCTGTTCCCCACTCTCTGTCCACCCTCCCTCTGACCCCCACTATCTCCCCCTCTTTCTGTCCCGCTCTCTCTGTCCCCCTCCCTCTGACCCCTGTATCTCCCCCACTCTCTGTCCCCCTCTCTCTGTCCCCAAATTCTGACCCCGTCCATCTACCCACTCTTTGCCCCTCTCTCTGACCCCCACTATCTCCCTCTCTTTCTGTCCCGCTCTCTCTGACCCCCCTCTACGCCCACCTCTTTCCGTACCCCTCTCTCTGACCCCCTCTATCTCCCTCACTCTCTGTGCCCCCTGTCTGTCTCCCTCTCTCTGTCCCCCCTCTCTCTGTACCCGTCTCTCTCTCTGACCCCCCCTCTGTCCCCCTCTCTCTCTGTCCACCTCTCTGCCTGCCCCACTCTCTCTCTGTCCCCCACTCTCTCTGTCCCCCACTCTGTCCCCCGCTCTCTGTCACCCTCTCTTTGTCTCTCTCTCTGACCCCCTCTACCTTCCCCACTCTCTGTCACCCTCTCTCTGCCCTCCTCTATCTGTCCCCCCTCTTTGTCCTGCCTCTCTCTGTCCACCCTCTCTGTCCCCTCTCTATCTGTCCCCCCCTCTCTGTCCTGTTTCCATAGGCCCACCCTCTCTGTCCCACTATCTCCGTCGCCCTCTCTCTGCCCCCTCTCTCTGTCCCCTCTCTCTCTGTCTCTCTCTATCTCCCCCTCTGTCTGTCCGCCTTTCTCTGATGCCCTCTATCTTCCCCACTCTCTGTCCCCCTCTCTCTGTCACCCTCTCCCAGTCCCCTCTCTCTCTGTACCCATCTGTCTGCCCCACTTTCTCTGTACCACCCTCGCTCTGTCCCCTCCGTCCCCCCATCTCTCTCCCCCGCTCACTGCCCCATCTCTCTATCCTCCTCTCTCTCTGCCCCCTCTCTCTGTACCTCTCTCTCTGACCCTTCTCTCTGAACCCCACTCTCTCTGCCCCCATGTCTCTCAATCCTTGTACCCCTCTCTCTGACCCCCACTCTCTGTCCCCCCCCCGACCCCCACTATCTCCCCCTCTCTCTGTCCCGCTCTCTGTGACCCTGTCTACCTCCACCTCTTTCTGTCCGTCTCTAGCTGGCCCCATCCATCTCACTCACTCTCTGAGCCCCTCTCTCTCTGTCGCTCTCTCTCTCTGTCTCCCCTCTCCCTCCAACCCGCCTCTCTCTGCTCCCCCTCCCTCTCTCTCTCTCTCTCTCTCCCCCTCTCTCTGTCCCCCCTCTCTGTCCCCCCTCTCTCTGTCCACCTCTCTCTCTGCCCCCTCTCTCTCTGTCCCCCTCTCTCTCTGTCCCCCACCTCTGTCCCCCTCTCTCTCTGTCCCCATCTCGCTGTCCCCTCTCTCTGAACCACTCTATCTCCCCACTCTCTGCCCCTCTATCTCTTTGTCCCCCTCTCTCTGTCCCCCCTCTCTCTGTCCCCCCTTTCTCTTCCCCCTCTCTCTGTCCCCTCTCTCTCTGTAACCCTCTCTCTGACCCCCTCTGTCTCCCCCACTCTCTGTCCCTCTCTCTCCGTCCCCACTCTCTGACACCGTCCATCTGTCCACCATCTCTGTCCCCTTCTCTATTTGTCCCCCTCTCTCGGCACCCTCTCTCGGCCCCCGCTATCTCTCCCCACTCTCTGTCCCCTCTCTCTGTCCCCCTCTCTCTCTGTTCCCCTACTCTCTGTTCCCCCCTGTCCGTCCCCCTCATTCTGACCCCCTCTATCTCACCCACTCTCTGTCCCCGCTCTCTGTCTCCCACTGTCTGTCCATCTCTCTCTGTACCCCTCTATCTGACCCCCTCTCTCTCCCCCTCTCTGTACCCCTCTCTCTCTGTCCCCCACTCTCTGTTTACCCTCCCTCTGACCCCCTCTATATCCCCGTCTGTCTCTGTCCCTCTCTTTCTGACCCCCTCTATCTCTCCCACTCTCTGTCGCCCTCTCTGTCTCCCTCTCTCTCTGTCCCCCTCTCTCTGTGTTGCTCCTTTCTCTGTCCCCCCTGTCTCTGTCCCCCTCTCTCTGTCCCCCTCTTTCTTTGCCAGGTCTATCTCTGTCCCCCTCTCTCTGTGCCCCCTCTCTCTGACCCCTCTCTCTCTGCCCCCTCTCACTATCCCCTCTCTCTCTGTCACTCTCCCGCTGTCCCCCTCTCACTGTCCCCTCTCTTTCTGTACCCCCTCTCTCTGTTCCCCTCTTTTTGACCCCCTCTGTCTCACCCACTGTCTGTCCACGCTCTGTATCCCCCTCTTTCTATCCCCCTTTCTCTCTCTGTCCCCCCCTCTTTCTGTCTCCCTCACTCTCCCCCACACTGTACCCCTCTCCCTGTCCCCCTCTCTCTGACCCCCTCTATCTCTCCCACTCTCTCTCCCCCGCTGTCTGTCCCACTCTCTCTGTCCCCCTCCCTCTGACCCCTGTATCTCCCCCACTCTCTGTCCCCCTCTCTCTGTCCCCACTCTCTGACCCCGTCCATCTACCCACTCTTTGCCCCTCTCTCTGTCTCCCCCTCTTTGTCCTCTGCCCCCTCTCTCGGCCCCCGCTATCTCTCCCCCACTCTCTGTCCCCTCTCTCTGTCCCCCTCTCTCTCTGTCCCCCACTTTCTGTTCCCCCCTGTCTGTCCCCATCATTCTGACCCCCTCTATCTCTCCCACTCTCTGTCCTCTCTCTCTGCCCCCCCCCCCCGTCCCCCTCTCTCTCAGTTCCCCTCTCTCTCAGTTCCCCCGGTCTCTGTTCCCCCTCACTGTCCCTCTCTCTCTGTCCCCCTCCCTCTGTCCCCCCCTCTCTGGCCCCGCCTCTCTCTGCCCCCCTCTCTCTGTCCCCCTCTCTCTCTGCCCCATCTCTCTCTGTCCCCCTCTCTCTCAGTTCCCCTCTCTCTCAGTTCCCCCGGTCTCTGCCCCCCTCACTGTCGTCCTCTCTCTGTCCCCCTCCCTCTGTCCCCCTGTCTCTGGCACCGCCTCTCTCTGCCACCCTCTCTCTGTCCCCCTCCCTCTGTCACCCCCGCTCGCTGCCCCCTCTCTCTGTCCCCCTCTCTCTCTCTGCCCCATCTCTCTCTTTCCCCCTCTCGTTGACCTCCTCTCTCTGTCCCCCTCTCTCTGTGGCCCTCTCTGTGCCCCTCTCTCGCTGTCCGCCTCTCTATCTGTCCCACTCTCTCTGTCCCGCCTCTATCTGTCCTGCCTCTGTGTCCCCTCTCTCTGTCCCCCCTCACTCTGTCCCCCTCTCACTCTCCCCCTCTCTCTGTCCCACCTCTCTCTGACCCTTCCCTCATTATGTCCTCCCCTATTTCTCTCTCTCCCCCCTCACCTTATCTCTCCCTTCCCTCTCTCTCTCTCCCTCTGTCTATCCCTGCTCCTTCACTCTTTCTCCAACTTCTCTCACTCTCGATCCCCCTACCTTGGTCTCTCTCTCTCCGTTTCTTTCTTACTGAATCTCTCTCCCTCTTGTCCTGCCCTTCCTCTCTCTCTGACACACTCTGTCTCCCTGGTCCTTCCCTCTCCCTCTGACCCAAAGACTGGGGGTTGGTGGTGAGGCTGCGTGTGGCGGGGTGGGGGTGAGATGATCGAGAGATGTGGGAAGTGGGAGTTGGGGAAAATGGGGTTGAGACGGAATTGCGGGGGGGGGAGATAGAGACGGCAGGAGAGAGAGAGAGAGGGTGAGGGGCAGAGAGAAGAATGGAGGCAGGTGGATAAACTCATGTTGGGGGTGCGAGAGAGAGAGAGGGGGAGAGTGAGGCAGAAAGAATAGTGGAGGCAGGTGGAGAAACCGGGGTTGGGGGCTGTCTGAGAGGGGACCAGAGAGAGTGAAAGGGAGAGGTGGTGAGAAAGAGACAGTGTGCAGAAAGAGAGAGAGAGGGAGAGAATTGAGGAGGAAAAGGGGGGAGAGGAAATGGGGAGGCCAGGTTGGAGTGGGGGGGTGTGGTCAGAGGGAGTTAAACCCAACTCCTGAGCTCAGGGCGCGGCGCCCTCCCCTTCCCTGAGGACCAGGATTTAGGGCTGAGTCTGTCTCTCTCCAGCTCAGTTTCTCCAACACAAAGACACACAACAACATCAGTCACTCTGCTGCTCGGCATGCTTTAATCAACATTTTTATTAGTTACAAATGGAGTTGATGGATATAGTCAGTGGGATGGTGCCTTTTCTCACTGGCCCCTGAGTTGTGAGAAACATTGAAATGTTTTCCTGTAACCCCCCTGTGGGATAAGGATGGAAAAACCAGCGCTACCCTCAGTCTGTTACCATAGCGACAGGCTGCTCCACCGTGGAAACACTGAACTGAAATGAGAAAATCCCGGATGGTGTGATTAATGAGGGAATTTGATGGATGGATGGATTTGGGTGAAGGGATATTTCAGTACATTCTTCAGCTGCTGCCTGAACTTAGTCTGGGTCACGGCATAAATCGCGGTGTTTGTGCAGCAACTGAGGAGCTGCAGCATGACGCCCAATTCCTGCACAAAGTTATGGAGAAACAGTGGGGTAAACGCAATCCACCACATCCGTTTCCATATAGAATACAGCATTAACGTTGACCATAACAGGATGAAATTGGCCGAGATCACAAACAGTAAAATGATGGATTTTTTTCGGTTTCTCATTTCAGTGTCAGATTGAGCGTCCCCATTGGTGTGAGCGCGGAGTCTCCTGCGGGCTCTGCTGGTCACTAAAATGTGTCTGACGGTGAGAACATTGAGCAGCAGAATCAGGAGAAATGGGACACACGGGGTTAGAATGTGGTGGAGGAACTCGATTGTGACCCAGACACGGGAGGATAGAACTGCGATTGTTACATCACAAAACCAGGGGCGGTTCATCAGCCCATACCGGGCCTCGAGCATAAAATACCAGAAAATGTTCTTTAAACAGCTCAGCACAGTCACTGCTCCCAGAACCACAGCCGCCGTTTTCTCACTGCAATATTTACTTTTCAGCTTCTGGCAACAAATGGCCACAAACCGATCAAAGGTGAAAGTGACGGTGAACCAGACAGAGCAGTCAGTGGCTGCATAAAGCAGGACGGCGTGGATATTACACACGGGGACGGAGTACACCAGGAAATAAAAATGTTCCCGATAAACAATGGGAATGTGTCTCAGGATCAGGTCGAGGATAATGACCAGGAGATCCGCCGCTGCCATGGCCCCCAGGTAACGTCTGACACATGGAGACAATTCACAATCTTTATAAAGCAGGATGTAGATGGTCACTACGTTAACTGTGAGGAAGGAAAACAAACCCATTATCCATCAGCCTGGAGGCAAAGGGACCCGTTTGATCGGGGACCCAGTGAGATTTTCAAATGTGTCCCTGTATTCAGGGATTTATTAAAATAATTGGAGCTGGAATAACAAATGGGAAGATCTGAATTACTGATAAAAATGTGACATAAACCACAAGGAACCCTTCCTCCCCAAACACAAAGAGACACATCCATAAGGACAGATGGTTTCTCGAACATTCACACACACTCGATCACTCGAGAGCAGACACCGGTCACTCCTTCCCAGTTCCTAATACGGAGGGTGGAAACGTTGCTGTCCTGAAGGATTCTCTCCCAGTTACCTGAAGACAAACGGAGTTTGGGAATTTCTGTATTTTGGTCTAATTTGTGGTCGATCCTGTGTCATGGAGAAATGTAAACATAGGGAAAACGTATTCACCCCTTTAACTGGCTGAGGGGCCTTCGGAACAGTGTCTCCTTCTCCCTCGAACGGGATCTCTTCCCTCAGGATCTTATCATTTGTTCAATTCACTGACGTCCGGCCGTTCACAAACAATGTCAGGGACAGAATGTTCCGGGGAATGTCAGTTATAGAATGTCGGGGACAGAACGTTCCGGGGAATGTCAGTTATAGAATGTCAGGGACAGAACGTTCCGGGGAATGTCATTTATAGAATGTCGGGGACAGAACGTTCCGGGGAATGTCAGTTATAGAATGTCAGGGACAGAACGTTCCGGGGAATGTCATTTATAGAATGTCGGGGACAGAACGTTCCGGGGAATGTCAGTTACAGAATGTTGGGGACAGAATGTTTCGGGGAACTCCTTGACCTGTCCGTCACCTTTCCCACCATGTCCACACCACACTCCTCTCTGACCAATCACCTTTCCCCACCTCCATCTAACGATCGCATTCCCAGCTTCCATCCCCCAGCCCCAGCCCTAGCCCTAGCACCCTCCCATTTATCTCAACTCCCTGGTCCACATGCCTCTTTCCGAACTAAAGGATTATGCCCGAAACGTTGATTCCCCTGCTCATCGGATGCTGCCTGATTGCTGTGCTTTTCCAGCACCACACTCCCAATCAGGAAACAGTCTGACACAGTCATACTCACGGGACCAGGCCTGATGGGTCATGTTTCATGAAGCCCCATCACAATCCCTGGATATATGCTGTCCCACCGGCAAGACAGACCCACCAGCGGTGGGGACTCCCTGGGATGCAGTCAGGGAAGGAGTTACCCTGCAATTCACCAACATTGATTCCACAACCGGGGAAGGCTCATGGTAACAGGTTACAAATGGTCAAGGAAATCGCCTGAGGACAGTAATTCCTGCCCCTCCACCCCACCCCTTCCGTGATAACTCGGTTCCCTCGAGGTTGGAAACAAATCAGTGGAAGCACTGAGGGTGACAAGGACACTGACCGTCCTCTGGGTGTTGGACTTCAATGTCCTTCACCAAGAGTGTCTCCATAGGTCCACCGCTGCCTTAGCAGGGAGAGACCTCACATACACAGCAGCCAGACTTGGCAAATGATGGGGGAACCAACAAGAGGGAAACATTCTCACCCAATCCCTTGTCCCAGAGGGATCTGTCCCTAACAGTATCTGTAGAAGCAGCCAGCACACAGGTGGAGGGAAAGTCTTAGCCTCAAATGTGAAGACCCTGCCCACTGTGTTATGTGCATGGGTACACTGTAATGTTAATGGGGTGAGAGATGGAGGATCCAATCACAGGAATGGGAACTAAAGGCATCGCCAGATCAGCTGAAATGGTTAGATATAGCACATTCTCAAACCACCTCACAGAACCAGCCCAGAAACCATACACCCAGAGGAGATATCTGTTCACCGTGGAACACTGAATTAGAGCAGGCCAGTGGACTGCTCAGTACAACCCAGCAATCTGTCCAGAGTGGAACACTGCGCAGATCATGTCAGAGCATTTAGCTTTAAACCATCTGTCGAGTATGGGAAGCTGGGATAGAGTCGAAAATACTGCAGATGCTGGAATCCAAAGTCGACAGGCAGGAATCTGGGAGAACACAGCAAACCAGGCAGCATCAGAAGGTAGAAAGTCGACGTTTCGGGAGGAACCGTTCTGCAGGAGCCCTGAAGAAGGTTTACACCGTAAATGTCAAACTTCACACGTCCTGATGCTGCCTGGCTTGCTGTGTTCCACCGGCCTCCCGCCTGTTCGTTGTGGGAAGCAGTGGAGAGCACACCCATGCATTGATCGATAAACCCGGATTAGATATCTGTCCAGCACCAGGAGATGCGCAGTGATCACCAATTTGTAACCTGGAGAAGTTACATTCCCAGCATGTAGGACTGTGTACCTCAACCCAGTACATTGATCTGTATACCAGGAGCAGTTACCTTCCCAGCATGTAGGACTGTGTACACCACCCCAGTACATTGATCTGTATACCAGGAGCAGTTACCTTCCCAGCATGTAGGACTGTGTACCCCACCCCAGTGCATTAATCTGTAACCCAGGAGCAGTTATCCTCCCAGCATGTAGGACTGTGTACACCAACCCAGTGCATTGATCTGTAAACCAGGAGCAGTTACCCTCCCAGCATGTAGGACAGTGTACACCACCCCAGTGCATTGATCTGTAAACCAGGAGCAGTTATCCTCCCAGCATGTAGGACTGTGTACACCAACCCAGTGCATTGATCTGTAAACCAGGAGCAGTTACCATCCCAGCATGTAGACTGTGTACACCACTCAGTGCATTGATCTGTAAACCAGGAGCAGTTACCCTCCCAACATGTAGGACTGTGTACCCCACCCCAGTGCATTGATCTGTAAACCAGGAGCAGTTACCCTCTCAGCATATAGGACTGTGTACGCCACCCTTGTGTGTTTGCTCAGTAACACTGTGTTAGATCACTGCCCAGTGTGGGGAAACTTGCAGCCCATGCTGGAAGTGACAGGATGTGCAGCTCCCGTCCATTTACAGCTCCAAATCTCCATTGTGCCATGACAAGGGGGTGCCGTGGGTGTGAAGATCACTGCCAGAGAGACAGAGATGGAAGGGCAATCAGTTTGAACAATGACAAATGGGAGGGGTATGGGAAATAGACAGAGAGGTGGAGACTGAGAGACAGTGTAATGGAATGATGTGTTGCCAAGTTTCAGAATGCTGAAATGAAAATATTTTAACAGCATCCAGTAACATAAGCTAGCGTTTCTAGGAATGATAGGTGAACAGGCTGTTGGTGGGAGTTTAGATGGTGCAGAGTATTGGATGAGTATTTGTTCTGCAGCTTTGTATCTGGGTATAGCGTCAGCAGAGTCTTTGACTCATTGAGCTAAATCTAACAATAATTTGTCTCATTGCCATTTTCATTGACTGTGACAGAGGGATCATCCACACGAGGCCGAGCTGGTTTCCTGGTGCTATCTTATCGAACTCATGTCATTAACTACCCACCCCACTCCATGGTGTCCCTCTCATTCAATGGCAGTCCTAATCTCCCACCCATCATTGTTGTCCCATCATCGCCCGGATGCCCTTGGATATTCGGGAAACATGGGCACTGGCGCCATCTTTAAAAGGCCAAGGGGGACACGGTTGAGCTTTCTCAGTTAAGAGCTGCCCTGAACAGTTTACCCGGAGCATGGCAGATAAGGGGCAATTACGCCACGGTTTGTCGACAGTGGCACGGAGGTCCTGGTGGATGGGCTACTACAGAGGGGGGACCATTCTCTTCCCAGAGGGGGAAACAGCACCAGACCCACCGAGCATGGTCTGAGCTTCCCACCCAGCTCAGTGCAGTATCTGCGGTCAGAAGAAATGTCCAGCAATACAGGACAAGCATCAATAAGCTTCCCCACTCTGTCAGGATAAGGGTCACTGTATTCTCTCTCCTCCCTCACACTCACTGTATATCTGTTATAGCACGGACCCCCGAACAAGGCTCATGCTCCACCACTCTCAACACTGCATGCAGCCCCTTCCCTCTCTGTCCCCGTCTCTGTCTCTCTCTCTCTCTCTCTGTCACCCCGTCCACCTTACCCCCCACATCAATTACACTGCATGTATAAAACGCTGTCGACAGACTCCCTCTGAAAACCTCACCATTTGCCATAATCCCCACCTACACCCGCACTAAGAGCAGGGCCACCCACACCCACTCCCACCCTCCTACCCTCCCTGTCTCCCATTCCAGAAGAAACAGCCTGGAATAGGATAGAAAGGGCCAAGCCGGATGGTGGAGTGCCCGATATCCGTTCCCTCACCTCCTCCCCCCCCCCCCCCCCGCCATGTGGAGAGGACCCTGGTATGAGCCGGAGAGGAATAGGACGCCAAGTGTTGAGATTCTGAAACATCCACGTCCCACCGACCGAGTAAGGAGCAATATTCAGTGAAGGGCAATTCTCACTTTAAACCTCATGGCAGCTCCGTTTCCCCCCGGCACAACTTAGAAGCCGTGGCCCTGATGTCATCTCCCTTTTGTGTCGAGCTGGTACAAATGCAATCCCCAAGGTCTCGGTGGGCAGGAGGGTGGGCTTACAACACATCGTCACCACCACCTCCCAGGAAGGGAGCACGGACACTCCCTAACACACCTCCTACTGTAAACAGCTCTGATACTGAATTTAATCTGTGATAGTTACTGCTCTCCCCACTTGTCCTGACACCTTCAACAATCTGTGCTCATATACACCCAGCGCTCTCTGATCCAGCACACCCTTTATAACGGTACGGCCTGTTTTAAATTGTCTTTCATTGTCCTTCCTACCAAAGTGTATCACCTCGCATTGCTCTGCATTGATCCCCATCTGCCATAAACCTGAACACTACACCAACGTGTCACTGTCCTGTTAGAGTTCCACACTGTCCTCCATAGACTTCACAGTTCTTCCAGTTTGGTCTTATCTACAAACATTGAGATTGTCATAGCATCACAGTCCCCATGAAACAACTGAAATTCTGTCCCACTCAGGAGTGTGAGCTAGTGAAATACTGCTATGTTTATTTAAATTACCAGATGAGCTCAATGCCATGTCCTAACAATTCCTTTCAGTGTATTTGTGTATCTCTGTGTGGGGCAGGTCTGGCAGTCTCTGTGTTGCTTAAAGTGATGCAATGCCACCCTCTGCTGGCCTCCACACGCCACTGCACAGGCATTTTCAGAGGGTGAAAACCAACAGGGACACATTCAGAGATGGGGAGGCAGAGGGCAGCTGCTCACAGCACCATCCAAACTGATGTCTTATCCATGGACTGATCTAAATGTCCCTTAAACATTGTAGCTGTCCCTGCTTTCACCACTTCCTCTGGAAGTTCATTCCACACCCAAGCCAGCTTCTGTCTAACATATTTACCTCTCATGACCTTTGTAAATCTTTTTCCTCGCACCTTAAAATAACCCTCAGTTTTGAATCCCCAACTCTAGGGAAAAGATATCAGCCCTTCAGCTTATCTGTACCCCTCATTATCTTGTAAACCTCTGTAAAGTTACCCCTTAATCTCATCCTCTCCAGTGTAAAAAGTCCCAGCCTACCCAGCCTCTCCTTATCAATCACTCTCTCCATTCCCAGCAACATCCAGATTAATCTCTTCTGAACCCTCACCAGCTTAATAATATCAAGGTCAATAACATCAAAGTGAAAAGATAATGTATTTTATAAGTTTAGAGGAGACCAAAACTATAGGGCATAGTTTTAAGGTGAGAGGGAAACATTTAAAAGTGACCGAAGGGGCAGCTCCTTCACACAGAGGGTGGTGTGCCTATGGAAAGAGCAGGCAGGGTGACCGGAATGGATACAGTATTCCAGAAGAGGTCTCACCAATGTCCTGTATAACCTCAACATGACGTCCCAATTCCGATACTCAAAAGTCTGACCAATGAAGACAAGTGTGCTAAACACCTTCTTAATCGCACTATCTATCTGAGATGCAAATTTTAACGAATTATACCTGACGGACTAGGTCTCTGTTCTACAACACTGCCAAAGGCCCTGCTTTTAACTGTATAGGTCCTACTCTTGTTTGATTTACCAAACACAATACCTCGCATTAATCCAAACTAAACTCCACTTGCCACTCTTCAACTCAGTGAGTGATATTACCACCTACTCACCTTCCCCGTTTAATTTTAAAATTCCTTCCCCTCTGTAGGATGCCTTGATTCCGGCCTTGATTTTCACAAAGACCCTGAGCTTGGGTTGCCTTGTGTTGTTAGGGGGATGAGGGACTGATTGTAGGCACAGTCAGTGGGGAGGAGAGGCTGGACAGTAATCAGTTGCCTTGTATCATTTCATGGTTTGAGGAAGAGGGCGGTCACACATGAGAGGTGGGTAATACTGATCCGTATTTTGGGGCCAAAAATTATGGTCTTTCTCTGTCTCTGTCTATTCGAGACCCTTTATTGGGCAGAGTGTGTCTGCAGGATTTCTTTCCCTAATATTGCAGACGACAGATAATAGCGATTCAAGATGGTCATAGTTAATTTCAATGGCATAGCACGTGTACTCAACATCCTACAGTTTAGACAAATACCTTGCATTTGTTTAACAACACAAAGTGTTTTGTGTTGTTCAATAATGGGAACCTGATGATAATAAATCCATACAAAGCTGAACGCTGTTACTTAAAATATGACCGAAAATTTGGGTATGGTAGTGTAGTGGGTAGTGTCTCTGCCTCTGAGCCAGAGCTCTGCATTTTATTCCAGTACCTGAACTTGCGTGGTAGTGTACGTCACTCTGAACTAGAAGGTCTGGATTCAAGTCCTGCCTGTTGCAAAGGTATGTCACATCATATCAGAACAGACTGATGAACAAACACACAGGAGAAGAATGTTACAGCCTTATGGGTTTTGCTGAGTGATGCTAGTGTCCTTACCTCCGAGCACAAAGGTCAAGGTGTAAATCCCACAGAAGTGTCTCAGGATACATCTGAACAAACTGATTAAAATGGATTTTGAATTGTGACCTGATGGAGAAGGAAGAGGTGTCAGTATTGAATTTCAGAATTTAGGCCCAGAATGACAGAAAGTACAGCCATTCGTGTTGATTGGAGTCACATTTCGCAGCCATAGCGGTTTATAAAATCAGAATGGTCATGGATAGGGTGAGTAGTCAGGGTTTTTCCTCAGGTTAGGGGTGTCCAAAAATAGAGGGCATTGGTTAAAAGTGAGAGGGGCAAGGTTTTGAAGAAGCCTAAGGAGCATCTTTTCACACAGAGGGTGCTGTGCATATGGAATGAGCTGCCAGAGGAAGTGATGGAGGCTGGTAAAACTATAGCATGTAAAAGGCATCTGGGTACTGAAAGACCTGCTGAGCTTTTCCAGCAATTACTGCATTTGTTACAAAGTGTATTCATTTTAACACAGGTATACTGAACACATTAACTACTTTAGTTTTTAATGACGCAGCAACATATAAACATACCTTCAAAGTGACCGAGACCATTTTCTGCTAAGGTTATGGCTCTGTGTATGACAGCAGCATGATGCTTCGACATGGAACAGGGAATGTGACGGAGACATAGTTTGGACAATGTACAAGGAGACCTCACATGGTCCAGTTTGGGAGAGGATGACATTACTGTGTGATTCAACTCAGAGAGGCAGAAAATGTAATCTGCCTGAGAAGGAATGGCCGATTGCACTCTCTCTCCTTCATTGTTCCTCATCACAGCAATGTGTGCGAGCTAAAAAAAACTCTACAGTCATCGTTGCCATTCTTATTTTTATAGAATCCCTGCAGTGTGGAAACAGACCCTACGGCCCAATAACTCCATACCAACCTTCCAAAGAGTAACCTTCCCAACCCGTTGCCCTATATTTACCCCTGACGAATGCACCTAACCTAGAAATCCCTGAACACTATGGACCATTTAGCATGGCCAATCCACCTAACCTGCACAGCTTTAGACTGTGGGAGGAAACTTGAACACCCATTAGAAGTTCACACAGACAAGGGGAGAATGTACAAACTCCACACAGACAGTCACCCAAGTTCAGAATCAAACCCAGGTCCCTGATGCTATGAGGCAGCGGTGTTAACCATTGAGCCACCGTGCTACTCTTTGGGCGATCTCTGACCAGAATCCATTGGAATCTCCTCACTGCCTAATGCTCAGGGAATTCAGCCAAATCCAACTATTCCAGGATGAAATCGTATTGCTAGCAGTCGTGTGAGTAGAATATCTTCAGAAGCAGAATAACATTTTGGGCAATCTCTCAGTTTTTACTGTTGTGGTGAGTTACACTAAGATTTAGACAAAGTTCTTTCAAGTTAAAATTGCAGAGATTTTGTTAATCTGTGTGTGTAAGTGTGTGTGTATGTTTGTGTGTATGTGTGTGTGTGTGAGAGAGTGTGTGTGTCTTTGTGTGTGTGTGTTTGTGTGTGTTTGAGAGAGAGAGAGTGTGTGTGTGTAGATGTGTGTGTGTGTTTGTATGTGTTTGTGTGTGTGTGTTTTTGTCTGTGTGTGAGAGAGAGAGGGAGTGTGTGTGTGTGTGTGTGTGTGTGTGTGTGTGTGTGTGTGTGTGTGTGTGTGTGTGTGTGTGCCTCAGTGTTTTAAACAGAGATATATTGATTATATAATTGCAATACCCAAACAGTTTGCCATTCATCTTTCCATCATAGTTTGAGTAACATTGCTCTGGATCATAATCATGTTGTTTTAGCAGATTAAAGAAACTAGCCTGACTTGTTCCTAAAACTGACCCAGACCCAGTCTGAGACCGATATCATCAGCCACATCACCAACCTGTTTATATATAACATTTGTTGTGAGCAGTGGAGGAGTGGGACTAGCAAAGGAAACAGTGACCCAAAAAGCTGGGGAACGATAGACCGCTGAGCCTGATGTCAGTGGTGGGTAAGTTTTTAGAGGTGATTCTGAGGGAAAGGATTTACATACATTTGGGAAGACAAGGGCTGATCGGGGTAGACAACGTGTCTTTCTGTATGGGAAATCATGTCTCATGAACTTGATTGAGTTTTATGAAGAGGTGACAAAGAAGATTGATGAAGGCAGTTTGGTAGACATTGTCCACATGGATCTCAGCAAGGTGTTCATAACATTCCGATTGGTAGGCAGATGAGTAAGGTTCGGTCACATGGGATACTGAGGAAGTTCTTCATAATTGGCTTGAAGGAAGAGGCATATTTTTCAGACTGGAGGCTTGTGAGCAGCAGTGTGCTGTAAGAATCAGAATTGAGTTCACTGCATTTCATCATTTATGTCAGGGATCTGGATGTGAATATCAGGGCAATAGTTCATAAGGTTACTGATGACATCAGAAAGGTGTTGGAGTAGATTATTTCAGAGTACAACTAGACCACAATTATATGTGAAAATGTTGCAAGGAGTGACAGATGACATTTAATTTAGATAAACACAAGGTTTTGCATTTTGAGAAGACAAATCAGGGCAGAAATTATACACTTAATGGTAAGGTCCTGGGGAGTATTGTAGAAAAAGGGACCGAGGTCTGCAGGTACATTGTTCCTTGAAGGTGGAGTCGCAGGTAGACAGTGTGGTGCTGAACACATTTGGCACATTTGCCTTAATCAGTCAGAGCATTGAATATAGAGGTTGTGGTGGCATGTTGCATCTGTATAGGATGTTGCTGCAGCCACTTTAAGAATACTGCGTACAACTTGTTGGTCTGCAGAAAAGATTGACACGGATGTTCCAGGACTGGAGGGTTTGAGCTTTAGGGAGAAGTTGATTAGGTTGAGGTGTTTCTCCCTGGAGTGTCAGAGGCAGAAGGGTTACATTATAGTGGTATATAAAACCATCAGGGGCATGTACATTCCAACAGGCACTTTCTGTTTCCCAGGGTAAGAGAGCCCAGAACAAGACAGCATAGGTTGAAGGCGAGAGGGCGAATGATTTAGAAGGGACTTTAGGGTAAATGTTTCACACATAGAGTGGTGTGTGTACAGAAAGTGCTGTCAGAGGAAGTGGTGAAGTTGGTTACAATCGCACATTTTAAAAGTATCTGAAAGAGGAGGGATATTGGCCAAATGCTGGCAAATGGGACTAGATCAGATTTGATATCTGATCGGAGTGAACAGATTGGACTAACGGGTCTGTTTCTGTTCCGCATGACTCTCTGATTCTATAAGAGGCATGACGAATAATTCTGAAAGGAAATTTCAAGTCAGAATTCTCTTCACTGAAAGTTTATTGTGCCTCTATGTTCACATTGATTGAAAGCTGCTTTAGTTAAATATTTGACAGGGAAGTGAGTCACGGATAATGGGATACAGACAGGAAAGTGGGGCTGAGTCCACACCTGATCAACCACAATCTTTGTGCCTGGTGGAGAAGGCTCAAAGTATCTAATGGCCCACTCCTGCTCCTCAGTCCCATGTTCCTGTGTTCCATTCTGCCCACCAAACCTGTTAGACAGGAGCAGTGGGAGGCTACTTACTGCTATAACCTGGTGCACAGAAATAGAGGTGATCAGTCAGCCCATCAAGACTATCACACACGCTTTGAGATGATTTGGGAAATGTAATTGGAAAGCCCAGGCTGGGTATGAAAGAGGCCCCTCAACTCTCTTTACAGAGCTTCCCTTATCTGCAAATTGTGCTTCATTTGTTGGTCATGTTGTAGACCCAAATTCACTGTAAATACAGCCCACATACCTCACCAATCAATAGCTCACAAAATCCTCTGGTCTCCCTGACTGCAACATTCAATAACAGAAACCCTCATGAAAATAACACCCACTAATTTTCCAATAAGAGAATGTGTGAATATCAGAAACAGGGGCAGGTAATTCACTCCCCAAGCCTGCCTTGCCCTTCACTAAGATCATGACTGATCTGTTCTTGGTCTCAAATCCTCTTTTATACCCAATTCTTCAACTCTGTGACAGGTCAATATCCATCGACCTCGTCTTCAAATACTTTCAGTCATCTAGCTCCCCGAACACCCTTGAGAACAGAAATCCTGACATTCAATACCACCTGTTTTAAGAAAACACTTGCTGCTCCTATACCATGGCTTATTGATGTGACCAAAAGAGGTTGCCTCAAGGTTTCTGGTAAAAAATGACCGACCCTGATATCAAGGCAGTGGTTGCCTTCTGTTGACATCAAGGAGCTGAACAAAACTGGACTTAATGGGAATCAGAGTAACCTCTCCAGTGTTTGGAGTCAAACATGGCACAAAGGAAGATGGTCATCATCTCAGTCCTGGGTCACCTCTGTGGGACATCCTCAGGGTAGCTTCATCTTCACAAACATCTTCAGCTGTTTTATCGATTTCTACCCGCCCCCACCCTCCACAACATAAGATCAGAAGTGGAGATGGTCACTGAAGATTCCACAATGTTCAGAATGTTTTGACCCCGTCAGCTCCTGAACTGGTCTGTGTCCATGTGCAGCAAGATCCAGGCTCCATTGAGGCTTGTGCTGTTAAAGTGTTAGTAACATTCATGTAACAGCACTGCCTGGCACTGCACATTGCCACAGTAAAATAAGAGTTCATTCAGCACCTCACGCTGGTTTCACAGGAATATGAGGAAGCCATTCAGCCCATTGACATTGTTGGAGATGAACTGGGATAGCCCATTCAGTGCCTCCAGCCTATTACTCAGGAAGAGAAGGAGTCTAGTGTGATGGACCACACCAGAGCCCCTCGAAAATATGTAAAGGCAATAGCCTAGACTTTTATGCTTTCTTATTTTAAATGAAATGTAAAGTGTCTGTCCCAGATGCAATGTGACTTGTCAGACTACGCGATGTGAAGCAAAACACCATCTATTTAAACATGAAAGATACGATGAAACCAAAGAAAGAGGAATCTAGAATAACTTAAATCTATTGGACAAGTTAACAGAATAATCGATCTTCGAACTATTACTAATGACCAGTTCCTAGATATGAAAATCACATAAGCACAGCCCCTGGCAAAAAAAGAATATTCAGACACAGCTTGTCACAAACATTTCTCCAATCCAGGAATTAAAAACAGCATCAAGAGAAAATTCAGGAAGAGTACCAGCCAGGAAACATTCACTGAAGCTTCCAACTCTGTGGAGACCCCAATAGTTTCTGACGTTACTGAGAAACCAAAACCCAGTAATCCTAACATGTGAGAATTGGCCACACCCGTTCAGGCTGCATTAAAATAAACCTAAGGACTCCCTCGCTGTTACTCAAGTGGTCTGAACTAGCCAGCTTGGTAACGATCGTTCAATCTCTCTCTGAAAAGAAACCAGGACAAAATAACCTCTTGAAGCAACAGCATCATCGCACTTTCAGCACATCGAGCTGTCAACAGGAAGCAGGGATAAACCAAACAGGCCCTTGGCCCTGTCCAATCGGACGAGGAAGAAGTCAGTCAGTCCCTTGAGTCACTTAAACAGCAATAGAATGAGGCCATTCAGCCCCTTGAGTCACTTCCACAGCAACAAGGGGAGTCCATTCAGCCCCTCGAGCCACTTATACAGGAACAGCAGGAGGCCATGCCCGCCTCAACGCACGTACACAGGAATAGAATGAGGTAATTGATGCTAATTCCTGATAAATGGCTCATGCCCGTAACATCGATTCTCCTGCTCCTCGGATGCTCCCTGACCTGCTGTGCTTTTCCAGCAATCTACTCTACTCTGATCTCTAGCATGTGCAGTCCTCACTGTCTCCTAATTGATGCTCGAACATGATGAACAAGTGGAGCAGAGGCTGCACAGACAGACTGTTCCGCGTTGTTCCTCCTGGCTCCATTGCTTATGATATACATGTGGGACTTCAATGTGGTTTCCTCACTGTGAGGAATGAAGCCATATGTCTTGTGTGAAGTCTCAATAAGGCATCTTCCATCTCCGAGAAGCCAGCCTGGCGTTCTCTATGTAGGGCGGAAGCTGGTGGGAATGGCTACCTGTTTCAGAAGGAAGGTATTGTGGCTACTGAACATGGCATTCAGTTCGGGAAAGTTAATTAAGGCACATAAACAATTAGCAAAGCTACGTAAGACTGATGAATGGACTCTCTAAGTTCAAATCATGCTGATCTTGTTCATGTTGATCTTGTCTAGTGCATGTCCTGTTCAGTGTATCCTGAATGCCTTACTCTGTCCAAGTCTATTTCCACCCTATGATCTATCTGGCCATGCTTACTATGATCTGCCTCCACTGCTCATAAATAAAGTGTTTCCCTGTACTGAGGTACACGTGACAATAAATCAAACCAATCAATCCTGGGTAAAGTATGGAATATCCCTCCCTGTCAATGTCTGTTTTGGAAATAAGAGATCGCTGCCACTCCTCATGTTTTAGCATTGCCATTTCCTTATCTCACACAGTTCCACAGACTATACCACAACGTCTTCACTCTATCCTCATGTTACCATCACCTCTGTCTGGGGTAAGGAGATCGTTCCTTACAAGGGAGATCAAATCTGTACAGAGTGCCCCAATGCTTTCTCAGCCAGGCTCTACAACAGCAGGAAAATGGCTTTACTTATGTACTTGAATCATCTTATAATGAAGGACAGCATACCATTGACTGCATACATTATGTACACAGGTTTTGATTCGGAGCAGTCAGCATAGACTTGTGAGTGGGAGATTATGCTTCCCAAATTTGTTAGAGTTCTTTGATGTAGTGACCAAGAAGGTTGACGAGGGCAGAGTGGTAGATGTAGTCTCAATGGATTTCAAAAGGCCTTTGATAAGATTCCACACGGCAGGCTGCTCTGGAAGGTTACATCATGTGGAATGCTGGGGGAACTGGCAAATTAGATACACAGTTGGTTTGATGGTGGGAAGCAGAGGATTGAGTGGAAGGATGCTTGTCAGACCGGAGGCTGGGTCCATAGCTGTTTGTTATCTATGATTGGGTTGAGAATGTACAGGGCATGATTAGTAAGTTTTCAGATGACACTAAAGTAAGTGGTAGCGCGATCAGTGAGGACGTTTATCAGAAATTACAGCATAACCTTAATCAGGTGGGGAAGTGGGCCATAAAATGGCAAATGGAAATTAATGTAGATGTGTGAGGTCTTGCATTTTGGAAACTCAAATTAAGGTAGGCGTTTCATAGTGAATGGGAGAGCCTTAAGGGGTGTAGTGGGCAGAGAGACCTTGGCGTTCAGATGCATGGTTCTCTGAGAGTGGAGTCACATGTAGACAGGGTAGTGAAGAAGGCTTTTGACGCACTGGCCTTCATCAGGCAGAACATTGAGTATAAATGTTGGGAATTTATTTTGCAGATACACAGGACTTTGGTAAGGCCGCACTTGGAGTATTGTGTTCAGCTTTGTCAACTTGTTATAGGCAGGATATAATGAAATTAGAAAGATTGCAGAAGAAATTTACAAGGACATTTCCAGGACCCAATGGTCTGAGTTATAGGGAGAGGTTGGACAAGCTCGGACCTTTTATTTAGAATGTAGGAGTTTGAGGGGCGACCTTATAGAGCTGTATACGATCGTGAGGGTTTATGGATAGGGTGAATGATCTCAGTCTTTTTCCAAGGTTTAGATAATCGAGGACGAGAGGGGATCAGTTCAAGGTTAGAGGGGAAGAAATAAAAGGGAACCTGAGGTGCCACTTCTTTACACAGAGGGTTGGTACGTAGAAGTGCTGCCAGCTGATGTGGTTGAGGGGGGTACATTAACAACATTTCAAAAGCAATTGGATAAATATGTGGATAGGAAAGGTCTAGGAGGATATGGGCCAACTGCAGGGAAATGGGGTTAGCGTGGATGGACATTTACAAGGTGGACTCGAACCTCTTTGTTAATTAAACCCAACACCCAGAAAAGCTCGCCTCACTTCGTAATCTGTTAAAATATGAGCCACACAGATCTCCTACATTCCACTCTTTAAAAAAAAGGACAAGTTAGTTTCTTAACTTTAATAGTGAACACTAAACAACAACTATTCATTAACACAAGCCCCTCTTGTCTTAGCTACTTATTATCTGACTCCAACTCTGAAAAAATATGCTGTTCCAACAACCCACACATTAAACATTACAATCTCAAGACCACACAGTCTCTATCTTCCCCGCTGTGCTCACTCTTTCAGCTGCTGATCTCCCTGGGTCATGTTTTTTCAACTGCAAGTATGTTTTACATGAACATGTGTCTTTGATAGAGAGTGTTTAAGATGGTCAGTTAGCACTCCTGCTCTACAGCAGTTACTCTGCTGTTGGATGGCAGTGGCTCTCCCTGTTCAAAATGCTGGGATTATATACTTCCCATGATACAATAATTCTCATAATTTGATTGCTTTCCAGGTGTTCAAACAGTAATATTCAAATTCCCTTGGCTTCTGGTATTCTGAGCTTTATTTAAAATCCTTGGTTATATTTGAATTGGTGTCAAAACAGCCATTTCTTACCTAATTGTTACATGTTGAACAGCCTGACCTTTAGCTGGCATCTATGGCTGTACTTTCTATTCAGCAAAACCCGTTCTGTCTTCAAGTGACCAGACATGCTTTCAGCTTCATAACACCTCCCCGCTTCAGAAAAAAAAATGCACAATCAGAACGTAAAGATAACTTCATTTATTTTCCTCTAATTCTTAATTCCATTATTATGAAATACAAAAGTATTAATCTCTGTTATGCCATTCATACTAATTCTGCACAGATATATAACACTGGAGTAAGTCAACTCTTATCTACGCTTAGTCCTTTAAATCCTCGATAACACATCTGCTATCACCTATTTAGGATCCACAGCATATACATTTTGTAAGTTTAAAGTCGGTAAGATAAGACTCCAATGAAATAGTCTCATATTCTTGTCTTTAAATATTCCAGAAAATGCGAGAGGATTGTTGTTGTCCACAACCATCTCCGACAATTTGTTTGTCATATACACATTAAAATATTGCCAGGCCATTACGAATCGTTCTTTTTCAATAATGGAGAATTTGTAATTTTTTTTCTGGTGAATATTGAGTTTTTTTCGACAAGTAGCCAATTGGCCATTCAATTCCATCATCATCTTACTGTATCAATACATCGCCGACGCCTATACCCCTAACATCAAACACAATTTTCAAAGTGTTTCAAAAATATTTGGTGCAGATAAAACTGGTGCGGTGATTAATCCGACTTTAAAATTCTCAAATGCCTCCTGGCATTGTTCTGTCCACCACAATTCTGTTTCCTTCTTTAATAAATCCATCAGTGGTGCCAATACAGTGCTAAAGTTTGGAACAAACTTCCCATAGAATCCACTCAGTCCCAAAAATCGAAGCACCTCTTTCTTCGAGAATGGTCGTGGAAATTCCTCAAAGTCTTTGTGTTCCATGGGATCAACCTTCCATGTCCAATGTAATGTCCCAATAACGTCACCTCTGCCTTCGCGAATTCTGTTTTCTTTATGTTTATTACCAAGTTTGCTTCTTGTAATCGTTCAACATCCTCTGCCAACTGTAACATGTGAGCTTTCAATCACTTGCTAAAGATCACTACATCATACAGATAAACTGCACAATTTGTTCACCTGGCCCCAACTCTGTTCCTGAGTCTTAAATGTGGTGGTGCATTATTCCTTTAATTTAAATACTTGGGAATGTTTTTGTTATACCAAGAATCTTTAAAAGATAGTTTAACTGACTCAACATTTTTTTAATTAGAAAGAGACCACTAAAACTGGCTTTACCGAGATTTCCTACCACTGGTCGCAATATTAATTCGTCATTCCCGTGTCAAGATTGGGAAAGTAACGGTGAGAGTGAGTGACAGAGTGTCAGTTCCAGGAATGCAGTTTGTTCTTGAGAACGATTTAACAGAATACAAGGTGGGAGAGATACCCTCCTGTGGTAGAGAAGTCAAAGGAAGACTAGGGAACTGAGGAATTGAAAGAAAAATAATCAGGAATTTTTCCAGACTGTGTAGTAACATGATCCCATAAGTTACAGCAGGAAGGAAAATTAAAAGAAAAAGACAAAGGAGTTGATGTTCAGTTACCTGACACCCTGTTTGATGTAACGGTGCAGGAAAACACCTGAACAGGCAGAGGGTCAGGCAGAGGTGGGAAATCGTCAAAGTTTCAGAGTTTTTATCTGCCACCTGATTCACTCTATGTTGTGCCCTTTTCAGGTGCTGTTTAGATAACTCACCTACTCCATATAATCTCTCCCTCAACTCACATTCATAATCCAAGTGTGAGATCTCTGACCTCGGTCCTGTCAATTTATATTTAAGTTATTTCAAGGACCTCTCACTTCAGGTACGAATATTAACGCAAAGGAAGTAAACTGAGTAGATTTATTTGGGGCATCTCCGATGGCAAGCAATTCAATGGGACACCTTTATCCCAATCATTCAGGCTGTTTACATGGTCTTCAGCATCTGATGCTAACTTTCCAAGGCTCTCTGGGATTCAGGATGGGACGCACTTGATTTGAAGTGCTGTCTGCCTTAACTACCCATGACTTTTTACCTTCCTAAAACAGCTGAGCGGTAAAATGAGACCCTTGGTCTGACTGAATCTCTCTGCGTAACCCACAGTGAGTAAAGCAAGTTAACAACTCCTCCACCTCCCTTTTTGCCTTAGCACTCCATAATGGAATTTCCTCTGGAGAATCTGGGAGACACATCCATTATCATCAGCAAATATTGGTTTCCACTTTTATTTTAGAAAGGGGAGCTACACAATTAATCATAACCCACATGAAAGGTTCTTTGAATACAGGAATTGGCAACAACGGTGCTGGTTTTATTACTGTCTGTGACGTACCTACCATTTGGCATGTATGACATGAACAACAAAAAATAACCACGTCCTTATGTATTCTAGGCCAATAGAAATGCTTATGTACCTTAGCCTGAGTCTTCCGTACACCTAGGTGACCTGCAGTTAGTTCATGTGCTAACCATAAAACTGTATGCTACTGGTAACACAATGTGTTGCACTTCGGCCCATTTCCCTTCTGCACTAATCTGTCGTGGTCTCCATTTCAATTTTAGGATTTTATCTTTAAATTAATAACGTTTGACAATATATTCTGATTCTTTTTCTGTGTGCGTGTGTATGTAAAAGTGCGTGTACGTATCTGTTGTAAGTCCATTAGCATTTCAGGACTAAACCCCTCTGCCTGACCATCTGCCTGTTCAGGTGTTTTCCTGCACCGTGACATCAAACAGGGGGTCAGTTCACTGAACATCAACTCCTTTGCCTTTTTTTCTTTTGTTTTTCCTTCCTGCTGTAACATATGACAGTGGGATCTTGTTACTACACAGCTTGGAAAAAATCTTGGGTATTTTTCTTTTAACTCCCCAGTTCCCTAGTCTTCCTTTGACTTCTCCACCATAGGGGTGCCTCTCCCACCTTGGATTCTGTTAAATCATTCCCAAGAATAACTTGCATTCCTGGAACTGACAATCTGTTACTCAGTCTCACCGTTACTTCCCCAGTCTTGATTTGGCACTCCAACCTGATGTTACACAAGGGCATGCTTAATTTCTGTCCCCATTCAACGGATTATCACGCTCTTGTGTACCATGTCAGGAAGAGTGAAAATACTTCTATCACTTTACTATTAGAGGCTAAGAGAAAGTGTGGACTGCAGATGCTGGAGATCAGAGATGAAAAGTTTGGGGCTGGAAAAACACGGCAAGTTAGGCAGTATCCGAGGGGCAGGAGAACCGACATTTCAGGCACAAGCCCTTCATCAGGAAAGTAGGGGTAAGGGAGGGGGAAGTGGTTGTCAAATAAATAGAAGGGTGGGAATGGAGCTGGGTGGAAGGGAGCGTGGAAGGCAATAGGTAGGTGTAGGTGGGGTGGGATGATGATATGTCAGAGAGGAGGGTGAAGTGGACAGGTGGTAGGACAGTTGAAACCGTCAAACTATACAACATCAACGTTGACTTCACCAATTTCCAAATCGCCTCGCCCCCAACCTCATCACATTTCCAAACGTTGAACTTAGCACCGCCCTCTTGCACTGCCCTAACTGTCCATCTTACTTCCCATCTATCCCCTCCGACATATCACTATCACTCCCACCTACATTTCCTATCACCTCCCAATGACCCTCCCACCAGCCCAGCTCCTAACCTCCTATTTATCTGTTAGCCCCCTTGTCCCCTCGCCACATTATGCCTGATATGTCGATTGTCCTGCTCTTCGGATGCTGCCTGATCTATTGTGCTTTTCCAGTGCCCCAACTTCTCAACTATTAGAGACTGAGCAGATCCCGTATCTTATAAAGTTATATCTTCTTGTCCTTCTCCCCCTGTTCTTTCTGAGTAAACTTCAACCACAGAGGCGAATTCTTTATAGAGATCAGGCAATGCCTCCATACTCAGCCCCTGCCTCGGTTGTGCACTCTCCTGCAGCTTCTCGGCTCCACTTGGGGTCTCCTTTTCCAGTTTCACTCATGTCACTGGTTTAACCTCTTCCACACACCTTTTCCCAAAGTGCCTTCCTTCAACCCCCAGTACTGTGTGTGCCAGCTTACTGCAGTGAAAACACCTTTTCCCAGTGCCCTCCTTAAACTATCGGCACTGGAATTGTTTGTGTTCCACTCCCTGTGAGAACACCGGAGGCCTTTCTCCACCTTTCAACCCCCTTGGGATTTTTCTTTCAACTGTGGTAAACTATTGCTCGTGTGTTTTACTCGTTTTGTAGTGTAGGATCTCCCCTTCTCCCAATTTCTATCCCTCACAGGATGAAAATCCTCCCAGAAGCTAAATTTCTTCTCATGCACCAATGCATATTTACCTGCCATTTCTGCCGCGATTCTAATTTCTTGAACTTTCTATTCATTGACATGAATTCTTACCATCTCAGGAAGTGAGTTTTAAACTCCTCCAGCAGAATAATCTCCCTTCGGGCCTCACAGGTCTTGTCCATTTTTAAGGCCTGCACTCATTTCTCAAAATGTCTGTGGTTACTTCTTTCAAACTCAATATCAGACTGACCAGGTTCCGTCTCTATATTTCTGAACAGCTGTCTATATGCTTCTAGTACCAATTCATAGCTTGTCTGTCATCTGCATAATCTCTTGCTCCCTCGTGTGACAGCACTACATATATCTTTCAAGCTGTGCACACCAGCCTAATCTGAACTGCAATTACCCACAAGTTCACTGGACACGTTATCTGTCAAGCCATTTTTGCAAAAAAGTTTTCGACACTTTCCTCACCGAAATATTGCAATATATTAACATTGTAGTATAGATCTCCATGTTCTCCCTTCATCTTCATCCTGCTAATTAAACTTTCTTATCTAATTCCAAACATCTGAATTTCAAACTCCCCCTCTCTTTTTCCTCTCTTTCTCTTTTTTCTCTCTCTCTTTCTGTCTCTTTCTTTATCTTCTAACTCATTTTGCCACATGTGCAAATTAAGTTTTTCTAACTCGCCTGCAGTTGTCTGTTTCTGTGATACACCAAAGTGCTTGACCCACTCCATTACAATTACAGCTTTCCTTTTGTCCCTGGTGAAACCCAATTCTAATCTACTTGTTAATTCTAAAATATGCCCTTCCTATGTCTTTTCACGCCTTCTTGGTCAATTTGGGAATCACCTTGAAACCACAGAACCTCTTTAGTAATGTTAAAAGCAATTTATTTTAATTTTACCAACCACAAGGAAGCAAAATTAAATGAAATTTCTCACCCGCATTATTTGAAGGTCAAGGTCACTAACTGCCAAGTGATGGAACCTGCTGGGTCATTTTGTACCCCAAATCTGTTCAAATCTCTCCAAATCCCATACAACGAGCCCTCAAACCTTTATGATGTGAATGTCAAACCCCTCTGTTAATTAAAAGCACACACCCAGAAAAGCTCACCCCGCCTCATAGTCTGTTAAAACATGATTGACAAAGTCGTCCCAAATTCCACTATTATAAGTATGTAAGTCAACGCTGAGCTGGGATGTTTGTTTTCAGATGTTTCATAACCATGACTAGGCAACATCATCAGTAAGAGTCTCCGGTGATACACTGGTGGTATGTCCCAGCTCTCTCTTTATAGGTTTTGGTTTCTTAAACTGGCTGATGTCATTTCCAGTTCTTTCTTTCAAGGCAAGGTAGATAGGTTCTAAATTGATGTGTTTATTAATGTACTTCTGGTTAGAAGACCATGCCTCTCAGAACTTACGTGCATGTCTTTGTTTCGCCTATCCTAGGATGTGTGTATAGTCCCAGTCAAAGTGGTGTTCTTCCTTGTCTGTATGTATGGAAACTAGTGATAGTGGGTCATGTCTTTTGGTGGCCAGTTGGTGTTCATGTATCCTGGTAGCAGGACCACAGGAGAGTTTGAAATGGAGGAAGAATGATTTTATATACACTGTTTAATCAGTTTGTGTCCAGATAAGGAAGATTGTTCATATGTGTACAACACATTTGAATGAAGAACACAGTTAACAAAAAATGATGCACATGACATATAACATTTATAAAGCATTAAAACATTTTTATCCTCATCTAAGTGATATGTTCCCCTTCTCTCAACGTTCCCCCTTTTCTGGGATTCCCTACTCTTTTCTCCCATTCATTTCAGAATGTCTGTTATAAATCTTGGTTATGGTGTCCCAACTCACTTCAGTTAATTCTCTTTCTACCAGGAATTAAATTCTTTCCAACGCTCGTGTCTGTCATATTATTGGAGAGAAAAATTCTGGCATCAGACACAGCAGTTCAACATATTACTCTGTTGTACATGCACTGTTTAAAGGACCACAGCACACAGGAATTGTCAAAACATTGAAGGATGTTCTCGTTAATCTCGTTTTCTCATTTTTCTTATCTCCACATCAACATTCTGTCTTTCGTTGTCTCTTTTTATCTATTTAAGAAATCCCCCAATTATTCTTTGTGTCCCATCTCTCAAAATTCCTTCTTTCGGTTTATATCTATTGCTCTCATCTCGATGTAATGTGATTATAAATGAGTAACGTAAGTACAAAGATATGCGGGAGGAGTTGGCCAGAGTTAATTGGAAGGGAAGCTGAACAGGGAAGACCATGGAACAGCAATGGTAGGGGTTTCTGGGGATAATTCGGAGGATATCAGAAATTCATCCCAAATGAGATGAAACATACTCATGGGAGGACAAGGCAGCCATGTGTGATAGGGCATCAAACCAAAAGAGGAAACATACAACGTGGTGAAGATGATTGGGAATCCAGAGAATTCATTGGTTCTGAAACTACATAAGACTGGCATCACTGACACTAATCATGGTCAGGGAGAGAAACTGGGAAACACATTCACCTCAAACACAGAAGATGGCATTACTGAAGGAAAACTACAGATGAATTAAATAATTGAATTAAAATCAGTTAAGTGCTTTTGCGGAATGGTAGGCTGCCGTTCTATTTTTCCCATCAAAGAGCACAACGTCTAATCTAGCCACATTGTTCTTCATTGCCTCACATTTACACAGACACTTCACTTGCCTCAGTCACCTTGGAGCTTTTTTTACATCCTCCTCACCCACTCACATTCCGAACTCAATTAATGCCATCAGCAGGATTGGAAATATTGTATTTGATTCCCTCTGACAAACTTTTGGTGTGTATTTGAAATAGCTAGGGCCCAAGCACTGCATCCTGCTACACCCCCGAGTCCTCTGCTTTATAAAAAAACATTGATTTATTCCTACTCACTGTTTCCCGTTAGCTCTCCCATTGTAAAACTATGCCCTTCTGTTAGCCCCAGTCCCATACAATTCAAATTTGCATAGTAGGCTTGGGGCTTGATCAAAACTCTTTCTGAATATCCAATCGTATTGCATTGATTGCTTCTCCATAGTTTTAGTGAAAGTCAGTTTCTCAAATATGATTCCCATTTGATAAATCTCTGTTGTTTTTTTTTCTCCGCCCACTGCTTTCAGTTAAAGTACTTTCTCCACAACGTCTATTTCGTAATTGTATTCTATTCCCTTTTTCTCTCTCACCAGATTCAACTTTCCTCGTATTACGAGGAAGATTGTTTTATGTTTTGTTTTCTTCTGTAGGGACATTACTGAAATATTTGCTGCATAGTTCTGCCATTTCCCACTTCTCCATTCTCCATTCTCTCGATATAGACTGTATCGAACCTGCACGTATTTTCCCCTTAATTTTGCCATTGACGTACTTTATGAAGCTATTACAAATTCACACTTATTACCGTTGTGCATATAGAGTGCTCTGAAACCCATCAATTTCTGTCTTAAGCTTTTCAATGATTGACCTTGCACAACCATGTACTCTAGAAGCATAGATTCTGCACCGTCAGAAATACAGCACGGTCTACATTGGTCCCACGAGCTGGGAATGTGTTGACACTTCAAGAGGTCGTCCAAGTACTTTGTAACAGCTCTGAGATTACCCGTGACAACTCCCTCTCCGGTTGTACATACCAGACCCCAAAACCTTCTCGGTAAAAACCAATCCTCAAGTCCTCTCTAAATCTCAAACACTTCACTTTAAGAATATGTTCCCCCTTGTTCTGCCTCTGACTAAAATGAACAGCTGCTGTCTATCCACCCTGTCGATGTCCCTCATAATCGTTTCCTTCTGAATCACATCCCCTTCAGCCTTCTCTGCTCCAAACTAAACAACCTGATCTTATCCAGCCTCTCTCCATAGCTGATATGCTCCATCACAGGGAAAATCCTGGTGAATCTCCTCGGCACACCCTCCAGTGCAATCACACCCTTCCTGTAATGTGGTCCCAGAAATACACACAGTATTCTATCTTGGCCTAACCAAAGTTCCACATAGCACTTATGCATCGAAGAATAAAGGCTAAGCTTACACTATCTTTGTTTTTTGAACTTGTGGATTAACCTGTCCATCACATTCAGGTTCCTTCTGAGCTCCCTAGTGTGCTACCATTCACTGAGTACTCACCTGTCTGCTTCCTTCTTCCAAAGTGCATCACCTCGTATTTATCAGGGTTGCATTCCATCTGCGACTGATCTGTCCATCTGTATCTTCCTGCAACATAAGACCTTCGTCCTCACTGCTAACCACCCGGTCAATCATTGTATCAAACACAAACTTAGTTATCACACTCTCCCCACCTCTCGTCTATTTTCGCAGATCACCATTCATGAATATCACAAATAATAAGGTTATAGATCAAACAACGCCAGGTTATAGCCCAACAGGTTTAATCAGAGGCACTAGCTTTCGAAGCGCTGCTTCTTTATCAGGTAGTTGTGAGGTTTGAAAGCTCGTGCCTCGGAATACACATGGTGTTGTGTGATTTTTAACTTTGTCCACCCCAGTCCAATACTGACATCTCCGAATCACAAATAATAAGGGACACAACATTGATCCCGATGGTGCCCCATTAGACACCGGCCTCCAGTCACACCAACAGGCTTCTACCACCATCCTCTGATTCCTACCACTAAAGTTGATTTAGATGCAACTCGGCAATTCACTCATGACCCCTACCTATTCCCTGTTTATTCTGTTCCACTTGACACACTTGTTGAATACCTGGGGGTTCTCCCTAAACTTGCCTTCCAGCAGATTTCCATGCACCTGTATTAGTCAGTCCTCTCCGAGTGAAGAATTTCCTCCTTATTGCAGTCTTAAATGGCCTGTCCCTTAGCCTGCCAATTTTTTTGCCTTAAATGTAGAGTAGGCAGCCAGAGAAACATTCTGTTTATTTCCACCTTTCCTATGTTTTCTAAACTTCCAAAGTTTCACTGCGATCACCTCTCATTCTTTGAAACCTTAGAGTACACAGGCCGAGTTACTGCATCAATCAACCTCACTATCTGAGGAATGTATCAGGAGAATGTCCATTGCTCTACCTCTATGGTCAGTATATTCCTTCTCAGATTAAGTCACCAAAACTGTATACAATACTTTAGGTACAGTCTCACCAACCCTGTACACAATACTCCAGGTACAGTCTCACCAACCCTGTACATAATACTCCAGGTACAGTCTCACCAACCCTGTACACAATAGTCCAGGTACAGTCTCAACAACCCTGAACACAATACGCCAGGTACAGTTTCACCAAGCCTGTACACAATACTCAGGTACAGTCTCACCAACCCTGTACACAATACTCCAGGTACAGTCTCACCAACCCTGTACACAATAGTCCAGGTACAGTCTCACCAACCCTGTACACAATACTCCAGGTACAGTTTCACCAACCCTGCACACGATACTCCAGGTACAGTCTCACCAACCCTGTACACAATACTCCAGGTAAGGTCTCACGAACGCTGTACACAATACTCCAGGTACAGTCTCACCAGCTCTGTACACAATAATCCAGGTACAGTCTCACCAACCATGTACACAATAGTCCAGGTACAGTCTCACCAACCCTGTACACAATACTCCAAGTACAGTCTCACCAACCCTGTACACAATACTCCAGGTACAGTCTCACCAACCCTGTACACAATAGTCCAGGTACAGTCTCACCAACCCTGTACACAATACTCCAAGTACAGTCTCACCAACCCTGTACACAATACACCAGGTACAGTCTCAACAACCATGTACACAATAGTCCAGGTACAGTCTCACCAACATACTTTGAAACTACATCAACATTTCATTGCATCGATATTCTGACGCCTTTAATTGAAGGTGAACCCAACTTTAACTTTCTACTTACATAATTCCGAAGTTATTGTGTATGATTTCCTTTCAAAATGCACTCTGATTCTCTCCAATGTTGCTGTTAATTTCTAAATATCCAATAACACATCCTGTCTCATAGATTCCAAAAGTGTCTCTACAGTTGTCAAGTAAATTTGTCTGCATTTCTTTACACTACCACTTTTTCTCTGGATGCCTGGATCCCTTCCATTCATCTACCCACCATGCTTGGATCACGTTTATTACCTTCCATTTATCTACAATAGCTTTCCAGCCTCTTTGGAATGTACAGGAAAATAAAACAGTCATCGCCAGTGCAATTAATACTTCTATTGCTGATTTATTTCCGACATTTTGAGTGAATCTGTTTCATCAGACTTAGCAATGCTCAATCCAGCTCCATGTTCAAGTACTACCTTGTTACTGATATGAATTGACTTGATGCCTTTATCTCCCGAAGGCCGATCTGATCACTTGGTATTTCTGGGTGATTTTCTGGCTCTTCCTCCATGAAGACAGATGCAAAGTAATTGGTTATTTCTCGGTCATTTCCCTGTTTTCCACAGTAACAACTCATCTACCAATTACAAATTTCCACATTTGACCATGTTTTTATTTTGTTTCCTTTGAAAGACAGATCGTATATTTATGCAGTCCTTGAGTTCCTGTTTGTTAGCATGCATGTTTGCTTTTTGATTTCCTTATCAGTTTCATGTCCGTCCTTTACTGGATTCTAAATTTCTGACATTTCTCAGGTTTCCACAATGTCTGGATTTCCTCTGAAGTCACTTCTTATGATTAATATAATCTCTAATATGTTATATTAACCATCATTAAGTCACTTTCTCACTCTTGGGTGTTTGTACGTTAAAGAAATTGGCTTTTGTTTCAGACTTTGCAGTATTTGTATAAACTAGATAGATCCAAGAACGTTGTAAGAGGATAAAGACGAAATTGTGGGGGCCTGGCAGATATTTTCCCATCATTGCTGGCCATGGGTGAGGTCCCAAATGACTGAAGGACAGGAATTGTTGTGCCCTTATTCAAGAAGGGCGACAAAGAAAAACCTGGGAACTATAGACCAGTAAACCGGACATCTGTAGTGGGTAAGGTACTTGAGAAGATTCTGAGACGTAAGATAAACGCATATTTGGAAAGGCAGTGATTAGAAGCAGTCAGCATCACTTTGTGCATGGGAGATCATGGCTGACAAATTTATTAGCGTTTTTGGATGAAGTGACCAGCAACGTTGACGAAGGCAGGGTTGTAGACGTAGTCCAATTGATTTCAGTAAGGCCTTCAATAAGGGTTCACATGGTACGCTGCTCTGGAAAGGTAGATTGCATGGAATGGAATGGGAACATGGCAAATTAGATACAAAATTGTCTTGATGTTAGGGAGCAGAGAGTAATAGTGGAAAGGATTCTTGTCGGACTGGAGGCCTGTCACTAGTGGTGTGCCTCAGTGGTCGGTGCTGGGACCATTACTGCTTGTTATATGTATAATTATTTAGTTCAGAATGTACAAGGGATGATTAGTAAGATTGCAGATGAACTAAATAATGTCGTCTCGTGGATATTGAGGAAGGTTATCAGAAATTGCAGCAGGACCTTGATCAGTTAGGATGTGCGCCAAGAAATGGCAAATTGAGTTGAATATGTCTAAATGTGAGATCTTGCATTTTGCAAAGTCAATTCCAGGTCGGAGTTTCATCATGAATGGTTGGGCCTTTAGGGTGTAGTGGAACAGATGGACCTGGAATTCAGGTGCACGGTTCGCTGAAAGTTGTTTCAGAGATAGATAGAGCAGTGAAGAAAGATTTTGTCACACTGACCTTCATCAGTATGGGTATTGAATACCGAAGTTGGGAGTTCTGTTGCAGTTATAAAGGATGGTGGTGAGGCTATACCTGAAGCGTGATGTATAGATTTGTTCACTTTGCTCTTAGAAGGATGTTATTAAACTGGAAAGAGTGCACAAGAAATTTGCACGGATGTTGCCAAGGACTCTATTGTCTGGATTTTAAGGAGAGGTTGGGCAAGCTAGAAATTTTTAAACTGAGGTTGTGTGAGACTGATGGCGATCTGACAGAGTGTATAAGATCATGGGAGGCATGAACAGAGTGAACGCACTCAGTCTTCTTTCCCTAAGGTTGAGCAATCCCGCACTAGAGGGCATCAGCAGAAGGTCAGAGGAGAAAGAATAAAAGGGAAGCTGAGGAGCAATTCTTTTACACACAGGGTAGTACGCATATGGAATGAGCTGCCAGTGGAAGTGGTTGAGGTGCGTACATTAACAACATTTAACAGGCATTTGGAGAAATATTTGTTTTAGGAAGGGATTAGAAGTATACCGGGCAATAGCAGGGAAATAGGATTAGGGTAAATGAACATTTTGTTTGGAATGGACCAATTTGGGCCGAATGGAATATTTTTGTGCTGTAGGACTCTATGCCTCAAACAACCATTACTTGTCTCTCACTGAATGTTATATTTTTTTTTCCAATTCACTGGAACTAACTTAACCCTGTAGCCTCCAGACTTCCCCGATGTTTGAGTATAATGTTCAAAATTTCTATATTGCGTCACAATTCCTCAAAGCTGCTTCAGCGCACGGTTAGTAATTAGTTCTCCAGACCACACAACACCAAATCCGAAATAACCTGCCCTCTAGTTTGGTTCACAACCTCCTCTCCAACTACCTGATATACACTTATGGAATTTATTTTTCACAACATGAGTAGTCACTTAGGTATCGCAGTTTCGACGCAAATTGACATCATCCAGTATTACTGCCTCACCCACCATTATTTGTTACTCATTCACAGGATGAGGGCGTCGCATTTATAACCAGCATTAATTGCCCATGCCAGAGGGCAGTTAACAGTCAACAGCGTTGCCTTGGGTCTGGAGTCACATGCAGGCAAGACCAGGTAAGGACAGCAGTTTCCTTCCCTAAAGGACATCAGTGAACCAGATGAGTTTTTCCAACCATCGACAATGGATTCATGGTCTTCATAAACCATTCATTCCAGATACTTATTGAATTCACATTCCGTCATCTGCCATGGCAGGGTTCGAACTCGGGTACTCAGAACATTACCTGGATCTCTGGGCAAAGATACCAGCAATAATATCACTATGTCATTGCTTCACCTTACATATACTTGCATATCCAATTTCCAGTTTGTATGACAGTTTTGGTCACGATATATAACACACCAATGTTTGCTTCTCCTTGCTATTTGTAAGATCCACCTAAACTGATTCTGTGTGATCTGAGGGACAGCGTCTGAAAAGTTATTAGTGATAGACTTGGACAAGACGTTTGGGGAGGCCCTCCTGAACGCTTAGATGATCTAAAGAATTGGTCAGCAATACAGGACAAGCATCAATATCCTCACTGCTCTGCCGGGATAAGAGTCATCGTATTCACTCTGCTCCCTCACACTCACTGTATATCTGGTTTAACACATATCCCCGAACCAGGCTCACACTCTATCTCCAAATAAGGTTCAAGCACAACCACTCTCACTATTGCATTCAGCACATTCCCTCCCCACTTTTTTCTGTCACTGGCCCAGTAGCCCCGCACACTGATAACACTGCATGGATACAACACTGTGGTCAGACTCCCTCTGAAAACCTCACCCTTACCCCCTCCAGCACTAACGGCAGGGACACCTATTCCTACCCTCATTGCTTCCCTCCTCTTCTCCCATTCCAGGAGAAAGAGCTTGGAATTGGACAGAAAGGGCCAAGCCGGTGGTGGAGTGCCCGGTATCCGTTCCCTCAGCCCCATACCCTGACATGTGTGGAGCATCCTAGAAAGAGCTAGAGAGGACCAGGAGGCCTTGTGTGGAGATTCTGAAACGCCAACGTCCCACCAACTGAGTAAGGTGCAATATTCAGTAAAGAACAAGTCTCAATTTAAACCCACTTTCAGTTTCAAACTCATCTCTCTCACTCGCAAAAGAACAGATATCCCATTGCACAGAGATGCAGGCATTGAAATGCACAGAAGTATTGGTAAACACCACAATATACTAACATGCACAATGCATACAAGGAGATAGGCATACACACACAGAGAAGCACACAGAGACATATACAGTCACACACAAATAGACAGAAACAAAGATAGAAACACACAGGCTGATACACAGACAGACAGATGTATCACAAACACACACACACACATACATACACACAAAGACACAGACACTAGTGTCATTAAGACACAAATAAATAAGTTTTTGATTTATGAGAAGATCAAGGATTCTAGGGAGAAGGTAGGGGAGTGAATTTGAGGAACTTTTAAGAAATGATTGAATGGCATGTCAGACTTGATGGGCCAAATGGCCCAATTCTGTTCCTTTCTTTAATGCTTGTGTGGTGTTATGCTATAAGGTACTCTCTTCCTGAGACAGCAGCAGATGCTGGGTTTGATACATATTTGACTGGAAAGAGTCAGTGGTAATGTGGGACAGACTTGGAGGGCGGAATGGTTTATGTCTATTCCTAGTTATTGTATCCTTATATCCGAAAAGGAGCAGTGAGTTGATGTGAGGTTAATACAATTTTAAAACAATGGGTCCCATAATGAAATAAGGATGTGTGCTACCTGTGATGTCTTCATCCTTAGGGAGCAATGAAGACTTTGTTATTGAAGATATTCAAGGCTGAGCTCGACTGATCTTTGCTGGACAAAAGAGTCAATGTTTATTGGGAGCAGACAGGAGTCGGATGGTCAGACACAATCGGATCAGCCATGAGGATTCTGAATGGTGCAGCCGAATTGCCAACTGCCGCCCCTATCCAATGTGTTGTTCCTTCAATCCAGCCCTCGATGCTGTTATGGAGATATACTGTTGCCTCTACCCTAAGTGCTGTTTCCTCAAACCACCACCCGAGTCTGTTACAGGGTAGGGGACCACCCCATTCAGCCACATAGGATCTTTACAATGATTTGGGAGGAGACCATTCTGGCCCTCGAAGGAGTTACACAGGAACACAGAAAGAAGCAATTCAGCTCATTGAGTACATTACGCAGCCCAGGAGGAGGCCATTCAACCCGCCTGACCTGCTGCAGAGGAACTGGGTTGCTGTCACAGTAGAGATAAATGCATATTTTTACAAAACTGGAACTAGTTCTGCCTCAGAGATCACTGTAGGGTCATCAATGATCAATATTCTATGTCAAATATCTGGATGAAGGGACTAAATGGATCAAAGCTGAATTACCTTGTACACCAAGATGACCATTCAACATATCTTCAAATGGAGGTACTGAATCTGCATTGTGATATAGACAGGGAAGGTTCGTGAGCAAACCTTTAGCATAAATAATATAACGTGAGTTGTCTATGGTGGTAGGAATGATAGAACAGTAGGAAACAATTTAAAGGGAGAGAGATCGTAGAACTCTGTGATGCAGACGTTTCTTATGTTCCTGGTACATGAATCATATGAAGCCTGTCTGCAGATGTAGCAAGTGATATGGAAGGTAAGTGGAATGATGCTGTTTGTGGCAACGGATATTAGGTTTAATCAGGAATGTTTTACTACATTTGTGCAGGGCATTGCTGAGACTACATCAGATACACTGGGTGCAGTTTTGATCCTCTACACTAAAAAAACCGGATATAATTACTTTCGAAGGTGTTCAAAGATGCTTCCCTTTATTCATTCCTGAAATGAAGGCCTTTTGTTATCGGGGATTATCTGCTAAGGACTTAGACGGGAAATCTTATTGAAGCACGATTTTCAGAAAAGTGTTTCAGCTGGATACATATTTTCTCTTCTTAAGGAGACTAAAGTTAGAGAATTTTTAATGAATGTGATTTGTTGATATAAACGCAAATATTATGAAGATATCAACCCATTTATAAAAATTACGCAGACACATATAAAGATGTCATCAAATTATAAGGTGGCCACTTTTATTTGCTAATGAAAGGCACTGTGCACAACAACAATGATGCACCTGCATACAGCATACAGTCTATAATAATCTATTCCAGAGAATGTTCATGTAGATCGCACATGGTCCAGTTTGGTGTTCAGTTGACATTACATTATTTTTCCACACAGAGAGGGAGAAAAATATTGCCTGCCTCAGAAGCAGCAGCCAATTAGTCTCTCTCTCTTTCTCTCTCTCTCTCTTACTTTGTTCTGCCTGAAAACAAGGTGTAAGAGCAGAAAATCCCTGAGTCATCTTTACCATTTGTGGAGGATTCCTGATGAGGATTCATAGGAATCTCTCCACTGCCCGAAGCAAAGGGAGTTCAGCCAAATTCAACTGTTCAAGGAAGAAATGCGCATTCCCACACATTTGTGTGGGCAGAACAACGTCAAAGGCAGAGAAACATTTGGGACACTCGACCATTTTAACATTCGTTCAGAGTTCAACCTTCTGTGTGTCACGTTTTTCTAGAAAATTACTCAGTCTGATACCTATTTCATTGGCCACAGCACTCAACTGGTTGCATTAAAAATTTGCTTTGACCAGTACAGGCGTGGGAAAAGACATCAGTGACCCTGAAAATTGGTCACAATACGATCAAGAGATTCTCAAAGGGCTGTTAAAGTTTGTGATGACTGGATATTTCCATTTATTCAAAATTGTGCACAGTAAACATTTGACAGATAAATGAGTGCAGGAAAATGGTACACAGAGAAGTGCTGCTGAGACCATCATCAGATCATAGTGCGTGGTGAAGCAGTGACACAGTTTCTGATGACCCACTCTTGCTCCACAGTCCCATGTTACTATGTTGCATTCAGTCCCTCACAGCTCCTGCACAGGAGCAGATGGAGGTCACTTGCTCCAAATACCTGGTCCACATTAACACAGGATCTCATTCACTCCCTAGAGACTGTCACACACGGTTTGGTGAGTGTTGTAAAATGTTACTTGGAAATCCAGTCTGGCTTCGAAAGATGCCTCTGGTCTCCTCACAAAGTGCCTCCTCTCTGCATCTTGTACTTCATTTGTTGGTCATGGTCTAGACCAAGATCCATTATGAATAAAGCCCCATACCTCACCCAGAGTTTAATCAAAAGTGCTTTGCTCTCTCTGATTGCAACATTCCATAACAGAACGTCGAGGAACATTACAACCATTAACTTTGTAATGACAGAAAATATGAGCATAAGGAACAAGATCAGGCAATTCGGACGGCCAAGCCATTGTATATGATCATGGCTCACCTACTGTTTGCATTAACTCTTCTTCTATACCCAATCCATCACACCCGCGAGTTCTCTGACAGGTCAAAGATATATCTACCTCCTCTTTAAATACTTTCAGTGATTAAGGTCCCTTAACTCACCAGCCCAGATAATTTCAGACATTGATTTCCCTCTATGAGAGGAAAAAAACTCCCCACACAGACACCGTCACCTATTGATATGAAGAAGAAATGAACACGGGGGCTCACGAAAGAGTGAATGGCCTTGATATCAAGGCAGTATTTGACAGAGGGTGTCATCGGGACCATCTACTGATTTAAGTTTAATGGGAATCAGATGTTCCCTACCTACTGTTTGGGCTCTTTCAGAGCACAAAGGAAGGTGTTTGTGGGCGGTGGCTGACAATCTTCTCAGTCCCAGGACATCTGTTCAGGAGATCCTCAAGTTCACTTCCTCAGCAGAAACATCTTCAGCTCCTTCATCAACGTCCACACCCCTGGCGACCACATCCCTGGCACCACTCTCCCCCCATCCATCATAAGATCAGAAGCGGGGTGATCACTGAAAATCACTCAATGTTCAGAACATTTTTTCCCTCCCCTGCTCCTGAACCAGTCTCTGTGCCCATGTGCTGCAAGACCTGGACAGCAGTCAGGTTTGTGCTGTTAAAGTGTCGGTAACATTCATGTAACAGCACGAAGGAGAAAGTGAGGACAGCAGATGCTGGAGATCAGAGCATAAAAATGTGTTGCTAGAAAAGCGCAGCAGGTCAGGCAGCATCAAAGGAGAAGGAGAATCGACGTTTTGGGCATAAGCCCTTCTTCAGGAAATGTAACAGCACGGCCAGACACTGCACATTTCCACAGTTAAAAGAGGAGCTTATTCAGCACCTCAAGCTGGTTACAGGGATATATGGTAGCCATTCAGCCCATTGAAACGACTGAAGAAGAAGAGAGACAACCATTCAATCGTGCTGCCTGGTCCCCAGAAAGAGGAAGGCTCTAGTCAGTACATTGAGCTGTTGAACAGGAACAGGCAGAGCCCGATCAGACCCTTGATACTGTTCTATGGAAGCAGGAGGAGGCCATTCAGTCCCTTAAGACATTTATTCAGGAACATGTGGGTTACATTGATGCTCCAACCTGAAAAACGAATGGAGCGGAGATTGCACACATAGACGGTTCACGATGTTCCTCGTGGCTCCATTGCCTGTGGACCACATGACACTTTAACATGTTTCGCCAGCAGTGAGGAAGGAAGCCAAATGTTTTGTACCAAGTGTCAAAGAGGCATCTTCTATCTCTGAAGACAGAGCCATGCTCTCCATGGAGGTCAGAAGCTGATGGGAATTGTTAACTGTTTTAGCAATAAGGTATTGAGGCTCCTGTCGGGATTGTGGATTACATGACGTTCATAATGTGGGGAGAGGTTTGTCAAAGACTGACCCTCTCTCTCTCAATCGAAATGGGGAGTGGCGTGGGGTGAGACAGACGTTCCCAGAGGCTTTTAAACTATCAATAATCATGTAAACCTAGTAATAAACAAGCCATGTAATTTATCACCATATCACTGTCTGTTTGGAATATATTGAGTGACTGTCTATCCCCCTAAGGTTCAATGCAATCACCTCTTATTCCCTCAAAGCTCTGCAGATTAATCCTCATGCACTCCCGATGGTACAATCATCCCAACAATGAGTCTGGTAAAACTCTTTTATACACTTTCTGCCAAGAAGATTATTCCTTATAAAAGAGAGAAACTCTCCCCACAATACTCCAAATACTGTCTCAGCAACACTCTCAGGGTTGATCGCAATAATTCTGTTGCCTTACTTCGCTGTCTCAGCTTGTTTCCTGTGCTGTAAAAAGCCATTCCTTCTCTCTACACTGTGATTGATGTGGAATTTAGAACTTCTGTCCGTCTGTACTTCAGCATCAATAAAGTCATCAGCAGAGGGGCCAATGGAGATGAATATCACTCTCAGAGAGAGACTCAATGAGAAAGAATTCACTCGAAACAGGGAATGATCACCTACCCGAAAGATTATGATTTGCAGGAACATGGAAATCAGGCAGAGGAAGGGAGCGATCTTTTCTTTTATTCTGCTCTCACGGGATGTGTGCAGCCCTGGTCAGACCAATATGATATGCTGATCCTGAACTGAGTACCTAGTTCAGCGTTCCACAGGACAATACAGAGTAAAACACACCACAGTGGGTTTGCAGTCACACAGAGACCTGACCTGGGAAGGATGACCCATTGATTTCTCTACAGAGCATGAGGCAAACAGATAGGCTTTGTTAAAACAAGTTGTGATGAATTAATTTGCATTCCATCAACTTCCTTCCGGAGACACCAAAAGATTATTATTCTGTACCACTTGATTATGAGTCAATGACTTGACCACCATGCACTGTCTGTCCATCTGACAGATTCTGTGGAGAGGACAAATTAAGTGCAAATATTTTGTGATGTAAGCAAAATCCGAAGAGTCTTGAAACGTTTATATCTGGATTTACCAAAGACACAAATGATGAATTATTCAGCAGTTGCACTGAGGCTGAGAAGGAGACTGAGATATCCTGATAGTGGCCTTGGTCAGGATTGGTGAGTGGGGAGAATATGTAGGAATGCAAACCTGAATGGGGGAAAAAGATCTTTGAGTTTAAGAACAGTCTGGTTTCTCCTCGCATATTGTTGAGTAAGTTGTGAATAGTAATTTGATAGTTATAATTTGTAAGGAATAAAACTTTTGACTGTATCTGAAAATGATGACTTGCAAATTCTAAAATTTTAACGTGAACAGCAATGTAGTTCAACTCAGCTTAATGGTCAGATGGAATGACTTACCAGGAGCACCAACTGTTGCGAGGATAGGATAATAACCACCTTGAATAATCCAAAGGATATCTTCGACCCGTGATGCTAATGATATCCAAGCATGAGAAAGGTAGTAAAGACCCAACGATAAACTCCTGTCTGTTATTGTAATATTCCAGTCTAATGTTCTCAGATTCTGATCCATTATTGGAACATTCCAGTCTAATGTTGTCAGATTCTGATCTCTCCTCCCCCTGTCTCTCGAGAGGCTGATCCCTGTTAGTCCAGTCATTGATACTCCCACCCATACTGGGATAACATATTGAACCGAGTCTTTAATTAATAGAAGAGGCAAACCCTCCAGTGACACATTTACGATCCACGGAGACTGACATCAAAAAGTCACTGAATAAATAGCTCCAGCCAACGCCTGTCAATTCAATATTGTTTAATTAAAAATTCAAAACAATGATTCAAACTTTCCCATTCTGGATGGGATATGTGAGTGTGACTGATGGAACAAATCTTGAGGCTGATAGATCAATTGAGTTCAACCATTCAATCTGACTTGTATGCAGGAGAAATGTCATAAGTTTCTCAGTACGTAAACATGCTTCTCTGTTTATAAATGGAAACATACATCCTGGAACGACTGACCAAGCATTATAAATTCAATAAAACATTGAGACAATTTTTATAGTTCATGATCTGAGGGGAATGTTTGTCTGAGAAACATGAGACAAATTGCATGGCTATGTTAACAGGGAATTGAACGTGACAAATGTAATTCAGATTGTTATTCCAGTTTCGGAGAGAGGCAGATGAGGCCTGTGCTATTGATGTTATCGATGTTAGTGAACTGTGATGAAATGTCATTTACTGGACTTCAATTCCAGTGTGATTACGGTATTGTGGAAGAGACGGAAAACAGAGAGAATTGGGAGACATGGCAGTTCAGACTGGAGGGAGGGACAACAATATTCTCCAGTCATCAGTATTGGAATGTTACCCTTTATAACTCATATGAAGTTCAGATTCAAGAATACATTTAAAGTGAGGAATGAGGAGAAAAATCTGTTTATTGAATACAAAATACAGGGAAAAAATGATTTTCTGTTCATATTAAACTATGGAAAGTACACAGAGATAAGATACACTCATGATATTGAGCTACATAAATTGACAGGTGCATTTAAAAACCACGGAAGTGGTGTGAAATCTTCCTCAATCGTTATCTGGCCCACAGCTGAGATGCTGATTTACCCTCTATCAGTGATCCACCTCACTGAGATTCTCTGGCGCAGTACCTCAGTATTGAGCAGAATTCTCAGTCCCTGCTGCTGTTCAGCCATTCTGTTTAAATTTAACCACCTTCTCACTGTAAAAATAAAATCACTTGGCCTTTCGGACTCTGTTTAACTGTCAGCAACTCAGCTCTGTGACATTATTGAAGATAAATGCTCTGGGACCACAGCCAGTATCCTCACAGTGCTCAAACGGTATGGCACTAGATAAGGGCCTTGCAGTCGGTGAGAAGTTCTAAATAAAACTTCCATTTTCTGTCTGTTCCTGTCTATCTCCCCTCATGCTGTCTTCTAATCTATCCAACTCACCCTCGTTTTGACATCTCTGCAATCTCTCCCTGTTTCAAAATTGTGCAGTTGCACATCTTGATATTCGACTGGGACAACACAACTGTTATAGGACAAGCCAAACTCAGAACAGCCAGGGAATTCCTTGAGGCATGGCACTCATCCACAGATTCTATCAACAAACACATCGACCTGGACCCAATATACCGACCACTGAAATAGTCAGCTGGAACTGACAACCGGAAGCGGCAGAGACAAACCACTATAAATGCCAGAGGAAAGATTACAGAAGTGCTTCACAGGAGACTCCCAAGCACTGAGGATGTCACCTAGACATGGGACGAAACGTCTGCAACACAAATTCCCTGCTCGGCAAACAGAACCACAACAACGAGCACCCGAGCTACAAATCTTTTCACAAACGTTGTGCTTTGTGGACATTTTGGAGAAATGGATAGAGCAGGGACAGGACTGATCGTTGGAGGGTTCGGGGTTTATATGCTTCATTAATAACAAGGAAGGTACAAAAGGGGCGTGGGGTGGCATTGTTAATCAAAGACAATATTACGGTGGCAGAAAGGATGTTTGATCAGGACTCGTCCACTGAGTTAGTATGGGAAGAGTTTAGAAACAAAAACTAAGAGGTCACCCTGTTGACAGTTCTATATTGCCCGCTGAAAAGTTCCAGAGGTGTAGAGTAAGGATTATAAAGATGACACAGTATAGCAGCGAAAATAACAGAGTAGTTGTTATGGAGGACTTTACCTTTCCAAATATTGACTGGAAATGCTTCAGTTCAATTAACTTATATGGGTCAGTTTTTGTCCAATGTGTGCAGAATGGTTTCCTGACAGAGTATGTACATAGGTCAACAAGGTACAAGGCCAAAGTAGATTTGGTACTGATAATGAACCAGACCAGGTGTTAGATTTGGAGGTAGGTGAACACTTTGCTGATAGTGACCACAATTCAGTTATGTTTACTTTAGCGATGGAAAGGGACAGGTGAATACCGCAGGACAAGAGTTATAGCTGGGGGAAAGGCAATTATGATGCGATTAGGAAAGGTTTTAGAATACATAGGATGGGGAAGGAAACAGCAGAGGATGGGTATAATTTAAATGTGGAGCTTTTTCAAACAACGGCTACTGTGTGTCCTTGATAAGTTTATTCCTGTCAGGAAAGAAGGAAGTGGTCGAGCGAAGCTGCTGTGGTTTACTGAAGAAGTTGAACCTCTTGTCAAGAGAAAGAAGGAGGTTTATGTAAAGATGAAACTTGAAGGCTCATTTCGGATGCTTGAGAATTGCAAGTTATCCTGGAAGGACTTACAGAAAGAGATAAGAATAGCCAAGAGAGAGCATGAGAAGTCTTTGGCAAGTCGGATCCAGGAAAACCCTCAAGCTTTGTATCAGTATGTCAGGAATAAAAGAATGACCAAATTAAGATTAGGGCCAATCAAGGACAGTAGTGTGAAGTTGTGTGTGTAGTCCAAGGAGATAGGACAGGCACTAAATAAATATTTGAATCAGTATTCACAATGGAAAGAAAATGCTGTTGAGGCCTATATGTAGTAAAGGCTATTAGACTAGATGGGATTGAGCTTCGTAAGGTGGAGATGTTAGCAATTCTAGAGAGTGTGCAAATAGATAATTCCCGTTGGCCATTTGGGGTTAATCCTAGGATTCTCTGAGAAGTTAGGAAGAAGGTTACACAACCATTGGTTCAAATCTTTACATCGCTATTGTCTACAGGAATAGTGCCAGAAGACTGGACGGTAGCAAATGTTGTTCGTTTTTTCAAGAAATGGAGAAGAAACAACCCTGGTAACTATATACCAGGCTTACTTTGTTTCTGGGTAAAGTGTTGGAAAAGATTATAAGAGATAGGATTTATTATCATCTAGAACGGCATCATTTCATTAGGGATAGTCAAGATTTTGAAAAGGGTATATCATGCTTCACAAATCTTATTGAGTTCATTGAAAAGGTGACCAGAAGGTGGATGAGGGTAAAGTGGGGTATAAGGATTTCAGTGAAACATTTGATAAGTCCCCCATGTTAGGCTATTGCATAAAATATGGCGAGTGTGGTGTTAGAAAAGCAGAACAGACGAGGCAGCGTCCAAGGAGTAGGAGAGTCGATGTTTTATTTGTTAGCCATTCATCAGGAATCAGTGTTGTGGTCTCCAGCAGCTGCAGTCTTCACTTTCTCCTAGCTCCTCGGATGCTGCCTGACCTGCTGTGCTTTTCCAGCAACACACTTTCGACTCTGATCTCAAACATCTGTAGTCCTTACTTTCTCACAGAAAATACGGAGACGTGGAATTGAGGGTGATTTAGCGGTTTGGACCAGAAATTGGATAGCTGAAAGTTGATGGGGAATGTTCATCCTGGAGTTCAGTCGTTAGTGGTATACTGTAAAAGTGTTTTGGGGCAACTGTTGCTTGTCTTTTTGAAAATGACCTTAATAAGGGAATGGAAGGATGAGTTATTAATCTACGGTTGACAGTAAGGTCGGTGGAGCTATGGGCAGTGCTGAAGAATTTTACAGGTACTGAGCTGTAATGTTCTATGTTTATGGACCTACAATGGGCTAAATAGCTTCCTTCTGTGATGTAACAATTCTGAGGTACTCTGACCCACAATAAAAGCTTTAGGTGCCTGGAGAGACAAGCTGCTCCAGTAAAGGACACACACTGCACAGTCATACATCATCTCTTCCTGCTTTCTAATATACACCGGCCTCAAAATATCAGTCCAAACAAAATAGATTGATTCAAATTCACGCAGTCAGCAGGAGGTTCACCTGAGGGGATTACCGTCAGAGGATTCAATGAATAATAGGATTTCAGAATAACACAAAAAAAACAATATCACAGCAGCATAATAATTGGCAGCAGAGTAAAAACTTAAAGTTGCAAATAGTTCCAAGTTCAACATTGTGTTCAGTTTTGGTCACCTTGCTATAGGAAGGATGGTATTAAACTGGAACTTTACAAGGATGTTGCCAGGACTCAAGGGTCTGAGTCAGAGGGAGACGTTGGATAAACTGGGACATTTCTCTTTAGAGCGCAGGAGACTGATGGGTGGCATGAAGTGCTTTGAGTGTCTAGTCATGGCCCACATCAGTTCCAGTCTCCCAGACTGCTTCGATACCCTCCAATTTTCCTACCAGTGGAATGGGTCCATAGCAGCTGCCATATCCCTGGAACATGTGGACAACAAGGACACCCACGTCCGATTCCTGCTCATTGACTATAGGTTCACCTTGAACACAATTATTCCCTTCAGAATAATCACAAAACTCCCTGGCCTTAGTCTCGGCTCCGCCCTCTGAAGTTGGATCCTCAGCTTTCTGACCTACAGTACACAATCAGTGAAAATAGGTAAGTGTGTCTCTTCCATGATAACATTCAACACTGAAATCCCAAAGGATGTGTCCTCAGCCCCCCTACTATACTCTCTGCACACCCACGACTGTATTGCCAAATTTTGAACGAATGCCAGCCACATGTTCACTGATGACACCATCATAATAGGACAGGTATGTAATGATGGCAAGTCAAAATACAGAACGGAAATACAGGACTTGGTGATGTGCTGCACTGAGACCAACCTCTCTTTCAACGTTGGCAGAACTAACCAACTGATCAATGACTTCAGAAAGAAAGGAAGAGAACATGCCCCCATCTGCATCAATGGAACTGAAGTTGAAAGGGTGCAAAGCATTAAGTTGCTTGGAGTGACGATAACCGACCTCCCATGTAGATGTGACAGCCGAGATGGCACAACAACGCCTCTTCTTTCTCTGGCAGCTACGGACATTTGACATGTCCACAAGGACCCTCACCAATGTCTACAAATGCACCACTGAGAGCAAACTATCTGTGTGCATAATGACCTGGTGTGGCCATAGCCCTGTCCAGGACAGTAAGAGAAATGACAGAACGTTGTGTGCATAGCCCATGCCATCACGGAAACCATGATGTCCTATCCATTGTCTCCATTTACACAGCTCACTGCCACGGAAAGGCTGGCAACATTATCAAAGACCCATCGCACCCTGGATCTCTTACAATCTCTTCCATCATGCAGACACTACAGAAGATTGAACACACAAATTAGCGGCTCATGAACAACATCTTCCCAGCCATTTTTAAACTAATGAATGGACTCTCTAACTTCAAATTATGCTGATCTTGCTCACATTGATGTTGCCTATTGCATGCCTTTTCTGGTGTATCCTGTATGCCTCAGTCTAAGTTTTTCCTTTACCCTATGTTCTGCATGTCCTTGCTTATTGTAGGAGCGAGATTCCCCAGCTAGGGTCAAAGACTCTGGAGGCAGACAGGACACAGGTACGGAATGGACTTTAATTCAAGCAAAACCTGGTTAATGCTGGGAGAATACCAAAGGATCTTCCTCGAATCTGGCTTTGACATGAGACGACAATCCTTTCCTTAATATTTAGCTCAGATCAGACGGCAAATCAATGACCTACTTTGATTTTACAGTAAAAATACAGTATTTTTATACGTTCTGAGTTGCAATGATCATACACAACTTTGTCAGTGTACCCTCCACTCCCCGTCTGCAGAACCAATCTTGTAAAACAACTGATCAATGATGGACACTCCCAGGGACAGCTCGAGGTTCTTATTTGTTTCGGATGTTTAACGTTTTTTTTGTTATCTCTAGTCCTTAGGATCTTTTTTCATGAATTCCAAAGTTAGTGGCTGCACTTTTTTGGAGTCATACCCCTCACTGTTTATTCTGAAGGATTGTATGAATTCTATTCTCCAATGGGCAGGCTATCTCTTATCAAATTCCGTTACCACATTTTACATTAAAAAGCTGATTCTGATACAAAATTCGTAGTATCACTATTATTTCTACTGTTAACCTTTTTCTTAGCGAATTAGACAAGACATGCCGGGCATCTCTTTAAGGTTTATAATTAGGTTTAAATCTGTGTCCATGATTATTTACCAAATATTTAACTAAGACTTATTACTATTGTAAACAATTTCAAATTCACAGTTAGCTCTTGAAAGATAAATTGAGTTGCTGTTTGTGTGGACGAAAAGAATCCTTACTGAGATCAGAATAAGTTACATTTTGTAGTGATTCTTCAACGATTTTGTGCTACAATTTCATTATTTCATCTGTGTTCTGTTATAAATCATCATTTTCTTTTAAAAAAAAGAACCTTCTTTATCACTATGTTGGCATGTTTCAGAATTTTGCGAATCAGATTATCCTTTCTTTTGCCTTGGAATTATTTCCTTTTCAAAGGCCCTTTTTTCACTAATGCTGAAGCAACCTATTTTAATTTCTGGCTATTTTGTGGCTTTTCAAAAACAGACAGCTGAAGTAGACTTTTAAATTTCGGCCACTCCATGTCTCTAAAAAAAGGCAGCTCCAACTCTCATTATGATCTGCCAGAACTGTGTATAAACAAAGAGTTTCACTCTACTTAGATACATGCGACAATGAATCCTATCAAATCAAATGAAACCAAATCTAATGATAGAGAGAGAGAAATTGTCACAAGGTCAACACACCCAGATGAAACCTCTGCAACCTGCCACATCCGGCCAAAAATTCTGATAGACGATTAAACAACTAACTGATGGAGAGGGCTCCACAATTATCCCCATTCTATCAATGGATCAGCTCTGCACATCTGTGTAAAAAACAAGGAAATAGTATCTGTACCATCCTAGCCAGGGGTGTTGAGTCGATGATTCAACTCACCATCATCATGATGCCCACAGAATCACAGATCAGTCTTCAACCAATTTGATTCACTGCATGTGACATGAAGAAACAGCTGAACACAGTAGATACGACAAAGGCAATGGGTCCTGACCCCATTCCTGCAATAGGACTGAAGGCTTGTGCTGCACAACAAGCCGTGTCCCTGGGGAAAGCCGTTTTACTCCAGCTCCAACTCTGATATCTCCCTGGCAATGTGGAAAATTACTCAGCTATTCCCAGTTCCCAAACTGGGAATAATTACAATATGACCAATTACAACCCCTCAGTCTCATCACGATAGTCAAATTGGGAGTTCTTTTTGATAGAGTTGTCAAGCAGCGCAGAAATAACCTGCTCAGTGCGGTTTCTGATAGGTCCCAATGTGGAGATGGTGCAGTTGTGGAAATGTCACTGGATTACTAATCCAGACCAGACTAATGCTCTGCCAGCTGGTAGAAATTTAAAAAAAAACATATAAATATCTAAAATCTTCTGTCAGTAATGGTGACCCGAAAGCCATTGTCGATTGTAAGCATCTATTTCTTTCCCCAATGTACTTTCAGGAAGTGAATCTCCCGTGCTTTCCTGATCTGGCCTAAAAGTGACTCCAGACACACAGACATGTGATAAACTCTTCAATGGCCTCTGAAAAGGCCAAGCAAGACACTCTATTGTATCAAACTGCTTCGAGTACTTCAATGGTAAAACCGGACCCAATGCCTAGCACTAGACTCGGTATTGGAAAAGGCAACGGGGGACAGAGTCCTGTCGACCCTGAAGAGATTTCCTTCCGAACATGTAAGAGCTACTGACAACATTTACAGAGCTTTCCCACAGACTGCACAGAAACATCAGGAAAGGAGTAGGCCATTCAACACATTGAGGCTTCCCCATTCTAGCTAATGGAGAAAATGTCCTCAGTGCAGTTTTCCTCACACAATGTTTGTATTCCTTAATATGCTTAAACATCGTGAAATATGTAATAATAATTGCTGTCGTCACTGTTGTCCATCAATTTTGCTACTCCAATCAATATACAGGCCGTTGTGTGATGACACATGCCTATTAATGATGGTTTGGTTGCAATGCCGTTCATGAATTGTGTGCTTTTTTAAAATAAACAAGCTGCTATCAACGTTACGTGATTCCATCCCAACATTGGCTAAACAGCAAAACCATGCTCGTGATGTGCAAAATGCCCACTCAGTGTGTTAAGCTAAAACAGGGATGCAATCCACTCTGCAAGCCTTGAAACTGAGCCTCACATTGGGAATTGTAGTCTACGTTTCGAAGAAACATCATTTCAAACTGGGGGAGAATTTCGGGGAGAACTGGAATTCCACGGCAGCATCACGTCGTCAGTCAGTCACGAAAACATCTGGTGAAGAGCATCGTGAAAGGTACACGGCTGTCGTCAGTGGCTGTAGTGTTAAAGTGTTACATATAAAGTACTATTTCCTTGGAATACATGTTTTAAAGATTAACTTAGACTGTGCTAGTGAGTATGTTAGACCACCTTTCATTTTTGGTTTTTACTGATATTTCAGGGTTCGCCCCTTAGCCCCATAGCCCCCGTTATGTATGTTGCACCATTATCAAACTACTTCAAGATTTGGAACGATAAAACCGAGAGAAAACTCGTTGTCCGAAAAGGGAACGGGAAACACAGTCCTGTTGACACTGCAGAGATCTCCTTCTTAACATCTGAGAGCTTGTGACAGCTGTACTCCAGCTGTCTGCTCATTTCTTTAGTGTCCAGAACTCCTTATTTATATTTAATGTCCTGGTTTCTACAGCCTTATGTGGGAGAGAACTCCCCAGGTTCGCCAGTCTCTGAGTACACACATTTATTCTCATATCAATGCAGATTGACCTGCCTGTATCTAATACTGTGGCCCCTTGTATTAGACATCACAGTCAGGGGAATTACTATACCTGCTTCCAATCTGTCACGCCCTGTCAGTTTTATATAATTCTCTGAGATCTCCACTCATTTTCCTAAAGCCCATTGAATGCAGGCCCCGTCGCCCCAAACTCTGCTCCCACACCAAGCCTGTCATCCCAGAGATCTGTCAGGTCATCCTTCGCTGCTCTTCCTCAATGTCAGGTTCGTCTTTTATTAAGTAAGGAAACCAAACTGCACACAATACTGCACAATGTTCAAGATGGAGTCTCACCATGGGCCTGTACAGCTGCAGTAAGACACCCTTACTCCTGGACTCAAATCCCCCTGAAATGAAGATCAACACATCACTTATCTTCCTAACTGCTTTCTGTTCCTGCAATAATGCTTTCAGTGAATGGTGTGGAGGGAATCCAAACCCTTTTCAATGTTACAGCTCCCCACTTGGTGTCTCTATTTATCACTGGTCAGCGTGGCGAAGCCATTCCCAGTATTGACTTTTTGCTTCAGAACGCACTGCCTTGCATAGACCTCGGAGGTCTGCACAGAACGAAACAAAAATACAGCATAAGTTTCTTTATAAATCAATATTTTTTCAACCAATCCTTTTTCAAATTGTAGGTTGCCGTCCTGTTTTCCCACCAAAGAGCACGACGTCACATCTGCCCTCATTGATCTCCATTTGCTATGTATTTGCCTATTCACTCCACTTGTATCAATCACCTTGGAGCTTTTTTACATCCTGTTCAACGACTCACAATCCGACATCGACATTTAGTGCCATCAGCAGAACTGTGAATGTTGCATTTCATTCCCACAACCAAAGGTTTGGTGTTTATTGGGAATAGCTGGGACCCAAGCTCCGATTCCTGCTATACCCCAAACTTTCCACTCGAAAACACATTGTTTTATTCCTACTTGCTGTGTCATGTCAGCTCTCCCATTCTAAATTATGTCCACATATTAACCCCAGTCCCATAAGATTCGAATTTGTATGGTAGGCTTGGAGCTTTATCACCTATTTTCTTAAAAATCCACTCATATTGTATTGATTGCTTCCCCATAATTTGTACCCCTCAAGTCCAATCACAATCTTCCTGTAATGTGGATCCCAGAACTACGCAAATTATTCCATCTTGGATTAACTAACGTTCTGCATAGCTCTTATAATCTATGCCTCAATAAAAAAAGACCATGTTTACATTCGTTCTGCTTTATTAAATTGTGTGTTATCCTGTCCATACCCATTCATGGATGTGTGGAGAAGCACCCGCTGAGCTTCCTAGTGTGCTGCCATTCATTTAGTACTACCCTTAGTCATCGCCTTTATTACGGTTACGATCCGTCTGTCATTGGTCGGCCCATCTGACCGTTCCATTTACAACTTCCTGTAAATTTAGACCTTCTTCCTCATTTCCAACCAAATGGCTAATCGTCTTTAAGGTTACAAAATCACACCATGTTATAGTACAACAGTTTTATTCAGAGACACTAGCTTTCGATGCGTTGCTTCTTCATCAGGTGATGATGTGTTTCGAAAGCTGTTGCCTCCAAATAAACCTGTTGGACTATAATCTATTGTTATCTGACTCTTAACTTTGTCCACCCCAGTCCAACATTGGCACATCAGAATTACAAGTCACAAGGAAACAACACCGATCCCTGTGGTGCACTTTTGGACATCAATCTCCAGTAACACAAACAGCCTTCTAACACCATGCTCTGTATGCTAACACTAAATTAATTTGGATGCAATTTGGCAAATCATGGATGAGTGCGAATTGTTCCCTTTTTAATAAGATTAGGTTTCCTCCAGTGTGGAAACAGGCCCTTCGGCCCAACCAGTCCACAAAGAGTAGCCCATCCAGATCCACTTCCCTCTGACGAATGCACCTGGCGCTCTGGGCAATTTAGCATGGCCAATTCACCTGACATGCATATCGTTGGACTGTGGGAGGAAACCGGAGCACCCGGAGGAAACCCACGCAGACACAGGGGGAACTGGCAAGCTCCACACAAACAGTCGTCCAAGGAGCGAATTCAACCTGGGACCCTGGTGCTGTGAGGCAGCAATGCTAACCTCTGAACCACTGTGCCGCTTGAGGTACCAGCGGAATATCTGGGCATTTTTCCTAATCTTACCCTGCCAGCAGTTTCCATGCCCCTGTTTGAGTCAGTCCCCTCAAGTGCTTGATTTGCTTCTTCTTTCTATTTTAAATGTCCTGTCCCTTATCCAGCCATTAGTTGCCTTAAACGTAGATTAGACAGACAGAGAAACATCCTGTTTAATTCCAACTTGTCATATGTTCAGTGAGTTTTCTAAGTTTCACTGCGGTCACCTCTCAATCTCGCTGTTTGAGGGATTAATCTGGGGAATGTCCATTGCACTTCCTCTGCGGTCAGTATATTCTTTCTCAGATTGAGTCACCAACACTGTACACAATACTCCAAATACAGTCTCACCAACACGCTGTGAAACTGTTTCAACATATCTTTCAATCTATATTCTGATTCCCTTAAATGAACGCGAACATAACTTTAACTTTCCACTTACATATATTCCTCAAAATGCCTTTCACATTTTTATTATGAACTCACTGTATGAGTTCTTACCGAAAGCCTTCTGATAATCCAAATATGCCAATTCTACTGGGTCCCCATTATCTATGCTGTAAGAAACAATTTCAAATAATTCTGAAGTTTGTCAAGTATGTTTTCTCTGTCAGAAACACATGCTGATACTCTCAAATGTTGCTGTTAATTTCTAAATATCGAACATCACGTGGTCTGTAGTAGATTCCAACGGTTTTCTTATGGATGTCAAGTTAATTGGTCTGCGGTATCCACACTGTCTCCTCTTCCGTTACAGATGCTCGGATCCATTCCATTTACCTACAATTCTTGGAACATGTTTACTTCCTTCCATTTATCCACAATGGCTTCAGGCCTCTGCACAAAGTGCAGGAAAATAAAACACAGCCATCGACAGCACAGATAGTACTTCTCTGCTGATATATTGCTAATATTTTGATGTGAAGTACATCTGGTTTGTCAGACTTAGAAATGCGCAATCCAGCTACAGGTTCACGTATTACCTTGTTACTGACTTAAGTGTCAAAAGTTCCATATGATCATTTGGTAATTCTGGGTGATTTTCTGGCTCTTCCTCCATGAAGACAGAGGCAAAGTAACTGGTTGATATCTCGGCCATTTCCCTGTTCCCAACAATATATTCTCCGCTCCTGATTACACAATTTCCTATTTGACCTTGCTTTATTTTGTTTTCTTTGAAATACAGATTGTCGATTTATGCAGATTTTGTGCTCTAACATTGTGCAAAAGGCCCTTGGGCCCAGCAGTTCCACACTGCCCCTTCGAAGAAGAACCCATGCAGACCCATTTCCAAACGATCTACGTTTACGCCAGACGAATGCACCTAATGAACACATCCCTGAACACTATGGAGCAATTTAGCATGGCCAATTCACCTAACCTGCAGATCTTTGGATTGTGGGAGGAAACCGGAGCACCCAGAGGAAACCAGCGGAGACAGGGGGAGCATTGGAAACTCCACACAGACAACTTCCTGAGTATTCTCACGTTTTCACAATGTCTGAAATTCTTCTGAAGTCACTTCCTATGATTAATATAATTTTTAATTTCTTATGTTAACCATCATTATGTCACTTCCCCGACTTTGGTAATTGAACCTTTAAAAAGACGTATTTTTCAGACTATGCAATATTTCTATAGATCTCCTGGTCCTGACCAGATATATCCAAGAACACAGCAATCGGGGAGAGAAGAAATTGCGGGAGTTCTGGCTGATAATTTTGCATCATCGTTAGCCACAGGTGAAGTCACCGAAGGCTGATGGGGAGCGACTGTTGTGCCCTTATTCAAAAAGAGCTGCAACGAAGAACATAGGAACTATAAACCTGTTAGCTTCACAACTGTGATAGGTAAGTTACTTGAGAAGTCTCTGAGATAAGATATATATATATATACACATTTGGAAAGACACGGAACAGTCAGCACGGCTTTTTGCATGGAAGATCACAATTTACTAATTTTTAGCGTTCTTTGATGAACTGACCATGAATGTTGACGAGGGTAGGGTGACAAAAGTAGTCGACATAGATTTCAGAAAGGCCTTTAGATTGGATTAGATTCCCTAGTCTGAGAACATGCCCGCCGGCCCAATAAGTCCACACCACCCCTCCGAAGAGCAACCAATCCTGACTAATGCACCTAACACTATGGGCAATTTAGCATGACCACTTCATGTAACCTGCACATCTTTGGACTGTGGGAGAAAACCAGGAGGAAACCCACGCAGACATGGGAGAATGTGCAAACTCCAAACAGTCAGTTGCCTGAGGTGGGAATTGAATCCAGGTCCCTGGCGCTGTGAGGCAGTAGTCCTACCCATTCAGCCACTGCGTCGCCCCAAGGTTCCATGTGAAAGGCTGCTCTGAACTGTTCGATCACATGGAATTCAGAGGGAGCTGGAAAACTGAACATACAATTGGTTTGATGTGAGATAGCAGAGTGTAATAGTGGAAGGACGCTTGTCGGATTGAAAGCCTGTGGCAAGTGGAGTGCCTCAGGGGTCTGTGTTGGGACCATTGCTGTTATGTCTATCAATGATTTTGTTGAGAATGTACAAGGCACGATTAGTAATTTTGCTGATGACACTAAAATAAGCGGTATAGTGGACAGTGAGGAAGGTTATCAGAAATTGCAGCCAGATCTTGATCAGCTGGGTAGTGGATCGTGAAATGACAAATGGAGTTTAATATAGATTAATGTGAGGTCTGTCATTTTGGAAAATCAAATCAATATAGGAGTTTCATGGTGAATGGTTAGGCCTTAAGGAGTGCAGTGAAGAGAGGGTCCTTGGAATTCAGGTGCACGGTTCTCTCAAATTAGAGTCACAGGTAAACGACAGTGAGGAATGCTTTTGGTACACTGGCCTTCATTAGTCAGGGAATTGAACAGCGAAATTGGGGAGTTACGTTGCAGTTATACAGGATGTTGGTGTGGCTGCGCTTGGAGTACTGTGTTCGGTTTTGTTCAATTTGCTCCATGAAGGATGTGATGAAATTGGAAAGAGTGCAGAAGAAATTCACAAGGATATCGTCAGTACTCAATAGTTTAGTTATAGGGAGAGTTTGGACAGGCTAGGTAATTTTTCTTTGGAGTGTCCAAGACTGAGATGATATATTGCAAAAGTATATAAGATCATGAGAGACATGGATAGGGCGAATGCACTCAATCATTTTTCCAGTGTTGTGAATCATAGACTAAAGGGCATCAGTTTAAGGTCAGAGCGGAAAGAATTAAAGGGAACCTGAGGGGCAACGGTTTTTACACAAAGGCTGGTACACATTTGGAATGAGCAGCCAGTGGTTGAGGGGGTTATATTAACAACATTTAAAAGGAATTTAGACAAATACATGGATAGGAAAGGATTAGATTGAAACGGGGGCAATGGCAGGGAGATGAGGTTAGTGTGGATGCACAGTTTGGTCGAAATGAACCTGTTTGGAATAAAGGGTCTGCCTCTGTGCTTTAGTACTCTATGACGCTAACAACCATTGCTTGTCTCCCACTGAATGTCATATTGTACTTTCCCAATTCACTGGAGCGAAATTGACCCTCCAGCCTCCAGGCTTCCATGATGTTTGACTATCATGTTCAACATTCGATATGATATGCAGATGCCGTGTAAAATGCAACATATTAATGTCACTTTTCCTCAGAACAAGGTTATTAATTAGTCATTCTGAGCAGACATCACCAAATCCAAACAAACCTTGTCTTTAGTTTAGATCACAACATACTCTTCAAGCTACCTGATACACATTTCTGGAATTTATTTTTCACAGCATTAGCAGTCACTTAGTTTACGCAGTTTAAGTGTAACGTGAGATAATTTAGTATCCCTGCAGCATCAACAATACCAATTTTCCACAGCATAAGATATACAAAATTTGCACGACAATTTTACACGGCATGCTTTTTTTAACAATTTTACAAGGCCACTTGCTCCAAATACCTGGTCCACGTAACATAGGATTTCATTCAATCCCTCCAGACTGACACACACAGTTTGCTGTGGGTTAGAAAATGTTATTGGGAAATACAGGCTGGGTTCGAAAGACACCTCTGGTCTCTTTACAGAGTGTTTCCGCTCTGCAACTTGTGGTTCGTTTGTTGGTCATGTAGTGGACCCAGATTCACTGTGAATACAGCTCACCAACATAACTCAGAGATGATACACAAAATACTTTGCTCTCTCTGACTGCAACATTCAGGAAAATTACAACCATTAGCTTTCCAGTTACAAGATATGAGAACATAAGGAACAGGATGAGGTAATTCGGAAAGTCAATCTTGCTGTGCCATTGTATACCATCATGGATGATCCACTGTCAGCATCAATTCCATTCAATTCCCAATTCTTCACACACTTCTACTCAATGATATTGGGCAAAAACCAATCTACTTCCTCTGTAAATACTTTCACTCCCCGAACTCACTCGTCGAGAGAGTTCCTGACATTCACTATACTCTGTGAGAAGAAGACACTCCCCACACAGGCACAATAACCTATTGATATGTTCAAAAGAGGTGAATACAGGAGCCCAGCTGAGAGTGACAGACCCTGATAACAAGGCAGGAGTTGGCTCAGGATGGTATCAAGGAACGCTGACTCAATTACATTTAATGGGAATCAACCACAATATCTCCTCTGGTTTGGGCCGTCCATAGCACAAAGAAAAATGTTCGTAGTTTGTGGACACCAAGCCTTTCACTCCCAGGACAACCCTTCAGGAGTTTTTCAGGATACCTTCCTGAACACAAACGTCTCCAGCTGCTGCATCAATGTCTTTCCTCCACCATAAGATCAGAACTTGTGATGGTAACTGAAGATCAGACAATTTTCAGAACATTTTGTCTCCTGTCATCTCCTGAACCAGTCTGTATCCATGAGCAGCGAGACCCGGACAACGTTCAGGCTTGTGCTATTAAGATGCCGGTAACAGCCAGACACTGCACATTTCCACAGTTAAAACAGGAACACATTCATAATCTCATGCTGGTTGCACATGGATATGAGGAAGTATTGCAGTCCATCGAAATGAATGAGCAAGGAGAGGGACAAACCATTAAACCTTGTGCTTGTTTCACAGGAAAAGATGCAGTCTATCCAGTGCATCTAACAGGAACGTGCAAATTCCAATCAGACCCTTGTACGTGTTCGAACGCATTTGCGACCAGGACGAGAACATTCAGCCCCTCAAGGGCTTATGCAGGAACAGGAAGATGTCATTGATGCTCCAACGTGACAAACCAATGGAGCAGAGACTACACTCAGAGACGACTCCATGATGTTCCTCGTGGCCCCATTGCATGTGGACTGTGTGCTATATTAACATGGTTTCCTGGTAGTGAGGAGAGAAGCCAAATGTTTTGTGCCAAGTCTCAAGGAGGCATCTTCCACCTCCGAGAACACAGACCCATGTTCTCCATCGAGGAGAGAAGCTGTTGGGAATAGTTAACTGTTTTAGTGTGAAGGTATTGTGGCTGCTATCGGGATTGTGGATAACATGACGTTCAGTGCAGAATCACACATACCGAATGCACTATATTAATTTCGGGAGACTGTATGCAAACCCTGAACCTGTCTCTATCAATCGACATGGAAAGTAGGGCAGAAGTAGGGGAAACGTTCTCAGAGGCACTTAAACTATCGAGAATTATAGCCCGAGTAAAAACCAAACAATGGAATTATCACGTTCTTACTGTCTGTTTAGAACAGAATGAGTGATTGTCCATTCCCCTCAAGTTTCAATGCAATCATCTCTTATTCTCTCAAAGTGCTAGAGATTAATATTCACTCACTCCTCATGGTACTATGATCCCAGTGATTAGTCTGTTGATGCTATTTCACACTCTCTCTGTGACGAGGAGATAATTCCTTATAAAGGAGAGAAAATCTTCCAACAATACCCTAAATACTGCCTCAACAACACTCTCAGGGATGATCATAATAATTCCCTTCCCTCACTTTGCCGTCTCTGTTTCTTTCCTGTGGTGTGAAAAAGCCATTCCCTTTCTATGCCCTGAGACTGACGTGAAATTTACAAGTTCCTTACCTCTGTACATCAACATCAATAAAGCCAACACCAGAGATGGAGATGAATATCACTCTTGTGGAGAACGTCAAAGATGTCGAATAAACTTAAAACAAGGAATGGTCACCTACCCCAATGGAAATGATCTGTCGGAATATGGTAAACAGGCAGAGGAAGGAGCTATCTTTCCTTTGCTCTTCCCTCACGGGATGTGTGCTGCCCTGGTCAGACCAGCATGTTATACCGATCTGAAACTGAGTGGCTGGTTCAACTGTTCCACAGGACAGTAAAGAGTAAACTACATTATTGTGGGATTGCAGCTGTGGCGGAGACTGGGATATCATAATGGTGGAATTAGACAGGATTGGCATGTGGGGATGTTATGGAAATATAAATCTGTGCAGGACAGAAAGGATTATGGAGTTTGAAAACAGTCTGATTCCTTCTCGCATATCAGTGAGTAATTTGAAAACACTAATTTGCTTTATATAATTTACAAGGAACTATGTTTTTGATTGGAAGTGAAGACATTGATTTCCATTTTCCAAACTTAACATATCATGAGCAGAAATTCAGTTTAAACCAGTTTCACAGTCAAAGCGAATGACTTACTAGGAACACCAACTATAGCGAGGATGGGATAATAACCACCTCGAAAAATCCAAAGGATATCCTGGATCCGCCATGCTAATGGTATCCAAAGTTGAGAAAGGAAGTAAAGACCCAAGGATAAACTCCTGCCCATTGTTGGAACATTCAAGTCTAATGTTCTCAGATTCTAATCTATTGTTTGAACAATTCAATCTAATGTTCTCAAATTCTGATCCATTGTTGGCACATTCCATTCTCGTGTTCTCAGATTCTGATCCATTGTTGGAACATTTCAGTCTAATGGTCTCAGATTCTGATCCATTGTTGGAACATTCGTGTCTAATGTTCTCAGATTCTGACCCATTCTTGGAACATTCGAGTCTAATGTTCGCAGATTCTGATCTCTCCACCCCTTCTCTCTGGAGGTGCTGATCCTTGTTAGTGCTGTCGGTGATGTTCCCTCTCACTCTATGGCATAAAACATTGACAGAGTCCATTTATCATTTATCGATGGAAACCTCCACTGGGATAATTAGAATCCACAAAGATTGACAATAATCACAGTCAGTGAACAAGTAGCTCCAGTTAAGCCATTTCAATTCAATGTTGATTTTATTAAAATTCAAGATAACGTTTAAGATTTAAACATTCAGCATGGGAAATGTGGGAGTGACTGAGGGAAAGGATGTTGGAGATAACAGATTTCTTGTGTGTAAGCATTCAATCTGCCTTGGATATGGGAGTAATTAAAGAGGACTGTTGGAACATAAACTAGTTTCTCCATGTATAAATGGAAACATACAGCCTGAAATTATTGATCAGTGATTATAATGTTGAGTGAACTTTTATAGTCCATAATCTGGTGGGAAAAGGTGCTCAAGACAACATGCATGATAACAGGCAAACTACATGGATATGTTCACAGAGAATTGTTCGTGATAAATACAATTCAGATTGTTATTCGAGGATCAGACGGGGCAAGTGAGGGTCATGCTGCTGATGTTATTGATGTCAATGAACTATGATGAAGTATCATTTACTGGAATTCAATTACTATGTGATTATGACATTGTGGAGGGGGCAGAAATTAGAGAGAATTTGAGGAAATTGCTGATGAGACTGAAGGGAGAGATAATGATATTGCCAGTCGTCTTTATTGGAACGTGCCTCTTTATAAATCAAAAGGTCAGATTCAGGACGCATGTATAGTGAGGGATGAGGACAGCCAACATTTACCGTAAGACCAGACGACATAGGAGCAGAAATTTGGCCTTTCAGCCCACTGAATCTGCTCCGCCATTTGATCATAGCTTTAAGCTTCTCAATACCATTCTCCGGCTTTCTCCACATAACCCTTGATCCCCTTGACAATCAAGAACCTATCGATCTCAGACTTGAATATACTTAATGACCATTTCTCGATAGCTTCTGTGGCCTTGAATTCCACAAATTCCTCACTCTCTGGCTGAAGAACTTTCTCATTATCTCTGTTCTAAAAGGTCTTTGCTTTATGCTGGGCCCTTCGGTCCGAGTCTCTCCTAACAATAGAAACATTTTTCCAACGTCCTCTCTGTCCATGTCATTAAGTATTTTGTAAGTTTCAATTAGATCCCCACATATTCTTCTAAACTTCATTAAATATTGACCCAGAGTCCTCAAATGTTCCACATATGTTAAGCTTTTCACTCCTGGAACCATTCTTATGAATCTTCTCTGAACATCATGCAGTGCCAGTGCATCCTTCCTGAGATACAGGGCCCAACACTGCGCACAATACTGTAAATGTAGTCTGACCAGAGCCTTATACAGTCTCAGAAGTATATCCCTGCTTTTATATTCACACCCTTTTGACATGAATGGCATAATTACATTTGCCTTCCTAACTACTGACAACCTGCAAGTGTACTTTGGAAAACTCCTGGACTAGAACTCCCAAGTCTCTTTGCACTTCAGACTTCTGATTTTACTCTTAATATTGAAAATAGTCCATGCCTCTTGTCTTTCTGGCAAAGAGCACGACCACACACTTTCGCGCACTTTACTCGACCGAGCAGTTCTTTAACCAATCTGCCAACCTGCCCACATCCTTCTGCAGGCGAAGGAGAGGACTGCAGATGCTTGAGATTACAGTCCAAAAGTGTGGTTCTGGAATATCACAGCCGGTCAGGCAGCATCAGAGGAGCAAGAGGGGCGATATTGCAGGCATAACTCTTTGACAGGAGCGAGGGGGATGGGCTGAAGGGGGCTGAAAGATAGGTAGGAGAGGGTGAGGCTGGGGGTCTGGTACCGTGGAAGGCGATAGTTAGATAAAGGTGGGTTGTAGTCATGAAGGTCAGAGAAGATGGACAGATTGAACAGTTCAAAGAGGCATTGCGAAGTTAGAGTGTTAGATGCGAAGATAGGTGGAGTTGTGGACAGTGAGGAGGGCTGTTGTCGGCTGCAGAGGGACTTAGATATGATGCAGAGCTGGGCTGAGGAGTGGCAGATGGAGTTCAACCCTGCCAAGTGTGAGGTTGTCCATTTTGGAAGAACAAATAAGAATGCGGAATACAGGGTTAATGGTAGGGTTCTTAGTCAGGTGGAGGAACAGAGGGATCTTGGGGTCTATGTACATAGATCTTTGAAGGTTGCCACTCAGGTGGATAGAGTTTGTAAGAAGGCCGATGGAGTATTATCGTTCATTAGCAGAGGGATTGAATTCAAGAGTCGTATAGTGATGTTGCAGCTGTACAGGACTTTGGTTAGGCCACAGTTGGAGTACTGTGTGCAGTTCTGGTCGCCTCACTTTAGGAAAGATGTGGAAGCTTTGGAGAGGGTGCAGAGAAGATTTACCAGGATGTTGCCTGGAATGGAGAGTAGGTCGTACGAGGATAGGTTGAGAGTTCTCGGCCTTTTCTCGTTGGAACGGCGAAGGATGAGGGGTGACTTGATAGAGGTTTATAAGATGATCAGAGGAAAAGATAGAGTAGACAGTCAGAAACTTTTTCCCCGGGTACAACAGAGTGTTTCAAGGGGACATAAATTTAAGGTGAAGGGTGGAAGGTACAGGGGAGATGTCAGGGGTGGGTTCTTTACCCAGAGAGTGGTGGGGGCATGGAATGCGCTGCCCGTGGGAGTGGTAGAGTCAGAATCATTGGCGACCTTTAAGCGGCATTTGGATAGGTACATGGATGGGTGCTTAATCTGGGTTAGAAGTTCGGCACAACATCGTGGGCCGAAGGGCCTGTTCTGTGCTGTATTGTTCTATGTTCTATGTTCTATGTTCTTTCAAGTTGCAGGAAGGTGAAATGAGCAAACTGGTGAAATTGACATTGATATCCTGTGGTTGGACGGTCCCAAGAGGATGAGATGTTGTTCCTCCAGGTGTTGGGTGACTTGAGTTTGGCAGTGGAGCAGCCCCAGGACTGGCATGTCCTTGGCGGATTGGGAGGGAGAGTTGTGTGTGTGTGTGTGTGTGTCTGTGTGTGTCAGAGATGTTCCCTGAAACGTTCCAAAAGTTGGCATCCTGTCTCCTCAATGTACAGGAGACAGGGAACAATGTACACAGTACAAAGTCTACGGGGTGTGGAAAGATCCTTTGGGACCTTGGATGGAGGTGAGGGGGTAGTTGTAGCCACGCATTGTTGAGGACAATGTGGGGTCTATCCTTGTTGTGGTAGGAGGCGTAGGGTTCAAGTACAGAGGTGTGGGAAGTTGAGGAGATTTAGTGGAGCACCTTTCTGCAAGCTCTCCACGTCTTCAATGCTATCCGACCCTCTTCATATCTTTATACTGTCTGAGCATCAGGCTGTGGGTGCTTTGGTGGCTTAGTGGTTACTACGGCTGTTTCACCATACTAGTGGCCCAGGTTCGATTCTCACCACAGGTAACTACCAGTTTGGTGTCTACCCCTTCTTCCCATATCTGTATGGGCTCCCTGTGGGTATTCTGGTTTCCGCCTGCAGTCCAAACAGACCTAGATTAGGTGAAATGGGTATGCTAAATTGCTCATGCATTAGGTTATTAGTCAGCGGAGAATGGGTCTGGTTGGGTTACTCTTTGGAGGGTTGGTGTGGACTTATTTTGCCAAAACGCCTGTTCCCACACTCGAGTGATTATAATACTAAAAATTAGCCAAAGTGCCCTCAGTTCCTTCATCTAAATCGTTAACTGTATGACGTGACATTTGGTGATCCCAACACTGAATCTTGTGGAACAATGTTTGTCACTGACTGCCAAGACACATTTTATCCTTACCCTCTGCTTGCTTCTATCGATGCGAGCACGTTGCCTCTGACACTATGGATCCCCTTTCTCAATAACCTCCAGTGTAGCAATTTGTCAAAGGACGTCTTGAGGTGCAGGTAGATAATTAGATTTAGATTATTTACAGTGTGGAAATAGGCCCTTCGGCCCAACAAGTACACACTTACCCGCCAAAGCGCAACCCACCCATACATTTACCCCTTCACCTAACACTAGGGGCAATTTGGCCTGGCAAATTCTTCTGACCTGAACATCTTTGGACAGTGGAAGGAAACCCATGCAGACATGGAGAGAATGTGCAATCTCCACACAGTCAGACGCCTGCGGCGGGAATTGAACCGGAACTGTGGCAAAACACTGCGAGGCAGCAGTGCTAACCATTGTGCCACCGTGCCGCCCACAAGCATCCATTGGTTCTACTAATCTGCTCAGTACCTCCACAAAACATTCTCGCGGGTTTGTCAGGCATGACCCCCCCCCTTGTTGAAACCATGCTAACTCTTCCCAACTTTACCATCTACATCCAAATAATCAGAAATGGCACCCTTTACATCTGACGCTAGGTTAATCAGTCTGTAATTTTCTGTTTTCTGCCTTAATCCCTTGTCAAACGGGGTGTCACGTTAGCGATTTTCCAGTCCACTGTGTCCTTTCCTGATTGTAGTCATTCCTGCAAGATCACAACTAACTCTTGCACGACATCTTCAGCTATCTCCCTTACAAGAGTGGGGTGTAGTCCATTTGGTCCAGATGATTTATCTAGATTCTGGCCATTCAGTTTTCTAACGCATTCTCTTTGGTGATGACCACCATACTCCGTTCTTCCCCTCACTCTGTTGAATTTTTGGGAAATTAATCGGACTCTTCCACCGTGAAGACTGATGCAAACTTCCTCAGCCATTTCTTTGTTCCCCACCACTACCTCTCTGGCATCATTTCCTATTTCTACTTCGGCCTCTCTTTTGAACTTTATATATCTAAGTGGCTAGTTTACCCGCTTCTTTAATTTTCTCCCTCCTTATACATTTTTGTTGCCCTCTGTTGGTCTTTGTAAGCTTCCCAATCCTTTGGTTTCACACTGTCCTTCACCACATTCTGTACTTCTCTCTTTTGATTTGATGCTATCCCTGACTTCCCTCATCAGCCATTGTTGCGTCATCCGCTCGTACCATGCCTCTTTCTCCTTGCAATGAATCTCTGCTGTGTCTCCTAAATTGCTCCTGTCATTGCTGTTCTACTGTCTTTCCTGCTAGGCTACTCTCCCAGTCAATTCTACCCAGCTTCTCCCTTATGCCTCAGCAGTTGCCTTCATTCAGTTGAAATACTGTTGTCTCTGATTCTATCTTCTGTCTCTCAAATTGCAGAATAAATTCAACCATGCTATGATCGCTGCCTCCGACGATTTCCTACAAATTAAACTCGCTTATCTAGTCTGCCTCTTTGCACAACACTAAAACCAGCATTTCCTGTTCCCTCGTGGACTGCACCACAAGCAGCTCAAAATATTCTTGTAGACATTCCATTAATTGCTTTTCTTACAACCACTACCAAACTGATTTTCCCAGTCCTCCTGCATATCGAAATCCCCCATGATCAATGTAACCTTGCCTTTTCTACACATCTTTTCTATCTCCTGATGTATATGATTGCCGAACTCCTAAGCACTGTTTGGAGGCCTGCATAAGACTCCAACTGTGGTTGCTTTAACATTGTGCTTCCTCAGTTTTACCAATGCAGATTCTACACCATCTGACCCTATGTTATTTCTTGCTATTCATCTAATTTAATTTTGTACTAGTAAGGCAACACCATCTCGTCTGCCCACGTGCGTATCTTTTAGATAGGGTACATATCCTTGAACAGTTAGCTCCCAATCCTGATCCCCTTGCAGCCATGTCTCCGTGATGCCAATCACGTCATACCTGCCAATTTCGATCCGGGTCACGAATTCATTTACCTTATTCCTTACACTGCATGCATTCAGATATAACATTGTCAGTCCTGTATTAACCATCCCTCTTCTCATTGTCATTCGGTTTTCAGTGTACTTGAAGTTTGTTTGTTAACCATTTCTAGATACTCTATCCTATTTATGTCTGTGTTGGAGATTTTAAGAATCTTTTAATTCAGGTTTCTAATTACCCCTATAACTAATTCCCGTTCCCCTATCGCCACCACCATTCCTATTCCATTTACATCCCTGTCTACCGCCCTAGTTATACAATTGAATTGGACTCTTATCCCAGCATGGATCTGTTGAAGACTGTCCCATTGGAACAGGTCCTTTCTTCCCAAGTAATGAAATGTGTTTATTCAACACAAAATACAGTGACAAAATTATTTTCTGGACAAAAGAAAATATGAAATTTATAAAGAGATACGATTGTTAAAATACACTCATGATATTGAACTATATGAAGTGAAATGTGGTTTACTAAACCATGGAAGTGGTGTGCAAACCTTTTCAGTCATTACTTGACCCACAGCTGAGATGCTGATTTCCCCTCTGACAGTGATCCCCCTCACTGAGTTTCTCTGGCCCAGTCTTTCGCACAGTCTCTCAGGAGGTTATCAGTTCCTGCTGCTATTGGCACAGTCCATTTAAATTAATCGACATTCGCTCTGGAGCCAGTCAATTGGTCTATTGGATTCTGTTTAGCTGTCAGCCACTCAACGCTGTGATATTATAGGAGATAAGTGACTGGGATCATAACCAGTATCAGCATGGTGCTCTCAGGGTATGGCTCTCAGACGAAGAGCTTGCGGTTCAGGGGAATTTTAAAATAAAGCTTCCATCTTTTGTATATTTCTCCTCATGTTGCCCCCTGATCTATTTAATTTCATCTCCGTTTCACACCCCTTCATTTCTCACTCACTCTGTAACTCCGTTTTCTCTCCTCTCTGTTTATCTCCCATCACATTCTTTATTTCTGCTTCATTCTTTTTCTCTCTCTCTCTCTCTCTGTATCTCCAATAACTCTCTCTGCTCTCAGATAGTGTAGTTGGAGTGCTCTGGGTGCACGAAGGACTGAATAGCTTCCGTCTGTGCTTTATTAATTCTGAGGTTCTCTGACCCACAATAAAAGTGTTAGGTGCCTCGAGAGACAAGCAGATTCAGTGAAGGACACAGGGCACAATCATTCATTATCTCTTGCTGTTCTCTTATATACAGCGACCTCGAAATATCTGTTAAAACAAAATAGATTGAAATTCGAGCAGTTGGAAAGACGTTCGCCAGATGATATTGCATTCAGGATTTAATAAACAGTTGCCACACCCAAAATGTGAATTTGCCTGATAGCTGCTGCTCCCAATTATCACTCCCTAGCTCCTGCCGAATACTGACGTAACTTGCCTGACCCCAGTTCCATAGCTTCTCAAAATGTCCTGACTTATCCATGATCTTAGCTACCTTAAAACTGAAGGAATTTCCAAAATGTTTCCAAAATGCTGTCCCCTGTAATTTCAGTCACCGTTCCAGGCTCATTAGCCAATACGAAGTCGAGTAGAGGACTATCCACATACCGTTTCAAGTAACCCGCTTGGATGCACCAAACATATTCAGTCTAATCTCAGCCACTTACTCTATGGAGTCCCAGTCAATATTGGGGTTGTTGAATCACTCACTTTGACAACTCTGTTTTTATTACACCTTTCCATAATTGGCACACAATTGTTGTCAAAGTCTAGGTGGCTGTTGAAAGGAATATAGCATAATCCGAACACAGTAATTGCATCAATCTTATTTTTGTTATGTACTCATATTGCCTCAGCGGATGATCCCTCCAGTACGTCCTCTCAGTGCAAATGCAACATTATCACTGATTATTAATACAACTCCTCCGCTTATTTTAACTTCCTCTCTATCTCGCCGAACAGAACAAAATCCTGGAACGTTAAAATTCCAGTCCTGACCCTCTCCAAACTAAGTGTCTGTAATGGCTGCAACATCATGGTCCCATGGATTGATTCAGACTGGAAGCTCATTTGCCTTACCCATAATAATTATTGCGTTGACATAAACACACTTTGCCCAATGCCATCAGATCCTGACCTGATAGTTGGTTTGAGTTTCCCTGATGTAAATTCGTCTCTTCTATTCTCTGCTAATCAGTAATACAGACAATATTTAAACAGACAATTCCAGCTTCCTCCCTTGTTCCTTCAATACATACATTGAATCACACACTGTCCAATTCCAGTAAAGTGCTGAATAAATATTTTACATTAAACAACTGTCTCCAGCCACTCACTGTATATTTTACAACTCTCTCTGAACCAATGGATTGACATCTCCCTTGTCCCTCTGTCAAACAAATTTCTATAATATTAACATAGCAGTTATATATATTCACCTAAGCTCCAAGTTCATCCGTCTTGCCTGTCATACTCCTCATACAATAATCAGCACACTTCAGACTGCCAGGCCCATTGTGTTTGGTAACCTCTTCTGTTTGTTGTTGGTCTTAGCTGTACTGGCATTAGTCGCCAACCCCGCCTCAGTCGTGTACTTGTGGACCTACTGCACTGGTTCCCTCTGTGCCCCCCTCCCCCCAAAGGCCACACTAGTTTAAACCCTCCTGAGTGACAATAGCAAACCTGCCTGCCAGGAGATTGCAGCCGGTTCAGGTATATCTCATCCTTCTTGTGCATATCTTATCGACTTGGGAATCCCAATGATTCACATATCGGAAGGGCTGCCTCCTCGACCAGCTCTTTGCCGATGTATTTAACTGTACTTCCTTCCTATTCCTAACCTCATTGGCACATGGAATAGTCTTGTCGCATCAAAATTTAAATATAATTTCAGCATAACTCTGTAAAGACTTTATTTCTTTAAATAGACAGACTTGACAATAAATACTTAAGAAGGAGAAAATGAGGAGTGCAGATGCTGGGGATCAAACCTTACCAATGTGTTGCTGGAAAAGAGCAGCAGGTCAGGAAAAATCAAAGGAGCAGGAGAATCGACGTTTCGGGCATATGCCCTTCTTCAGGATTAAGGAGAGTGTGCCAAGCAGGCTAAGATATAAGTTAGGGAGGAGGGACTTGGGGGAGAGACGTTGGGAATGCGATAGGTAGAAGGAGGTTAAGGTGAGGGTGTTAGGCCGGAGAGGGGTTGGGGGCAGAGAGTTCGCGAAGAAGATTGCAGGTCAAGAAGGCGGTGGTGAGTGTGAGGGTTGGGACTGAGAAAAGGTGGGGGGAGGGGAAATGAGGAAGCTGGAGCAATCTGCATTCATCCCTTGGGGTTGGAGGGTTCCTAGGTGGAAGATGAGGCGCTCTTCCTCCAGGAATCGTGTTGCCATGGTCTGGCGATGGAGGAGGCCAAGGACCTGCAGGACCTTGGCGGAGTAGGAGGGGGAGTTATAGTGTTCTGCCACCGGGCGGTTGTGTTGGTTGGTGCGGGTGTCCCAGAGGTTTTCTTTGAAACGTTCTGCAAGTAGGCGGACTGTCTCCCCAATGTATACGAGGCCACATCGGGTGCAACGGATGCAGTAACTGATGTGTGTGGAGGTGCAGGTGAATTTCTGATGGATATTGAAGGATCCTTTGGGGTCTTGTAGGAAAGTGAGGGGTGAGGTGTGGGCGCAAGTTTTGCATTTCTTGTGGTTGCAGGGGAAGGTGTCGGCAGTGGAATTTGGGTTGGTGGGGTGTGTGGATCTGACAAGGGATTCGCGGAGAGAATGGTCTTTCCAGCACGCTGATAGGGGTGGGGAGGGAAATATATCCTTGGTGGTGGGGTCCGTTTGGAGATGGCAGAAATGACGAAGGATGATCCGACGTATCTGGAGGTTGTTGGGTCGTAGGTAACGGCTAGGACCGCACCAAACTCCAGAAAGAACCCCACTAGTCCTCAGCTACTCCCCCACCAATCTCCAGTCAGAACCCAACTGGTCCTCACCTACCACCCCACCCAACCTCCACATATGTCAGATCATCCTTCGTCATTTCCGCCACCTCCAAACGGACCCCACCACCAAGGAAATATTTCCCTCCCCACCCTTATCAGCATTCCGGAAAGACCATTCCCTCCGCAACTCCCTTGTCAGGTCCACTCTTCCCACCAACCCAACCTCCACTCCTGGCACCTTCCCCTGCAACCACAAAGAATGCAAAACTTGCACCCACACCTCACCCCTCACTTCCCTCCAAGGCCCCAAGGGATCTTCCATATTCGCCACAAATTCACCTGCACCTCCACACACATCATTCACTGCATCCGCTGCACCCGGTGTGGCAACCTACTTGCGGAACTTTTCAGAGAACACCTCTGGGACACCCGCACCAACCAACCCAACCGCCCCGTGGCTGAACACTTTAACTCCCCCTCCCACTCCGCCAAGGTCCTGCAGGTCCTTGGCCTCCTCCATCGCCAGACCATGTCAACACGACACCTGGAGGAAGAGCGCCTCATCTTCCGCCTAGGAACCCTCCAACCCCAAGGGATGAATGCAGATTTCTCCAACTTTCTCATTTCTCCTCTCCCCTCCTTATCTCAGTCACAAGCCTCGGACTCAGTACCGCCAAAACGTCGATTCTCCTGCTCCTTTGATGCTGCCTGACCTGCTGCACTTTTCCAGTAATAAATACTTAAGTATGAGTTCATTAACTGGGAAAGAGGAGTCTCTGATTCAGTCCAGTGATGACAGCATCTCATACTATCACCTCCACCAAAGCTGCTTAACAACTAACTCAAGTTTGCCAGAGCAGCGAGGAGAGAACGAGGAGGGAAGCGAGGGATGCGAGAGATTAGGGCTTAATTTATATCTGGGCAGTGGCTATAGCCGAGATACAACACGTGTATCTCCCTAATGCCGCCATCCTCTAACCGGAAGGAAAAGACCCTGTAAGGTAAGGCTTTTATTTCTTAAGCTTCTTCTTCATTTATTTAAGTGCTTTGTTTGCTTTTAGTTAGTTCATATATAGCTAACCGTACAATGACAGGGGAATACAGAGCCGTGGTATGTGACTTACTTGATGTGGGAGCTCAGGAACTTGTCTGACGTTGCTGACTCTGACACTTGCAAGAAGCGTGTCCAGCTCCGGGTGTTGTTTGACTGCATGACGGTTTTGCAGCTGCTGATGGACTCACTGAGCAGCATCCGTGATGCTGAGGAGTTAATAGATAGAACGTTTAGTGAACTGGTCACACCGCAGGTTAGGATTGCTGAGTGAGACAGTGAATGTCTCCAGCTACGACATGATACAGAAACAACACATTAACCGACTCACCATCGTTATTGTATATAACTAGTGCTGAATTTGTTGTTGATTTTTTTTGTTTGTTTTTAACTGTTTTTTATATCTCTGCTTATGGAACATGTAGCCAATAGAAGAACAAATTTCAATTTAAGGAAGATTCATATTTCGCAGAGTCCCAATTAGCCAATGAAATCACATCCTTTCTTTGTCAATCTTGCACATTATCTTCTGAAAGAATTCTGGCAGACTTGTCAATGGGACCTCTCCTTGACAAAGTCATGCTGACTCAGTCCTATTTTACTACGCACCTCCAAGTACTGCATTACAAAGGCCCAGTTCTTCAGCGAAATATCCCAGGCCAAGCCATCTCCAGCTGCTTCATCAATATCCTTCCCTCCATTCTATGCTCAAAAGTAGATATGTTCAATGACAAATGTGCAATTAATGCAACCCACAACTCCTCAGTTGAAATTTAACATAACACTATCAATTAGAGAATGGGTTACTTTAGATTTTGTACTATGCAATGAGAAAGTCTAACTAATAGCGTTATAGTATTGGACTCCGTGAGATCTGACTGTAGCGCAGTTCATTCTGAAACTAGAGATTGAAATTTGAGCAAAGGAAACTAAGAGGGTATGAGTGGCAAGTTGGCTGAGTTGGCAGGATGGTGTTTTGGGCAAATCACAAAACACTTTGCTGGTAGACAAGCAACAGCTAGTATTTGAAAAAGATACATCATTTATAACAGATATACATTCTTCAAATAAATAAAAATCTAATTGAAAAGATAAATCAACCATGGCTAATGAGGCTGGTACAACTGTAACATTTAAAAGGCACCTGGATGGGTATATGAATAAAAAGGGTTTAGAGGGATATGGGCTGGGTGCTGGCAAATGCGACTAGATTAAATTGGGATATCTGGTTCGGCATGGACGAGTTGCACCGAAGGATCTGTTTCCGTGCTGTACATCTCTATGACTCTACTCTCCAGCCTCATTGTTAATACTAGGCTCGAAAAACCCATTAATGAACGATGTCAGGCCAAATGCCTTATGATTTCTTGTCTGTTGCCTCCTTCCTTCCTTGCACAGAAATTTTACATTCCGATTTTCCAGTTGTCTGGGATTGTCCCTGACGATACTTATTTCTGAAAATCCACCAGCAGTCCTCCACAATCATCTCCTCTATTTCCTTGAGAAATTTGACTTGTTATCCTTCCAGTCTGTGTGCTTTATCCATCTTCAAACATTGCAGCTTCCACAGCACATACTCATCAGCACCGACCACCACCCTCATCTCTTGCCCTTGACTGTCTTGCAGTTCTGGAATGCTGCTCGTTCTCAACCATTGTGAGGACTGATGCAAAGCACCTATTCAGTTCATCCTCCAATTCTTTGTTCTCCGTGTCTCTGTAGCCAGCCTCGTTTTCTAGTTGTCCAAGGTTCACTCTTGCATCTCTTCCTTTCATAGATCTCAACTAAACTCCTGGAGTCTTCTTTTATATGGCGAGCAAGCATATACGTTCCACATTCTCCAACTTGTTGTTTTTTAAATTATCTTCTGCTGCGAGAGAAAGGCTTCCCATTCTAAACAAAAAGACTGACAGAGAGTATTCCACGAAAGTGACTGCTGAAAGCAACATGTAACTCCAATAATCCTGTCACCTATCATTGGTTAGCACGGTGACATGACTCTGTTGCCTCACAGTGCCAGGGACTCGGGTTCAATTCCAATCTCTGGAGCCTATCTGTGCAGTGTTTGTACAGTCTCCCCTTGTTTGCATTTGGAGCGTTAACTCCTTTCGTCTTTCCACTGTCTGTGTCTGTGTTTATGCCATTGGCAGTACTTTTGCTTTAGGACGATGAAGAAATGCAGCAAATGCAACCGGTTTTCGTAAAAGCGACCCAGGTGCTCAGGCTGTCCTGGGTGTTTAGGAGACTTGCGTGTACACTTGTGTGAGTGCAGTGTCACTGGCTCCCACTCTATTCCTATCAGTTCCTCAGTCCATCCATCACTGCATGCAGCCTTTCCTCGAGCCACTCCTGAGACTCCCTAGAACTCATCACCTGGCATTGGATGCTCCCAATGCAGGGCTGTGTCTGCAAAGCCACTGGGCACTTTCTGACCCACGAGGGCTGCTGGGTAAAGACCCTGCCATTAAAAGGAACAGAATAACTAAAATCCAATTGAAAATCAAATCAGAGTAGACGGGCTAAAATGCATCAATCTGCTCTGTCTCTTTCTGGTCTTTTGGACTAACTTCTGTTTATACTTGTCCATCTGCAAATAGAAGTTCAATATCGAACATAGAAAATTTACAGCCCAGGAACAGGCCCTTCGGCCCTCCACGCCTGAGTCCATTCAAATGTAATGTCTAAACCTTTCAGTCAATTCCGACGCATCGGTATCCCTTTTTCCCCTACCTACTCATTCATCAGTCCAGACGCATCTTAAATGAATCTACCGTACCTGCCTCTACCACGTCCGCTGGCAACACCTTCCAAACGCCCACCACCCTCTGTGTGAAGTACTTGCTGCGTGTATCCTCCTTAAACTTTCCACGTCTCACCTTGAAAGCATGACCTCTCGTTATTGAATCCTGCACCCTCGGAAAAAGCTTATCTCTACCACGCTGTCTATACCCTTCATGATTTTGTGAACCTCAGTCAGGTCCCCGCTCAATATCCTTTTTTCGAGTGAAAATGTACCTAATCTACTCAACCTCTCTTCATAGCTAGCACCTTCTATACCAGGCAAGATCCTCATCAACCTTCTCTGCCCCCTCTTCAAAGCGACCACATCTTTTTTGTGACATTGCGCCCAGGACTGTACACAGTATTCTAAATGCGGTCGAACCAATGTCTTGTACAATTTTAACATGACTTTCCAGTTCTTATATTCAATATTCCATCCTATGAAGGCATGTGTACTATATGCCTTCTTGACCACTCTATCCACCTGTGCAGCAACCTTCAGTGGACCTGCACTCTCAGATCTCTCTGCCCATCAACTTTGCCCAGGGCTCTACCATTCGTTGTACAATTAGCTCTAGAATTAGACTTGCCTAAATGCATCACCTCACATTTGTCTGGATTGAAAGCCATCTGCCATTTTTCCGCCCAACTCTCCATTCTACCTATATCCTTCCATATACTCTGGCAGTCCCTTATGCTTTCTGCTACTGTTCTAAATGATGTATCTTTTCAAATGCTAGCTATTGCCTGTCTACTGGTAAAGCGTTTTGTGATTTGCCCAAGACACCAACCTGCCAACTCAGCCAACTTGACAATCATAACCTCGTAGTTTCCTTTGTTCAAATTTCAATCTCTAGATTCAGAATGAACTGCGTTACAGTCAGATCTCACAGAGTCCATTAATTTAACGTTATTAATTCGACTTTCTCATTGCATAGTACAAAGTCTGAAGTAGCCCGATATCTGATTGATAGTGTTATGTTAAATTTCAACAGCGGGGTTGTGGGTGGTATTAATTACACATTTGACATTGAACTTTCCTACTTTTGAGCTTATAACGGAGGGAAGGATATTGATGAAGCAGCTGGAGATGGCTTGGCCTGGGATATTTCGCTGAAGAATTGGGCCCATGCAATGAAGTGCTTGGAGGTGCATAGTGAAGTAGGGCCGAGTCAGGACTTTGTCAAGGAGAGGTACCGCTGACATTTCTGTGAGAAGTCTTTCAGAAGATAATGTGCAAGATTGACAAAGAAAGGATGTGATTTTATTGGCTAATTGTAACTCTGCGAAATATGAATCTGCCTTAAATTGAATTTTATTCATCTATTGGTTACAAGTTGCATAAGCAGAGATATAAAAACAGTTAAAAATTAATAAAAAAACAAATTTAGCACTAGTTAAATACAATAACGATGGCGGGTGCTCGTGTTTTGGATAACCACCTCTATCCACCTACTATATTCTCTCATACATTCTTCTCAAACCCAGCCCACTCGCATTTATCTCGCCACAGTCAAGGCTCTGAAGCTCATTGCTGATGAAGGGCTTTTGCCCAAAACACTGTTTTGCTGATCCTCGGATGCTAACTGTTTTGTTGATTCAGTTCCATGTTTGGGTGTCTTGAACGTGTGATTCCGAACAGGACGTTAGTATCTGAGACAGGCTACTTTGAGTGGATAGGAAAACACCAGTGTCCCAATTGAACTCAAACCAATTCTTCAGCACCATTTTATAATCCTCAGGTACTGGAGCCGGCTGTGTCCCTCTTCCGAAATATGGGAACACTATTTAGGTTTAGCTGATGAGTGGCAAACAAGAATAATTCTTTAATTTGACCAGGCAGTAATTATCTCAAATAGGAAAGAATCCAGAAGCTTTCTATTGATTTCAGTGACATAATCAATATCCAAAGACAAATATCCAGTGTATAAAGATTGATCAGAAATTCAACTGGACTGGCCGTGGAAAAACAGCATTTCAGATGATTTGAGTAACTCACCTCCTAAAGCTCCCCAAAATCTTTCCATTACATACATGGCACCAGGCAGCGAGTCTAAAGGAAGACCCGCTGGTGCCTCGATGATTACCATGCAAGAACTGTTGTCGAGGGAAAAGCAGACGGCTAGTTAACACTGCCTCCATTGGTAGTCAGTAATAATGAGTCGTTGCAACACTGACACACAAGATGCACTGTATAGACTCTGTCCCAATAGCACTATGGATTACCAACACCAACTGCACTGGGGCTTCTCAGAGGCAATTAATGCTGGTCCACCTCCGTTAAAATCCCACACGAATTAAAAAACAAACTCAATTTTCCAATAATTTTTGAACAATGCAGATTTTCTTATTGATCTGATGAGCCTGTAGCTATCTCTGAAGTTGTAGAAATCAATTCACGCATAAAATTAAAGACTAACTGACAACTCAGGCACAGGTAATACAAGATAACACAGCATTTAAGAAGCAGCTGATTCGTCACTACAAATGTCAGGGCAGAGTAAACTATAATCTCAATACAAGTGAGATTAATGCATTTTGTTGGCTTTTGGCTGGCATATATCTGTTGGGCTGTAGAGCCTGTCTTTATGCCGTATGGCTTTACGAATTGAGTTCTTGAGAACAGAAGATGTAGTCCCACTATTGCCATCGCTGTGGTGAGGAATGCACAGTATTCTAACTTGAATCAATATCATTGTCCCTTCACTGTCACTTGTTCAGAATACTGTGGCTCTCTTTGAAACATATCAGTTAGTCTCCCTGCAACACGAGGATCACTGGGGTTCACCACCATATTCTGAATGGAAATTAGACACAGGCAATAAATGTTGTTCTTGCCAACGGAATTCATCTTACGAGAACAACTGAATAGAATCTGCTCTATTTAATGCACCCATTCTAACCGATCTGATTTATGACGCAGTTTTAATGAGGCTTTTACTTTTACCTAAGCATCTGAACTTTCTGTAACTCCATGAAACTTCCACGAGAGTGTTCGCAGTGCTGTTTAAAAAACAAATTTGCACATTGTGCTCATCATTCTAAAATGGAGACCCTTGTGCGCTTGGAAATGCTTTCATTATTTGTCAGTATCTAAAGGCAATAGCAACAAAAAAACTAAGATCAGGAATAAGTGATTGGACAACTTGAACCAAGTCTGCTCTGTGATAAGATCATGGATGATCTGATTGTGGCCTGAAACACACATTCCTGCTATGCCTTATAACGTTAATGCATCGTTCTTAGGCGGTAAACTGTCTACCTGTGTCTAAGAATATTCATTGTCTTATTCTCTGGGAGCGGAGTTCCCACAGATGCAGAACCCTTTGAGATGGTTAAAACAATCACCAACAGTTTCCAGCAGTCCATCCATTTCTGGAAATCTCTCGCACAAATTGAAATATTGTTTCAGCATTCAACTTGAATCGACTATTCAGAATTAAATGGGTTTAAACGGGATTATGCGTCATTTGCCTAAACGCCAACTGATCCAAGTCCATTCTGACAAAGTTTCCTCCAGAGATAAATGCTCCTCACAGGAGTCAGTTGAATGAATCTTCTCTGGACTGCTTTTCATGTCATTGTGCCCTCAGCTCCTCTAATGTGATCTCACCGTACCCTGCAAAACTGCAGAAAATCTTCCTTACTCCTGAGTGTATTCTCTTTCATAAGGTTTGAATATATATATTGCCTCCCTATGATGTGCTCGCAATGTGTTCTTTTGTGATCCAGGTGCCTGATTCCTTTGTGCCTCACGTTTGCAATCTCTCCATTGGAATATTACACTATTTTTCCATTCATACAACCAATCTATTCAAACACAGACGCATTTCTCCTGCTCTGCGCCATATATCAATATATCATTCAGTTGACCCACTTCGAACTTTCTATAATATTATGAAGTTGAGGTCAACATCCATCTGATAAGTAAAAGCAAAGCACCCAGTAAAGATTTCCTCGCCTTATAATATGATAAGGGAATCTGACAAGTGATGTAAGCCACCTCCTTTTTGATACCCAGTTTGTTATGATGGAGTGTTTCAATGAAATGGAATCCTTTCAGACATTCTGTAATTAACAATTAACTATTTACCTGCCTAGGGGAGGCCCGATGGCTCAGAGGTTAACAGTGCTGCTTCATAGTGCCTGAGACTCCGGGTTCGATTCCAACCTCGGGCAACTGCCTATGTGGAGTTATCACATTCTATGCATGTCTGCGTGGGCTTCAAACACGTGTTCCTGTTTCCTCTCACAATCCAAAGATGTGTGGGTTCATTGAATTGGGCATGATAAATTGCCTGCAATGTTGACAGGTGTGCGAACTAGGTGCATTAGTCAGGGTTATATATAATTAATAGGGTAGAAAAATGCATTTGAGGGGTTTACTTTTTGGAGGGTCAGTGTGGTCCTTGTTCGTCTGAAGGGCCTGTTTCCCTAAACTAGGTATTCTATGATTCTAACTTTAACAGTGTACAAACCACTAACAAACTGAACAATCACTCTGTAACTCATTACTTATTCTGAATAAAACAAGATTTTCCTGACATGCAGTTTCACAAATGCGCATTCCACACATAAATCCATTATTCGTAAGAACAAAATTAAAACTTAGTTTCTTAAAGTTCATACAGAATGGACTCTGTTGAAATTTCTGTATCTTATTCCCTCATCTTTTTCTGTCTGAAATGCCTTCTTAGTTGTTTTCAGGTTTCAAGTATATTTGCTCAGCGTGTTGTGTGCCTTTATTGATGGATGCAGCTTTTTAGGCAGAGTATGGAGATTTTTGTGAGACCCCAATATTTTTTCGCAGATGACACTTCCCTGTCATATTTCTTTTCGGATATAAGTTGACTGTTCCCCTCTGTCCAATTGCCTCTCTTTTATATATCCCTCCTTGACACATACATTGACACCGAGATCTCTCTGTTCATCGACACTTCAAAGAATCTTACCATTAGCCTAGTACTCTTTATTCCTTTTGCTCCTTCCAAAGTGAATCGCCTCACATTATTGCACATTAAACTCAAGTTGTCACCACTCAGCCCAACTCTGTAACCTGCGACACCCCTATGTCCCTCAGTAACCTGGAATATCCTTCACACTATCCACACTTCACCAACCTTAGTATCATCATTAGATGTACTAACACATCATTCTGTGCCCTCATCTAGGTCATTTAAAAAAATGACAAACAGCAATAATCCCAACAAGTTCCTCTGTAGGAACTACAGTTTGTGGTGCTGTCTGTGAAAACAGAAAGCATTGCTGTTGTGCCTCTGCCATTTTTGAGTTTTTCTTTGTTACCTTGTCAGTTTCATCCTGCAAAGAGCTATCACTTAGTTTCACTTTGTGCTTTTTTTAATGCAAGAATGAAAGCTACTGGTATCAGTATTTATGATTCCATTCATTTCCTTTCATAGCTTCTTTTAATGTTGTCTGTTAACCTTTTGCTGAAGTTTTTTGTTTGTTTTCATTAATTCCCAGAAAGAAGGCATTTATGTGTAGGCCAGCATGTATTGCCCATCCGTGATTTTCCAGAGGGAAGTTAGGAGTTATCTACATTCATGTGGATCTGGGGTCATATATCGGCCAGACCAGGTAAGGATGGCAGTTTCCTTCCCAATAGGACATTAGTGAAACAGGTGAGCTTCTACTCACAATCTATTCATATTCACCATCAGCTTGGTAACCCCAAATTTGAATTCAAATTCCACCATCTGCCATGGCAGGATTCGAACCCAGCTCCCCAGAACATTATTTGGGTCTCTCGATGAGCAGTTCTGCTGTAATGCAGTAAGCCACAGCCTTACCCAACCCCAGGAGCATGACTAACTTGTGTAGTATGATTTGCCCTAGTTTTTGAACTCATACTGTCATTGACTTCCTTATCTCGACATGGATATTTTTTTCTGTCATGCAATTCCGCTTGTCTCACGAATGTACTTTAATTGCAGGTATTTAGTATCCTCTGAAGTATTTGCCAAGTTTCTTCATCTGTCCTGTTTTTGACTGTTCACACCCTCGCTGACGATGTCTGAAAATTACTCTTCCAAAGAGGTTTCTTCCCTTGATTTTAATTTGTAACTGGACTGATCTTCATTTTGTTCCCTCGTGCCAATATCACTTCTTAATATAGCCCGGGTATCATCCTTAACCAATACATCAATTCCACCTCCTTTATCTATCCTTTTGTAATACCGAATACCCATGGGCAGTTCACTGTCCAGTCCTGATCTTCCTGTAACCATGATTCAATCATCCTTACAAGGTCATGCCCATTTATCTCTGTATCTCCTGCCAGTTCATCAATTTTATTCAAATTGCTGTGTGCTTTTAGGCCTAAGGTTTTTAAATAAGTTATTTTGATTTGTTTTTCCCCTTTAATGTTTTCTTGAGTACGAACTTCCTAATCTCACACACCTCACTCCTTTACGCCCCCCATACATTCCATCTTCATTTGTTAATCTCTGATAAACACCTCTATCATTTATTCCATGCTCCATCTCACATATTGTAGACTGTTTTGAATCCTTCTCGCAGCATGGTCCTGAGACTGGCGGTGCCTGATGCCCTACTCACCTCTACCTTCTGCTCAGTTCCTGACCTGCTGCTCTGTTTCCCAGCCTCCTGGTTTATTATTTTAAATCCACCCAATTTGCACTAGCAAACCTCCCCACCAGGATGTTCGTGCTCCTCCAGTTAAGATGCAATCTGTCCATATTCTAAAATTACCACCTGTCCTGGAAGAGGGTCCAATGATCCAGGAATATGAAACCCTCACCCCCTCAGCTAGTTGTTTAACCATATGTTAATCTACACTGCCTTCCTCACCCTTACCTCTTTTACACGAGGCACTGGGTGTAATTCAGACATTACAGAGAATTGTTTTTTTTCTCTCTCACACACACACAAACACACACACACCCTGCAACCAGTAACGTTATAAATGATCAGAATGATAAGTGGAATGAAGGAATCAGTTAAAGGTAGGATGCAAGAAATTAGAGTAATGAATAGACACTTCATTGATCAGAACAGACGAAAATGTGATCAAAATAATGAATAAAATCCGGGTAAAATAAGAATACTCCGTTTCTCTTAACTAGCATAACAACATTCCATTTCAAGATCGTCAGCACAAGACCTCGGAGTGAGATAAGGCAAAAGTTTATTTTTACTGAGAGAGTTGTTAGGATTTGGAATGCCCTGCCTGGGAGATTTGTGAATGAAGATTCAGGAGCGAACTGGATATATATTTGAAAGTTCCGAATTTAAAGGGCAACAGTGAGAGAGGGGGCAAATGGGAGGATTTGGGAGACATTTCACAAGCGGATGCATACACAGTGGCCCAATAGCCTCCTTGTGTACATTAAAGTTCTGTTCTCTAACATGTACAAATGCAAGTCAAAGCCAGTATCAGATTATTTCCAGTTGTAAATTTTGGGAAATATCTGATCATTTTGCTGCAGCATAACCATTTAAAATGCAAATATTGCAAGGTCAGCTTGATGATGAAGTCTAATTAGTAATCAGTATAAGAAAATTTTAAATCTTGTATCCCAATTACTAAATCAAATCTTTCCTTTCCTTTGCCACAAAACTCTTTGAAAATGTCTGACTGTTCACTCACAAGGAAGTATGCTCATCGTTCTTTTTCAAATTTCACATTAAATACCATGCATTCTAAATATTGCAAGGTTTCAAATTATTGTTCACTTCAATTTAATAATACAATTCATTTATGTAAACTAATATTCTCTGTTCATTTTGAATTTTTGTCATTTTTCAATTGTTGGTAAAGAGCTGAAGCTCGCACATTTATGTGAAATTAAACTGATTGATTATATAAAAATGTGTAAGTACGCTATTTATATATGATGATCCAATCGTTTTCTCACTCTAAAAATTCAATCATTCAGAAGCCAACGACTTTCCAAATATTGGAGCGAGGATGTATTCATTTGAATACTGACAATGAGTATGTACTTGTAGTGAATTTTGAGAAGATTTGTAGCTCAGGTTGAGGTTTTGGGTGGAGGTTTGCTCGTTGAGCTGGGAAGTTCATTTCCAGACGTTTCAACATCTTCATCTTCAGTTGGCCTCAGGCGAACCAATGCTGAAAATTCTTGCTTTCTATTTATATGTTTGGGTTTCTTTGGATTGGTGATGTAATTTCCTGTGGTGATGTTATTTGCTGTGGTGAAGTCACATCCTGTTTCTTTTCTCAGTGGTAGTAGTTGAGTTCAAACTCGCTGTGTTTGTTGATAGTGTTCAGGTTGGAATGCCATGCTTCTAGGAATTCTTGTGCGTGCCTCTATTTGATTTGTCCTAGGATGGATGTGCTGTCCCAGTCGAAGTGGTGTCCTTCCTCATCCGTATGTGAGAATACTAGTAAGAGAGGATGATGTCCTTTTGTGCTTAGTTGGTGTTCATGTATCCAAATGTATGTAATTGGTGATCACCACTATAGTCAGATAACATGTTCTTTGTTCGATATTTGTCCGTATTTTTGTATCATAAAATATTGGCAGGAAAGTATATTTTAGTTCCATAAATATCTGATCATATGACATCAATCTAATTGTTTTCAGAGATGATGCAATTACTGTTTGTTTGAATAATGATATTTCACAATTTCGTGAATCACAATTCACGAACATAGCAAATATATGATTTTTTTCAGATCAGCTTGCAATCATATCCTACATTGAAAAAAGATTTTGGAAGATTTGAATTCAGTCACAGCTGCCAGTGAGACTGGGTAAGACATTGTTCTGCTCTTAAATGAATCCAGAGAGCTTACACCTGGGTCAGAGCAGTCATTCAAACATTATTTCACAACAAATTATTTCGACTTCATCTTCGTTCTGAGCATTGCACGGGGGCGGATGAATGGACATGGAGTGTCAGAATCACATCGTACAAGTTACTTATGGTGATGGCATCTGGCTTGCCTGCCAGACTCCAAGTATCTGCCACCTGGACCAGACACTGGGCGAAGACGTCAACAAGTTGACAGTATTCTGCAGCACATTTTGTCTCGCAAAGAAACCGCTAAAACGCTGTCCAATAGATGTCACCTTCACATTCATCAGTATCAAAATAAAATTGTACATCTCTGTTGATGGACAAAAAATAATACATGGGTCTCCCAACAGAATCTATCTGAAGGAAACAGCCTTTAATAACTGAACTTGACGGATTCTGTCTAGTGTAGGTCGTCACACACATATTGTACTGGTACTCCGGTGACTGTAAGAATGCACACCATTAGAGGACGTCTTGGCCTAACGCCCTTACAAAGCTTCCTGATTTCACACACATCACTCCCTCACACATTCAACAACTGATAAAAATCCACAAGCTAGGTGAAACAGGAAACACAGAACAGTGCAGCACAGTGCAGACTTTTTGACCCTTGACGTCCAGCCAACCTTTTATCCTACTCTATGATCAGACTAACCGACATTCCCTTCATTATTCTATCATTCATTTGCCTATCCAATAGTCGCTTAATTTATCCCCAATGCAGCTGACTCTACTACAGTTGCCAACAGTACATTCCAACCATCCACCATTCTCTTTGTAAGGAGCCGACCACTGACATCTCCACTAAACCTTCCCCCAATTACGTGAAAGTTTTTCACCCTCATGATCGATATTTGCACCATGGGAAAAAGTATCTGGCTATCCACTCTATCTTTGCCTCTCATCATCTTGTCCACCTCTATCAAGTCATCCCACATCCTTCTTTGCTCCTCTGAGAAAAGCCCTGAACTCTTCTTTGTTAGCAACCTGATAAAGCTACTCAGCACCCTCATTAAAGGTTCCACATCCTTTCCAAAATGAGGCGACCAGAACTGATCACAACATTCTATGTGTGATCTCACCAGGGTTCCATAGAGCTGCAGCATCAACTTACAGCTCTTAAACTGTATCCCCCTGCTAATGAAAACATCATACACCTTCTTAACAACCTTATCAAACTGGGTGGCAACTCTGCGGGAGCTATGACATGGACCACGAGATCAGCCTGTTCATCCACAATGCAAGAATACTGCCTATTTTTCTACATTCAAATTCGATCTTCCAAAATGAATTGGTTCACAAATTTCCAGTTGAACTCCATCTGCCACTGATCAGTCCCATTGCAAACTACAACAACCCTCCACACAATCCACAACATCAACAATCTTTGTTATATCGACAGACTTACTAACCTACTCTTCCACTTCCTCATCCAAGTGAGTTATAAAAGTCACAAAAGGCAGAGGTCCCAGAACTGATCCCAATGGAACACCACTGATCACCGGGCTCCAGACTGAATACTTCCCATTTTCCACCACTTTGTGACTTCTGTGTGCCAGCCAATTCTGTATCCAGTCAGACAGGTTTCAATGTATCCCATCACTCCTTCCTTTCCGAATGAACCCGACTTGGAGAATATTATCAAACGCCTTGTTAAAATCCATGCTTTCCACATCCACTGCTCCACCGACTTCAATGTGTTTGAGCCCATCCTCAAAGATTTTAATAAGTTTTGTGAGGCATGCTCTGCCTCTCACAAAGCCATGCTGGCAATTTCTAATCAAACTATAATTTTCCCAGCCATCATAAATTCTAAGTTTGTGAGAAGATTTGTAGCTCGGGTGCATGTTGTTGTGATTTTGTTCGCCGAGCTGGGAATTTGTGTTGCAGACGTTTCGTCCCCTGTCTAGGTGACATCCTCAGTGCTTGGGAGCCTCCTGTGAAGTGCATCTGTGATCTTTCCTCCGGCATTTGTAGTGGTTTGAATCTGTCGCTTCCGGTTGTCATTTCCAGCTGTCCGTTGCAGTGCCCGTAATGTAACGAGGACATACCACAACCCAAAGGACTGGCCACACTACCGTATATCAAGAGCATTTCCGAACTGACAGCCAGACTACTACGACCACTAGGACTTATTACAGCACACAAACCAACAGCCACTCTCAGACAACAACTCACCGGAATGAAGGACCCGATACCCAGCATGAGCAAAACCAATGTAGTGTACAAAATCCCATGCAAGGACTGCACAAAAAACTACATAGGACAAACAGGAAGACAGCTAACAATCCGTGTCCATGAACACCAACTAGCCACGAAAGGACCAGCTATCCTTAGTAGCCACACATGCAGATGATAAGCAACATGAATTAGACTGGGACAACACTACTATTATAGGACAAACCAAACAGAGAACAGCCAAGGAATTCCTAGAGGCATGGCACTCATCCACAGATTCAATCAATAAGCACATCCACCTGGACCCAATAAACCAGCTACTGCAGCGGACAGCTGCAACTGACAACCGGAAGCGAAAGATTCAAACCACTATAAATGCCGGAAGACACATCACAGAAGCGCTTCACAGGATTCTCCCAAGCACTGAGGATGTCATCTAGACAGGGGAAGAAACGTTGCAACACAAATTCCCAGCTCAGCGAACAGAACCACAACAATAATAAATTCTGTCTCTCAGAAACCCCTCCAATACTTTGCTCAATACTGATGTAAGACTGACTGATCTGTAATTCTAAGGATAATCCCTAGTACCTTCCTTGAACATGGCGTAACGTTTACCGCCCTCCAAATATCTGGCACTACTCCAGTCGACAGTGAGGATGTGAAGATCATCGCCAAAGGCACAGGAATCTCTTCCCTGTCTTCCTGCAGTAACCTCGGGTTTTGTCCATCTGGCCCATGGGATTTGTCTATTCTTGTGTTTGTACTTCAATCAATCTGTACTTCACCTCAAAATGTCTGCTCCCTGTACAAACAAATGATTGACTGCTTTCCATTTCAGGTGTCTATACAGTGCTGCCTTCTGGAACACATATGGTTCCCAATATCCTGTCAATAATGGAATGGAAAACATGGGAAGGCACCAATGCCTTCTCGATGAAGGGCTGATGTCCAAAGTTTTTACTCTCTTGTTCCTCAAATGCTGCCCGATTGGCTGTGCTTTACCAGCGCTAGAGGACATGCAGTTCTCACTTTCTCCATTACTTAGAGCTCTCCCCTCTGCACACTGAAAAGGGAATTAATCAGCAGAAACTCATTGCATGTGGAGCTGACTGTTGAGTTCTGGAAAGTTTTATTTGATGAACACATTTATTAAAAGAGAAATTTCATTCAATAAATATTCATTCATTCCCAGAGTTACAGTTTTAGTTCATGAATTGGGCAGCTTGACAACAAACAATGAATGACTGAAGAACTTCGTGTTACAGAGTATTCCAGGTGTTACATTCCAGGCTGGCTGTCCTCTACCTTAATGCTGGGAATTTTATCCGACAGGCAGATATGATAAGGGAATAAGGTGAAATAGGATAGTGTGACATTTTTGACATCACAGAGATGTGTTTGAGGGAGGTTAGGGCTGACAACTCAATATTCTGTGGTTCAGGATCTATAGGCACGACAGGAGAGTTGGAAAAAGAGTAAGTGGAGTTGCATTATTAATTATGGAGTCAGTTACTGCAGTAAGAATTATCTCCTAATGAAGCTTGGTGGTTAGAGCACAGGATCAAATCCATGACAGACACACCGCTGGGGATATATTGTAGACTACCAGATAAAAGAAAGTACAGGAGCTGATAAAAAACCAATTTACTTAGGTGTGTGAATACAACAATAGGATCATCATATTCAGGCATTTCAATTCCAAACATTCATTCGGGCAATGATAACTTATTTAGAGAGGGCAGATGCCTTGAAATTTATTCTGCAGAGCTTCTTATATCAACTTGTAGCTGACACATCAATGGGCGGGGCTGTGGAAGATGAGTGAGGAGATTACAGTCTCTTAACTTTTCATTTTTGTTTTGCCTCTGACCACAGAGAAGGTGTGATAGGACAGGATAACATCTAATATTGATACAACATTCAAACAGAGTGCTAGAAATACCACATGGGACTAAAGACCCCCAAGTCTCACATTAGTGAGAGGGAAACAAATGTAGAAAAGTCTGTGGGCTGTTGAGGCTGGATCAGTAAATATATTCAGGGTTGAGGCAGACTGATTTTCATACAAGGTTTATGGGGAAAATGTAGACAAGTGGAATGGGGGATTATCAAAATAGATGACATCTAATTGAGTGGAAAAGCAGACTCAGTAAGCGGATAGACATACTGTTGTCCCTATTTCGAATTGTATCATTTTTACAATAGCCTTGTATTAACTGGAATATCAACCTCTCTCGCTGTGGAGTGAGACACAGTTTGGAATGCAGTCGACGGATTCAAGGAATTAATAAATACAGTACTATTAGACAGAAAGGACCAAGGGATTGGGACAACGCAGATTGGTTGTCGGGGTGAAGATTAGCATCAGCGCAGTCAGCACTACCAAAAGGAAGACCTCAGTAAGACACCCTCCAAGACCAAACAGTGACTTTGGCTGGAGAGCAGGTAGTCAGTGGCCAGGTGTCAAGGAGTGCCTAATGACCAAGTGCTATATCGCTGCAGTGTCTTCCTCCTTCCCTAACCAAAGGTAAATGTGAAGGGGTACAGAGAGACATGCTATTGGTAGCAGAGTAAGTAGTAATGTTTGGCTCAAGTGGCTTTGGAAAGCAACAGCTCAGCAAAAACTACAGGCAAGCTCAAATAAAGTCCTTTCAACTTTAGTGTTGCAGCAGTGGGGATAGCAGTTAAGACAGTTGTTCGTTCCTCCTACGGGATGTGGGAGCTCAGGTAAATTTCCACCGTCTCTGAAGACGAGATGTGTGGAAAGTGAACCCAGCTGCAACTCCTGGGAGACCGTGTTCGGAAGTTGGAGCTGAATGCAATCAGGATCATCGGAAATAATGAGAACTTCATAGAAAAGAGCTTTCTTGTTGTGGTCACACCCAAGACCCGCACCAATCATAACTGTAATATCGCATCCCACGTTAAGATCCATGCCATGAGTTCATCGGGCTTACGTGTCAGTCCTGTTTCATGTAAATAAAGAACATTTAATACAACAGGCAGTTCTTGCTTCCTGTTGTGTTCAAGACAGAGAGGAGGTAGGCGACGACCTGGAATGGCGAACGGAGTAGGCAGAAAGTGCAGGAATCCACTGTGACCAATCCCGTCGAAAACAAGTACCCCATTTTGAATACTGTTCAGGGGAATGACGGTTCAGGGAAAAGCAGCAGTAGCCAAGTTGGTGGCATTACCATTGACTCTGGGGCACAGTGGGAAAGGGTAACGGTAAACAGGACCTTAGAGACAGGAGAGTCGATTGTTAGAGTGACAGGTCGGAGATTCTGTGGCCTCAAACGGGAATCCAGGAAGGTGTGTTACCTCCCAGGTGCCAGAACGTCTCCTTGTGGTTGCAGAAAATTCTCAAGGGGGAGGGGAGCAGCCAGAAGTCATTGTGCACATTGGCACAAATGATACAGGTAGATCGAGGAATGAGGTCCTACAGAGTGATTACTGAGAGCTAGGAGAAAAGTTAAAATCTAGGAACTTGATGGTGGCAATCTAACTGATTACTTCCATTGTGATGAGCTAATGAAAGTAAGAGCAGGGGGATTTGGCAAATAAATAAGTAACTAAAGAAATGGTGTGGGGGTGGGGGGAAGAGAGATTCAAATTTTTAGATCATTAGGGTCTTTTCTGTGACAGGGTTGACCTGATCAGGAGAGACAGGTGGCACATGCAATGGGGAAGAGACCAATATCTTGTTAGAGAATTTTGCAGGTACAACAAGGGAGGGCTTAAACGATATTGGCGAGGAGGATTGTCCTCATGATCAGGGAGTGAAGTGCGAGGCTGGAAGGAGATACAGTAATCAGAAGCAGTAAAGTGAAGAGACAGGTTATGCTGGAACATGACAGGGAGCAAGGAATGCCTGTTGGATTATTTCGATGCAAGAGGGCTGGCAGGTCAGACCAATAAACTAAGGGCGTGGATAGTAACGTGTGATTGGGATAATACAGCCTCCATAAAAAACATGGCTAAGAGAGGGACAGGACTGGCAGCTAACTTACCAGGGTATAGGTGCTTTAGGCGGGACAGGGATGCTGGAAGGAGGGGAGGAGGAGTTGAATTTATGATTAATGGGATTATCACAGCAATAATCAGAGATAAAATAACCGACCAATCATCCATTGTGGCTTTGTGGGTGCAGCTAAGAAGTAGGAAGTGGATGATGATGTACCGGGGTTGTACTATCGGCCTCCAAATTGCTAACGTAAATGAGAGTGACAAATATGCATGGAGAAGGGAGTCATTCAGGACCAATGTGGTTTTCATAAGAGTGGATTTTAATTTTTGTAAGACTAAGACTACCGGAGCGTTAAGGAGTTTGATGGAGTGGAATCCGATAAGTGAATTCAGGAAAGTTTCCTCAAGCAGTATGTATAGGGTCCTTCTTGGGAAGGGGCAAAACTCGAACAACTCCTGAGAAACAGAGCAGGACACGTGTCTGAGGTGACAGTGGGGGAGCACCTTGGGACCAGTGACCATCGTTCTGTTAATTTTCAAATAGCTATGGAGAGGGACAAATCTGGTCCACAGGTTCAAGTTCTAACTTGGGACAAGGGGAATATTCATGGGATTAGACAGAAGCTTGCAGGGGTCAACTGGAACAGTTTGTTTGCAGGTGAAAGGACTGCTGGTTAGTGGGAGGCCTTTAAACGTGAGGTAGCTAGAGTTCAAGGTGTTTATATTCCTGTGACAGTGAAGGGCAAGGGTCTCAGGAATGGGGAATCCAGGATGACAAGAGATATTTAGGCATTGACTGCAAAAAGGGAAATGCGTGGCTCAGGCACAGGCAAATTGGATCAAGGGAATCCCTGGCGGTATATAAGGGATTTAGGAGTTTACCTCTGATGGAAATCAAGAAGGCGACAATGGTGCTATGAAATAACCTTGGCTGAGAAGATTAGGATGAATCCAAAGAGTTACTTTAAGAGTATGAAAGCTAAGCAATAACTAGTGAGAGAATAGGATTGCCTCAAATACCAAAGTGGACAAATATGTGTCGAACGATAAGAGATGGACGAGGTCCTCAACAAAGATTTCTTCTCTATATTTACTGTGGAGAAAGACATAAATATTTGGGAACTTGAGGAAGTTAGTGGTGATATCGTAGGGGCAGTCCATATCACAGTAGAGGAGGTATTGGGCGTACAAGGATGTTTGACGGTGGATTATTCTCAGGGTCCTTAGCAAGTATATCCATGAACACTGCAGGGATCTAGAGAAGAACTTGCGGGGACACTGGTTAAATACATTTATCACCATTAAACAAAGTTGAGATTCCGGAAGACTGGAGGATAACAAATACTGTGCCCTTGTTCAAAAGGAACGGGAAGAAAGAATCCTGGGAACTATAGACCAGCAAGTTCAACATCTTTGGTAGGTACATTACTTGAGAAGATACCATGGAATAAGATGTACATGCATTTGGAAGTGCAGGGTCTGATTAGGAATAGTAAGCATGGCTTTGTGCATTGAGGTTTATGCCTAAAAAACTTTTAAAGTTAATTGATGATGTGACCAGGAAGATTGACTTTGGAAGGGTGTAGACGTCGAAACCTATGGTGTGGAAAAGCACAGCAGACCAGGCAGCATTCAAGGAACAGGATAATCGATTTTTCAGGCATAAGCCCTTCATCAAGAATGTCCAAACATCGATTCTCCTGCTTCTCAGATGCTGCCTGACCTGTCGTGATTTTCCAGTGCCACTTTTTTTTCGCTCTGATCTCCAGCATCTGCAGTGTTCACTTTCTCCACGGATGGTAGAATTAGTCTGTATGGATTTCAATTACAACAGAACAGGATGAATGTTTTCAGCCCCTGGACACTGATAAACAGTTACAGCAGGAGGTGAATCAGCCCCTCGAGCCTATAAAACTGTACCCAGAGTAGATCACGCAGCATCAGTATCCTGATACACAGCAACAGTCTATTCAGTCTATTCAGTTACTTGAAGTCCGTAACACAGGAAATCGAAGTGACCACAAACTGCCTGGACTCTGGGGTAGAATGCAATAACACGAGGCCATTTAGCTCCTCAAGCCTGCCCTTGCCTTCAGTAAGATCAGGGCTGATCTAGTCTCGCATGCAATTTCTCTTTCACGCCTAATTCATTGTAGCCCTTGAATCTCTGACGTGTCAAAGTTCATTGACACCCACTCCCACCCCCTTCCCAATCATTTCTGTAATGCAGCTGTCTGGGACAGAGAGTCCCCAACAGTCTCTACTCTCTGAGAGAAGGAAATACTCCCCACACATATACATTGGCCTATTGACATAAACAAAAGATACGAACTAAGCGTCAGAGTGGCTGTCCCTGACATTACGGCAGTATTTGACGGAGCAAGGTGTCAAGGAGACTGAATAAGATTGAACTGAATGGGATCAGGTGTAATCTCCCCACTGGGTCATTCAGAAAACAATGCGGCTGGTGGACAGCAATCCTCTTAGTCGCTGAATATCTCTGTGGGCGATCCTTCGGGTAGCGTCTTCAGCACAAACACCTTCAGCTACTTTATCAATATCTTTCCCTCCATAATTCGATCAGAAGTGAAGATGTTCTGTAGAAATCACATAAAACTTCAAAACCTGAACAACATTCAAGGTTGTTGTTAACGTTCATGTAACAGCATTGCTAAACCCTGAACATTTTCACAGGATAAAAAGAGGAGCTCTTTCAGCATCTCAAGCTGGTTTCACAGGAATGTGAGAACGCCATTCAGCCCATTGAAACAATTGGACAAACAGACTTGCAGCCAATTGACTCTCTCCTGCCTATTACACCTGAGGAGAGTTTGTAAAAATGTAATTGTTGAAAAGCAGGCGGCTGGAAGACCAAACCAAGCAAAGCAGCATCAGGAGGTGGAGTAGTCAACACCTTGGGAGTAACATTTCTTCAGGAGTGGGGATGGACGTAAGGACTTTTACAGGTAAAGAAGCAGCGTGGGGAGGAGGATGTGGTGTTTTTGAGGTGGGGATGAATCAACACTGTTCAGGGTACCACCGGGTTAGTTGGTTGTAGGAATTAATCCAGTTGGAAGCTGGAAGAAGGGTGGATCAGAGGAATGGAAGGGAGATGGACGGGCTGGGAAGGGAGGGGGAGGTGATGGGAAGAGAATGGCAGGGATTGGGAAGGGAGTCAGCAGTTTGGAAGGGAAGTTATTTGAAATTGGAGAACTCAGTGTTCTCGAGACACTCGAGACACTGACACATCAAAAAGAAGAGGCCATTCAGCCCCTCCAAACGGTGATACTGAAACAGGAGGATGTATTTGATGCTGCAACATGACAAACTAATGCAGCAGAGACTGTGCAGACAGACTACTGGCTCTATTGCTAATGGTACACACGTGTTAAGTTAACATTATTTGCTGATCTTGAGGAGGGAAAGTGAATGATTTATACCAAGTTCCAAAAGGGCATCTTCCATCACCGAGATGTTATGGACGAGTCTAGATCACTCAAACCATTCTTAGACAAACAGCCCGGAGCATAACTTCGCAATTTGTTTCATTAAGTGTACAATGAAAATTACATGGTGTAATTTCGCTATGTTGACTACTGGATTTTAAAACAGACAAAAACTTTACTCACAAAAGTGCACAATGAAACACAACGAACAGAATAAAGTACCCCTACAGAACTCAGCTAGATTTAATTATGCTGTTCCGAATGCACATAACAGTCCCAATAAGCAAACTCGCTTTAAAAACCAGTATAAATGGAACACAAGCTTACAGTTTGAAGTTCAAGGCCAGAAGAGAGAGAGAGAGTTTCCACACACCTCACTGTTGAACTTCCCAATTCAAGACTCAACTGAAAGATGCTCAGCTCAGCTCAGCTAGTACAGCTCAATGAGCTCACTACTCCCCTTTCATTACACAGGTCACTTCTAAAGCATGACCACTTTGGCCTTCAGTCTTATCTGTTTACAGATAAACAAAAGGCCACTGAAAATCCTTTTAGTCTCTGTACCAAGCCAGACTGACCAGAATCAGGTCCCTTTTTATTGTCCCTCTGAAAGAAAATCAAGGACAGAGACCACCTGAGCCAAAAAAAGCTTCTTGAAAAAAATGGGACTAGCTTTGTGACGCCTCCCCCTTAAAAATGAACCTTCAATACCAAAATATGGCGGCATTTCTAACCATTCAAAACCAGTTGGTAGTCTAAAAACGCGTATATGCACTATAGCAACTGTAAACATGCAAACATGCACAATCCCATGCAAATTCAGGTCGCAGTGCACTCACAACCAAACGCCTCCATATCTCATTCAAGTTTCAGAAACGCATCGGCAATCACATTTTCACAACCTGCCACATGCACAATTGTCATAATGAATGGCTCCAACAACAAGCTCCATCGAAAGAGTCTGGCATTTTTGTCCTTAATTTTTTCCGCAAAAATCAATGTGTTGTGATCAGCGTATACTATTGTCTCAGATGCATCGCTGGTGATATAAACACTGAAATGTTGTCATGCCAACACCAAGCTTAAATTCTCTTTATCCACGGTTGAATATTTCTGTTGATGAAGTTCAACTTCATGGAAAAATATCCGAAGGATTTTTTGATTCCTTCGCCATCCTCCTGCAGGAGCACCGCACCGACACCCACATCACTGGCATCGAGAGCCACCTTGAAAGGCTTTGTGTAATCCAGTGGGACTCATACTGGGGGCAGTGGTTAACACAGTTTTTAGGCTGGCAAATTCCTTTTGACAGATTGCTATCCACTGAGTGTTCTTGCCCTTTATTAATAATTTGGTGAGTGGAGCAGCCACACTGCTAAAGTTTGGCACAAACATTCAGTAAAATCCAGTCAACCCCAGGAACCATAATACTACTTTTTGTCGATGATGTGGGAATTTTGTATCTCATGGGGCTATTGGTCCATGTCCAATAACATGGCCTAGGAACGTGACTTGGGCTTTCGCAAATTCACTTTTAGCTAGGTTTGTAACAGTGTTGACTTTGTCATAGTCCCTACATGACTGTGGGGTACCATCTGGCTTTGGTATCATGACTATAGGTGAGTTCCACTTTGATTATGCCATCTTGGAGCATTCACTCTATCTCTTTCTGAACCTGTGCCAACCTTGGAGGGTTATGCCTAAAAGGATGTTGCTTAATCGGAACGGAATCTCCGAAATCTGCATGATGCACAATTATGCTAGTACTTCCCAGTTTAATACCGTATATATCCCAAAGTGATAGTAATAAATCTTTTGGGTCATTTTGATTTTCTTGTGGAAGGTAACTCAATAATTTATCTTAATGTTTGACAACTTTCTCATTGTTCAATCTGATTTGAGGAATGTCCCATTCAGAATCCTCTGAACTTGGTTCTTCCTTCTGTGCTGTAATCATGAACACCTTCTCCTCTTCCTTTCTTTCACTATCAAACTATCTTTTGAGCACATTGACATAACACACTTTGTGAGATTTCTTCCTGTCTGGTGTCCTTAGCAAGTAGTTCATCTCACTAAATTTCTTATCAATTTGACAAGGTACGCAAAACTTTGTTTTTAAAGGCTCACCTGCTACTGAAAAGAACACAGATGCCTTATTCCCAAATGCAAAATTGTAAATTTGTGATTTCCTATCCGAATCCTGTTTCATGGTATGCTGTGATACTTTTAAATGTTTCAAGCCAACTCTCCAGCTCTATTTAATCGTTCCCTAAAATTTGACACATTGTCCAAATGGGTGGTCTCGGAATTCTGACTTATTAATTTCTCCTTCATCAATTTTAATGGTCCTCCTAGTTCTTGTCCAAAAATTAACTCAAATGGACTGAATTTGGTCGATTCATTCGGTGCTCCATCATCGAAAAAAGTTCAAAAGGAATTTCCTTATCGCAGTCATCTGGATAATCCTGACCATAAACGCTCAACATGGTCTTCATTTTTTTTAATGCCATCTCTCTCCTGTTCTCTGTGATTCTGGACAGTGAGCAGTAGATTTGAATTGTTTTATTCCCAAGTTATCCATCGCCTCCTTGAATAGTTTGGATGTGAAGTTTGTTCGTTGATCTGACTGTATCATATTGGTCGTCCGTATCTAGGAAAAATATTTTTTTTTTCTACAACCTTTATAGCTGTGATGCTGCATAATGAGATTGCCTCTGGATATCTTGTCGACACATCCATTACTGTTAATAAATACTTATTCCCACCTTCTGTTTGTGGTAGGGGACCGACGCAATCAATCAAGATACTTGTGAAAAGATCGTCAAATGCTGGAATAGGTATTAAAGATGCAAGTTTTATGACTGTCTTCGTGATATGTTTGACACGTCTGGCAAAATTCAGCTACATCTTTGTATAGTCCAGGTCTATAAGCAAATCATTGTATTTTAGCTGGTGTTGTACTCACCCCAAAATGACCTCCAACTGGTAGCTCAAGTGCCAGTCGCGGCACCTCCTTTCTATAGCCAACTGACAAAACAATTTGATGATTTTCTGCCCATGTCTGATCTGTTTGAAATGTCTTCATTAAGACATAATTTGTTCGGTAATAACAGACAGGAATGCTTTCTTTCTTTCTTGGTAAATGCCTTTTGATATAACTATTTTAATTCCTCATCTTTCTGCTGCAGGTCAATCAACTTAGCAGAGCTAACAATACTTGCATGTTCTCCTCCTTGCTCCTTCTCTGTTCTACGTATCTGATCAAAATAAGATTCGGATAACTCTACATCAACTTCCTTTGATCCCTCCTGCTTCTACCTGAATATTGTGATCTGTGATCACACGGTCAGGGAAGATTCCTGGATAAGCATTCTCCACTTCTTCCCTTGCCTGAATCTCCACTGGATTTTCAACTGGAGTAGGCAGCATACCTACTGGCGAATCAGCTATATCATTTGCAAGGACAAATTTTATTTCTGGAGCTGAGAGTTTGAGGTCCAGTACTCCTATCACACATTATCCACTGTTCTCCCTTTATATAACTGAGCACTCTTTGTCTCACCAAGAATTCTTGTTACCAGCACATTTTCTGGCAATAGTCTCTCAGTGTGCCTATCTTCTCATCCCTCAGTACTGCAGCCTGAGAAGATCCGGTCTCCTTCAATATTGGAACCGGCTTATCTATGAATCCTAGTCTATGTGAATAAACTTTACACTTGTATGTATATTTTAAGCATATTTGGCACATATTCCTTGATCAACTTCTGATCATCTTGTACACTCTGAGGCAGTTGTCTTACTTCCCTTATGGTTTTTGTTACTGGTCCAACAAATCTTACAGGCTTGTCTGGTTTTCCTACATCTGGTTTTCCTCGGCCACCAACACTGTGATTTTGTGTGGCCCATTTTATTACAATGAAAACACCGGGGGCATTTAGCAAGAAAGAGAGTGATGCATTCCTATCTGTTACTACTTAACAAATTATGTCTTAATGAGGAAATGGAGGCTATCACTTCTTTGTCCCTCTCAAGGGTTTCTTTTTTAGCCTGTGGTAAATTATCCTTATTGTCTTCACTGAGATCTACCTTTTCCTTTCCACGTGAGGATACCTCTTTGCTCCAATTTCTATCCCTCATGGACTGAAATAGATTCTGGAAGCCAAACTGAGTTTATGGACCAACAGATAATCATCAGCCACTTTAGCTGATAACTTTGCTGTTTTAACTCTCTTTTTATCCACATGAGGTCGCACTGCTTCAAGCAGTGAATATTTGAATTTCTCCAAATTACTTACCGCTCGAAGTGCAACATAGGATTGCTTGCTTTATTCAAGTTCTTATTCATCTATCAAAATTTTTCTGTTTGATCCTTTCAAACTCAATGTAGTTTTGACCAGGATCCCTCATTAGATTCCAGAAACCAGATCCATCCTCTGAAAGGGATGCGAATGCCTCACTAGCCCTACCTAAAAGTTCCATTTGGATTAACAAAACTCGCATTGACTCTGGCCATTGCATTTGTCTAGTCACCTTTTCAAATGAGTTGAGAAAGCCTTCCATATTCTTCTCATCAAACTTAGGCAATGCTTGACCGAGGATAGGCTTCTGACGACCAGGGATTTGCTCATCCTCACTCATTTCCTTACTCACCCTACCCTCAGCCTTTATCTCGAGCGCTTTACGCTGACTTTCCTTTTTAAAGTGTCAGTTTTTGCTTTTCAAAAGCTCTCTCTTTCTTTTTCCTCTGCTGCTCTCGCTTTTCCATCTTTTCTGCTTCTGTTTTTCCCCTCTTCTGCTTTTAAACTGTTTCATTTCTGCTGCCCTTTCCTTATATCTCGCCACTTAACTCAAGCTGCCTCATTTGCAATTGAATTCGTGCCAGTTCTGTAGATTCTGATGGTTTCTCCAGCAAGTGTAATTGATGAGCTATTGCTATAAGTATCTCTCCTTCCCTCACAGAAGCAGGAAGGTCCAATTCCAGCTCCTCTGCTTATTCCAGCAGCTTGGTCTTATTCACTTTTTTCAAACCTTCAAAAGTCATTGCATCCACATCTAGAAAACGTTTGGCGACTGTAAACCATTGCTATCCAAAGCTTCGTCTACCCAACAAACCCAACACCCGAAATAAAGACACGAGCACCTCACACTCTCTGTGTGAACTCCCGCAAAGTGAGCCAGTCTGTTATGGACTCGGCTCGACCACTTAAAGCATTCTTAAGTAGGCTGCCCAGAGCATAACATTGCAACTTGTTTCGGTAAGTGCACAATGTAAATTACCCGGACTAAGTTATTGAGATTGTCTACTAGATTTTAAAACAGACAAAAACTGTATTCAAAAGATTACACAATGAAACACAAAGAACAGAATAAAGAAGCCCTACTGAACGTAACCTATGCAGAAAGACGTAATTACGCTGTTCCAAATATACACAACAGTCACAATAAGCAAACTCCATTTAAAGACCAGTATAAATGAAGCACATGCTTTCAGGTTAATGTTGAAGGGAAGAAGTATCATCTGTTTACATATAAGCAAAAAGCCTCTGGAAATCCTTTTCATCTCTGTACCAAAGGAGACTGATCGGAGTAAGGCCTCGTTTTATTGTCCCCCTGATAAGCATCAAAGACAGGTCTCCTTGAGCCAAGGACCAGCTTTTTAAACAAAAAAAGGACTAGCTTTGTGGCAGAAAAAATAGGCTAGTTTTCTGTACGGGAGTCAGTAATTGGCGAGAATGGCGAACTCCATCAGAATTCGACTGCTGACAGATTTGTGAAAAACATAACGTTCAGTGCAGGCTTACACACCAACTACACATTGAGATGATGAGCGTTCATTCAGAACCTGGAGCTCTCTCTCAACCAACATGGGGTCGAAGGGTGTCCAGAGAGCTATGTACATTATCATATAGTCATAGAGACCTATCGCACGGAGACAGGCCTTTCGCCCAAACTGGTTCATGCTGACCAAAATGTTCATCCATGCTCAGCCCATTTCCCTGCACTTGGCCCATATCATTCTCAATGTTGCCTATCTATATATTTGTCCAAATGTGAAGACGTGTATTGCAGAAAACACATTATATTTCACTCTATCATCGTTTTGTTTTGGAAATAATGAGTGTTAGTCCATAACGGTCAAGTTTTAATACAATCAGTTTTAATTCTTTTGTAGCATTACAGATTAAACACTAATTTCCTTCACACTCTTCTCATGGTACTTTCACTGCAGGGATTAGTCTGGTGAAACTCGTTTATTCTGTCTCTATGTAGCAAGGAAGTAATTCATTATAAAGGAGAAGTGTCCCACGTACTATAGCAAGAACACTCTACAAATGCAAGAAGGTGGCTTCACTCCTACACTTTAATCATTTTGCAATGAACTTACTGTCAGTGACTCATCACCAAGGGCATCTAGCTCATTTTCCCCAGTAACACTTTCCATTATCTCGCCTTCTCATAAATACACAATGAGAAGAATGGTATATTTTGCCAAAGCATTTCTTTGCCTTATGAAGCAAAGCCACTCCAACAGCATCATCACTATTGCCATTGGAGATGGTTGAAGATGCTGAGGAGGCAATGGTGTCGCTGTATGATCTCTGGAATATTAATTCAGGGACCCAGGTAATGACCCAGACCAAGGATTGGAATTCCACCTCGGCAAATGTTGGAACTTGAATTCAATAAAATATCAGGAATTAAGAATCAAATACAACAATGAAACCATTGTCGATTGTCCTACCTGGTACCCCCATGCCCTTCAGGGAAGGAAATCCATAATCCTCACCTGATCGAGCTTACATGTGACACCAGACCCACCTTAATGTGGTTAACTCTCAGTTGCAGTTTGAAATGGCCAAGCCAGCGACTCAGTTATATCAGCCACAATAAAGTCTCAAAGAAATGAAACCGGACAGAACAAAGCACTGACTACTTACAGCCCACGGCCTGCACTGGTCAGCAAGGCAGCTCATAAACACCTATTTAAGGACAATGGGCAAAGGGAATTAAATACTGGCTCAGCATCCCATTAATGAATAAAATAATATGTTTACACTCAAGGAAGAGTGACAAAGCGACATGACTTACTTTAAACAGTGATGTTGATATGTACCGTACATGGTCACAGTTTTCAGTAATATGGTAACAGGAGAAAAATAAATAAGCTTAATCTCGTTTGTTTTCCACCCAGCTAATCATAAACTATCTGTTTGTTTGCTTCTTTCCCTCTATCTTTCTCTTTCTCTATCTATTCTAATCAGTCCTTCTCCCATTTACAACAAGCGTCCCTGTCACCAACATCAATCACAGCAGCGTTCAGTTCTGATGTCTAGTCATTGGACTCAAAATGCCAATTCCTTTTTTTCCCCCGCTGTGAGGCTGCCAAATCTGCGCAGTTTCTCTGGCACTTTCTCGTTCTTTTTGATTCTGATCTCTTGCATCATTCTTTGATTTATTTAACCTTTACTTTTGTTATTACAAGGGATGTCTGGATCGCTGACAGGAACAGGATTGGTTGACCCTTTACTGTGAGCTCATTCCCGAAGGTAGTACAGAGCCAAGCACATGACTGTGGGTCTGATGTCAGTCTTAAGCCAGATCAGGTAATAATGCTAGATTTCTTTTGCAAACTACATTAGTGAAATAGATAAATTTATAGACTAAATGCTGGTGATGTTATGGTCAGAATTAGTGAAACTTGTTTTTATTTCCAAATCCTGCCATTTGAATTTACGTTCTGACATAATTTGTGGTAGGATGTGAAACAGTGTCTTTATGTGTAAAAGCTTGTGCCGCTGAATTACATTTATTGCAACATTATTACTCTGACAGTTTCCCTCTTATGAGATTATTTTAGAGACAAGAACAAGGTTGTGATCGAAATATTTAAAACTGAAATCATGCTTCGAGAAGAACTGTAACCATAAAGGCATGAAAAATTGTTTATTAAGCGTCAGCATCGATGCCAAGATGGCGACTGGGGATATTATTGAGCTGAAAGTGGATAAGTTTGATGATGGACAGAACACCGAGACATAAGTGAATTCCGGGTAAAAATGTACTTCAGGATTGTGAACAATCTTGCTCTCTGGTGTTTGTGAGGGCGGGGTTGTGGGCGGTTCTGAAATTTGTGGATAATGAATTGACTTTGCATTTGAATCCGAAGACAACGTTTTCCGCCTTTGCCAAATATAGGTAACAGAAATAGCAAGGAAGTTCGCCATGGTTTATGGAATTAGTAAATGGATAGAGATGGAGGTACTTCCCAGGAACACCAACGTTAGCGAGCATGGGATAGTAACCTGTCTGAATAATCATCAGTATACCGTATATCCGATCTGATAATGTCGACCAATACCAGGAAAGATAGAACAGCCCCATTACAAACTCCTGTCCATTGTTGCAGCATTCCAGTCTAATGTTCGCAGATTCTGATCAACTAATGGAGCATTACAGACTATTCTCAGATGTTTGCCTCTCCTTTTCCTGTCTCTGCAGCTGCTGATCCCTGTTAGCAGCAGAGATGATGCATCTGCTGATACAATGGCAAGAGCAATGCAAGAAACCCCTTATTAATAGGAGAGCGAAACCGTCCAGTGACATCATTAAGATCCATGGAGACTGACATCAATCATAGTCACTGAACAAACAGGCGTTGTTCATTTGCAATACTGTAACTGCCTGAACCTCCACCACCACCACCCTCAAAAACCACAATCTAGATGTTGTTACCGTGCTGATCGCTCCTCGACTAGAAAAGGCACCAGCTGATGGATTTACAGAGGATACCTTGGCACTCCATTACACAGGAAATGTGGATTTGCCTGATCATTCCTTTCATTGACCTAATGAGGCAATTTTGTATCTTCAACACTCAATGTGCGTTAGCACCTTTTTTAAGTAGAAACTCACAAACACCTGAACACAAGTTATTGGCTTCAAAGCAGGAAGACTTAATTGTTTGAGTTCAGTCCAAAGCCAAATGTGGTAATTTGTCACCTTTTGCAAGGTTATATTATACATGAATTTTCTTCTTCATTGGGGTTCTAAATGACCCAAGATTCCAATATGTCTGAGTTTTGAAAGGTTCATTTGTGTTCCTTTTGTTTATACCTAACTGGTAATGCCTCAGGCAGAACGCATTCAAGTCTTTAAATAAAAACATGTGCAAGCAAGCGGACGTGGCCAGCTCTCTAGCTGGGCAGATCGATTCAGTTTGGGGGTTAGCTGAGTTAGGGTCACTATTGGAAATGAACGCTCTCCCTCTCCTTCTCTTCCGACCTCATTACCTGTAAGCTTTTTGTATCAGATTTACTTTTGGTGATAAAGCATTTGTTTATTGGAATTCTTGCAAGTATTTTGGAGCAACATCCTAAAGTCTGGATAGCCTCTTGGTTGGATAAAGTAAGTTAGTTGAATATTCTATTTTCAGTTTCATGTGCTTCATTCCGAAATTTGGTAAAAATGTTTGTTTCACACTCGGCAGTCTGACCAGCTAATTCACTCCGGAAATATCCACTATACACTAACCTTCAACAAATACCAAAGTTAGGTCTGGACTACCTGCTTAAAAATGTTTTGAGGGATCGGGCCAGATTGGGGGGCCTTTGCGGAATTTAGACAGCGAATGGCAGTTTTTAGAGTCTCGTTTTTCGTGTGTGGATTTGGTGGGTAAACATAACTTCAGAAAACAATAGCTCTGGAAGTCACAAAGGGTGTTTGGGAGATGGGAGAATCGACCTTGGGACTGTTACAAAATGCACATAAATCCAAGCTGCGGGAATTAGTAGACAAGGTGGAATTGAAACTACCTCCTAATGTGAGGAAATATTAGATGTTTGCAGCAACAGTTCCGCATTCCAATTTGCTGGAAGCTCCATTGGGGTCTGTACAAATGACTAAACTTTAATCGGAAATAAAGCAGCTTGAGTAAGAAGCCGAAGTGAAGCAGTTTGCGTTATGACTAAAATTAAAAGAGAAACAAAGAAAACGAATTGGTTTTATCAAGGAAAGAGAGAAAAAAAAAACGAATGGCTTTAGCAGGAGATAAACAAAGAGAGAGAGCGTTTGAGCTTCAGCGATGTACACTGAGAGTGGAAAGTCAGCTGAAAACGATGGAGATGAAGGCTGAAGGAAAGCTTACTGAGAAACAGCGTGAGGATTAGCAAACCCATGGTAGTCAAAAGCCTGGTGAGATAATTTTTAGGTATATTTATGCCTTGCCTAAGTAGGATATGGAAAACCTTTTCAGTTCGTTTGAATAACTGGCTAAACAATTACATTTGCCAGTGACCATGTGGGTTTTTTTGATCCAAATGAAACTTGTAGGTAGAGCTAGTGAGGTATCCGCATTAATACCAGAGGAGGGGTCTAGGGAGCATAAGGAGGTGAAGAAAGTGCATATGAGCTTGTGCCAGAAGCCTAAAGACAACATTTCAGGAATCGTAGGAGTGACCCTGGTTAAACCTATATTGAGTTTGAAAGGGTCAAAGAAAGTAATTTTGAAAAATGGATAAGACCTTTAAAAATCGATCTAATGTATGATGCACTTAGAGAGATAATTATTTTATAAAAAATCAAAGATTCATTGCATGAATTAGTGCAAACTCAGGTGGAAGAGCAGAGAGTTAAAACAGCAAAGTTAGCAACTGAAGAAGTTGATGATCATGATTTGTTTCATAAAACACATTTTGGCTTTCAGAATCAATTTCAGTGCATGATGGATAGAAGAAATCCTCACGTGGAAAATGACATGTAGATCTCAGTGAAGATCAGAAGGATTACTTACCACAGGGTAAAAAGGGAACCTTTCAAGGGGACAAAGAAGCTAAAAATCTCCGGTGTTTTCGTTGCAATAAATTAGGTCACAGGAGAGTACTCTGTTGGTGGGCTAGGGAAAAGAAAACAAATGTAAGAAAACAGGATAAGCCCGGGAGTTTTATTGGAGCGGTAACAGAAAGCACAGTGGAGGCTAGAAAGCTGCATCAGAGTGTACAAGTTGATCTGAGGTTGGTCAAGGAGGAAGTGCCAGATCTGCTTATAAATTATACCTGCAAAGGGAAAGTGTATTCACGTAGGTCAGGAGTAGCAGGTAAAGAGGATGCACTATTTAGAGACGCAGGATCCTCTCAGTCTGTGATGCTGAAAGATACAAAGGTATGTATTCCTGAAGGACTATTTCCAGAAAAGGTACTGCTAAAGTGAATTTATGTGAGACAAAAAGCGCACAATTATGTAAAGCAGGGATGGAGTATCCAGTAAAGTGTGGAGAAATTGCGGTGGGAGTATTGGACAAACTTTCAGCACCAGGAATACAATTTGTCCTTGTAAAGTATGTAGCTGGTTCACTGGTAGAAATGCTGCCTGCTCTGGTTGAAAAGCCAGTGGAGTCACAGGCAACTGAAGCAAAGCAGGCACCTCATCCTGGAATCTTTCCTGATTATGGGGCAACAAGGTCACAATGTCACCAGCTGAAACAGGAGAGATCATAAATGTAAAGATGAGAAAGCTGAAGTGGCATTGGCAGAGATGTTGTTTCATCAGATAGTTGAAACAAAACAAGAGTAAATTTGTGATTATGGAAATATGTTTAGATCAGCTAAACTAATTGAATTACAGAATAAAAATGAAAAGTTAAAGCAGTTATGTCCCATGGAACACAGGGAAATTTAACCAATTGGATGCACAATTGTCTTGAAGGTAACGGATTATTTTCCAGACTGGAGGCCTGTGGCCAGTTGTGTGCTGAAAGAATCAGTGTTGAGCTTGCTGCTTTTCATCACGTATATGCACAACTTGGAAGTGAATATCAAAGGCATGATTACTAGGTTTACTGATAACAGCAAAATACGGTGCAGTGGACAGTGAGGAAGATTATCTCAGATTACAAGAGCACCAATGGAAGCGGGTGTAATTAGACATTGAAAATATATCTGGATAGATACATAGGTAAGAATGGTTCAGAGGTATATTGGCAATATGCTAGCAAATAGGACTAGATCAGATTAGGATGTCTGGTCAGCATGGACAATTTGGACAAAAGTGTCTGTTTCCGTGGTGTCTGACTCTCTGATTCGATAAGATTGATTAGGAAAAGTTCTAAAGGCCTTTCGAGTGGAAATTCTCTTCCGCAAAAGATTGTGGTGCTGCTTTGTTTACATGTATTCAAAGATGTATTAGTTAAGTATTTGTCCATGAAGTGAGTCATGGATAATTGGATACAGAGAGGAAAGTGGGGCTGAGACCACAACTGACCAGCCACAATCTTAGTGCCTGGGGGAGAAAGCTCACAGTGTGTAATGACCCACTACTGTTCCTCAGTCCCATGTTTCTGTGTTCCATTCAGCCCCTGAAACCTGCTAGATAGGAGCACTGGGAGGCCACGTAGTGCTATCACCTCGTGCACAGAAACAGAGGAAACTATCTCAATACTTTCCCACACGGTTTAGGTGATTTGGAAAATGTAATTGTAAAACCCAGACTGGGTATCAAAGAGGCCCCTCATCTCACTTTACAGAGATTCCGCATTTTGCTAAATGTGCTTCATTTGTTGGTCACGCTTTCGAACTAGGTTGACTGTGAATACAGCCCGGACATATCACCCAGAGATGGCTCAGAAAATCCTCTGGACTCCCAGACGATAACATTCAATAACCAAACTTCCAGGAAATTAACACCCTGTAATTTTCCAATACTAGAATGTGAGAACGTAGAAAAAGAAGCAAGTCGTTCGCTCCCTACCCCCACCCCTGAAGATTGCCTTGTCCTTCAGTAAGATCATGGCTGATCTTCTCTCGGTCTCAAGTTCTCTTTCATGCCTAAATATTCATTGCACTCAACTATCTGACAGCTCAAAATCCATTTGAAGCCTCTTTAAATACTTTCGTAGAACAGAGAACGTAGGACATTACAGCACAGTACAGGCCCTTCGGTCCTCGATGTTGTGCTGATCTTTTATCCTTCTCTAAGATAAGATTCATCGATATACTTTCGTGCATTATCTTTCATGTGCCTATCCAAACATTTCTTAAATGTCCCTCAGGTATCTGACTCGACTAGCATTGCTGGCAGTGCATTCCACGCACCCAACACTCTCTGTGTAAAGAACTGAACTTTGACATCTCCCCAAAACCATCCTCCAATCACTTTAAAATTATGTACCCTCGTTCCCTCGTTAGAGAGATTTCTGCTAGGGGAAAAGGTATCTGGCTATTCACTCTGTCAAGGCCTCTCATCATCTTGTACACCTGTATCCAATCACCTCTCATCCTGCTTCACTCCAATGAGAAAGGCCCTCACTCCCTCAATCTTTCTTCATAAGACCTGATCTCCAGTCCAGTCAGCACCCTGGTAAGTTCCCTTTGCACCCTCTCTAAATCTTCCTCATCCTTCCCAGAATGAGGTGACCAGAACTGAACACAATATTCCAAGTGTGGTCCAACCAAGGCGCTATAGAGCTGCAGCATAACCTCGCGGCTCTTAAACCCAATCCCCTGCTAATCAAAACTAAATTACTATATGCCTTCTTAACAACCCTATCACAATTTGGGTAGCAAACTTAAGGGATCTATGGACATGGACCCCCAAGACCCATCTGTCCCTCCACACTGCCAACAATCCTGCCTTTAACCCTGTATTCTGCATTCACATTCGAACTTGCAAAGAGAGTCACTTCACACTTTTCCAGGTTGAACTCTATTTGCCACTTCTCAGCACAGTTCTGCATCCTGTGAATGCCCCATTGCAACCGAGAACAGCCCTCCACACTATGTACCACTCCACAAACGTTCGTGTCATCAGCAAACTAACTAACCCACCCTTCCGCTTCTTCATCCAAATTATTTATAAAAATCACAACAAGCAGCGGTCCCACAACCGATCTATACGAGGATAAGCTAGTATCCTTGTGCTATCTTATCGAACTCACCTCATTCACTACCTACTCAATCTCACAGTGTTCCTCTGATTCAATGCCAGCCCGATTCTCCAACCCAACATATCTGGAGATACTCACCAGCACACTGATGCCCCTGGATATTCCGTGATAACTGGCATTGGTGCCATTTTTCAAGTGTCAATGGGCACACGGTTGATCTTTCTCAGTTTGGAGCAACACTGTACAGTTGACCCCGCACATGGCAGACAAGGGGAAGTAACACAACGAATTTTCATCTCTCTCTATCTCTCTCACTCTCTACATATGCACTTATTTTATATACAATCACAATTAGTAATTCTGGCTATTTCACCTTTCTCACTTTATTGTAGGAGAAAGTGAGGACTGCAGATGCTGGAGATCAGAGCTGAAAATGTGTTGCTGGAAAAGCGCAGCAGGTCAGGCAGCATCAAATGAGCAGGAGAATGAACGTTTCTGGCATAAGTCCTTCTTCAGGAATGTATTGTATTCAGCCAAACACCACTTCAAAACATTTGTCCCGTTATGAAATACAATTTCGAGTAGAGAACGTTTTATCCTCTGCTGCTATCTTGACCGCTACCTTCCCCTGTGAGGAACGATATAAAATACTGGTGTAAATTGCCAGTCTATTCCCAGCAGCCAGTTCCCTAGTCACACCCTCCAAATGTCCTCAATATACTTTCCTGACTTTCTTTCTACCAAAGAGCACACACCCCTTTAAGTCTTCTTATGTACACGGAAAAGCTCGTGCTTGTTTTTATATGTCTTGCCAATTTGCTTACATCACATCTTTTGTTCCCTTTTCTTATCTTTCTGTAATCATGCAGTCAAATCGCGCACAAACACAATCTTTGGTCCAACTTGTCTATGCCGGCCAGGTTTTTCAAAGTAAACTAGTCCCACTGGCTTGCATTGGGCCCGAATGCCTCAAAAGGGTTCCCATTCATATGTTTGTCCAAATGTCTTTCAAATTTGCATCTGCCAGACTTGCATCTGTCAGTCTTCCTCTGACAGCTCATTCTATAAACTCATCACCCTGTATGTAAAAAATGTTCCTTCTTCCTCCCTTTTAAATCTTCCCTCTTACACCATAAACGTATGCTCTCTCTCTCTGGTTTGATTTTCCTATCCTGTAGAAAGGACTTTGGCTTTTCGCCCTGTCCATGCCTCCCCTGAATTTATAAATTTCTATAATGTCACCCCTCAACCTCCTACACTCCATCTGATACGAACTTCAAGAACAAGCATTTAAAGATAAGCACCGCAAATTTGAAACAATATTCAAAATGACAGGAAAAAGAACTCAGCCCAAACTTCCAACTGTTTTTTCTTTTATTTTTCTATGTTATAATACTAAGGCAGCATGAAAATCTTACTTGTGCCAATAACACTCCAGGCACCTGAATTCCTTTGGCGGCGGTGATCATCTCTACAGTGAAAATGTATCTCTGGCCAGATCTTTCTAATACTACATGCTCCACATCCTCCCTCCTGGCCTCCCTATGACCTTGAGTCTTCTTTATCTTGCATTCAATAGAGAGAACCCCATTCCCCAATTCACATCTTAATTTAAACTCATTTTGCATCATCTTCTCGTTCACCACTGCTGGAAGTCTGTTTATCTGTTGTCACGCCCTCTTTTCACTTTCACCCACGTCTAGCAACGGCTAAAATGCCCAGTTTCCAATCCTTGTCAGTTCTGAAGAAGTGTCATACTTTACTTGAAACGCTAACTTTGATTCTCTGTCTCTGTAGAGGCTGCCAGACCTTCTGAGTTTGTTCAGAAATGAATAGACACATAACCAATTTTCAATTAAACCAATAACAATGGATACTGGAAATAGAAATGCACAAATTGCTGTCGAAACAAGGACCCTAAAGATGCACTCTGCTGTCACTCCACAAGATGCAACCTGCTTAGTTTGTTCAGCAATTTCTTTTTTTGAACAAGTTCCAAGGAAGTGTGTCAAACCTGCTCAAACAAAGTGCCGTACATTGGGAAGTCAAGAAAAATGCAAAGTGCACAAGTTCATTGGCTCTGAAACGAGATAAGGCTGGCATCACTGACACGACAGAGGTCTTAATCTTGGTCAGGGAGAAAAACAGAGGGGAAAACATTCACTTCAAACACAGTAGATGGTATTATGGGAAAGAAAACGATTCAGATGAAAATGTTAAGGTATTTGAGTTATGTAACATATTGGAGGCGTGACATCAGGGAGAGACACTCAGCAGAATGAGAATATGATAATGGAAGTGAACCACATCAGAAACCAGTTTAGGTCACTGTCTACAGGCCTGATGGGTGAATGGGTCCCGGTTTGAACTAGGGGAGAGTCAGTTGAATTGCAGATATTGCAGCTCACAATGGGTTATCATCTGATGTTGTAGATCACAGCAGCAGCCGCAGCAGAATTGCATTCAATAACAATCCATAACTTTCTTCCCCAGGATAATCCATCACTCTATCATTACCATCAAATCGAGTGATGGTTCAGTGACGGGTTTGGGTGAACATGCCAGAGTAAGGACCATGTGTATGTAAACATGATGACAACCCATTAAACCTACCACACTTGACTGGTTACATTCCAAACAGCAGAACTACAATCTGATGGAGAGGAGGAAATGATCCCAAGACTAACAGATAAGATCGAAGCGCTGAAGTCCTGCCACATTTAGTCATCAATGTCGATGGACTGTTGAACAATTTACTAGAGGAGAGGACTCCACAAATATCCCCATTCTAAATCAACGAAATGCTCTGTACATCATTGTAAAAGACAAGGATGTAGTATCTGCACTATCTCAGACGTGTTGAGTCGACAATCCACCTCACCCTCCTCATGATGCTCACAGATTCACAGATGCCACTCTTCAAGCAAATTCGATTCACTGCACATAACATGAAAAAAAGCTTAACATAGTAGACACGACAAAGGCAATGGGCCCTGACTCCATTGCTGCAATAGGACTGAAGACCTGTGCCGCACAACATGCCGTGTCCCTGGGGAAGATGTTTCATTCCAACTCCAACTTTGACATCTGCCTGGCCACGTGGAAAATTACTCAACTCTATCCAGTCCCATAACAAGGGAATAACTACAGCCTGAACATTTACCACGCACTCGGTCCCGTCCCGATCGTCAAATCGGTGGGCGTTCGTTTGACAGAGCTGTCAAGCAGCACAGAAATAACCTGCTTAGTGTGGATTCCAAAAGGTCCCCATCTAGAGATGGTGCGGTTGTGGAAATGCCATTGAATTACTAATCTAGACCAAGCTAATGCTCTGGTGGAAGTTAAAAACAATGAACAAACTATCGAGATCTAAAATCTGGCGTCAGTATAAGTGATCTTGAATTTAATGCCGATTGTAAACATGTGTTCCTTCCCCAATGTACTTTCAGAAAGTGTATCTCCTGGTCTAGCCCGCAAGTGTCTCCAGAAACACAGACATTTGATAAACTCTACAATGGGCTCAGAAACAGCCAAGCAAGACTCTCAATTGTATCAAATTGCTCTGAATTCTAAAAGGATAAAACCGGACAGAACACCCAGCAACAAGCTTGGTTTTGGAAGAGGGAACGGGAAACACGGTCGTTTTCACCGTACAGATGCTGCCTTCCTGATGTTTGAGAGCTTGTGACATTAGTTACAGAGCTTTCCCACGGAGTGCACAGAAGCATTAGGAAAGAAGCAAGGCATTAGACACTTTAAGGCTTAACCGTTCCAGATCTTGGAGACAATCTCCTCAATGCATTTTTCCCCACACAGTGTTCATATCCCTTAGTATGTTTAAACATCGGGATATATCAAATAAGAATTACTGTAGTTCATTCGGTCATTCAAATTCGCTCCTCTGTTCAACATAGAGACAGTTCTCTATTAACACGTGTTTATTAAACATGATTTGACTGCAAAACTATTGGTTGCGCACCTTTTTATAACGAAAGCTCCTATTCTCTGTTCCGTGATTCTACACCTGACACCTGCTGAACATTAAATCCCAGCCTCAGGATTCTCTGTCTGCAAAATGCACCCTCAATTTGTTCAGCTAAAACAGAAATGCAATTTGCTCTGCAAGCCTTGAACCTGAGCCTGAAACTGGGATTCTAATCTACATTTAGAAGTAAGTTTATTTCAAACCGGAAAGAATCTTGATGAGAGGTGGAATTCCCCTTTGGCATCACGTGGTCAGTCAGCTTACGCCTTTTTTGGTGAAGATCTTAGTGAAGATACAGTGCTGTAGTCATTGACTGTAGTGGAGAGTGTTACGGTTACTGCACTGTTTAATTACAATATATGACTTAAAGATTTACTTAGACTGTGCTAGTGTGTGTGCTGGGATAACCTCAGTTTTTGGTTAAAACCAATAACTTGCTGGTTCGGCCTTTACCTTCTTTTTCCCATAGCCCTGAATATTAATATTCATAGTTTTCTATAACATCGTGCATATTGTAACATCTACACGCATCTGAAACATCTTTGCCCATTCACTCAAGTTGTCTCAATCAACTTGGAGCTTTTTTAGATCCGGCTCCCCCACCCACAATCAGTGTCATCAGCAGATTTGGGAATATTCCGTTTGATTCCGTCGACCAAAGGTTTGGTGTGTATTCGGAAAGCTGGGAGCCAAGCTCGATTCCTGCTATATCACCCAAACCTTCCACTGGAACAAAACATTATTGTATTCCTTCTCGCTGCTTCCTGTCATCTCTCCCATTCAAAAACCATGTCCACATATTAGCCGCCGTTCCATAAGATTAGAATTTGTATGGTAGCCTTGGGGCTTTATCAGTAATCCTTTTGAAAACCTAATCGTTTTGCATTGATTGCTTCTCCATAATTTTGCCAAAATCACTTTCTCAAATATGACTCCCTTTGATATATTTCCCTCTGATGACTTTTTCTCTGCCCTGTAATGTCAGTCCCGATTCTTTGTCTAAAATGTTTATTTGCTAATTTCATTCTATTCACTTTTTTCTCACCATATTAAAGTTTCCTCGCCTTGCTGGGAATATTTCTTTTTCATTTTGTTGTCTTCTGTGAAGACATAACCTTTGTACATGCTCCATAGTTCTACCTTGTCCCTGTTCTCTATTCTCCATTCTCTGGTTTCAATCTGTAAGGAAGCCACACATTATTTCCCTTATTTTTGCCAGTGACATACTTTTAGAATCTATTACAAGTTCACTTTTATAACCCTAGTTCAAAATTCTTCAAATTCATCAATTCCTGTGTTATGCTGCTTAATGATTAACGTTCCACAGCCAAACAATCGCAGAAGCACTGACTCTGTACTGTCCTAAATGAAGCACGATCTACATTAGTCCCACTTCCCTATATTACTTTCCATAACCATGTATGTTATGGCACTTCAAGGGCACGACCATGTACTTATTAACAGTTGTGAGGTTACCTGTGCCAATTGCCCTCTCATGAAGTGTATCCCTGAACCTAACACTCTCTGGGTGAAAACCAATCCTGAAATCCTCACTCAGTCTCAAACCCTTCACTTTAACAGGGTACTCCCTTGTCATTGGCTCTTTGACTGAAAGGAACAGCTGCTGTCTACCCAACCTGTCCATGCACCTGGTAATCTTATCCTTCTCAATCACGTCTCCCCCTCAGCCTTCTCTGCTGCAAAGTAAACAACCCTTTCCAGGGGACATCCTGATGAATTTCCTCTGCCTCCCCCCTCCCCCACCTTCAGTGCATTCGGATCCTTCCTGTATTGTGGCTCTCAGAATTGAACACAGTATTCCATCTTGGCGTAACCAAACTTCCGCAGAGCTCTTATAAGCTATGCCTCGATGAACAAAGGTTATGTTTATGGTCGCCTATGCTTTCTCAATTTGTGCATTAACCTGTTTCATCACATTCAGGGATGTGTGGAGAAGCACCGTTTGTGCTTCCTAGTGTGCTGCCATTCATTGAGTACTCCCCATCTGGTTCCTGCTTCCAAAGTGTATCACCACATTTTTATCAGGGTTACATTGCCATTGATCCACACATATGACAATTCCATCTGTAACTTCCTGTAACATAAGGCCATCCTCCTCACCTACAAACACCTGGCCAATCATTGTGTCAAACGCCAACTGATTTATCACACTCACCCCACCCCCTCCATATTCACAGCTGCATCATTTAAGAATACCACAAATAATAAGGTTAAAAATCACAAAACGCCAGGTTATGATACAACAGTTTCATTCGGAGGCACTATCTTTCGGAGTGCTGCTTCGTCATCACGTGATTATGCTCTTCGAAATGTCGTGCATCCACATAAACCTGTTGGACTACCATCTAGTGTTCTGTAACTTTTAATTTTGCCCAAACTAGTCCAACATTGGTGCCTCTAAATCACAAATAAGAAGGGACACAGCACTGACCCCAGTGGTACACGATTGGGCACTGGTCTCCAGTCAAACAAACAGCCTTCTACCAGCAGACCTTCTGTCTCCTACCATTAAGTTGATTTGGATGCAACTTGTCAAGCCACTAATGAGTCCTAACTGTTCCCTGGTTATTCTGTTCCGCTGGACAAACTTGTAGTTTATGTGTGGATTCTCCTTAATCTTGCCCTGCCAGCAGGTTTCCATCCTGCTGTGTTAGTCAATCCCGTTAAAGCGAAGAATTGCCTTCTTATTGCAATTTGCAATTGTCTATCCTTTATCCTGCCATTCATTGCCTTAATTGTAGAGTAGACAGCCAGAGAACCATCCTATTTATTTCCACTTTGTCATATGTTTAGTGATTTTTCTAAATTTCACTGCGATCACCGATCATTCTTTGAAACTTTGGAGGACACATGAGGCAATCTCGCCATCTGAGGGATGAATCTGGAGAATGTCCATTGCACATCCTCTGTTGTCAGTACATTCTTGCTTAAATTGGGTCACCACCACTTTACACAATACTCCAGGTACAGTCTCATTAACAAACTCTGAAACTGCTTCAACATGACCTTCCACCTATGTTCTGATTCTCTTAAATGAAGGCGAGCCTGACTTCAACTTTCCTCTTACATATATTCCTCCAATTACCATTCACATTACTTTATTTATGAACACACTGCATGAGTTCTTATAAAAAAGCCTTTTGAAAATCGAAATATGCAATTTCTATGTTGCAATAAACAAGTTCAAATCATTCTGAATTTTGACAAGTATGATGACTCTGTCAGTGTATACTGATTCTCTCCAATGTCGCTGTTAATTTCTAAATATCCAGTATCAGATCCTATATGATAGATTCCATCAGTTTCCCTACAGATGTCATGTTAATCGGTCTGCAGTTCTCCACACAATCTCTTCTTCCCTTTGCAGATGCTTGGATCCCTCCCATCCATCTACAATGCTTGGAACACATTGACTAACTTCGATTTATCTACAATGGCGTCCAGCCTCTGCAGAATGTACATGAAAATAAAACAGCCATCGACAACACAATTCATGTCTGTATTGCTGATTTATTTCTAATATTTTGATACGAAGTACAACTGGCTCATCAGATTTAGCAATGCTCAATCCAGCTACAAAAGTACCATACTAGTCTTCAACTACTACCTTGTTAAGGATATGAATTGACTTTATCTCTTTAGTTCCAAAAGTTCCATATGATCACTTGGCATTTAAAACGATTTTCTGGATCTTCCTCCATGAAGACAGAAGCAAAGTAACTGGTTATTTTCTTGGCCTGTTCCGTGTTCTCCACAATAACCTCACCTCTACTGATTACAAAATTCCACATTTGATCTTGCTTTTATTTTGCTTTCTTTAAAATACATTTTGTAGATTTATGTAGTCTTCGTGTTCTTATTTCACAGAATCATGAAATGCCTAGAGCGTGGAAAAGGCCCTTGGGCCCAACAGGTCCATGCCACCCCTCAGAAGAGTGACCACCCAGACCCATTCCCCTCTGATTCTAACATTTTCCCGACTAATGCACCTAATCTATACATCCCTGAACACAATGAGCAATTAAGCATGGCCAATTCACCTAACCTGAAAATCTTTGGACTGTGGGAGGAAACTGGAGTGCCCGGAGGAAACCCACACAAACAGGGAGAGAATATACACACTCCACACAAACAAATCTTTGAGAATTCTCCGTTTTCCACAATACCTGGAATCCTTCTTAGGTCACTTCCTTTGATTGATATAATGTTTAATTTATTATGTTAACCATAATTAAGCCACTTGCCCTTTATTCGGTGATTGTACCTTAAAGAAATAGACGTATGTTTCAGACATTGCAGCATTTCTGTGGATCTCCTGGTCCTGACCAGGTGTATCCGAGAACACAGCAAGAGGCGAGAGAAGATATTGCGGGGGCCCTGCCTGATTTTTTTGCATCATCGCTAGCCACAGCTGAGGTCTCGGAAGACTTGAGGGTCGTGAACGTAGTGCCCTTATTCAAGAAAGGCTGCGAAGAAGAAATTGGGAACTATAGACCAGTTAGCTTAACAACTGTGATTTGTAAGTTACTTGAGAAGGTTCTGAGAGATAACATATACATGCATTTGAAAAGACACGGTTTGATAAGGAGTAGTCAGCACTGCTTTGTGCACAGGATATCATGTCTTGCAATGTTTTAGCGTTCTTTGGAGGAAGTGACCTGGAATGTTGATGAGGGTATGGTGGTAGACGTAGTCTATCCAGGTTTCCGAAAAGCGTTTGATAAGTTTCCACATGAGAGGCTGCTCTGAAAGGCTCGATCGCAAAGAATCAAGGGGGATCTAGCAAAGTGGATACACACTTGGCTTGATGGTAGGACCCAGAGGCTAATACTGGGAGGATGCTTGTTGGACTTGACGCCTGCGGTTAGTGGAGTGCCTCGGCAGTCGGTGCTGGGCCTATTACTGTTTGTTATCTAGATCAAGGATTTGGATGAGAATGTAAAAGGCATGATTAATAATTAGGCTGATGCCAATAAAATAGGCAGTACTGTGAAAAGTGAGAAAGGTTATTAGAAATTACCGCAGGCCCTCTATCAGCTGGTGAAGTGGGCCGAGAAATGGCAAGTGGAATTTACTATCGATATCTGCTGGGTGTTGCATTTGGAAAGTCATATTCAGGTTGCAGCTTCGTGGCGAATATTAGACCCTGAAGGTGTGTAGTGGAACAGAGGGATCTTGGAGCTCAGGTCCGTGGTTCTGTAAAAGTGGTAGCAAAGAGACAGGGCAGTAAAAAAAGCTTTTGGCTCACTGGCCTTCATCAGTCAGGGCATTGAGTATAGAAGTTGGCGAATTAGATTGCAGTTGTACAGGACACTGGTGAGGCTGCACTTGGAGTATTGTGTTCGTTTTTTTTTTCACTTTGCCATAGGAAGGATGTGATTAAACTGGAAAGAGGACAGAAGACAGTTATAAGGATGTTGTCAGTTCTCAACAGTCTGAGTTGTAGGGAGAGTTTGGACAGGCCAAGACATTTTCCTTTGAGTGTAAGAAACTGAGGGGAAATCGTATAGAAATCTATAAGATCATGAGATGCGTGGATAAGGAGAATGCACTCATTCTTGATCCCAGTGTTGGGAATCAAGGACAAGAAGGCATCAGGTTAGAGGTGAAAGAATAAAAGGGATCCTGAGGAGCAACATTTTTATGCAGAGGATGGTGCACATATCGAATTAGCAGCCAGCGGTTTGGTTGAGGCACATACATTAACAACATTCAAAAGGCGTTTGGACAAATCCGTGGATAGGAAAAAAATGAAAGAATATGGGGCAAGGGCAGGGAAATGGAATTAGCAGGAGGGACATTTTGGTCAGGACGGATCACTTTGGTCCACAGGGCCTATATCCAAGCTGCAAGACTCCATGGTTCTATGACTATAACAACCATTGCATGTCTATCACTTCATGCTGAAACATTCTATATTGTATGCAGATGCCGTGTAAGATACATATTAACGTCACTATTCCTCAGAGCAAGGTTATTAATGAGTCCTTCTGACCACACAACAAATCCAAAATTACCTGCTCTCTTGTTTGAGTCACAACATACTCTCCAAACTACATGTTATAGGCTTATGGAATTTATTTTTAACAACTTTAGCAGTCACTTAGTTAACGCAGTTTAGATGCACTTTGAGATCATCCAGTAATACTGCAGCAGCCACAATATTTCCATTTCTAATTTCCAGAGCATATAATGCACAGACTTTGCATGAGAACATTGGTTTCGATATATAATACAACAATGTTTGTTTCTCTTTGCTATTTACATGATCCACCCATACTGATTCTGTGGAATCTGGAATCTGAGGGACAGTGTCTACGGCAATATTAGTGATAGACTCGGACAAGACATTCGGGGAGGCTCACCTCGACGCTGACAAGATCTGAAGAAATGACTGTCATCACAGGACAAGCACCAATATCCTCCCAGCTCTCTCAGGTTAAGTGTCACCTTACTCTGTTTGCTCGCTCACACTCACTATCTGTTATTGCACTTACCCCGGAACAAGGCTGACACTCTATCTCCAAATAAGGCTCACCCACTACCACTCTCACTATTGAATTCAGCAACCACCTCCCCACCCCCCCCCCTCCCCCCGGCACTCTCTCTCTCTCCCTCCACCATACCCCCAACACTAATTACACTGCATGGATATAGCACTGCGGACTGACTCCCTCTGGACACGTCACCATTCTCCCTCCCCCTCCACCTGTATCTGCACTAACAGCAGGGCCACACACTACCACCTTCACTCCCTCCCTGCCTTTCTCCCATTCCAGGAAATACGGTCTGTAATAGTCGAGAAAGGGCCAAGTCAGATGGTGGAGCACCTGATATCTGATCCCTCCTCCACCCCGCCCACCCGACATGTGGGGAGGACTCTGGTATGAGCCGGAGAGGAACAGTACGGGTCGAATGGAATTTCCGTGACATTAATGTCCCTCCAACTGAGTAATAAACATTGTTCAGTGAAGGGCAATTCGCACTTTACCCACTCTGTGTGTTCCCAAAATTTTCACCCTCGCACAAGAACAAATATCTCATTGCAGAGAGATGCAGTCACAAAAATACTCAAGAGACATGTGGAACCACGCCAATATACTGACACTCACAGTACATATATGGAGATGGACCCACACACATGTAGTGGCATACAGTCACACACAAATAGACACAAACACAGACAAAACGCGCAGGCTAATTCAGAATTGAACTGGTGTCAGTACATAAATACAAAGATACACAAACACATGAACGAACACACACAAGCACACATAAGACACAGAGACACAGACACTAATGCTCATAAGACAGCGATAGATAAGTTTTGGATGAAAAAAGGTGCCAAGGGTTACAGACAGAAGTCAGCAGAATGATATTGAGAAAACTCTAAGCCGTTACTAAATGGCATTCAGACACGATGGGTCGAATGGCCTATTTCAGCGTTTATAATGATCGTTGGATGTCATGCTATCAGTTAATATCTTCCTGTTTAAAAAGAGTCAGTGGTAATATTTGACTGGTTTACAGGGCTGAATGGTTTATGTCTATACCTAAATATTCTGTCCTTGTGTTTCAAAAGAAGTGACACTTTAATGTTAGGTTAACACAGTTTGAAATAACGGGTCCCACACTGAAATAAGGACGCCACTTTCACTTTAGTATTGTACTATCTGTAGGGTCCTCATCCTCAGGGAGCAGTGAAGACTCAGATTTTGAAGATATTCAAGGCTGAGCTTGACTGATCTTTGCTGGACAGGACAGTCAGTGGTTATCGGGAACAGACAGGAGACGGATGGTCAGACACACTCGGATCGGCCACGAGCATTCTGAATGGTGCCGCCGAATAGCCAACTTCTGTCCCTACCCCATGTGTATCTCAATCCACACTCGAGGCTGTTACAGAGATATACTGCTGTCCCTACCCCATGTGTTATTCTCTCAATCCACCCTCGATGCGGTTACGGGAATAGACTGCTGCCCCTACCCATGTATTGTGCACTCCATTCATCCATTGAAGCTGTGATAGAGACAGAGGAACACCTCATTCAGCCAGTCATTATCGTGACCATGAGATAGGAGGAGACCATTCTGCCTCTTTAACGAGTTACAGAGGAAAATAGAACGAATCATTTGAGCTCATTGAGTACATTCTACTGCACAGGAGGCCATATATACTGCGTGAGCTATTATTCAAGAAGCTTTTGCTTGCAGGGAATTGAAAGTAGTGATAAGTGCTTACTTTCACATTACAAAGCTGTAGCTGGTGGAGTGCCTCAGAGATCACTATGGGATCATCAACGATCAATATCTCTATCAAAGATCTGGAGGAAGGGATTGAATATACCAAAGCTCAATTAGCTTAACACCAACATGGTCATTCAGCATGTCATCAAATGGAGGTCGTGTGTCATCAATGTGATATAGGCAAAGGGTGGTTAGTGAGGAAACCTTCAGCAGATATAGCATAATTTGAGTAGTCTATTTTGGGTGGAAGGATAAAATAATGATAAACAATTTAAGTAGAGAGAGATTGCAGAGCTCTGCGATACAGCCGGTTTTCATGATTCTGGTACATGAATCATATGTAGTTTGTCTGCACTTGGAGCAAGTGATTTGGAAGCTAAGTGGAATGATTGCGTTTCTGGAAAAGGGTACCAGGTTATATCAGGAATGTTTTGCTGCATCTATGCAGGGTAAAATTGAGGAGTGCAGATGCTGGAGATCAGAGTCGAACATTGTCGGGCTGGAAAAGCACAGCCAATCAGGCAGCATCCGAGGAGCAGGAGAATTGGCGTTACCGGTGTAAGTCCTTTATCAGGAATGTGCCTGAAACATCGTGTCTCCTACTCTTCGGTTGCTGCCTGACCAGTTGTGCTTTCCAGCATGAAATTTTTCGAGTCTACATCTGTACAGGGCGTTGCTAAGACCACATATGACACATTATGTTTAGTTTTGATCCCTTACACTAAAACAAAAATGTTTTGGAAGCTTATCAACAATGTTTCGTTCACACATTTCTGGAATGCAAACCTTTCGTTCCGAAACATTGATAGTTTTGGACTTAGATGAGAAATCCTTTTGTAGCATACATGATTTTGAGAAAGCATCAGCTGGATATATATTTTCTCTTCTCAGGGAGACTAAAACTATGGAATGAAGTTTAAGAATAAAATGCATTGCTTTTAGCACAGATATTATGAAAACATCAAACAATATTTTAAAATTAAGCATAAACATTCCAACATATCATCAAATTATAAAGCAGGAATTTTCTTTTTTGCTCATGAATGGCACTGTGTATAACAACAGCAATGAGGCTCTTGCATATATTCCATTATGATCCATTCTAGAGAATGTTCACGATGAGCACACATGGTCCAGTTTGGTATTCAGTTAACATTATTGAATGTTTCATCACAGAGAGGGAGAAAAATGTTCTCTGCCTGAGAAGCTGCAACCGATTGATCTCTCCCTCTTATTTTGTTCCACCTGACAACAGAAAATCCCTGATTCACCTCTATCTGATGAGTCGTGGAGAATTCCTGATGAAAGATTAATTGGAATCTCTCTACCGTCTGAAGCAAAGTGAGTTAAGCTAAAATGTGTTGCTGGAATAGCGCAGCAGGTCTGGCAGCATCCAAGGAGCAGGAGAATCGAAGCTTCGGGCATGAGTCCTTTCCCCATGCCTGAAGAAGGGCTCATGCCCGAAACGTCGATTCTCCTGCTCCTTGGACGCTGCCTGACCTTCTGCGCTTTTCCAGCAACACATTTTCACCTCTGATCTCCAGCATTTGTGGTCCTCACTTTCTCATAGGAGTTCAGCTAAATCCAAAGATTCCGGGGCGAGATCGCATTAGAAGCAGCTTGTCTGAGCGGAATAACTTCAGAAAACAGAATAACATTAGGGACAATCGATCATCTATCCATTTGTTATGAGTTCAATTATTATGAAACTCTGGAAAGCTTTCATTTTTCTGTTTTGTCTTAAGATGTGAGTGAGTGTGTATATATATGTGTGTGTGTTTCACATTTTTCGATAAGATGAGCCAGGCTGTCACTTATATAATTAGCCATATCACTAAACTTTGAAATTTCCTGTAACCAGTGGAGCAGTGAGACTCCATAAGACAACAGTGACCCTGCAACATTGGTTGGAGCTCGAATGAGAAATTCTAAAAGGGCTGTTCAAGTGGGAATTTCCTTCCCCAGATATTTGTGGTGCCTGGATGTTTGCATTTATTCAAAGTTGTGTCTGCTAAATATTTGATAGACAAGTGAATGTAGGAAAATGGTGCATGCACAGAAGAAGTACTGCTGAGACCCCAACCAGATCAGCTAAGATCTTAGTGCGTGACTGAGCAAAGACAAATTGTCTAATGGCCCACTCCTGCTACTCAGTCCTATGTTTTCATATTCCATTCAGCCTCTCACAGATCCTGCACAGGAACAGCTGGAGTCCACTTGGTCCAAATATCTGGTCCACAGTAATAGAGGATCTCCTTCTATTCCTCACAACTGTCGCACACAGTTTGGTGTGGGTTGAAAAATGTTAATTCAAAACCCAGTCTGGATTCAAAAGACGCCTCTGGTCTCTCTATAGAGTGTCTCCTCTCTGCAACTTGTGTTTCATTTGTTGGTCATGGTGCAGACCCAGAATCACTGTGAATACAGTCCCCATACCTCACCCAGAGACGAATCATCAAATGCTTTTCTCTCTCTAACTGCAACATCCAATAACGGAATGTTCAGGAATATTACAACCAATAACTTTCTAGCTACAGAATATTGCAACATGAGGAACAGGATTAGATGGTAATTCGGATGATCAGGCCTGCCGTGCCATTGTATAACATTATGGCTTATCCAATGTTGGCATCAACTCTGCTTTAGTTCCCAATTTTTCACATCCCATACTCTATGACAGGTAAAGAAAAACATCTACCTCCTCTGCAAATAATTTCAGTGATCTAGCTCCTAAACTCTCTAGCCCAGATAATTCCTGACATTCACCATCCTCTGTGAAAATGTTACACTCCCCAACCATATTGGCATGTTCAAAAGAGGTGTGAACATCGCAGCTCATGTAAGAGTGACAGACCCTGATATCAAGGCCAGTGTTGACACAGGATTGTATCAAGAAACGCTGCCTAAAATAATTTAATAGGAATCAGCCACAATCTCTCCACAGAAGCGCTTCACAGGAGGCTCCCAAGCACTGAGGATGTCACCTAGATAGGGGACAAAACGTTTGCAAGAGAAATTCCCAGCTCGGCGAACAGAACCACAACAACGAGCACCCGAGCTACAAATCGTCTACCAAACTTTGAACAATCTCTCCCCTGTTTGGGGTCAGCCATCGCACAGAGGAATACGTTTGTGGTTGGTGGACGTCAATCTTCTTAGTGCCGGGACATCGCTACAGGAGATCCTCGGGGTAGATTCCTCGGCAGAATCATCTTCAGCAGCTTCATCAATGTCCTTCCCCATCATAATATCAGGTAATGGTCATTGAAGATCACACAATGTTCAGAACATTTACCTCCCTCAGCTCCTGAAGCAGTTTGTGTCCATGTGCAGCTAGACCTGGACTGCATTCAGGCATGTGGTGTTAATATGTTGATAACATTCATGTAAAAGCACGGCCGGACATGACACATTTCCACAGCTAAAAGCAGAGCTCATTCAGTCTCTCAAGCTGGTTACACACGAATATGAGCAAGCATTCAGCCCATCGAATCTACTGAACAAGAAGTGAGACAGCCCATTCAATCCTTCTGCCTGGTACACAGGAAGAGGAGGGGACTGGGTCAGCCCATCAAACTGTTAAACAGGGTGACGTGGAGTCCAAACAGTCTCCCATTAGTGTTCCACGGGACGAGGACGAGGCCATTGAGCCTACCAAAGGCTGATTCAGGAACAGGAAAATGTTACTGATGCTCGAACATGACAAATCGCAGGTACAGATCCTGCACTGATAGAGGCACATTGCCTGTGGAACATGTGCTACTTTAACGTGGATTGCTGGCAGTGAGGAGGGAAGCCAAATGATTGCTGTCTAGTCTTAAGGAGACATCTTCCATCTCCGAGAAGACAGACCCATGTTTTCCATGAGGATCAGAAACTGGTGGGAATAGTTAATTGTTTTAGAATGAAGGTATTGTGGTTGATGTTAGTATTGTGGATAACATGACATTCAGTGCAGGATCACATACCAAATGCACTGTATTAAAATGTGGAGTTCAACTTCAAAGTCTGGATTTTCTGCTCTCTCATTAATATTGGGAGTGGGGGCGGATGGGAGGAATGTTCTGAGAGATACGAAAAGTATCAAGTATCTCATAACCTGAGTAAACAAAATCCATGGGATGTATCACCGTATCAGTGCCTGTTTAGAACATTATATGTGATTGTCCATCCCCCTGAAGCTTCAATGCAATCCCATCTTATTATCTCACAGTGCGACAGATTAATCTTCACTCACTCCTCATGATATCATCATCCCTGCGATTGGTTTGGTGGAATCCCTTTTCATTCACTCTGTCGTAAGGAGATCGTTCCTTATAAAAGAGAGAAAATCTGTGCACCATACCCCAAACCCTGCCTCAACAACACTCTCAGGATGATCACAATAATTACTTTCCCTCACCTCGCCGCCTTCATTTCTTTCTTATGGTATATATATATATATATATATATATATATATATAAATCCTTCTCTATATACTGCCACTGATGCGGAATTTACAACGTCCTTACCTCTCATTCTCGGGGAGAGACTCAAAGAGATGGAATATACCTAAACTAAGGAATAGTCACCTCCCCGATGGAAATGAGCTGTAGGCATATGGGAAACAGGAAGCAGAAGGAAGCTATCTTTATTTTTGTTCTTTTTCGCGAGGTATATGAAGCCCTGGTCAGACCAGCGTGTTATCCCTATCCTGAACTGACCGGCTGGTTCAGCTGTTCCACAGAACACGAAAGAGTGGGTTTGCAGTTACTCGGAGACCTGACCAAGGAAGGAAAACCCATTTCCTTCTCTAAAGGACACGAGGCAAGCAGATGGGCTTCTGTTTATTACAAATGCTGATAGTTTATTTTAAATTCCATTTACTTGCTTCATCAAACATCAACAGATTCTCATTCTGTGCGTCTAGATTAAGAGTCAATGACTCGAGCACCATGCACTATTTTCGTGCCTGACAGATTCTATGGAGAGAACAAGTTAAACATCTCAAGTGCAATTAACTTGTCATGGACATGTCGTTAGAAGAGACTGGAAACAGATGGATCCGAAGTTCATGGTGACACAAATTCAGAAGTTTATCCAGATGTTGCATGAAGCTGACGAGTAGACTAGAACATCATAATGATGGTACTGGGCAGGATTGGTGAGTGGGGAGGTTATGGAAATGTAGCTCTGTGCAGGGCTAGAAGGTTTATCGATTTGAGAACAGTCTGGTTCCTTCTCGCGTTTGAGTGAGCAATTTATAAATAGTAATTTGCTTCATAGAATTTATCAGGAAAGGAATTTTTGATTGGGAGTGAAGACACTGACTTCCCCCATTCCCAAATTTACCTAACATGAGAAGAAACACAGTTCAACTCGGTTTAATAGACAAAAAGAATGACTTACGAGGAACACCAACTATAGAGAGGAATGGATAGTAACCACCTTGAATAATCCAAAGGATATCTGCGATCCGTGCTGCTACTGATATGAAAGGCTCAGAAAGGTAGTAAAGACCCAAGGATAAACTCCTGTCCATTGTTGGAACATTCCAGTCCATTGTTCCCAGATTCTGATCTCTCCTTCCCCTCTCTCTGGAGATGCTGATCCTTGTTAGTGCTGTCGCTGATGCTCCTGCTCATACTATGGTTCAGCACATCGAACCCAGTCCTTATTAAAAGAAGAGGCTAATCCTCCAGTGACACAGTTAGGATCCACAGAGGCTGATATTAAGCACACTCGCTAAACAAATAGCTCCGGTTAACCCCTTTCTATTCAATGCAGTTAATATTACATTTCAAAATAACGCATAAACTTTACACATTCGGAATGGGGCATGTGAGGGTGACTGAGCAGAGGAATGTTGGAGATGGCAGATTGATTGTGTGTTATCATTCAATCTGAATTGGATATGGGAGTAATGACAGAGGATTGTGAGAATATAAATGAGTTTCTCTGTTTATAATTGGAAACATACAGCATGCAGCTAGTGATCAGTCATTACAATATAAATAATGCATTGACAGAACGTTTATACACGATACTCTGACAGGAGAATATGCCTAAGACAACATGGGGTTATAACAGACAAACGGCATGGATATTTTATCAGAGAATTGTCCCTGATAAATGTAATTCAGATTGTTACTCCAGGATCAGAGAGGGCAGGTGAGGGTCATGCTGTTGATTTATTAATGCCAATCAACTGTGGTGAAGTTCCACTTACTGCACTTGAATTACAATGTGATCATGGCATTGGGGTGGAGACAGAAAGCAGGCAGAATTGGGGGACATGGCTGCTGAGACGAGAGTTAGGGAACATAATATTGCCCAGTTATCAATTTTAGAACGTTTCTCTTTATAAATCATATGAAGATCAGGTTCGAGTATAAATCTACAATGAGGACTGAGGAAAGCCAATATTACTAAAGACCATAAGACCAGAAGACATAGGAGTAGAAACCAGGCCATTCAGCCCATCCAGACTGCTCCAACATTCAATCAAAGCTGATGAATTTCTCAAACCCATTCGCCACATAACCCTTAGTCCTCTTTACAATCCGACACAGGCTTAAACATACTCAATGACCTGGCCTTCACAGCCTTCTGTAGCAATGAATTCCATAGACTCACAATGCTCTGGCTGAAGAAGTTACTCGTTATCACTGTTCTAAAAGGTCTTTGCTGTGGTGTATGTATGAGCCTCGGATCCTCGTCTTTCCTACCATTGGACACATTTTCCCAAACTCCACTCTGTCCAAGTCATTCAGTATTCTGTAAGTTTGAATTAGATCCCCCCCCCCCATCCTTCTAAAATCCATCGAGTATAGACCCAGAGCCCTCAAATGTTCCTCGTATGTTAAGCTTTTCATTCGTGGGGCCATTCCAGTGAACGTTTTTTGAATATTCCAAGGCCACTACATATCTGCTGAGATATAGGGCCCAAAGCTGCAACCAATAATCTAAATGTGGCCTGACGAAAGCTTTTTAGTTCCTTAGAAATACATCACTGCTTTTATATTTAATTCCTCTCGAAATAAATCCCTTTATTGTATTTGTCTTTGTAAATACTGACTAAACTTGCAAGTTTACCTTGAGAGATGCCTGGACTAGGATTGCCAAGTCTCTTTGCACTTCAGACTTCTGAATTTACTTCCCATTTGCAAAGTAGTCCATGCCCCTATTCTTCGTACCAAAGTGCATGACCTCATACTAGCCCATGTTTTACTCATCTGCCACTTCTTTGCCCATCTCCTAACCTGTCCAAATCCTTCTGCATCTTATCTGCCTCCTGCGTGCTAACTGTACCTTTACATATCTTTGCAATGTCTGCAAACCTAGCCAGAATGCCCTCCGTTCTGTCATCTAGATCATTAAAGTACAAAGTGAAAAGTTGCCCCAACACTGAGTTTTGCAGAACACATTTTGTCACCAGCTGCCATCCTAAGAAGGACCATTTTATCCGTACTACCTGCTTTTTGACGAACAATCACGCTTTTATCCCATGCTAGCACATTACCTATGTCACCATGTGCCCTTATCTTAACCAATAGTCTTATGTGTGGCACTTGTCAAAGGCCTTCTTGAACTCCGGGTAATAACATCCATTGGCCCTCCTTGGCCTAAGCTGCTCGTTACTTTCTCGAAAAGGCCTAACAGATGTGTCAGCTATGACCTCCCCTTGATGAAACCATGCAGACTTTGACCTATATTGGCATACACTTCCAAATATTCAGAAATCTGATCCTTCCCAATCGGTTCCAGGATCTTACCACGCCTGAAGTTAGGCTATTTGGTCTGGAATTTTCCGTCTCCTGCCTCATTCCCTTTTTAAATAGGGAATTTACATTCGCTCTATTCCAGTTCTGTAGTGATTCTAATGATTCCTGAAAGATCATCACTAATGCCCCCACTACCTGTGAGCTTTCTCCCTTAGAACTCTGTGGTGTAGTCCTTCTGGTCCAGGTGACTTATCCATCATCAGCCCAGTTCGCTTTTCTACCCTGTTTGCCTTGACAATGTGTGACATACTGAGCTTTGCCCCGTCACACTCTTGAATTTTTGGGAAATTATTTGTGTCCTCAGCCATTTCGTTGTTCCCACCGACTGTCTCTCCTAGGCTATTTTCCAGCACCCCAATGTCCACTTTTGTCTTGCCTTTGCCCGTTATATATCTAAAGAAGATCTTACTATTTTTCTTGATTTAACTGGCAAGCTTACCCTCATATTTAATCTCCTTCCTCCATATTTTTTATTTGTTGTCCTCTGTTGGTCTTTGTGAGCTTCCAAATTGTCTGGTTTTCCTCTGCCCTTCGTCACATTATACGCTTGCTGTTTTGCTATTCTTCTGTCCCTGACACCTGCACAAACACCTGTTGAAAGAGCGGCATTCCCAGAGCTAGTGTGCTTCCAGTTAAACCTGTTGGACTATAACCTGGTGTTGTGTGATTTTTAACCTTGTCAGCCATGGTTGCTTCATTCTCCCCTGTACCGTATTTCTTTTTTCTCTCTGGAAGAAATTCTGTTGTGTCTTCTGAATTACTCCCAGATACTCCTGCCATTGCTCTTCCACTGTTTTTCATGCAAGCCCCTCTCCCAGTCAATTCTACACAGCTCATCCCACATGCCTCTGTAGTTTACTTTATACAGCTGAAATACCATTACCTCTGATTCTATCTTCCCCCTCTCAAATCGCAGAATAATTTCAATCATATTAAGATCACTGCTTCCTTCGTGTTCCTTCACCTAAAGCTCTCTTAAATAGTCTGCATCTTTGCACAGCACTACATCCAGTAATGCCTGTTCCTGTGGATGTATGATGGGCTGAATTGCCTCCGTCTGTGGGCTCCACCACAAGCTGCTCCAAAAAAGCCCTATCGAAGATATTCCACAAATGATATTTCTTGTGAACCACTGCCAACCTGATGTTCCCAGACCCCCCGTGTATTGGAATCTCCCATGACTACTGTATTTTGCCTTTTCTGCGCATCATTACTATCTCCTGGTGTGTAATAGAATCCTGAACATGACACCAACTATGTTTCTTTTTTCAACCTTTAGTGAAACTCAATTCTACCCACACTGATTTTGTGCTATCTAACCCAACTTTATGTCATACAGTCAGAGAGATGTGTAGCATAGAAACAGATCCTTCGGTCCAACTCGTCCATGCCGAGCAGATATCCCAACCTAATCTAATCCCATTTGCCAGCACTTGCCCTATATCCTTCGTACCTCTGCTATTGACATACCCATCCATATGCCCTTTGAATGTTGGTATGGGACCAGTGTCCACCACTTCCTCCCACAGTTGTTTCTATACACACGCCACTCTGTTCATGAAAAAACTTGCTCCTTTGGTCCCTTTTAAAGCTTCGCTTTTCAACCTAAACCTATGCAATCTAGTTCTCTCCCGCCCCAGGGAAGAGACTTTGTCTCCTTATCCCATGCCTGCCCCTTGTGATTTTCTAAACCGCTATAACGTCATCCCTCCGCCTCTAACGCATCAGGGAAAACAACCCCAGCCTATTCACCTTCTCCCTGTCGCTCAAATAGTCCAATCTGGTAACATCTTTGGAAATCTTTTCTCATCCTTTTCAAGTTTCACAACATCATTCCAATAGCAAGAAGATCAGAATTCTTACGATTGATTTATTTTCATTCTTAATAATAAGTCAACCACTCCCCCACCCAACCTATCTTTTTGATAGGATGTATACCCTTGAATATTCAGCTGTCAATCCTGATTCCCTTGCAGCCACGTCTCTGCCAATTTCAATCTGCGCCACAAGCTCATTTACTTTATTCCTGAACGGCATGCAGACAGACATAATACTCTCAGTCCTATATTAACCGCCCCTCCTCTCAGTGTCATTTGTTTGTCCAGTGTGATTGTTTAAACTTTCAATACACTCTGTCCTATTTGTGCCTGTGCTGGAGATTTTAATAACCTCTCCTGAGTTCTGCACTCTTACCTCCTCTTTTCATCCCAATTTTCTAATTTTCTCTATAACTGAAACCCCACCCCAAACCTAAAAAAAAATTGTTCAAAGATCTGCTCGCAACCTTAGTTATGTGATTTGTTAGGACTCTGGTCCCAGCGTTGTGCAGATAAAGACTAACCCTCAGAACAGGTCCCTACTTCCCCAGTAAAACAATATGCATATTCAACACAAAATATGGGGAAAACATAACTTTTTGTACATTCCAAAATATGTAAAATACAAACAGATAGGATTTGCTAAAATATACTCATGACCTTGATCTACCTAATTGAAATGTGAATTACAAAACCATGGAAGTGTTGTGCAAACTTTAATCAATCATTATTCGGCCCGCATCTGAGAAGCTGATTTCCTCTCTATCAGTGACCTCCTTCACTGAGATTCTCCCGTCCAGTCCCACTCACAGTATCTCGTGGGCTTTTAAGTTCCTGCTGCTGTTCACCCAGTCTATTTAGTTAATCCACCTTCTCCTTGGAACTAATCAAGTGGTCTATTGGATTATGTTTAACTGTCAGCTACCCAGCTCTGTGATGTTATTGGAGATAAATGATCTGGGAAGACAGCCAGTATCAGCACAGCGCCCTCAGGGTATGGCACCAGAAAAAAAGGGCTTGCAGTCCAGGGGAGTTAATAAATAAAATTTCCATCTTCTGTCTATTTTTCTCATGCTGCATCTTGATCTATCCGGCTTCACTCTCATCTAACACCCGTTCCTCTCACTCAGTCTGTCGCTCCACTTTCTATCCACTCTGTCGATCTCCCTTCCCATTCTTGCTTTTTGTTTCATTTTCCCTCTCTCTCAGTCTGTCTCAAATAACTCGATCTGCTTTCAGATAGTACAATGGGAGAGCTTGTGGATGTACGATGGGCTGAATTGCCTCAGTCTGTGCCATATTATTTCTGAGGTTCCCTGACCCACAATAAAGACTTTCAGTGCCTGAAGAAACAAGCTGGTGGTGCGAAGGACACAGTACACAATCATCCATTATCTCGTCCTGTTTTCTGACATGTAGTGTCCTCGAAATATCTGTTCAAACAAAACAGATTAAAATTCGAGCATTTGGGAGGACATTCACCAGACGATATTACAATTTAATAAACAGTCCCACCATGCAAAATGTGGATGTGCCTAATAGCAGCTCCTACCAATTAATAGCCCCTCGCTTCTGACTGATGCTGGTGTAATTTGCCTTCTGCCAATTTATTAACTTCCACAAGATCCTGACTTAGTCCATGTTCATAGCTATCTCAAACTTGAGGGCGTCGTGATCACTGTTTCCGAAATGATCTACTGAATAGCCAATCACCTGGACAGACACATATTCTAATACGAGGTCCTGTAGTTGGACTATCCGCTGCAAATAACTTTCTTGGATGCACTTAATAAATTCTACATCGTCTAAGCCTCTTTCTCTAAGGGACTCCCAGTCAATATTGGGAATGTTAAAGTCACTAACTATGGTAAAAACAATGACTGCAAATGCTGGAAACCAGATTCTGGATTAGTGGTGCTGGATGAGCACAGCAGTTCAGGTAGCTTCCAAGGAGCAGCGAAATCGACGTTTCGGGCAAAAGCCCTTCATCAGGAATAAAGGCAGAGAGCCTGAAGCGTGGAAAGATATACAACTATTGTTTTAATACACTTTTCCATAATCGGCATACATATTTGTTCCTTAATCCCTCGGTGTCTGTTGCAGGGAGTACAGTATAATCCTAGTACAGTTCTTGCATCCATCTTATTTTTGAGCTCTATTCATGTTCACTCAGTAGATGAGCCCTCCAGTACTCCATCTCTAAGTGCAGATGTAACATCAGCCCAAATTAGTAATGCAACTCCTCCACCCTTTTTATTACCTTCCCCTCTATCTCATCTAAAACATCAAAACCCTGGAATGTTGAGCAGCCTGTCCTGTCCCTTTCTCAACCAAGTCCCTATTATATTTACAACATCGTATTCCCATGTACACATTCACGTTCTAAATTCATTTGTTTACCCGTAATAATCCTTGCATTGAAATAAATACACCTCAGCCAAACACATCAGATACTACCTGATATTTAGTTTGAGTTTCCCTGAGGTAAATCCTCTGATAATATTTTCCGGTGATTATGAAAGACTGCCAGTAAAGCAGACAATATTGTAAATAGGCAATTCCACTGTCCTCCTTTGTAACTTCAATCTGTACTCACCAAAGCTCCAAGTTCCGACCTGCCAGATTCCTCACATGAAACTAATCACACTTCAGGTAGCCATTTTGTTCAATGCACTCTGCTTCTGTATTGTTTGTCTTAGCTGCACTGGTTTTAGTCTCCAATTTCTCCTTTGTCACTGTATTGTGGACCTACCGCTCTGCAACCCACTCCCGCACCACCAACCCCCCCCCCCCCCAGCCCGCCCCCGATCACACAAGTGAAAACTCTCCTGAGTTACAATAGCAAACCTACCTGCCAGGAGATTGCTGCCAGTTCAGGTCCATTCCATCTTTCTTGTGTAGGTCGTACTGACCCGGGAATCCCAATGATCCCCATATCGGAGATTACTGCCAGTTCAGGCCCATCCCATCCTTCTTGTGTATATCCTACTGATCCGGGAATCCCAATGATCCAAATATCGGACATTGCTGCCAGTTCAGGTCCATCCATCCTTCTTGTGTATATCCTATCATAGAACATATAACATAGAACATTACAGCGCAGTACAGGTCCTCCGGGCCTCGACGTTGCGCCGTCCTGTCATAATAATCTGAAGCCCATCCCACCTACACTATTCCATGTACGTCCATCTGCCTGTTCAATGACGACTTAAATTCACTTAAAATTGGCGAATCTACCACAGATGCAGGCAAAGCATTCCATATCTTCGCTACTCTCTGAGTAAAGAAACTACCTCTGGCATCTGTCTTATACCTATCTCCCCTCACTTTAAATTTGTGTTCCCTCGTGTTTGCAGTCCCCACGCTTGGAAAAAGGCTTTCCCTGTTCACCCTATCTAACCCTCTGATTATCTTGTATGTCTCTACTGAGTCACCTCTCAACCTTCTTCTCTCTAACGAGAACAGCCACAAGGCCCTCAGCCTTTCCTCGTAAGATATTCCTTCTATACAATGCAACATCCTAGTAGATCTCCCCTGCACTCTTTCCAAAGCTCCCACATCCTTGTTATAATGTGGTGACCAGAACAGTACACAGTACTTCAAGTGTGGCCGTACCAGAGCTTTGTACAGCTGCAGCATAACCTCCTGGTTCCGGAACTCAATCCTTCTAATAATAAAGGCCAAAACACTGTATGCCTTCTCAACAACCTTGTCAATCTGGGTGGCAACTTTCAGGGATCTGTGCACATGGACACCGAGATCTCTCTGCTCATCTGCACTCCCAAGAATCCTACCATTAGCCCAGTACTTCACATTCCGATGATTCCAGCCAAAGTGTATCACCTCACACTTGCCCACATTAAACTCCATTTGCCACCTCTCAACCCAGCTCTGCATTCTATCTATGCTTCTCCACAACCTACTACATCCTCCGTCACTATCCACAACTCCACCAACCTTAGTGTTGTCCGCAAATTTACTAACGCATCCTTTTAAGCCCTAAATGATGAACAGCAGTGGACCCAACACCAACCCTTGCAGTACGCCGCTAGTAACTGTGCACCAAGATGAACATGTTCCATCAACGACAACCCTCTGTTTTCTATCAGTAAGCCAATTACTGATCCAAACTGCAATGTCTCCCACATTCCCATTCCTCCGCATTTTGTATCATAGCCTACTGTGGGGAACCTTATCGAACGCCTTGCTGAAATCCATATACACCACATCAACCGGTTTGCTCTCATCTACCTTTTGGTCACTTTGTCAAAAAACTCAATAAGATCCGGCAGGCACGCCCTTCCCTTCACATAACCGTGCAGACTGTCCCTGATCAGATTATTATTTTCTAGATGGTTATAAATCCTATCTCTTATAACCTTTTCCACCACTTTACCAACAACTGAAGTGAGACTCACTGGTCTGTAATTACCAGGGTTGTCTCTACTATCCTTTTTGAACAAGGGAACCACATTTGCTATCCTCTAGCCCTCAGGCACTATTCCTGTAGACAATGATGATTTGAAGATCAATGCCAAATGCTCAGCAATCTCTTCCCTGCTTCCCAGAGGATCCTAGGGTAGATCCCATCAGGCCCAGGGGACTTGTCTGTTTTCACACACTGCAGTGTATCTAATACCTCATCCTTGTGAACCTCAATCTCTTCTAATCTTGATGCAAGTATCTTTGTATCTTCCTTGCCAACATTTTCATTTTCTATAGTGAACACTGTCTGAAAATATTTATTTAATGCTTCCGCTATCTCCTCTGACTCCACACACAACTTCCCACTATTATCCTTGATTGGCCCGAATTTAATTCTCGTCATTCTTTTATTCCTGATATACCTATGGAAAGCCTTAGGTTAAATCCTGATCCTATCCACCAACAACTTCTCATGTCTCCTCCTGGTTCATCTGAGCTCTCTTTTTAGGTCTTTCCTGACTTCCTTGTAACCCTCAAGCGCCCTAACTGATTTTTCACATTTTGTCCTAACATAAGCCTACTTCTTCTTCTCAACTCGGGAATTCCACATATCGGAGACTGCAGCCAGTTCAGGTCCATCCCATCCTTGTTGTGTAGGCCCTACCGACGCTGGAATCCCAATGATCCACATATCGGATATACTGCCTCCCCTACCAGCTCTTTGGCCAGATTTGTTTTCTGTACTACTTTCCTATTCCTAATCTCACTGGCACGTGACATATTCTAATCTCTCCAAAATTCAAATATCTTTCAGCATAACTCCGGCAAGATTTTTTTTTTGTAAATATATTTATTAGCAATTTATTAAACTTTACAAACATATAAATTTATTGAAAAATACAATCAATATCAAATATTAGTAGTTAAAAAGTAAAAAAAAACACAAATTACCATACAACTGCTGTCTCCTAACTATAACCTACTCTCTAATACAAAACAAACCCTATCACTGTGCAAAGTAACACCAAAAAAATAAAGAAAAACAAAAAGAGAAAACAAAAACCCCACAAAATATAGAACAGCTATGCCCGGCGCAAAGCTCCCAAACAGAAGAACAGGAGCAAAAAAAAAGCAAATTACTACAGATGCTGAAATGAAACCAAAAGAAAAAATGCTGCAAAATCTCAGCAGGTCTGCCAGCATCCGTAAGGAGTGAAAAGAGCTGACGTTTCGATTCTAACTGACCCTTTGGCAAAGCTGAACAGGAGCATTGTATATATACCCCCGTATTAACACAGGAGATTCCCCACTTCAGGGCCCAGTGCTTGACAAATCTAACCATCCTTGTTAAACAAACGCTCCAGTTAAGACAACTGACAAATCTGTTTCCAAGTAACTCAAGTAGGGCTGCCATGATTTATAAAAATGATGTGTTGTGTGGTGCACCATGTTTGTAAAAATATCCAAGGGAATGTCCTCCATAATGTATTTCTGCCATTCCAGCAAGCCCCGCGGGTTCTCAGACACCCAATTCATCGGAATTCTATTCCGTGCACAGTGTGCAAGAATATTAAATAGTTTATTCTCATGCCCGTCTCAAGCTGACAAATTCGGTGGATTTAAGAGGAGAGATATCGGGTCTACTTTGACTTCAGTCCTCAATTCCCTCCCTATCTCTCCCGCCACTGCTGTCCAGTGATCACGGAGCCTGTAGTATGACCAGAAGCAATGGGTAAGAGTATCTACACTTATATTACATTTGGGACACACTGAAGATGCCCATTTTTTAAAACTTCGCCAGATGGTCTGGTGCCAGATGCGCCATGTGCATTACTTTTAACTGTGTAGCGCATGTTCTATTACATATAGAGATCTTTTAACTATTCTCCCATATGTTCTCCCATGTTTCAGAAGAGATCTCCATTCCTAGCTCTTGCCCCCAGAGCTCACATAAACGGTTAATATCCTGCCAGGCCCTGACACCCAGCAGGTGATAGAGATCACTAACCGAAAGGGTGCTTGTGGAACGTAGCAACAACTTCTCTGTATCGGGCTTATAAGGCTTAGTGAGAAGCGTAGTCTTCGTCTGGGTGAAATCCCTAACCTGAAAATAAAACGTAAAAATTCTCTACTGGGTAACCCGTATTTGCAGCCCAGTTGCTCAACAGACATCATAACCTCCCCCTCAAACAAGTCTCCAAAACTAGATACTCCTCTCGCTGCCCATAGTTTGAACCCTGAGTCCATCGTCTCTGGTCGGAAACCTGGCATGCCAAGTATAGGTGTTAATGGGGACCTTCAATCTGACGCATCGCCTTCCAAGCCCTGACTGTACTAATGACAATGGGGTTCCAGCAATGGTCCATAACTGTCCTCATCTTATCCATGAACAACAGGTTAATAAGAGGGCATTTTGCTTGGGAGGCCTGAATATCCAGCCATACTGAGTTTGAATCGTTACCTACCTATTTGCAGATGAAGGACAGCAGGGAACTTCATTGATACCTTCTGACATCTGGGAAATCAATCCTCCCCTCCTTGAGGCAACTGCAATTTAGTAAGTTTGATGAGGGGCCGCCCACGATGCCAGACAAAGGAACCAAACCACCCCAGAAGCTTCCACAGCGTTTACCTGTGAAAAGTTATGGGGAGCATACGCATGGGATAAAGCCAACGAGGAAGAACATTCATCTTAATGAAAGATAATCAGCCCAGCCTTGAAATTGGAAGAGCCTCCCATCTCTGGAGACCTCACCTAATATTATCGAGCAAGTGAGCAAAGTTAGTCCGGAATAACAGATCAAACTTGGGGGTAATAAAAATGCGTCAGTACCGGAACCCTGCCTGTGACCACTTAAAAGGCAGGTTAGGGCCACCTTCAATTTCTGACACATCCTTAAGTTTCCCCAAAGGCATAACCTCCGATTTTGCAAAGTTAAGCTTATATCCTAAAATAGCCCCAAATGAGCTGATTCATTGTGTAAAATGGGGTACGGAGGTCATCAGGTTCGATAAAAACAAAAGGACATCATCCACATACAGTGTAATCTTGTGTGCCCTCGATCCCACTTCCGGAGCAGTTATGTGGACATTCTGACCAATGGCCTCTGCCAACGGCTCTATCACCAACGTAAACAACAACAGTGAGAGGGGGCAGCTTTGCCGACTACCCCGACCAATCGTTAAATACCCAGACTTCACCTGTTGGTGATGAGCAAGGCCAGTGGTTGGCGATATAAAACCTCCACCCACCTTACAAAGACTTCACTCAACCCACACTGTTCTAAGACATAAAAAAGATATGGTCATTCCACCCGGTCAAATGCTTTCTCTGCATTTAAGGAAATCATCAATCCCTGAATCGATCGTTGCTGACCAACTTGGAACACATTCCGCAAACTTCTAATATTATTAGAGGACCTATGGCCCCTTATAAAGCCTGTCTGGTCCTCTTTAATAATATGGGACAACACCCTTTCCAATCTCAGCGCCAGGATCTTGGACAGAATCTTGAAATCTGAATTTAATAGGGAGATGGGCCTGTATGAGGCACAATCCTCAGGAACCTTTCTCCTTCTTAAGAATTAAGGAATTATTAGCTTCTCTCAAACATGTGGTTAAGCATTCATGCATATCGGAGTGATTGTTCATCTCCAACATCGGCCCTGACAGGATCCCTGTAAACTCCTTATAATACTCACCCGGAAGCCAATCAGTATCAGGCACTTTCCCATTCTGAAGTTGCCTTGCTTCGTCCTGTATTTCCTGAACTGTCAAGGGGCCATTAAGGAGAGCGGCCTGTTCCAAGGTTACCCGTGGGATGACAAGCTTCTTAAAAAAGCTTTCCATTTTCGCCCTCCTGTCTTCGCAACCGTCAGACCGATATAATTCAAAGTAAAATATCTGTAAAGCCCCATTAATCTTTTTAGCATCGTATGTAAGGACCCCGGCGCTGTCTCTAATTGCAGTAATGGATTGGGGAGCACGCTTCTTCCGAGTCAGGCATGCTAAATACTTCCCTGGCCTATCCCCATATTCTAACAGTCTTTATCTAGGAAAATAAAGTTCTTTCTTTACGTTTTGTGTCAGTATTGAATTCAAAGTAGCCCGAAGGGCCATGATCTGCTGTAGGTTAGTGACCAAAGGCCATGCAAAATGTCCGTCTTCGCAGCTTTCAACTGCGTCTCAAGTAGACACTGCTGTTCCTCCTTCTGTCATTTCTGGCTAGCCAAACAGGCAATGCCTAATCCCCTAGCAAAGGCCTTAGCAGTCTCCCATAGCATGTATGGACTACTTGCCATGCCTGAATGGATAGTCAAGAATTCCTGAAACTCCTTTAAAAGGCATTGCTCAAATTTGGAATCCTTAAGGAGAAAGGGACCCAAATGCCAGTGCTGCAAATCTAACCTTTCAGTCTTGGCCTTAACCTTCAAATATACTGCCGCGTGATGAGAGATATATTCCCAATTTTACAACCCATAATCGAATCCAGAAGAGCCGAGGGAGCCAGAAAGAGGGTAATCTTCATGTGACATTTATGTGGATTTGCGAAAAAGGTGAAGTCCCTGCCGGTAGGGTTAAATCATCTCCAAATATCCACCAGCCCCAACGTCTCGTAGAAAGCAACTGCCTGCTTGGCAGTTGAAGAAATAGTTGGGTGCCCATAAGGCATCCTGTCCACTGTCGATCCAAAAGACATTTAAAATCCCCCCATAATAATGTGCCGTTTTCCAAAAACACTCAAATTAGAGAAAGCACGAATCAAAATTTTGAGAGGATGCACTGGAGGGCAGTAGACGTGTAAAATACCACATTCCTTCCCATGTATCAGGGCTTTAAGTATCACAAACCGTCCCTGCTCATCTTTCACCTGCTCTAATAATGTGAACGGAAAAGTTTTATGGATAAGTACGGCCACTCCCCTACTTTTATTAGTAAAGGATGAAAAGAATATCCGGTCATAACCCCCTGTTGTAACGTTAGGTGTTCCCAACATCAAGATGGGTTTCCTGCAACAAAATGATGTCAACCCTTTTGCTCTTAAGGCTAGAAAGCTCTTTTTTGTCTTTTAACAGGCGAATGACTTCCCGTAATGCTCCAAGTGCACCATTTAATAAACACTTATCCATATCCCCTTTCAGACAACCTTGAACCCCTCGGAGGGAGAACCCTTCTTACAAAGCACCGAGCATAAGTAAACAAAGATTCATAGAATTGAAAAACTATATATACAAAAACTACTCTATCAAAACTATGAACAACTATTCCTACCAAAGAAAGCCAAAGAAAGTGAACCTTGAATGGAACACTCTTCACCCTGCCCATAGAGGGCATTCACCCTTCACATCCCCTCCTTCACAATTCCTTCAAACGCGGACTGTGCTCCAGCCATAGGCCAGAAAAAAAAAACAAGGAGATGATCCTTCAATCAACAGAAAAAAAACACAAGGCAAGGTTGAACAATCCACCCGTCCCTGGCTTCATGTCACCCTTACTTGTGACTAAAAGAGAAGCAGAACAAACATAAAAAGGGGGAGAGACAACAAAGAACATCCGCAAAATTTCCCATCAGGCAAGTCTGGTTATTAAAATAAAAGTAACAACTTATTCCAAAGTCATTTACCACCTTTCCAAAAAGGAAATTATTAGGGAGAAAGAAAAGGATAAAAAAAGGAAGGAAAAACATGGGGAAAGATAGAAAAGAGAGCAAACATTAACCGTATGTTTCAGGCCAATCCGTCTATTTTAAAGTGTCCACAAAGTTTTTAGCCTAACCCGCTGAGTCAAATGTATAAACTGAGTCCACGTGGCTCAAACGAAGTACTGCGGGGTATCTCATGGAGTATTGGATGCACATGTTCCTGAGCCTCATTTTAACTTCAGCGAAGGATTTCCTCTTTTGAATAACAGCTGCAGAGAAATCCTGGTGAAACATGATTTTTGATCCCTTGTAGAGCAGCGCCTGCGGATGTTTTCCTACGGATCTGGAAACTTCTATGACTTATTGCTTGTGTTCATATGAATAGAAGTGCACCAGGACCAAGCAGGGGCGCTGCACCGGCCCTGACCCGTGCACTGTAACCGAATAATCCCTTTCAATCTGAAGTCTGCTAGACTCGACATGAAGGCCCAAAAAGATTGACACCCAGCTTTCAATGAAACTGGCTGGCTGCTCACCTTCCAGCGTCCTGGCAATTTGTGATTTATCCTCCGACCTCGATTTTCGAGGTTATTTATATGGTCTCGCAAGGCATGCACTTCTTGCTCCCTCACCTGGAACCAACTGGATGAGGACTCTATCGCAATTTTCGAGGCCTTAATTGGACTATCCACCTCCTCCAGCCGCTCCCCGAGGCACTGGATCTCCAGGTCATGCTTCTGGAGCATGGATGCGATGGGTTGGACCAGGGCACGCATCTCCCCAAGGATGTCTTCAATCGCAGCCCCAACATTCAAGGTAACTCTCTCCATCGTCTCAACCTATTCCTGTGAGTCCGTTAGGTCCCGGGGGTGCGGGGGGATGGGGTGGGGGGCGGTTTAGGAGAGGCTGCTGCTGCAGTCTCTGGAATACCTGGTGCTGCAGTGAAGGGCCCTCCATAATGCTGTTTGCCTGCTCCTTTTCCCTTTGGTATCCTTCCCACTCCCAAATATTAACACAAATGTGTTGTGTAAGGTTTTAAACTAATAATTCCACCACATAAATCGGCCAGGGATGGCAAAAAAACACCACTTTGCCTTGTCTGTTAGGCAGGCAGTTTGGCAGAATTACCGCCATCTTGCCGAGTCCCATTAATTCCTCTGTAATGCCCCATTATTCAAGCCCCTCAGCTCTCTGTCAGGTCAAAAATCTTATCTACCTCCTCTTTAAATACTTTCAGTGATGCGTGTCCCCTAACTCTCTAGCCCAGATATTTCCTGACATTGATTTCCCTCTGTGAGAGGAAATCACTCCCTACACATACACAATCACCGATTGCAAATGCAGGGGCTCAGGAAAGTGTGAATGGTGAATTTTGACTGAGGATGTCATCGGGACCATGTAATTATTTTAACATAATGGGGATCAGGTGTAACCTCCCCACTGGTTGGGGTCTTTCAGAGGACAAAGGAAGATGTTTGTGGTTGGTGGCCAGATACTGCACATTTCCACAGTTAAAAGAGGAGCTCATTCAGCACCTCAAGCTTGTTGCACATCGATATCTAGAACTTGTTCATCATATCGAAACTACTGAACAAGAAGAGGGATAGCCCATTAAATCCTCCGCATGTTGCACAGTAAGAGGAGGGCTATGGTAAGCAAGAACAGGGAGAGAGCTCAATTAGACGCTTGAACCTGCTCCATGGGACCAGGTGGAGGCCATTCAACCCTTTGATACACTTATCCAAGACTAGGAGGCTGTCATTGATGCTCCAATATGACAAACCAATGTAACAGAGACTGCACTCAGAGATGGCTTCACGATGTTGCTCGTGGCTCCTTTGCCTGTGGTGCACATGATACTTTAACGTGGTTTGCTGGCATTGAGGAAGGAAGCGAAAAGTTTTGAGTCTTGTCTCAAGGAGGCATCTTCCATCTCCGAGACGATGTCAGAAGCTGGTGGGAATAGTTAACTCTTTTCGAATGAAGGTATTCTTGCAGCTGTCCGGATTATGGCTAACATGACGTTCAGTGCAGGATCACATACCAACTGTACTGTATTAACGTGGGGAGAGTTTATTCGAAGACTGAATTACCTGAGAAATAAAGAAGCCATGGAATTTATCACCGTATCAGTGTTTGTTTAGTACATCGTGAGTGACTGTCCCTCCCCCTCCAGTTTCAATGCAATCACGTCTCATTCTCATTCTCTCACAGCAATAAAGATTAATTTCCCCATCACTCCGCATGGTACCACCTTCCCAGGGATTATTCTCGTGAAACTCCATTGCACTCTCTCTGTGGCAAGGTGATCATTCCTTATGAAGGAGAGAAAATCAGCCCGCAATATCCCACAGACTGCTTCAACAACACTCTCAAGGTTGATCACGATAATTATTTTTCCACACTTACACATCTCCGTTTCTTTCCTGTGCCATAAAAAACTCATTCCTTCTAAATGCACTGCGAATGATGTGGAATTAAGAAATTCCTTACATCTGTATGTCATCATCAATAAAGGCAGCACCAGAGGTGAACATCATGCTCGGGGAGAGACGATGAAAGAATGCACTTAAAATGGGGAATGGTCATCTACCTAAATGGGAATGAGCTGAAGGCATACAGGAAAAAGGCAGAGGAAGGGACCTTCCTTTCCTTTGGTTCTTCGCTCACGAAATGGGTGCAGCCTTGGTCAGGCCAACATGTTATTCCGATCTTGTACTGAGTGGCTGGTTCAGCTGTGCTACCAGACGGTAAATGGTAAAACACTTTGCTGTGCGTTTGCAGTCACAAAGAGGTCTGACCAGGGAAGAATGTCCTGTTGTCTTCTCGAAAGGACATGAGACAAGCAGCTGGGTTTTCCTTGATTCATGATGATGGCTTCATTTCAATGTCACCAGTTTCCTTCATGTGATGTATCAACAGATTATTATTCTGTGTCTCCTGCCATTAAACAGATATACAGAGACACGCACACACACCACCCTCCACGACCACCCTGTGTCCTGCCATTAAACAGATGTAGAAAGTGAGGACTGCAGATGCTGGAGATCAGAGCTGAAAATGTTTTGCTGTAAAAGCGCAGCAGGTCAGGCAGCATCCAAGGAACAGGAGAATCGACGTTTCGTGCATAAGCCCTTTTTCAGGAATGACTATATTCCTGAAGAAGGGCTTATACCCGAAACGTCGATTCTCCTGTTCCTTAGATGCTGCCTGACCTGCTGCGCTTTTCCAGTAACACATTTTCAGCATTAAACGAATGTACACACACATACACACACACACACACACACACACACACACACACACACACACGTACAGACATATGGCGACAGAGCCAAAGCCATGTCTTTAATACAGAGATAGACTTTTTTAAAATTAAAACATGGATCCAGAGTTACAGTGAGAAGGCGGAAGAATTGTGTTGAAAAACATGTCAGGCAGGACCGAAGAGCAAAATAGAGTTGATTGGTGAAATGGCCATACTTCAATTTCCTATGCTGTATGGCCGAAAGATGGCAGGAATATTTTCCCAATGGTGCAATGGAGGCTGACTTTGATAAATACTTTATCATTCAATGGGACTGTGGGCTGAATGGTCTATGACTGTTCCCATTTGTTTTGCCCTTATTTCTGAAAAGAGGAGGTAACTTTCTGTGAGGTTAACACACTTTCAAATGAAAGCGTCTCCCATTAACATTTGAGATAACGTTGTTCCTTTCTCCTTCAGACTGTGTGACATATGGCGCGGTCATCCCCAGGGAACAGTGAAGCCTGGGTCATTGAAGATGTTCAGGGCTGACCTCAAGTGATCTTTGATGGACAGAAGAGTCAATATGTAATGGGAACAGACAGGAAGGGTGTGGTCACCTACAGTCAGACCAGCCATGATTCTTCTAAATTGTGCAGCAGGCTGGAGGGGCCGAATGGCCTACCGCTGCTCCTATCCCACGTGTGGCCCTCCCAGTTCACATCTCGAGGCTGTTACAGAGAGAGAGAGAGAGGAAACCCCTTTCAGCCAGTCAGAATTGTTATAATGAGACAGCAGGAGGCAATTCTGTCCGCTATGGAGTTACACAGGAAAATAATATACTCATTCAACTCATTGACTAAATTACACCGCGCAGCAGAAGGCCATACAATCTTTCTGGACAGTTATACAGGAACAGGGGAGCCCTGGTTAGCTAGCCTGAAATACAGATGTGAGATAATTACTTGTTTTCAGGTTGGAAATCTGTAACTAGTAGAATTCTTCGAGGATCAATATGAGTTTATCAACAGTATACAATCTAGTTTAATGCCTTGGATGAAGAGGCTGAATATATTGGAGCTCAGTTTGCTCTTACATCAGGATAAACATTCAATAAGATGTCGAGTGGAGGCAGAGCGTCTGCAATGGGATACAGAAGGGGAAGGCAGTGAGTAAACTTGCAACAAAATAAAAATATGTACAATGTGGGTGACTGGAACTTTGTGTTTTGGAAGAATGGCAAAACAGCAGTATAATAATTTAAATGGAGGGAAAATGCAGAACTCGGTGGCGCAGAGGGATTTTTGTGTATTAGCATATGAAACACATCAAGTTACTGTGAAGATGCAGCAAATGATTTGGAAGGGAAACAGAACGATGCTGTTCATGCAAGGTGTCGGGTTTGAATTTAGCGATGTTTTCCTGCATCAGCACAGGGCATTGCTGAGACCACAGCTGATGTATTGTTTGAAGTAATGATACACAAAACGGAAAAAAAAGCGAAACGGTTTTCAAATTTTTCAAAGATGTTTCTCTTTACTCGGCCTAGTGATGAATGCAGTATGTGATGAAGGACTAACAGTTTACGCCTGAGAATGAGAGATGTTCTTATTGACCATATACGATCATGAGGAGAGAGTAGCTGGTAAATACTTGATGGATATTTTCTCTTGTGTGGGAGAAAAAAAACTGTGGAAGTAATTTAAGAATAAGACAGTTTCTGAGTCACTGGACCAGAAACGTTAACTCTCATTTCTCTTCATACATGCTGCCAGACCTGCTGAGCTTTTCCAGAAATTTCTATACTTGTTTAAGATAAGACACATTCATTTTAATGCAGATATGGTGAATACATTAAACATTTTATTTTTATATTACGCAGGTACATACAAACGCATCTTCAAATTTTAAAAAAAAGGATCATTATTTATTAATGAAATAATTCTGTACGACAGCAGCAATGATGCAACTGCATGGGGCAGGGAATGTGATGGAGTCATAATGTTCAGACAACGTTCAAGGAGAGCACACATAGTCCAGTCTGAGTTCTGCTAACATTATTGGTTCAACTTAGGATGGAGAAATGTAACCTATCTGAGAAGGAACAGTCTGCTCCTCCCTTTCTCTTTTCTGTCCCTCATCACAGCAATGTGTGCGAGCTAAAATAAAGCCCCGTCGGTTTTATCACTCATGGAGGATTCATGATGAGGATTCATTGGAATCTCCCCATTGCTTGAAGCAAAGGGAATTCAGCAAAATCAAACTGTTCCAGGACGAAATCCCATTATCAGAAGGTTGTGCGAGCAGAATAACTTCAGAAGCAATTATTCAGACTCGATAGTCAAGGGAACGAACAGGAAATTCTGTGACTGCAAATGGGAATCCAGGATGGTATGTTGCCTCCCATGTGCCAGGGTCCAGGATGTCTCAGAGTGGCTGCAGAACGTTCTCACCGGGGTGGGGGAGCAGCCAGAATTCATTGCGCACGTTGTTACAAAATGACAGATGTAGAAATAGTGAAGAGGTCCTGCAGAGTGATTATAGTGAGCGAGGACAAAGGGAAAAAGCCAGGACGATGACAGTGGTAATATCCGTTTTACGTCCAGTGCTATGTGCTAGTGAGGGTAAGAACAGGAGGTTATGGCAGATGAATGCGTGGCGAACGAATTGGTGCAGGGGAGGGATATAGATATTTGGATCATTCGGATCTTTCGTAGGGCAGAGGTGACCTGTTCAGGGGGACGGGTTATACCTGAACTGCAAGTGAGGGGGCAATATCCTAGCAGGGAGGATTGCTAGTGATACAAGGGAGGGTTTAAACTAGATTGGCTGGGGTTGGGGGTGGTAAAGGATCATCAACAGCAGGGAGACAAGTGTGAGGCTGGAAGGAGATACAGTAATTATAAACAGTAATGTGAAGAGACAGGTCAAGCTGGAACATGACAGAGAGCAAGGAATGCCTGTTGGATTAAAGTGCATCTGTTCCAATGCAAGACGGATGATTGGTAAGGCTAATGAACTCAGGGCGTGGATAGGTACGTAGGACTGGGATGATATAGCCATTACAGAAACATGGCTCAGGGAGAGTTAGGACTGGCAGCATAATGCACTAAGCGACAGCTGCTCTGGGCGGGATCGTGGTAGTGGAAGGAGCAGAGGGTGAGTTGCATTTTTGATTAAGGCGAGTATCACAGCAGTGATCAGAGATAAAATACCTGGACGATCATCCAGTGTGGCTTTATAGGTGGAGCAAAGAAATAAGAAGGGGATGGTGATATTATTTGGGTTGTACTATAGACCCGCCAAATAGTCAATGGGAGTGAGAAGAACAAAAATATGCAGAGAGATTGGGGAGACTTGTAGGGCAATAGGATTGTCATAGTAGGAGATTTTAATTTTGTGAACATAGACTGGGACTTACACAGAACTAAGGGTTTAGATGGAGTGAATGTATTAACTGTGTTGAGGAAACATTCCTTATGCAGTATGGAGAAGGTCCTGTTCGGGAATGGGCAAACTCGACCTACTTTTGGGAAATAGAGCGGGACGGGTGATGGAGGTGACAGTAGGGGAGCACTTTGAGACCAGTAACCATAGTTCTATTAATCTTTGAATAGTTTTGGAGAGAGACAAACCTGTACACAGTGCAAGTTCTAACTTGGGGCAAGGTCAATGTTGATGGAATTAGACAGGAACTTGCAGGTGTTGATTGGAGTAATTTGATTGCAGGCAAAAGGACCTCCACCAACTGGGAAGCCTTTAAAAGTGAGATGGCAGGTGTTCAAGGTTTATACGTTCCTGTGGGGGTGAATGGCAAGGTCGGCATGAAGAGGGAACCCTGGAAGACAAGAGATATTGAAGAGGTATGGCTCAGGTCCGGGGAGATGGGATCAAAGGGATCCCTGGAGTTTTACGGGGATACAGGAGTTTACTGAAGAAGGGTCTCAGGAGGACGAAAAGGGGGCACGAGATAGCCTTGGCTGAGAAGATCAGGACCAATCCAAAGAGGTTGTTTAAATATATTAAAAAAAAGAAAATAACCACAGTGAGAATACGACCCCTCAAGGACCAAAGTGGATATGTATATGTGGAACCACAGGAAATTCTCAAGGTTCTCAATGAATATTTCTCCTCTGTGTCTAATGTGGAGAAATACTTGAAGACTTGGGATGGGAGCTTAGGGAAGGTAGTGGTGATATCTTGGGGACAGTCCATATCACAGTAGAGGAGGTGTTGGATGAATTAGAATGTAGGAAGGTGGGTAAAAATCTTGGTTCTAACCAGATGTATCAACGAACACAGTAGAAGTCTAGAGAAAAAACTACGAGGACCCTGGATGATATTTTTGCATCATCATCAGCTACAGGTGCGGTCCGAGAAGACTGGAGGGTAGCGAATGCCGGTCCCTTATTCAAGAAGGAAAGGAAATAAATACCTGGGAACTATAGACCAATAAGCCGAACATAATTTGCTGATGACAATGAAGGAAGTTTTCAGAAATTACAGCAGGACCTTGATTATCTGGGGAAGTGGGCTGAGGAATAGGGAAAGGTAGTTTAAGATAGATAAGTGTGAGTTTTGCATTTTGGAAAGTCAAATCAAGGCAGGAATTTCTTGGTTAAATGGTGTAGTGGAACAGAGGGACCTTGGAGTACACGTGCATGGTTCTTTGAAAGTAAAGTCACGGGGAAACAGGGAAGCACACTGGCCTTCATTAGTGAGGGCATTGAGTATGAAAGTTGGGAAGGTACGTTGCACGTTTCAGGACGAGGCCGCACTTGCAGTGTTGCGTTTAAATTTGGTCACATTGCTGTCAGGATTTTATTAAACTAGAAAGATTACAGACGAAATTTACAAGGATTTTGATATGACCCAACAGCCTGAGTTACAGACACAGGTAGGACAAGGAAGGACATTTTTCATTAGAGCAAAGGAGATTGAAAGGGGGAATTGTGATGGGGAGTGGGTTCTTAAAACAAATCTGTACAAGATCAGGGCAGGCATGGATATAGTGAATAAACTCAGTCTTTTTTTTCCCAGAGTTTTGGAATCGAGGACTGGAGTGCATCAGTTTACGTTTAGTGGAGGAAAAATAAAAGAGACCAATAGAGGCAAATTTTACATAGAAGGTGGTACGTATATGAAATGTGCTGTCAGTGGAAGTAGTTCAGGCATTTACATTAACAATATTTAAAAGGCATTTGGACAAGTGCATGAATAGGAAAGATTTATAAACATAGGGGCCAAGTGCAGAGAAATAGGCTTAGCGTGGATGGACATTTATGTCAGCATGGACCAGTTTGGACCAAAGGGCCTGTCTTCATGCTGTAAGACTCCCTGACTCTGCAAGTAGGATAATATTTGGGCCAAAGTCTTATTTTTCCTTTTGTCATGAATTCCAGTTATATTTGGACAAAGTGCTTTCAAGTTAACTTCGCAGACATTTTCATTTCCAGTTTGTTATCAAACAGGTGTGTGTGTATTTGTGCCTCAGTATTTTTCAAAGAGAAATACCAATGTACATATTTGCAATATCCACTCATTCAAGTTTCCATCATAGTTTGAGTAACTTTGTTTTAGTTGTAAACGTGTTGTTGGAGCAGATTAAAGAAATCTGTCGGACTTGTTCCTTACACTGACCCTGACGCTGACCCTGACACCCTGAGAACTTATCATTGGCCATATCACCAACATAATTATAATGAATTTTTTTGTGACCAGTGGAGGAGTGGGACTAGAAAAGGGAACAGTGATCCAAAAACACAATTAATTATCGACTCAGTAACCCTAACGTCAATGTAGTGTAGGTTGTTGTAGGGGTAGCTGAGGGATAGGCTTTACGTGCATGTAGAAAGACAAGGACTGGTGTGGGGTCGTCAACATGCTTTGTGCGATGGAGATTATGTATCATTAATGTGGTTGAGTATTTTGAGAACGTGATAAAGAAGATTGAAGAAGGCACTGTGGTATACATTTTAACACCGGCTTCAGCAACGCGTTTAATATGGTTCCTCATCGAAAACAGGTTAGGTCACATGGAATCCAGGGAAAGTTAACCAATTGGATACAAAATTGTCTTGAAGGTAACGAATTGTTTTCCAGACTGAGGCCAGTGAAGTGCTGAAAGAATCAGTGCTGAGCACACTACTTTTCATCATGGATGTAAATGACTAGGATGTGAATACCAGAGGCATGGTTCGTTAGTTTAGAGATAACATCAACAAAGTGGTCTAGCGGACAGTGAAGAAGATTACCTCAGAGTACAGCGGCACCATTGACCCCATCAAAGTCCCAAGGACTGGCAGATGTAGTTAATTTAGATATTTGTGAGGCTTTGCATTTTAATAAGTTAAATCATGTCGTGCACTGGAGAATGTTGCCTAACAATGAGACCTACGGATACAGATTCACAGTTCCACAGAAAGTGGAGTCGCAGATAGACAGGGTGGTGAAGAACACGTTTGGCACGCTTGCCTTAAACGGTCAGAACATTGAGTACAGGAGTTAATGTGGCATGTTAACCCTGGACAGGACACTGGTGAGGCCACTTAAGAATACTGTGCACAATTCGGTTGGCTCTCCTGATGGGAGGATGTTGAGAGGGCGCAGAAAAGGTTTACAAGGATTTTCCAGTACTGGAGGGTTTGAGCTTCATGAAGAGGATGAACAGGTTGAGGCCTCGTCCCCTGAATTTGCAGAGGGTGAATGGTGGCATGTAACTGGTTCTTCAAATCCTGAGGGGCATGGATAATCTGAATGACCAATGTATTTTCCCAGGATAGGGAATCCAGAACTATACGGCACAGGTTGAAGGTTTGGGGGAAAGATTTAGAGCGGACCTTAGCAGTTACATTTTCATGCAGAAGATGGTGCGTGTATGGAAAGTGCTGTAAGAGAAAATGTTGACAGCGGGTCCAATTACACATTTAAAATACATATCGATAGATACATAAATAGGAATGGTTCAGAGGGATATGGCGAAAATGTTGGCAAATGGGACTATATAAGTTTGGGATAACTGGTTGGCATAGATAAGCTGGAATAAAGGATCTGTTTCCATGCTGTATGACTCTCTGATTCTCTCAGAGGGATGGGAAAAATTCTAAAAGGAACTTTAGAGTGGGAATTCTTTTCCCCAGAAGTTTGATATTCCTCTTTGTTTACATTTAGTCAAAGCTGAGTTTGGAGAGAACTAATAATGGGATACAGACAAGAAAGTGGGGCTGAGATCACAACATGATCAGCCACAATCTTAGTGCCTGGTGGAGAAGCCTCAAAGTGTATAATGACCCACTCCTGCTCCTCAGTCCCTTGTCTCTGTGTTCGATTCAGCCCCTCAGACCTGCTAGACAGGAGAAGTTGATGTCCACTTATTGCTATAACCTGGTACACAGGAACAAGTAAGACCATTCAGTCCCTGAAGACTTCCCCACACGGTTTGGGAGATTTGGAAATTAGAATGTGAAAACTCAGGCTGGAAAGACGCCCCTCATCTCTCTTTAAAGAGCTACCCCTCTCTACAAATTGTGCCCCATTTGTTGCCATTGTTGTAGACCAAGTTTCACTGTTAATACAGCCCCCAAACCTTAGCTAGAGGTGGCTCACAGAATCCACTGGTCTCCCTGACTGCAATATTCAATAACAGACCTTCCAGGAAAATAACAGCCACTAACTTTCCAATAACAGAATGGGAGTACATCAGAAACATGAGCAAATCATTGAAACCCCAATCCTGCCTTGCGCTTCACTAAGATCATGGCTGATCTGCTCTCGGTCGCAAATCCTCATTAATGCCCGATTCCTCATAGTCCTCACTCCCCGACAGGTCAAAATGCATCCACCCCACTCTTTAAATAGTTTCATAGAAGATAGAACATGGAACAGTACAGCACAGTACAGGCCTTTCTGCCCGCGATGTTGCATCGACCTTTTATCCTACTCTCAGATCAGACGAGCCTGTAGACACTCCCATGTGCCTATGTAAGAGTCGCTTACATGTCCCTAAGATATCTGATTAATAGCACTGCTGGCAGTGCATTTCATGCACCCACCACTGTCTGTATAAAGAACTGACCACTGAGTTCTCCTCGAAATTTTGCTCCAAATGATGCCCCCTCCTGACAGCCTTTTCTGCCTTGCGAAAAAGTCACACACACACACCTCTCATCATCTTGTTTATGTCTATCAAGTCACCTCTCATCCTTCTTCGCGCCAATGATAAAACCCCTAGCTCTGTCAACCTTTCTTCATAAGGCCAGCCCTCCAGTCCAGGCAGCATTCTGGTAAATTTCCTCTTCACCCTTCCTAACTTTTCTGTATCCTTCCTAAAATTGGGTGACCAGTACTGGATACAATATGTCAAGTGTGGTCTAACCAGGGCTCTATTGAGCTGCAGCATAACCTCGCATCTCTTAAAATCAATCCCCCTGTGAAAGAAATCTAACACACCATTTGCCTTCTTAACAACCCGGTCAATTTAGGTCGCAACTTTGAAGGATCTAAGGATATGGAACCCAAGATCACTCTATTTCTCCACACTGCCAAGAATCATGTCTAGAACTCTGTATTCTGCATTCAAATTCACTTTTCAAGTTTGAACTCCACACTTTTACAATTTGAACTCCATCTGCTGCTTCTTAACCCAGCTCGGCATTATTCAATGTCCCATTGCAACTTACAACAGCCCTCCACACTATGTAACACTCTATAAACCTTCGTGTAATCAGCAAACATGCTAACACACCCTTCCACTTCCTCATCCGAGTCATTTATAGAAGTCACAACCAGCGGAGGTCCCAGACTGATCCCCGCAGAACACCACTGGACCCTTTCAGTGATCGAGCTCCCCTAACTCTCTGTCTAAGAGAATTTCTGACATTCACTACCCTCTGTTTGAAGAAAACATTCAATGCTTCTAAACCATGACCTATTGATATGAACAAAAGAGGGAACACATGGGCTCAGGTAGAGAGACTGGCCCTGAAGTCAAGGCACTATTAGACTGAGGATGACATCAAGGAGCCTGAGCAAAATCGAACTTAATGAGAATTGACTGTGACCTCTCCACTGTTTGGAGTCATTCACAGCACAAGGGAAGATGGTTATCACCGCCGGACATCAATCATCTCACCCATGGGACACATTTGTAGAAGATCCTCAGGTTAGCTCCCTCAGCTCAGGCATCTCCAGTCGGTCATTATTGAATACCTACAGTATGGGAGGAGCCCATTCAGCCCATTGAATCCAAACTGAGCAGAAGTGGGGATATTCACAGAAGTTTGCATCATGTTCAGAACAAGTTGTCCCTACTCAGCTCTTGAAGTAGTCAGTGTCCGCGTGCAACTAGAACTGGACATCATTCAAGATCATGCTTCTGAAGCCTGGGTAACATTCATGTAATAGCAATGGCAATCACTGACCATTTTCACAGTAAACGGAGGTGCTCATTCAGCACCACAATCCGAGTTCACAAGAATACGGGGAAGTTATTTAGCCCATGAAACTATTGGACAGGATGTGTGGTAGCTCATTCAGTCTGTACTGCCTATTACACAGGAAGAGAATGAATCTGCTCACTCCCACACGTCACTTACACGGGATCAGGCCCCCCAAGCATGGTCTGAGTTCACCACCCAGCTCAGTGCAATATCTGTGGACTGAAGAAATGTCTAGCAATACACGACAAGCATCAATAACTTCCTCGCTCTGGCAGAATAAAGGTCGCCGTATTCTCTCTGCTCCCTCATACTCATTGAATGTCTGTTATAGCACCTTGCCCCCGAATAAGGCTCCATCACTCTCACTACTGCATGCATCACCTTCTCTCTCTCTCTCTCTCTCTCTCTCTCTCTCTCACACACACACTCACTCACTCACACACCGACGCAATACACAGACATGTTTAAGAAATGTTCTGGAGAATGATATTTCTACAATTCTCTGTATGATGTCGTTTATGCAATGTTCCAGATAATTTTCAAAATAATCACCAACTTAAGCAAAACGTTCGTCCCCCAGTGTGTAACACATCAGGGGAAGGAGCAGAGGTCATTAAGCCTCTCAAATGTGCTCCATTTTTCAGATAAAGTTAGCACCTAAACATTTGAAGACTCATCTTTTCTTGAAGACAGACGCCACTTTGGAGGTTCTCCAGTTTTGCTGGAACACTCCAGTAATCCAGAGAGTTATAGGATATTTCACACCGTGCCACCAGTCACTGTAACCACTTTATTAAAACCAGCTATGAATTGCTGATAACTTGTTTACCTTTGGTGTTATTTGTTTGTGAAAAGCCTTGTTCGTTTTGTTAGACACGGTGCAAGCACTTCCATCCGACTACAATTTTGTGTATAACATTGAAACTCATTTTGATTTCCCCTGTGAGGAACGATGTAAAATACTGTTTTAAATTCTCTGCTTGTTCCCTGAAACCAGTTCCCCAATCACATTCTACAGGTGTCCCACATATAATTTCCTGCCTGTCTTCCAAGAGTCACACAGACATCATCAACGTTTTTTTAAAATCGATTTTGTAAAACAATTGTGGCTAGTCTTTTAAAAAAAAAATTCTTGCCAGTTTTGGAATATTTTTGTTTTTTTTTATACTAACTGCTTCTGGTTCCAAAACTAAACATCCCAAATATGGCCAATGCTAGAGCTCACCAATCTGAATTCGTTAGCTTGTGATTGGTTAGTTATCCTTCACAGCCTGAATGCATAATGGATGGTTCATCTTGACATCTTCATACCATCTTTTTGACCAGAGTCCATCATTGCTGAGCTTTATGAAGTATCTGCTTACATGTCTCCCCCACACATCTACTGATCTTCAACTGGGTCTATATTCACATTCTGGTTTTGACCAGATATAAGACATAATTCGGCAATTGAAATGTCTTGCTCTTTTCAATCATTTGGGGTGACCTCCGTATGTGGCTGAACACATGATCTGCTGAGAGTGACGCCATTCTCACAGTTTCTCTGGCTCTATCATTTCTGTTCGATGATGCAACATTCCAGTGGGAAGCTTCATAATTGCCACCTTTTCTCTCAAACGAGAAATCCTCTAACACTGATGGACCGATCCTTCAGCTGTGACCGTCCCATCTCCCTCGCTTCTCCCCTTACTCCATCCCCTCCTTCCCAGAGCAAAGATTGACCTCCCCTTGTCCTCACTGCCTACTGCACTAGAATCCACATTCACAGAATCATCCTCCACCACTTCCATCACCTCCAGCAGGACAGCACCATCAAGCACATCTTCCACTCCCATCCACTTTCAGTATTTCACAGGGACTTTTCCCTCTGTGACATCCTCCATCATTCCGAACACTTCCCCACTCCTCCCACGGCTACTTCCCATGCAATTGCAGAAGCTGCAACACTTGCCCATTCACCTCTTCCCTCTCACTGTCCAAGGCCCCAATCACACCTTCCAGGTGTAGCAGCATTTCACTTGTACTTTTTCGAAACAAACTCTTATCATTCCTGCTCAAATGCAGTTTCGTTTACACTGGGGGGAACCAAAGAAGAGATTGCTTTGAGGAACACTCCCACTCTGTCTGTAGGAATGCCACTGACCCTCTCAGTGCCTCCTATTTCAATAACCGATCTTGGTCTCATGCTACCATTTCAGTCCTGGGCTGCTGCAGTGTTCCAATGCAGCAGAACCCAAGCTCAATTTGCAGAACCCTCACTTTACACTTCGGTAAGTTGTAGCCTGTAGGGGTTAATATACAATTCCATAACTTCAGAGCCTGACCTTATCATGACAGTTCTCCATTTTTCATACCTTCTCCCTCCTCGCCTCCCTATGACCTTGTGTGGTTGTGTCTTCTGTATCTTGCACTCAATGGAGAGAACCCCATTCCAAATTCGCATGATAATTTAAAGCCATTTCACATCACCTTATCGTTCACCACTCCTCAAAGCTCGTTTATATTTTGCAACACTCTCCTTTCCCCGTCACCCAATCCCCAACTCCGTCAAGGGATTTAAAAGCTCAGTTTTCAATCCATTTCAGTTCTAAAGAAATGTCACACTGGACTTGAAACGCTAACTCTGTTTCTTTGTCTCTGCAGATGCTGGCGCACCTGCTGAGATACTCCAGAAATGAATGGGCTTGGAACAAATTTTCAGTTAAACAAATAACTCTGGATACTGGCAATAAAAAATACAGATATTGCTGGATAAATTAGGAGCATTCTGGAAGGGTCACTGCACCTGAAAGAATAATTTTGCTTTCACATCACAAGATGCTGCCAGACCTGCTTAGTTTCTTCAGCAATTTCTATTTTTGAATAAATTCCACTGGCGTGTGTCAAAGCTGCTCAAACGTCTCGTCCAATACGGAGCATCTGACACCAGGAAGTAAATGATAACACAAGGTGCACACACTCATTGGTTCTGAAAATACATAAGGGTGGCAACACTGAGACTACAGAGCTCTTAATCATGGTCAGGGAGAGAAACAGAGGGAAACACATTCACTTCAAACTCAGATGATGGCATTACAGGAGTGGATACGATTCAGATAAATATGTTAAAGGCTTGAGTAATGTAACAAATTGGAGGCGTGACACCAGGGAGAACCCTGAGCAGAATGAGAATATGAAACTGGAAGTGTTGCCACATCAGAAATCAGGTTAGGGCAGTAAGTACAGGGCTGATGGGTGAATGGGTCTTCGTGTGAAAAGGGGGATTGTCAAGATAATTTATTTGTACATATTGGAGCTCAAACTGGGCATTCATGTGGTACTGTAGAATCACAGCAGCAGCAGCAGAACTGTATTCAATCACAATAAGTAACTTTTTACCCAGGACATCGCTCAGTCTACCATTACCATCAAGCCAATCTATGGTTCAGTGACGAGTGTGGGTGAACATGCCAGGGTTAGAACCATTTGTACCGAATCCTGATGAAAACCCGTTAAAGGCACCGCACTTGACTGGTTACGTTCCAAACAGCAGAACTAACATCTGATACAGAGGGCGAAATGATCCCGAGACTAGCTGATCATATCGAAGCTCTGTAGTCCTACCACATTCAGACATAAATGCTGATGGACAATTAAACAACTCACTGGAGGAGAGGACTCCACAAATATCCCCATCCTACATAACAGAATAGCCCTTACATCAGTGTAAAAGACAAGGATCTTCACCGCCCTCAGCCAGAAGTGTTGAGTTTATGATCCACCACACTCTCGCCATGATGCCCACAGAAGCACAGATGCCAGTCGTTAATCAATTTGATTCGCTGTACGTGATATGAAGAAACAGCTGAACACAGTAGATACGACAAAGGCAATGGGCTGTGATTCCATTCCTGCAATAGGACTAAAGACTTGTGCTGCACAACAAGCCCTGTCCCTGGGGAAGCTGTTTCATTCCAGCTCCAACTCTGACATCTTTCGGGCAATGTGGAACTATGTCCAGTTCCCTAAGAGAGGAATAATTACAATCTGACCAATAACCACCCCATCAGTCCCATCACAAAAGCGAAATTGGTGGGGGTTATTTTTGACAGAGCTGGCAACCAGCACAGAAATAACCTGCTCAGTGTGGTTTCCGGTTTGTCCCCATGTGGCGATGGTGCTGTTGTGGAAATGTCACTGGATTACTAATCCAGACCAGGCTAATGCTCTGGCAGCTGGTGGAAGTTCAAAACAATTAATAAAATGTCAAGATCTAAAATCTGGTGTCAGTAATAATGACCTTGAAGAAAAAGTCGATTGTAAACGTCAATTTCCTTCCCCAATGTACTTTCAGGAAGTGAATCCCCCGTGCTTTCCTGGTCTGGCCTAAAGGTGACTCCAGACCCACAGACATGTGATAAACTCTTCTATGGTCTCTGAAACGGCCAAGCAAGACATTCAATTATATCAAACTTCTCCAAGGTCTCAAAAGGATAAAAGTGAATAGAACACCCGGCCCCAGCCTCAGTATCAGAACGGAAAATACAGTCCTGTTGATCCTGCAGAGTCCTCCTTCCTAACATCAGAGAGCTGGTGGCAACATTTATAGAGATTTTCCACAGACTGCACAGAAACATCAGGAAAGGAATAGGCCATTCAACACACTGGGCCTCCTTCATTGCGCAGCTTTCTTCATCAAGCGAGCTCCCGCTCACTGTGACGTGATTCCATCTCAGGCACCCGCTGAACAGCAAAATCCTGTCTCAGGATCCTTTGTCTGCAAAATGCACCCTCGGTGAGTTCAGCTAAAACAGGAATGTAATCCACTCTGAAAGCCTTGAACTTGAGCCTGAACGTGGGATTTGTAGTCTATATTTAGAAGGATCTTTATTTCAAACTGGGGAAGAATCTTGGAGAGAACTGGAATTCGTGGTCAGTCAGCTCGTGCACTTTCTGGTGAAGAGCTTGATGAAAGGTACATTGCTGTAGTCAGTGACTGTAGTGTTAATTTGTTACATTTACTGTACTAATTCATTGCAATATATGTTTTAAAGATTTGTATAGAGTGTGCTATCGTTTGTGTTAGGCTGACAATTATTTTTGTTTTGATTTTTACTGATATTATTGGAGGTTTGCCGCTTACACTCTTTTTCGAATTGGCCCCCTTATTTATCTTGCACCGTTTTCTATAATATGGTGTTCCACAGGAATGCAGTTGCCGCATAATCGGAGAACTGCCTGTAATGATCGCTGATCCTCTATCTCCACACCATGCTCCTGCTCTCTTCCCATTACTTTAGTGTCGAGAAATCCTTATTTATATTCAGCACCTCTGCTTCCACAGCCTAATGCGGTCGAGAATTCCTCAAGTTCACCGGTCTCTGAGTTCAGACATTTATTCTCATCTCAATGCACTTTGGCCTGTCTGTACCTAGTAATGTGGGCCCTTGTTTTAGACATCCCAGCCAGGGGATTTATCATCCTTGCTTCCATATTGCCTCGCCCTGTCGGTGATGCACATAGTTCACCCATTTTCCTAAATCCTGTGGAACACATGCCCAGTCAACTCAACTCTGCTCCCACAAAAAGCCTGTCATCCCAGAGATCGGTCTGGTCACTCTTCGTTGCACTCCCTCAATGTCAATTTTGCCCTTTATGAGGAAAGGAGACCAATACTGCACACAATATTGCATAATGTTCGAGATTGGGTCTCACCAAGTCCATGTACGGCGGTAGTAAGACACACTTACTCCTGGACTCAAATCCCTTTGAAATGAAGGTCAACATACCATATATTTTCAAAACTGCTGTGTATTCCCGCAGATAGCTGAGCCTGCTCTAACCTTAGCGGTAACATTAAAGCAGGCTGGTAATGTTTGGCTGCTACTGTACAGGAAGTTAGTGAGATCACATCTGGAGTAATGTGCTTGGCTTTCATCTCCTCATTGAGGAAATGACATTGGAATTAACTCAGATTATTACCTCAAATGATTTCTGCAACAAAGGTGTTATGCATGGAATACCTATAGTGCAGAAACAAGCCATTTGACCCACCGACTCCACAATGATACGCTGAAAACCATCCCATACAAACCCCAATACCCCACCACATTCTCTGCAACGTGACATTTTCCGTGACGAATCCACTTAACCTGCACATTTTAGGAATGCGGGAGGAAACTGGAGTACCCAATGGTAACCCTTGCAAGAACAGGGACAATGTGCAAACTCCACACAGACAGTGACTGAGACTGAAATTAAACCCAGATATCTGGTGCTGGGAGGCAGCAGTGCTAACCACTGAGCTACCTTAGTGAGCAACACAGCTTGCATGCTCAATTCAACCCTCGAAACTTGGCATAACAGCAGGGAGCTTCCATACATCTCCAAACCTGTCATTGAGCAACAGGAGGAGGACATTGAGATCTTGAGCGATTTGGTCACGAAAAGGCTCAGAGCATGCAAGCCATCGAGTTTATATTGTAGGAACACCAGGAGGACATTCAGCCCATCGGGTGCGTGAAGTAGAAACAGAATGAGTCCAATCAGCCACTCATGCCTGTTACACAGCAATTGGAGCCAATCTTTTACAGCCTCGTTCCTGTCACACACGAATTGTGAAAGGGACTGTCGAGGTTATAGAAAAGGAATAACTTGAAATAACCAACTTCACTCAGGAATGAAAAGTTATGAGTAAACGGTTGGGACTGAAGGCAAATTGTTTATTTCTGTAATTAAGAAATTAACAGGAGACTTTCAAATTCAAAGCACAATTCATCACAGTCGACATGGTTTTATGAAGAGTAAATCGAGTTTGAATGATTTGTCTAACCTTTTTTTAAAAACTGCGACAAACAAGGTGAACAAACGGGATCCGAATGATGTTTTATATCTGGACTTTCAGAAGGAAATGCATAAAGTGCGTGACAAAAGATTAATATCAAATACAAGGCATATGGGGTTAGGAAAATGTATTTGCTTGGAGAAAATATTGGCTAACCAATAAAAAACCATGATATGGAAGTGTTGGCTTTGGACTGGGTTGGACAAGGTCAATCATTACACAGCACCAGGTTATAATCGAACGGGTTTATTTGTAATCACAAGCTTCCATAGCGCTGCTCCTTCATCAGGTGTTAGAGAGAGAAGACCTTAGAAACAGAATTTATGAGGAAAGATCAAAGGGTTGTACAACTCGTGTGCATGAATTGAACACATCAAAGATAGCTCCTAAATCATTAATCGGTGAGAATGCCGATGAAGGTTTTGATTGATTAATATGCAAATCCAAGAATTTATTTCAAATCAGTGCCTGGAGACACCTTCAGGTATTATCAATGTAAAGGAGGTGACCCCTCCACTCAGGCAATGTATTTTACAGTGAGGTTGTGTTTGGAGTCTGTCTGTGTCTTCATCTGGATTCAGTCTGAGTTAATTTCCAATGTAGGAGTTTATAAAATACCACATTGACTGACTGTATACAAATTATTCATTTTTTGACAAAATATAATGTATCTGCAACAACAAAACGGCAAATACAAATTCACCCCAGATTTATGTGTGTGCGTGTGTGTGCATGTGTGTGTGTGTGTGTGTGTGTGTGTGTGTGCGTGTGTGTGTGCATGTGTGTTTGCGTACACACGGATATGTGTGTTTGAGAGCGAGGTGGAGTGTTTGCGTGAGGGGAGAGAGACAGGGTGTGCATACGTGTGAGAGAGGGGAGTATGTGCGTGTGCATGTGAGGGAGGGGGAGTGTGTTTGTGTGCGGGGAGGAGAGGGAGAGAGTGCATGGGTGTATTTATGGGGGATAGCGAGGGGATGCATGTATCCTTGTTAAAACATAGACAGATTTGGCAGATTCACTTCTCCACACACACTCACACCATAATTTCAGAGCTTCTCCTCTCTGCAGCCTCTGCTCCATTTGTCGTTCATGTTACAGACCCAGATGCTGTCATACACTCCCCTTACTCCATCCAGAGTTGGATCACAAAATCCTTCGGTCTCCCTGAATGTCTGAGGCAGCTCACAGCACAACGTCCTGCGAACTATCCGCAGCACCGCCACTAACTTTTCAGTAACAGGAGTCAGTCAGAACCCCTCAGCTACAAGTTAGACGCCCAGTTCTTTACAATAATACCCGAGGGGCTTCCTCATGTTACTGACCACACGATCATCTGAGAGAGACAAACAGGGTTTCAGTGGACAGGTACAGACCAAGTTTCAAAGGCATGTCTCAAAGCTGATGGATCCCATTACACAACATGGAGCAACAGCCTGACACATACCATTTCATTGTTTCTGAGCTTCACAAGACAAACGCTTGATATATTCGGGAGCCAAAAAATCAACACCAGGGAAAGGGACAGAAATACAAACAATGAATTAACTGATAACATGTTGTGAAAATATGCATAAGGAGACAGGGGAGTGGGAGTAATTGGAGAAGTGAGACAGTGGTGGGTCTAATCAAGAATGGAAACATTCATTATTGCCAGATTCTTGCAAAATTATTGCCAGATTAGTTGCAATGGCTAATTACTTCGAATTGTGAATCTGCCTCACAGAACCATCCCAGACACCGTCTGCGTTTAGATACAAGCCATGGAGTGTCCGACTCCGATTTGCTTTGGCAGGTTTGAAGCTGAGATAGTCAGCAGCAGATTATTGGCTTCATTAAGACTGTATTTAATAGCTCAACGTTCAAAAAACAGATGGGATGAACCAGTGAAGTATATTCTGCAGGTGTTGATAGTTAAAATTAAAAATGGTCAGGATACGGTGTCTGTAATCAGCTCGTGGCTAAAGAGATCATCATAGATGTGACTCATCTGTTTCAGCCTCAGTAACTGGCCAGGGGTGAGATGGAGTCAGAGGAAGGAAATGGAATTTGTAACCAGAACAGAAGCTAGTGTCCTCCAAGCTTTCAATATTTAAGTAGCAAGGGCAGTGTACAATGAATCCTGGTTCATAGCTGAAACTGTAGTTCACCCCACAAGGCGCAGTGTCAGAACTAAAGAAGGAGAGAAAGAATGAAACAAGTTCACTGTTGTTGTTCCTGGTGGTTTGGAGAGTGAATGTTTACAGAGTAGAGAAATTGAAAAGAACAGTCATGCAGTTGCACATGGTTAATGCAAATAATAAGTGGACAGTGAAACTTACCGGGGACTCCAGCAATACCCAGGATAGGATAACCAAAATATTGAGGAAAAAGTGAGGACTGCAGATGCTGGAGATCAGAGCTGAAAATGTGTTGCTGGAAAAGCGCAGCAGGTCAGGCAGCATCCAAGGAGCAGGAGAATCGACGTTTCGGGCATAAGCCTGAAGAAGGGCTTATGCCCGAAACGTCGATTCTCCTGTTCCTTGGTTGCTGCCTGACCTGCTGCGCTTTTCCAACAACACATTTTCAGCTCTAAAAAAAATTTGAATAATGTAAAGTGCATATTTGATCCGCGGTGATAATGGCCATCAGTAATATGTAGAAGAGTTGAAACATAACCGGATAAACTCCTGTCCATTGTTGGAACATTGCAGTTTATTGTTTTCAGATTCTAATCCATTGTTGGAAAATTCCATTTTAATGTTCTCATATTCTGATCTCTCTTCCCCTTCTCTCTGGAGCTGCTGATCGTTGTTAGCGCTATCCTTGTTGCTCCCACTCATACCATCGGATGACATATTGAACAGAGCCCATTTATCATTAAAAGATGGACACCCCCCACTGGGATAATTATAATTCACTGAGACTGACATTAATCACAATCACCAAACAAACAAATTCAGTTAACCAATTCCATACATCATGTTATATATCACAAAGAAAGGGAGAATCTACTCAGTTTGAATACAATGGATAAGGTTTGCTGAGGGATCGATTATAAATCTTTCAATCTTATTAATCTTTCTTCCCTGTATGTGGGAGCATTGCTGGAGCACTGCTGGGTTGGATATGTTTTGCCCTGTTTCTTCAGAGGACAGGAATAAAATAACAGACTGCTGCAAAAGATGTCTGGTGGGGAAGTTTCTATATACCTTTCTGTAATGCTGTTCCTAGTTTGAAATGCCATGTTATCAAGTCATGCATAACCTGAGACATCATTCAGAGCATTGAAACTGCTGCTCAGAAATAGGGAAAAGCAGGAGGCAGTCACTCAACTGCTCGATACTGTGACACAGAAACAGGAGGGAGTCACTCAACTGCTCAATACTGGGACACAGAAACAGGAGGCAGTCAATCAACCGCTCGAGACAGGGACACATGAACAGGAGGCAGTCATTCAACTGTTTGAGTCTGGGACACAGGAACAGGAGGGAGTCACTGAACCGCTCGATACTGGGACACAGAAACAGGAGGGAGTCATTCAACTGCTTGATACTGATACATAGAAACAGGAGGCAGTCACTCCACTGTTCGAAACCGGGTCACAGGAACAGGAGTCAGTCACTCAACCGCTCGATACTGGGACATAGGAACAGGAGGGAGTCACTCAACTGCTAGATACTGGGACAGGGGGAATCAGGGGCTGAGTGAGGCCCCAGGATCCTGTTATGCAGTATGGGTCACTGGGAGAGGAGGGAAATTGTCTTGTTTCTGACAGAAATATCTGAACATGTTGAATTAGCGAGCCTTTCAATCCTGCTCCAACCTTCTCTAAGACCACGGCTGATGTGATTGTGATTTCCTCATTCCATTTTACAAAGACCCCTCTCTCTTCAGCCTCTGTTCCATTTGTTCATGTTGCAGACCCAGATGCTCTAACTGCAGCTCCAAAGACCCATCCAGAGTAGGTCACCAAAGCCTCTGGACTTCCTGAATGTCCCACAGCAGCTTAAAGTACTGTCTCCAGGAAACTGTCCCCAACATTTCCACGAATGTACCAAAATTAGAATTAAGTCAAATGTCACTCAAATGCAAGTAGATAGCCTGGCCTGAATCAGTAGCAGTTGAGAGGATTCCTCACGTTACTGAGCACATGATCAGCAGAGAATGATTAACACAGGTGTTCAATGGATTGGCACAGAGCAATTTACAAAGATGTGCCTGAAAACTTTTGAAACCCCACTGTCCAACATCGAGCACAGGGCAGGATACTGTTAAGTCAAAGAAAATGCAAGCTATGCATTTTGAACATTGTTTCTATGCTTCTTAATGTTGGAAGCTGATGCTCTCTGGTGACCAACATTCAAGGCAAGAGGAAGATATGGGACAGTTATTCACATTAAAACTGGACAATTAAAACTGGATGTCAGGGTTTAAATACCAACAGTTTAAATAGCAACAAATGGGAGGGATTTGGGAAATAGACAGAGAGACAGAGACTCAGATGCAGTGTTATGGGAGGATGTGTTCACAGGTTTCAGAATGCTGAAGTGAAGGCGTTTGAATGGCATCTCACAACATAAACTGGTATTTCCGGGAATGAATAATTAATGGGATATTGGTGTGAGGTCAGACAGAGTCATAGAGTCTTGGAGATATGCAGCACGGAAACAGACCCTTCAGTCTAACTCCATGCCGATCAAATATCGCAAATTAAACGAGTCCTCTTTACCAAATTTGGACCATATCAATGTAAACCCTTCCTCTTCATGTGCCCATTCAAATTTCTTTTAAATATTGTAAGTGTAACAGTCTCTTCCATCTCCACTGGCAGCTCATTCCACACATGCACCACCCTCTGTTGGAAAAACTTGCTCCTTCGGTCATTTTTAAATCTTACCCCTCTCACCGGAAATCCTTGCCCTCTAGTTTTGGGGAAAAGACCTCGGCGATTCATCCTATACATGCCCCTCACGCTCCAGGAATAATCACCCCAACGTACTCACCCTCTCGTTTTAACTAAATCCTGGCAACATTCTTGTAAATCTTTTCTGACTCCCTTCAAGATTCACAATATCTTTCTGATAGGAGGGAAACGCAAATTGAATGCAGTACTGCAAAAGTGGCCAAACTAGGTGCTGTACAGCAGCAACGTGACCTCCCAATTCATACAGTCAAAGCACTAGTCAGTAAAGGCAAGCATACCAAATGCCTTCTTCACTATCCTACCTACCTGCGATTCTACGTTCAATGAATTATGAACCTGGATTCCATGGTCTCTTTGATCAGGAGCACCCCGCAGGACCTTACCATTATTGTATACGTCCTGCCCTGATTTGCATTTCCAAAATATAGCAACTCACATTTATCTAGATTAAACACCATTTGCCATATCTCAGCCCATCAGCTCATCTGCTCATCTGCTCAAGATCCGAATGGACTCTGAGATAAACCTTCTTTACTGTCCACGAAAGCATCAATTTTGGTGTCATGTGCAAACTTACCAACTATCACTGCTATGCTCACATCCAAATGGTTTATATAAATCGTGAAAAGCAGTGGACACAGCACTGATCTTTGCAAAACACCATTGGTCACAGACGTCCTAAACTTGATCTAAACTTGTTAACCAGTCTGCCATGTGGAAATGTGTCAAATGTCTGACTAAAGTCCATATCGACAATGTTCACCTCTCAGCCTCAATGAATCCTCTTAGTCACTTCTTCAAAAAAACTCAGTCAATTTAGTGAGACATGATTCCCCATGCTTCAAGCCATGTTGCCTATTCCTTGTCAGTCCTTGCCATTCAAAGTACATGCAAACCTTGTGCCTCATAATCCTCACCAACAGCTTGCACTCCACTGACGTCAGGCTTACCGGCTTTTCCTTTCCATCCTTCTTAAATAGTTTTAATAATTGCACCAAGTTTTCAAATCTCCGATCTTCTGGTATCTCACCTGTGAAAATTGACGATACAAATATTTCAGCAAGAGGCCCAAGAATCACTTTGCTCGTTCCCACAGAGTACAACTGCTCGGATCCTGGGGATTTTCCCACCTTTATAGGCTTTGCGAAGTCCAGCATCTCCTCCTCTGTAATACAGACACTTTTCACGATATCACTGTTTATTTTCAAAGTTCTCTTGCTTCCATATCCTTCTGCGCAATCAAAATGCTTGTTTAGTGCCGCCTCCATCTCCTGTGGTTTCACACATCGGCAGCTTTGCTGATCTTTAAGTGGCCCAAAACTCTCCTGAGGTACTCTTTTCACCTTAATGTACGTGTGGAGTACATTTGGATTATCCTTAACCCTATTTGCCAAAACTATCTCATGTCCCCTGTATGGTCTCCTTATGTCCCGCTTAAGGATACTCCTACTGGCTTTAGACTCACTAGACATTGACTTTAAGAGGCTAATGACGATGATGAATCCATTTTCGACTTTTGGAAAAAAATCCATCTGGTTCGCTGATGTCCTTGAAGGAATTAAACTGCCACCCTCACCTATCATTGGTTACATGTGTCCCCAGACAGACAATAATGTGTTTGACTCTTAACTGCCCTCTGGGCAATTAGTGATGGGCAATAAATGCAGGTGCAACCAGTGATACCCTCATCCCGTGAATGAATACTGAAAAAACCTCAATGCCTGCTCTCTCTACCGGACATATGCTTCCCTCTTATCCGTGACTAGAACCTCAATTTCTCCAGTCCTCCAGCATTCCTTACACCGACCAGCCTTATCCTAAATCCAAACAGTGATATGTCTCTGTGCTCTTGATATCTCATTTTTGAAGGCTTCCCTCTTCTCAGCTGGCACTTTATCTGTGAATATCTGTTCCAATCCTGTTTGGAAGTTCTTGCTAATATAATCAAAATTGGCCTTCCTCCAATTTAGAACATTATCTTTTAGACCCAGCTCATTCTTTTCCATCACTATTTTAAAACTAATCGAATTAGGATTATTTGTCCCAAAGTGCTTCCCCACTGATACCTCAGTCACCTGCCGTGCCTTATTTCTCAAGTGTAGGTCATGTTTAGCTCGTTCTCTGTGATGGAGAGTATTGGATAAGCAACTGCAACTTTGTAAATGAGAGTGGGGTCAGCAATGTATTCGACTCATTCGATTGAATCTAACAACAATTTGTCTCCTCGCCATTTTCACTGAGTTTGACAGAGGGATCGACTGCACAAAGCCGTGCTAGTTTCCTGATTATTGAACTCACCTCATTAACTACCCTCCCCAGCCCATGGTGTCCCTTTAATTCAATACCAGCCCGATTCTCCCACCCATCATGGCTGGAGGTACTCACCATCGCCCGGTACCCCTGGATATTCCGTTATCCCTGGCACTGGTGCCATCTTTAAAAGCCCAATGTGCACACAGTTGAGCTTTCTCCGTTTGGAACTGCCCTGCACAGTTTAACCTGAGCATGGCAGATAAGGGACAATTACAGCACGGTTTGTCGACAGGGGCACGGAGGAGCTGGTGGATGGGCTAGTACAGCAGGGGGCCATTTCCTTCCCAAAGGAGGCCACGCCACCAGACCCACCGAGCATGGTTTGAGCTCACCACCCAGCTCAGTGCAGTATCTGCGGTCTGAAGAAATGTCCAGCAATACAGGACAAGCATCAAAAACCTTCCCTGCTCTGTCAGGATAAGGCTCACTGTATTCTCTCTGCTCCCTCACTCTCACTGTACATCTGTTGCAGCAGTGACCCCCGAACAAGGCTCATGCTTCACGACTCTCACTGCTGCATGCAGTACCTACCCCGCCTCTCTCTCGTCCCCTCTCTCTCCTCCCACAATCCCCCCAACACTAATAACACTGCATGAATACAGAACTGTGGACTGACTCCCTCCAGGCACCCCAGCATATCTCCCCCCACCTACACCAACACTTACAGCAGAGCCACCCACTCTTACCCTCACTCCCTCCCCTGCTCCATTGCAGGAGAAACAGCCTGGAATAGGACAGAAATGACCAAGTCGGGTGGTGGAGTGCCTGACATCCATTCCCCAGCACCCCCTTTCACCTGCCATGTGGGAAGCACCCTGGTACGAGCCGGAGAGGACTGGGATGCCGCGTAAGGCGATTCTGAACCATCCACCTCCCATCAACCAAGTAAGGAGCAATGTTCAGTGAAGGGAAATTCTCACTTTAAACCCACTGTCAGTTCCGTTTCCCCCCGGCACAACTTAGAAGCCGTGGCCCTGATGCCATCTCCCTTTTGTGTTGAGCTGGTACAAATGGAATCCCCACGGTCATGGTGGGCAGGAGGGTGGGCTCAAAACACACCATCTCCACCACCTCCCAGGAAGCGGGCATGGAGGCGCCTTCCTCCTGTAAACAGCTCAGATACTGACACTAATCTGTGACATTCACTGCTACTCCTTCTTGTCCTGACACATTCAATAATCTGTGCTCATATACATCCAGCACCCTCTGCTCTTGCACCTCCTTTATAACGGGACAGCTTGTTTAATATTGTCTTCCTACCAAAGAGCATCACCTCACACTGTTCTGCTTTGATCGGCATCTGCCATACACCTGAACACTACACCAAAATATAACTTTCCTCTTGGAGTTCCACACCATCCTCAACGAACTTTACAATTCTTCCAGGTTTGATATCTGCAAACATTGTAATTGTCCTACAGTCACACTCCACATGGAAACACTGAAACACACCAGACAGAACAACTGAAATATTGACAAGGTTACCATGGAGCGAGAGAAATACTGACACACTCTCCATGTCTGTGTTATTGTCAATGTATAGCGAGTGCCTCTATGTGTCTTTATTCGTGTGTGTATCTGTGTGGGGCGGGTCTGGCAGACTCTGTGGTGTTTAAAGTGATGTCATATCCCCCAATATGGGTTCTGAGTAAGGATCACTCGATCCAAAACGTCAACTTTCATTTCTGTCCAAAGATACTTCCAGAGCTGCTGGGCTTTCTGTTTTTGTCAATCTCTGTTGCACTAGGAGAAAGTGAGGACTGCAGATTCTGGAGATCAGAGCTGAAAAATGTGTTGCTGGAAAAGCGCAGCAGGTCAGGCAGCATCCAAGAATCAGGAGAATCGACGTTTTGGGCATAAGCCTGATTTCTGAAGAAATCTCTGTTGGACCCCAAACCCCATCCCTCACCCCCACGCCACTGTACTCGTGGTGGTAAAGTATGTAAACCATCAGGGATTCAGTTTGGGAGGGAGAGAGGGAGAGCAGCAGCTCACAGCCCATCCAATCTACATTTTGATTGCAAAACACACACACACACACACACACACACACACACACACACACATGAACACACACACACACACACACACACACACACACACACACACACACACACACACACACACACACACACACGAGAGTATTGTCATTGTACGGAAACCCTCAGAGTGGAACATGTTCATGTGCAGAAATGTCTGCGCTCCTTCTCCAATGTGGAAATGGTTTGTCACTTGGTAGTATTTCCAACACACAGTATACTCATTAAAGCATATTTCCATTGCAATTATATCCAAGCAAATCCAAGTAAGCCACATTGCAAGGTGATGAGGTTAATTTTAATGCACGTCCTCTAACTTGGAATTTTTAATGCTTTACTCTTACAAGTAAACTTATATGTGACAAAGGATTAAAAAGACTTAAACCAGACCAGCAGAGTGTGGGCTTTTATCACTTCATACAAAAGAGGAAAGGAGAGTGGTTTTGACCACGTTTCAGTGCTTCACACCAAAAACAACAAGAGTTCCCATTGCACAGAGATCCACACACTAATGCAGGAACACATGTAACAAGCACAGATAGACATGCACACAGTGGTACACAGCGACATATATATAGACACACGCGAATAGACAAACACCAACAGAAACGTGCAGATACATACTTGGTTGTGTAAAGAAACATAGACTCATCGAGTTATACAGGGTATTTGCAAACAGACCTATCGGTCCATACAGTCCATGCAGACAATAATGCAGTCCAAACTAAACCAGTCCCATCTGCCTGCGCTTGGCCCAGATTTGTCCAAACGTTCACTTATTCTTGTACTTCGTCAAATGCATTTTAAATGCTGTAACCTTACCCACAATCCATCACTTCCTCAGGTAGTTCACTCTCTACACGAACCACATGCTGTGTAAAAAAAATCCTTACGAGTCCTAATCTTGTGGACCCAATAACTCTGTAGGAAGCTAAGGAAGTGATTGCAGGCAACTTGCTGAGAGGTTTTTTTTTCATCAATAGCCACAGGTGAGATGCTGGAAGTCATGAGTTTAACTAAAGTTGTGCTATTAAACAAAATGGAAAGGAAGAGCTAGGGCACTATAAATTGGTGAGCCTGATATCAGTGGTAGGCACGTTGTTGGAGGGAAACATGAGGTGCATGATTTAGATGTATTTGGAAAGACAAGGACTGATTAGGGACAGGCAGATGTGAGGACTGCAGATGCTGGAGTTGAGAGTCTCGATTAGAGTGGTGCTAGAAAATCACAGCAGGACAGGCAGCATCTGAGGAGCAGGAAAATCGAGGTTTTGGGCAAAAACGCTTTATCACGATAGTCAAATGGGGTTGTGCCTGGATAATCATGTCTCACTAACTTGATTATTTTTTGTTGAGAAGTAACGGAGAGGATTGATGAGTGCTGAACACTGGATGTAATCTATTTTGAATTCAGTTAGGCATTTGACAAGGTTCCGCATGGGAGACTGGTTAGCAAAGTTAGGTCACATGGAATACAGGGGGGATTAGCCAGTTGGATACAGAATTGGCTTAAAAGTAGAGGACAGAGGGCTGTGGTGGAGGGTTGTTTTTTAGACTGGAGGCCTGTGACCAGTGGAGTGCCACAAGGATCGGTGCTGGTTCTGCTACTTTTCATCATATATAGAAATGGTTTGGATATGAACATCGGAGGTATAGTTCGTAAGTTTGCAGATGACACCAAAATTGGAGGTATAATGGCCAACAATTAAGGTTACCTCTGATTACCACGGGATATTGATCAGATGGGCCAATGGACTGAGGAATGGCAGACAGAGTTTAATATAGATAAATGTGAGAAGCTGCAAATGGGAAAGGCAAATCAGGGCAGGACTTATATACTTAATGGTAAAGTCATTGGGAGTGGTGCTGAACAAAGTGACATCAGAGTACAGGTTTATAGTTCATTGAAAGTTGATTTGCAGGTCGATAGAATAGTGAAGAAAGTATTTGGTATATTATTGGTCAGTGCATTGTGTATATGAGTTAGGAGACTGGATTACATCTGTACAGAACATTGTTTAGACCACTTTTAGAATACTGTATGCAATTCTAATCTACCTGATGTAGGAAGGATGTTGTGAAACCTGAAAGGTTTCAGAAAGGGTTTAGAACATAGAACATAGAACAATACAGCACAGAACAGGCCCTTCGGCCCACGATGTTGTGCCGAACTTCTAACCTAGATTAAGCACCCATCCATGTACCTATCCAAATGCCGCTTAAAGGTCGCCAATGATTCTGACTCGACCACTCCCACGGGCAGCGCATTCCATGCCCCCACCACTCTCTGGGTAAAGAACCCACCCCTGACATCTCCCCTATACCTTCCACCCTTCACCTTAAATTTATGTCCCCTTGTAACACTCTGTTGTACCCGGGGAAAAAGTTTCTGACTGTCTACTCTATCTATTCCTCTGATCATCTTCTCAACCTCGATCAAGTCACCCCTCATCCTTCGCCGTTCCAACGAGAAAAGGCCGAGAACTCTCAACCTATCCTCGTACGACCTACTCTCCATTCCAGGCAACATCCTGGTAAATCTTCTCTGCACCCTTTACAACGATGTTGCCAGGATTGGAGTGTTTGAGCTACAGGGAGAGGCTGAATAGGCTGAGGCTGCTTTCCCTGGAGCACCAGAGGATGAGGGTTGACGTTAGATGTTATTAAAATCATGAGTGAAATGGTTAGAGTGAATAGCCAAGGTCTTTTCCCTACGGTAATGCAGTCGAAAACAAGACAGAAAAGGTTTAAGGTGAGATGGGAAAGATATAAAAGGATCCATTGGGTAACATCTTCATGTAGCGGTTGGTTGTGTGGAATGAGCTGCCAGAGGAAGGTGTGGAGGCTGGCACAATTACAGCATTTAAAAGACATCTGGATGGGCAGATGAATGGGAAGGGTTCAGGTAGAAACGGGCCAAATGCTGGCAAATGGGAGGAGATTAATTTTGGCTATCTGGTCTGCATGGATGCATTGGTCCAAAGGGCCTGTTTCCATGCTATACAGCTCTACGACGCTATGTCTTTTTAGAAACGTGCTGCTCTTATCTTAAAACAATCCCTCACTCGAGGGAAAAGACACCTACCATTCAACATTCGATGCCCCTCATAAAATTATAAACATCTGTAAGTTACCTCTCAGCCTCCCACGCTCCAGTAGATAATGTCCGAGTTAATCGAGCCTGTCCTTATCACTCAAACACTCCATTCCCAGCAGCAACCTGATAAATCTTTTCCGAACTCTCCTGAACTTGATAATATCCTTTATATAACAGGGCGACCAGAACTGCACACAATCCTCCAGGACATGCTTCACGAATGTCCTGTGCAACCTGAACATATCGTCTCAACTCCTGCACTCAAAGGACTGTCCACTGCTATTTGTCATGTATATAAATGATTTGGATGTGAACATAGGAGATTTCATTAGTAAAGTTTCAGGTGACACCAAAATTGAAAATGTAGTGGACAATAAAGGAAGTTATCTCAGAGTAAAATGGTATCTTGATCAGATGGGCCAATGGAATGAGGAGTGGCAGATGGAGGTATATTTAGATAAATGCGAGGTGCTGCATTTTGGAAAAACAAATCAGAGCAGGACGCATACACTCAATGGTAAAGTCCCGGGGAATGTTGCTGAACAAAGAGACCTTGGAGTACATGTTGATAGTTCCTTGAAAGTAGAGTCGCAGGTAGATAGGATAGTGAAGGTGTTTGATATGCTTTCCTTTATTGTTCAGACCACTGAGTACAAGAGCTGGGAGGTCATGTTGTGGCTGTAAAGGATACTGGCTAGGCCACTTTTGTAATATTGTGTGCAATTCTGGTCTCATTCCTATTGGAAAGATGTTGTGAAACTTGGAAGAGTTCAGAAAAGATTTACAAGGACGTTGCCAGGACTGGAGGATTTGAGCTGTAGGGAGAGCCTGAATAGGCGGGGGCTGTTTTCTCTGTTGGTGAATTATAGAGGTTCATAGAATCATGAGAGGCATGCATAGGGTAAATAGACAATGCCTTTTCCCTAGGTTGGGCGAGTCCACAACTAGGTGGCATAGGTTTAGGGTGAGAGGGGAAAGATTTAAAAGGGACCTCAGGGGCTTTTTTTGTTTTTGCACAGAGAATGGTGCGCGTATGGAATGAGTTGCCAGAGGAAATAGTGGAGGCTGGTAAAACTAAACTACATAAAAGACATCCGAATGAGTATATGAATAGGAAGGGTTCAGAGGGATATGGGCAACGTGTTGGCAAATTTAACGAGATTAGGTTAGGATATCTGGTTGGCATGGACGAGTAGGACCAGAGGGTCTGTTTCTGCGCAGTACATCTCTATGATTCTATGTGTCTGTAATGAAATCCAGCAAGCGAAACACCTTCAAAACCACCCTGTCTACACATGATGCAAACTTCAAAGCGTTATGCTTGAAACCCGAGGTCGTTCTGTTCTGCAACACTACCATTGGCTCGACTTTCATTGTATATGTGTTTTACCAAGGTACAATACCTTGCATTTATCAACAATATACTCCATCTGCCATTCTTTAGTCCAGTGAGTGATAGTACTGGGGAAGAAAAGCTGTAAAGTAATCAGCTGTCTGTATCATTTAATTGTTTTATGAAGAGGGCAATCACATGTTAGAGGTGGGAAACAGTGACCGGTGTTTGAGGCCAGAAAGTATGTGCTTTCTTTGCTCTGGTGTTCAGTATTGATATCTATTGTAGTTCCATCATAGAGCAAAGAGTGTCTGCAGGTGTCATTCCCTCATATTGCAGAATACAGATAATAGTCATTTAAACTGGAAATAATAGTCAAGTATTTAAAGATGTTCATAGTTTATCTCGAAGGCAGAGCACGTAAACTCGACATCCTACAATTGAGGCAAGTACCTTGCAATTTTTAAACAAGGTTATTATTCTAATGTGTTATTAAGTAAAGTGAACCAGATTTCAATGAATCCATTCCGATCTGAAAGCTGGCACTTAAAATTTAAAACTTGGGCATGGTTTAGGTCTTGTGTAGTCAGTCGTGTCCCTACCTCTGATGCAGAGCTCTGGATTCTATTCCAATTGCTGAACTTGTCAGGACGTGTCCCTACCTCGAGACCAGACATTCTGGATTCAGGTGCAGAGATGTGTCACAACATGTCAGAACAGGCTGATGAACAAACACACAGTAGAAGAGTGTTGGAAGTTTAGGGACTATTATGGAGTAGTGGTACGGTCCCTACCTCTGGCTACAAAGCTCTGGGTTCAAATCTTCCTAGAGGTGTTTTATAATATGTTTGAATACGTTGACTAAAATGAGTTTAGAATTGTGATTTGATCAAGATGGAAGAGGTTTCAGTATTCAATTTCAGAATGTAAGCCCCGGATGACTGAAACCACAGGCCCTGAGTTGGAGTCACATTTGCACTTTCTAGAGGTTTATAAATTCATGAAGGGCATGGATAGGGTGAGTAGTAAAGATCTTTTCCTCACGTTTGGAAGCCAAAATTAGAAGGCATAGATTTAATATGAGATGGGAAAGATTCTATGTGGAGCTCAGGGGCAACTTTTTCACTCAGAAAATGGAGGGTGCATATGATGAACTGCCGGAGGAAGTGGTGAAGCTTGGTATAATTACAACATTTAAAAGGCATCCAGATGGTATATTAATAGGAAGGATTTAGAAGGATATGGGAAAATTGCTGGAAAATAGATCAGATTTCGTACAGTGTAGAAACAGGCCTTTTTGCCCAACAAGTCAATACCAACCCTCTGAAGAGTTGCCCAACTCGAGCCATCTACCCACATTTACCCTTGACGAATGCATCTGACATTATGTGCAACTTAGCATGGCCAATTCACCCAATCTGCACATCTTTGGACTGTGGGAGGAAACCAATGCAGACAAAGGGAGAATGTGCAAACTCCACACAGTCAGTCACCCTGGTATTATGAGGCAACAGTGAGCTGTTCAGTCCAGAAACAATTTGGAGTTCAGCTGTGTGGACAGTGCCTTTCTCTCTCTCTGTCTCTGTCTCTCTCTGTCTCTCTCTCTGTCGCTCTCTCCTTGTGCCCTTCTAACTTCAACCGGTAAGCATATGTTCCACTTTTACAGTTTTTAAGTGGAGGCGGGGGGGGGGGGGGGGGTGTTGCTTATTGGGACTGTTGTGTACATTCAGAACAGCTAATTAAGTCTAGCTTGAATAGATTGAATTCTGTAGGGTTCTTTATTCTGTTCTTTGTCTTTCATTCTGCAAGATTGTGAATTAAATTTGGTGTATTTTAAAACCTGATAGTCAACCTAGCCGGCTTACTCTGGGTAATTTTCACTGTGCATTTACTGAAACAAATTGCAAAGCTATGGTCTCCGCGGCCTGCTTAAGAATGTTTTGAGTGATCTGGCCTAGTCCATAACAACAGGCCTCCAGTCTGAAAAACAACTCTCCTCAATAATGCTGTCTCCTGCTATTAGGCAAACACACACACACACGCATGTACACAGACCCACTTGCACAAACACACAGAGATACAGACACATACTCAGAGACACACATAGGCACACAGACACACATACACAGCTACACACGCACAAAGACACACACACAATGTCACACAGACACATGCACACGCGCAGGCACACACAGAGACAACGCATGCACGCAGACACACACGGACGCACAAAGTGACACACACAACGACATATACACACACGCGCACACACACGCACAGACACATTAGCGTCTTTAGGATATTATTACATAGGTTATGCTTAAAGATGGGATCGAGGCTTGTTGTGAGAAGGCAGGCGAATGGCCTGAAAAACTTGTCAGCCATGATCAATAGCTCAGTAGACTGGATGGGCCAAATGGCCTTGTTTCTGCACTAATCTTTTACGGTCTATAGTACATGCATTTGTCTGCATTTGTGCGTATACTTGTATCTGCATGTGTCTGTGTGTGTGTCTGTGTTTTTGTGTCTGTGTTTGAGTGTGTCAGTGTGTACATGTCTGTGTGTGTGTTTGAGTGTGTCTAAGCGTGTGTGTTTGAGTGTGTCTGTATTTGAGTGTGCCTGTGTGTGCTTGTCTGTGTATGTACCTGTGTGTGTGTGTCTGTGTATGTTTGTGTTCCTCAGTATTTTTATAAATGGAAATATCAATGTACATTTTTGTAATTTCTATTCTGTTTGACATTCACCTTTCCTTCATAGTTTGAGCAACTTGTTTTCGTCATGATTTTGTTATTTTAACAAATACCGGAAATCAACCTGACCTCTTCCGAGGTTGACCCTGACCCAATGTGAGACCTATATCATTGGCCATATCATCAACCTGGTTTCACTGATAATTTGCTGTGACCAATGGAGGAGTGGTAGTAAAAAAGATAACAGTTACCCAAAAACCCAAAGAACTCTGGACCAGTGAGCCTGTCATCAGTGGTGGGTGAGTTGTTGGAGGGGTTCTGAGGGATAGCCAATTGCATGCATTTTCAAAGGCAAGGATTGATTGGGGATAGTCACCATGGCTTTTTGCATGAGAAATCGTGTCACACTGATTTGACTGAGTTTGTTAAAGAGGTGACAACGCAGATTGATGAAAGCAATGTTGTAGATGTTTTCCATACACACTGGGACAAGTTGTTCGACAAGAGTCTGCATATTAGGCAAGTTAGTAAGGTTAGGTCACGTGGGAACCAGCGCACCCAAGCCAATTGAATACAAAATTAGATTTAAGGAAGGAGACAAGGGTTGGTAGAGGATTGCTTTTCAGACTGGAGGCTTGTTTTAAAGTAAAGGGGAAATAATTTAGAGGGAACTTAGACGCATTGTTTTCATACAGAGGGAGGTGTCCTTATTGAATTATGGAAGTGGTGGATTCTGGCATCTTGATGGGAATCTGAATAAGGAGGTTTAGAGGAATATGAGCCAAATGCTCTAAAATCAGACTGGATGATACTGGGATGTCTGGTCAGCACTTACACAATTGCATGCTATATGACTTGATAAGAGGGATGAGCAGAAATTCTAAACAGGCATTTCAAGTGGGAATTCTCTTGCCCACAAATTTGAGATGTCTCTTTGTTTATATTTATTCAACGCTGAGTTAGTTAAATATTGGACAGAGAAGTGGCACACAGACAGGAAAGTGGAGCTGAGACCACAACCTGATCGGCCACAATCTTAGTCCCTGGTAGAGAAGACTCGAAGTGTCCAATGACCCACTCCTGCTCCTCAGTCCCATGTTTCTGTGTTCCATTCTGCCCATCAAACCTGCTAGACGGGAGCAGTTAGAGGCTACTTACTGCTATACCCTGGTACACAGAAACAGAGGAGACCATTTAGCCCCTCAAAACTGTCAAACCCAGTTTGGGCTGGTTTGGAAAGTGCAATAGGGACACCCAGGCAGTGGTATGAAAGAGGCTCCTCATCACTCCTAACTAAGCTTCCCCTTTCTGCAAACTTATGCTTCGTTTGTTGGTCAAGTTGTAGACCCAGTTTCACTGTGAATACAGTCCCCATTCCTCACCCAGAGATGGTCCAGCTAATCTCGTAATATTCAATAATAGTGCTTCCAGGAGAATAACAGCGTCTACTTTCCAATAACAGAATGTGAGAACACCACAAACAGGAGTATGTCATTGATCCACACCATCCGCACTCCTCGACCACCCCAACCCCACCCCATGCCCCACACCCCTCCCCCGCAAGCCTGCCTTGCCCCACAATAAGATCATAAGTTCCAATATCAGCGTTCATGTCCAATTGTTCACAGCCCTCAATGCGCTGACCGATCAAAAAACACTCTCTAACCTCACACCGTGGCCTGTTGATATGACCAAACGATGTGAATACAAGAGTTCAGGGAAGAGTGACCAGCCCTGACATTAAGGCAGCATTTAACTGAGGTCGGTCTCAATGAGCCTGAGCAGAATTTCACTGAATGGAAATGAGTTGTAAACTTCCCTGGTTAGAGTGATTTAAAACATAAAGCACAATGATTGTGGTTTGTGTACAAAAATCCATGCAGTCCTGGACATGTCTGCAAAAGATCCTCAAGGTAGCTTCCTCAGCACAAATATCTTCAGCTGTTTCACAAATGTCTTGCCCTCACCATAAGATTACAAGTGGGGGTGTTTACTGAAGGTCATGAAATATTCAGAGAAAAAGACCCCTTCAACTCCTGAACCAGTCTGTGTCCATGTGCAGCAAGACCTGGGCAACAGTCAGGCTTGTGCTGTTGAAGTGCCGGTAAAATTCAGGTAACAATACTGCTGAACACTGCACATTTCCACAGTTAAAAGGAGGAGCGCATTCAGCTCCTGACGCTGGTTCCACAGGAATATGTGGAAGTCATTCTGCTCCATGAAATGATTGGAGAAGAGTAGAGATAGCTCATTTAGTGCCTCCACACAATTACACAAGAAGGGAGGAGTCACGTGTTTCGGATCACACCAGAGCCACTCAAAAATAATTGAAGGCGGTAGTCTAGACTCCAATGTTTTCTTATTTTAAAGTAAACGTAAAGTGTCTATTCCAGATGCAATGTGACTGTTCAAGCGACAAGACGATCAGAAAAAATACAATTTTTTCAACACTACAGTTAAAATACAGGCAAACAAACACGAATTTAGAAAAGTATGTGGCTCCCAGAACTGCACACTGTATTCTATCTATGGCCTAACCAATGGCATGTTAAGCTCATATTATTTCGCCTCAATGAGTAAACTCTGTGCCTACAGTCCCGTGTGCTTTTTTAACTAGCTATTATACTGTCCAGTCACATTTAGGGATATGTAGCAAAACACCCTCTGAGCTTCCTAGTGTGCTGCCATTCATTGAGTACTACCCGATGTGGTTCCTTCTTCCACACTGCATCAACTCATATTTATCAGGTTTGCATTCCATCTGCCATTGATCTGACCATCTGACCATTCAATTTGTATCTTCCTGCAAAATAAGGCCTTGCTCCTCACTGCCAACCACCTGGTCAATCTTAGTATCAATCACAAACTTACTTATTACACTCGACCCGCACCTCCCACTCTCCCCTCCACATTTACATCTACATCATTTATGAATATCACAAAAAGTAAGATACACTGCACTGCTCGCTGTGGTACACCACCAGACACTGATCTATCTTCGCCAGCTTTCCAGTAACTTGGGAAAACATCGCTGTTCTCTAGTCCTCTGGCATCTCCTTCGCGGTCAGATTCGATTTGAACATTTAGGTCAGATCATTCCGTCTCTTGTCTCCAACAGCATCCTGAGATACAACTGATCTGGACTTTACATCATCCAAAACCATCAATCCCAACTTGCATATTATATCAATCTGTTTGAGAGCTTCACAATGCATCTTCTTGAATTCTGTATATGTCTCCTTCTTCTCCCAAGGAAAACAGATGTGAAGCTCTTGTGTCACAATCGATCAATGTTCACCAGCTTCACACACAGATAGCCCCCTTGGTTTTGAAATTGTTCCCTGGTTATTCTGTTCTCATCGATGTTTTTGTAGAATATCTTGGGATTCCCCCTAACCTTGTCTGCTGCACTTCTCCATGCCCCTGTATTAGTCAATCTTCTGTGCGTGAATTTTCTAAGATCTCCTCAGATCCCCTCTCATTCTTTGTAACGGCACAGAACACAGGTATAATCTCACCCTCACTGCATGCAGTCTGTGCAGAACGCCTTTACTTCGATATTCCAATTTCCTTTAAATGAAGGCCAACTTTACTTTTACCTTTCCATTTCCAAATGTCCCTCCTGAACAGCATTGGTTTAATTTTATTTACAATTCACTTTCTGAACGCTTAAACATCCACCTGAATATCCAACTATATTACTTCCAAAGTTTCTTCATTGTCTCCATCTACAAGAAACATCTTCAAACCATTTCAAAAATTTTGTTAATGGTGATTATTCGGGGAGATCCAAGATGGCGGCGATCCAGTAGGTCTGCCCTGCTGAGTTCTGCACCAAAACCCAGACAAAGTGGTGCGTTCATCCTCTATTTCTTCCCTATTGTGGTAAACATCGGTCGCTGTTAATCCCCAGTATTGCTCTATGCCACTTTAGGTGAGTAAGGAAAATGTCAAAGGGAAAATGACCACGATCATCACAACCAGCAGGGTACTGCAGCAATGGATACACCCGCAGCTGTGATGTCGGCCTCCGTGAGAACACCAGGGAACTTATTTGTGGTGCAGAGCGTGGTCTCGGAGTGCAGGAACCTGCGAGAGAATATTGATTCAGCAATGGAGGAGACCTAACCATGCTGGAACTGATCTCAGCCATGCTGCAGAAGCAATACCAAGCAATACCAAGAGATCCAGCGTCTCGGGCCACACGTCGTGGAGGTGGAAGAGCGGACTGTGGCTTCGGAAACCATGGCAGGATCCTCAGCGGGTCAGGTCCAAGCCCTGGAATGTTAGGTACAGGCCTTAGTAGAGCAGGTCGAGGATCTCGAAAACCAGAGCCTTCAGAAGAACATCAGCTTGGTCGGGCTGCTGGAATGAGAACAAGAATGCCAGCTCGTCAGCTTCTTGGAACAATGGCTCACACAATTTTTGAAGCTGCATGTCAGGGCAGACTGGGTGCGGGTCGAGCGGACCCACCGGGTAGCAGTGTACAGGCCCTGATCGGACCAACATTCCAGCATGGTCCTAGTGTAACTCCAACACGATAGAGAAAAACAGGTCCTGGAAGCTTCTCGAGCTCTGCAGAAGGATACATATTTTCTGATCTACAAAGGATCACAAATTATGTTTTTTTTTCCAAGACCTTTCTACGGCTGTGATCCGCAAGAGGCAAGCCTTTGATAAGGATAAACGGAGGCTGGGGGACATTAATATTCTGTACTTTGTAAGATATCCAGTAATATTGCGTTTCAGCCATGCATCATCTGTGTTTAATTTTGAATCACTAGAAAACGCAAAGGACTTCCTGCACACATTAAAACAGACTGGCTGGTTCAAATAATATGGACAAATGTGCTCCCTTTGTTTTCTCGGGGCTTTGCCTGGTTTACCTCGTTTTAGGTTTTTTTAAGTATGTGGAGGTCCCAATTTTCCTTTTACTCTCTCCTCCTTTCTTCCTCTCCTCCCATTATTCTTTGTTTTTTTCTATCATTTGCTTTTCGTTTCTCTCTCTTAGTACGGAATGGGAAAGGGGGTTGGGGAGGTGAGTGTGGTTACATTTTGTTTCACCAGGACTGCCTCAGGTGAAGGTATAAATGGGACGGGGTTGAATGCCCACTTTTAATTTTCTTGTAGGACCCGAGTAACGTTTTTAAACTTTGTTTTGTCTGGGTTGGGAGCGGCTTCAGCTAGGAAGAGCCGTGGGGGATTAGTGGGTAGTATGAGCGTCACCTGTGCGCAAGGGGGAAAGTCTCTTCTTACTTGTGTTCTATGTTGGTTCATGGTCGAAGTAGTTGTTAGAAGTTTTGATTTGGTTGTTATTGTAGTTATATTTTCAAGTTTATACGAACTGATTACAACTTTCACTCGGCGCGCTATTAATGGGCTTCTTCTCCCAGTGTGTCATGGGCTGCTTCGGATGGTTACGGCTAACCGCTCATTTAAATGGTGCAACTGGAATGTTAAAGGGAGCCACTCACTGATTAAGAGAAAAAGAAATATACGTTCAAGCCTTAAAAATGAAATGGTTGATGAAACACATCTGACAGATAAGAAGCGTTTAAAGTTACAGCAGGAAAGGTTCAGCTGGGTATTTTTCATCCTTTAATTCAACAAGTAGAGGAGTAGCTATACTCATTCCTAAGAACCTTCCACTTCAGTTGTTTGACCAAATTAAGAATGAATGTGAGTGGTCTTTGATCCTTAAATCTTTAATACATGGAGAGGAATATGGGACCTTGATTAATTTTGCCCCCAGCACACCCCCTCAAATAGATCAGCTCTCCTAGTTGATGATCCTTGGGGCAAGTCATACAATTAAGGGGAGACTTTAAGTGACGTATAGACTCCGAGGTGGATAGAATGTCGAGGGGTTTTGCGGGTATTTCCCCGCCACCCACAGCTGGTGGACCTGAACAGGTAGCTGGCTTGTTGGATGTGTGAGATGTCTTCACCCTGAAGATAGGGACTTCTCCTTTTTTCCCAGCCCACATAAATTCTATACTAGGATTGACATGTTGTTTGCCCCATTGGTCTTTTGAAATTCGGTGATGTCCTGTAGAATTGCGAACATAGCCATTTCTAATCATGTGGCAGTGTTCATGGAGGTCAAGGATGGTGGCGATGGGACAAGCTCACGGCACTGGCATGTGGATCCTTTCCTCCTGAAGGATAGCAAATTCATTGAGTATTTTTCGGGGGAATTTGAATTTTTTTGTGACATTAACTTGTGTACAGCCAGTAATCCGACGGTTCTATGGGAGACTGGCAAATCCTATACAAGGGATTTGATTATTTAAAACTCAGCGAGTCAGAAGCAGCAGAAGGGAGAGCAGCAGCGTATGCTTGACACTCGGCTAAAGAGAGCTGAGACACCATATTTTGTCAGACTGTTAGTAACTTAATCGCAGCAGATTACAGCCCTCCGGACTGCTCTGAATGCTGCACTCGCACAGACAGCAAAGAGAGAGATTTCCTTTGCGAAGCAGAAGGTATTAGAGCATGGTGATAACCAGGTAGATATTAGGCATACTTGGCCAGAAAGAAGATCACTGCTATTGTCACCCACGATCCCAAAAATATTAATGCAGAGTTAAGGAAGTTCTACTCTGAGTTGTTCCAGTCAGCGGGATGGGAGGACTGATTGGCGACGATGGAGTCCTTTATTAAGACCTTGGACCTCCCAGGTGTAAGTTCAGAGCAGGCGTTTCTTTAGAATGCCCCTCTGACAATCCGAGAGATACAGGAGACAGTGAGGCAGGCCCAGAGTGTTAAAGCCCCCGACCCAGATGGATTTTCATAAAAAGATTTAGAAGGAGTTCATAGACATGCTGGCTGGGCCAATGTTGGTTATGTACAATTATTTGTACAGTCAGGACTGCCTCCCATCCTCTCTGAGAGAACGAAATATTTATCTTATCCTCAAGAGAGGGCAAGTCCAGAAGAAGATTGCACTTTGTATATGCCTATATCATTATTAAACATGGACTTTAAAATTTTGTCGAAAATGCTGGTTTTGAAGGCCCATTGTGAAAGAGGACCATTTTTATTAGGGGTCATAGGTCCTCTGATAATATTAGAAGAGTGCTAAATATGGTTCCAGTGTGCTAGCAAGGTTCGATTCCAGGCTCAGTAGCCTCCCTGGTTGTAGAGAAAGCATTTGATCGGATGGAGAAGATGTGCACCTTTTATGTCCTTGAATGGTTTGGACTTGGAGGGGTCTTCGACTGGTGGGTGGCAGTGTAATATAGTGACCTGAAAGCAGCGGATTTCACTAATGGTATACGGTCTAACAATTACGGTATTGACAGTGATAGCCAACAAATTTGCCCCCTTTCTCTGTTACCATTTACATTAATGATTGAGCCATTGGCTGAAGTTATCCTGAGGGACGCCAATATCACTGCCATGGAGGTAGGATCAGGAAGGCATAAGATCACCCTTTAAGCAGATGGCGTTCCTCTCTTTCTAAGTAACCCAATGATATCTGTGTCCTGTTTAATACGAATGATTAATTTATTTGGATCTGTCACAGGGTATAAAATCAATTTTATGGAATTGGAGGCCATCACTGTTGGGGATCTTATTGGAGTACCCAACCTTGGGGTGGACTCTGATTCCCTTCCAGATGGTCACAAGGAGGTTTAGGTATTTTTATCATCCAAGCCTTCGATTAATTATATTAAGCTAACTTCGTGCAGTTGCGAGAGAAGATAAGACAGAATCTTTCAATATCCTGTTTGGGTTAGCTCTGGTAAAAATGAATGTCCTTCCTTGTTTATGATACTTCTTGCCAATACTCCATTTGACACTGCCCAGGCAGGCGCTATGGAGGCTTAACAGTTGGCTTTGATCTCTCATCTGGCGTCACAGATGGCCTCCTATTAAGCTGGACAAATTGCAGCTTCCACAGTTAATTGGGGCGTGTCGATTTTCCAGACTTTAAGAAATACCAACTAAGTTCCTTGCTTTCTAATGTGACTGATTGGGTTTGTCAGGACCCATGATCAATTTGGCTCGACATCAAGGCCTTCCAGGCAAAACGTCCCCTCATTAATCTGTTGTTCATGGACAAGGTGAGGAATGTTATGGAGAATTGCAGAAACCGATTGTCCTTAACACAGTGAAAGCATGGAGAATGATGGGACAAGTTGAGGGCACTTTACAAAAAAATAACTTCGGCTTTCACTCCCATTGCAGGATTGGTAGTATTCCAGGCGGGATTTATGGATTCTGGCTTTAGGTTCTGTGAGTGGAGAGGAGTTTCCTGTTTCCGTGAATTTTTTGACGTGGAGGTCATGATGAATTTTGAGCAGCTGAGCCAGGAATATGAGGTATCTGGGAGGGACCTCTTTTGTTACTCACAGCTTCAGGATTTAATACAGACAAAAAGATTTTTATTAATGGTTCGTTTCTGTAAGTCAGATATGTAGACGAGAGTGATTCAGAGTACGGACACTCTCTCGTTCAGCGCCTTCTGACATTTATTAAAGGTAGTCTCTCGAAGGACATTGACCCTGTTACACCAGAACAGGAAGAGGCTATTCAGCCCCTGGAGCCTGATATACAGGTACAGGAGGAGGCCAGTCAGCTCCTCGAGTCGATAACACTGGGCCCAGAGAAGGCCATGCAGCACCAGTATCCTGTTATGCAGAAATAGGATCAGTATTATTCAGCCTCCTCAAGTCTGTAACATAGGAACTGGAACAGGTCAGACAGGGACTGGAGATTGGTGCACTGGGATACCAGGAGGATATTCAGTCCCATCGACCCTGTTGCACGGGAATTGGAGAACGATGCAAACTATGAGATTTCTTATGGGAAAGGAGGAAGAAGTTTACCTGAAGTGTCCAGAGATGTGGAGTTTGTCCTCTGAAGAGAGATTGAGCAGTTTAGGTCAACACTGCCTGGAGTACAGAAAAATGAGAGGAGATGTCGGAGGTCTGGACGATGTTAAAGGTGATTTACAATGAAGACGTGAAGTTGATATTTCCTCATGTGGGACAATCTCGAACGATCCGAAAACCATATTTTATGGATAAGGTGGGGGAGAAATGAAACAGGGGTGAGGAGAACCAACTTCTGTCACAGGGTTGGGAATCAGTGTAATTCACTGCCCCAGAGTGCAGTAGGTGCTGGGATATTGAGCAAGTGAAGGAACATGGAGAGCGGACAGGAACGTGGAACTGAAGCCGCAATGACATCAGCTGTTATTGTATTCAATGTCGGAAGAGGCCTGAGGGGCTGGATTGCCGAATTGATGCTCCTCGAATTCAGCGCTTCGAATGTGCTACACATAAATGGGGGAGGACTGGTTCTCAGACAGGAAGCAGGCACTCTGGAAAAATCAACCTGAGTCAGTTTGACAGAACATCACCAGTGGAGTCACACGTGACAAGTGCTGGGTCCACAGCTCTTCACAATCTGTATCAATGATCAAGAGGAGTGGAACAAATGTGCTGTAACTATGTATGCCGTTTAAACTAAGATAAACAGGAAACTAAATTATCAAGGGAAGGTGGATAGTCTGCAATTGTATATGGACAGGTGAATTCAATGGATAAAAGTTTAGCAAATGGGATTAAAGATAATATATAATCTGTCATTTTCTTTAGGAAGAATGGTAGGTAGTATGTTGCTGAAACGGAAAAATACTAATTTGGCAGGGGGATGGGATCCGGACTTGTAGTGTTTAAACTAATTTGGCAGGGGGATGGGATCCGGACTTGTAGTCCAGCAAGTAAGCTAGCTGTGTGTCAGGATGTCCAAGACTGTAGGGAGGCTGTGGAGAAGGTAGCACTGACAGGGACTACTTGCGGACACAGAGATGGCCTCAAGTGCGTATACTTCAATGCAAGGAGTATCAGAAATAAGGTGGGTGAACTTAAGGCGTGGATCGGTACCTGGGACTACGATGTTGTGGCCATCACGGAAACATGGATAGATGAAGGACAGGAATGGCTGTTGGAGGTTCCTGGTTACAGATGTTTCAGTAAGATTAGGGAGGGTGGTAAAAAAGGAGGGGGGGTGGCATTGCTAATTAGAAATGGTATAACGGCTGCAGAAAGGAAGTTTGAGGGGGATCTGCCTCTGGAGGTAGTATGGGCTGAAGTCAGAAATAGGAAAGGTGCAGTCACCTTATTGGGTGTTTATTATAGGCCCCCCAATAGCAGCAGAGATGTGGAGAAACAGATTGGGAAACAGATTTTGGAAAGGTGCAGAAGCCACAGGGTCGTAGACATGGGCGACTTCAACTTCCCAAATATTGATTGGAAGCTCTTTAGATCAAGTAGATTGGATGGGGCGGTGTTTGTGCAGTGTGTCCAGGAAGCTTTTCTAACGCAGTATGTGGATTGTCCAACCAGAGGGGAGGCCATATTGGATTTGGTACTCGGTAACGAATCGGGACAAGTGGTGGGCTTGTTGGTGGGTGAACATTTTGGTGATGGCGACCACAATTCTGTGACTTTCACCTTGGTTATGGAGAGAGATAGGTGCGCACAACAAGGTAGATTTTACAATTGGGGGAAGGGAAATTACGATGCTGTAAGACAGGATTTGAGGAGCATACGTTGGGAGCATAGGCTGTTAGGGAAGGATGTGGTGGAAATGTGGGACTTTTTCAAGGAGCAGATACGACGTGTCCTTGATATGTATGTACCGATCAGGCAGGGAAGAAATGGTCGTGTGAGGGAGCCTTGGTTGACGAGGGAGGTTGAATGTCTAGTAAAGAGGAAGAAGGAGGCTTACATAAGGTTGAGGAAACAAGGTTCAGACAGAGCAGTGGAGGGATACAGGATAGCCAGAAGGGACCTGAAGAAAGGGATTAGGAGAGCTAAGAGAGGGCATGAAAAATCCCTGGCGGATAGGATCAAGGATAACCCCAAGGCATTCTATGCATATGTGAGAAACCTGAGAATGACGAGAACGAGGGTAGGTCCGATCAAGGACAGTGGTGGGAGACTGTGTATTGAGTCGGAAGAGATAGGAGAGGTCTTGAACAAGTACTTCTCTTCAGTATTTACGAACGAGAGGGACCGTATTGTTGAAGAGGAGAGTGTGAAACGGACTGATAAGCTAGAAGAGATACCTGTTAGGAAGGAAGATGTGTTGGACATTTTGAACAACTTGAGCATAGACAAGTCCCCCGGGCCTGACGGGATATATCCTAGGATTATGTGGAAAGCAAGAGAGGAAATTGCAGTACCGTTGGCAATGATCTTCTCGTCTTCACTGGCAACTGGGGTGGTACCAGGGGACTGGAGAGTAGCGAATGTTGTGCCCCTGTTCAAAAAAGGGAATAGGGATAACCCCGGGAATTACAGGCCAGTTAGTCTTACTTCTGTAGCAGGCAAAGTAATGGAAAGGGTATTGAGGGATAGGATTTACGAGTATCTGGAAAGACACTGCTTGATTAGGGACAGCCAGCACGGATTTGTGAAGGGTAGGTCTTGCCTTACAAGTCTTATTGAATTCTTCGAGGAGGTGACCAAGCATGTGGATGAGGGTAGAGCAGTGGATGTAGTGTACATGGATTTTAGTAAGGCATTTGATAAGGTTCCCCATGGTAGGCTTATGCGGAAAGTCAGGAGGCATGGGATAGAGGGAAATTTGGCCAATTGGATAGAAAACTGGCTAACCGGTAGAAGTCAGAGAGTGGTGGTAGATGGTAAATATTCAGCATGGAGTCCAGTTACAAGTGGAGTTCCGCAGGGATCAGTTCTGGGTCCTCTGCTGTTTGTAATTTTTATTAATGTCTTAGAGGAGGGAGTCGAAGGGTGGGTCAGTAAATTTGCAGATGATACAAAGATAGGTGGAGTTGTGGACAGTGAGGAGGGCTGTTGTCGGCTGCAGAGGGACTTAGATATGATGCAGAGCTGGGCTGAGGAGTGGCAGATGGAGTTCAACCCTGCCAAGTGTGAGGTTGTCCATTTTGGAAGAACAAATAAGAATGCGGAATACAGGAATAATGGTAGGGTTCTTGGTCAGGTGGAGGAACAGAGGGATCTTGGGGTCTATGTACATAGATCTTTGAAGGTTGCCACTCAGGTGGATAGAGTTTGTAAGAAGGCCTATGGAGTATTATCGTTCATTAGCAGAGGGATTGAATTCAAGAGTCGTGAGGTGATGTTGCAGCTGTACAGGACTTTGGTTCGGCCACATTTGGAGTACTGTGTGCAGTTCTGGTCGCCTCACTTTAGGAAAGATGTGGAAGCTTTGGAGAGGGTGCAGAGAAGATTTCCCAGGATGTTGCCTGGAATGGAGAGTAGGTCGTACGAGGATAGGTTGAGAGTTCTCGGCCTTTTCTCGTTGGAACGGCGAAGGATGAGGGGTGACTTGATCGAGGTTTATAAGATGATCAGAGGAATAGATAGAGTAGACAGTCAGAAACTTTTTCCCCGGGTACAACAGAGTGTTACAAGGGGACATAAATTTAAGGTGAAGGGTGGAAGGTATAGGGGAGATGTCAGGGGTGGGTTCTTTACCCAGAGAGTGGTGGGTGCATGGAATGCGCTGCCCGAGGGAGTGGTAGAGTCAGATTCATTGGCGACCTTTAAGCGGCATTTGGATAGGTACATGGATGGGTGCTTAATCTAGGATAGAAGTTCGGCACAACATCTTGGGCCGAAGGGCCTGTTCTGTGCTGTATTGTTCTATGTTCTATGTTCTACTACAGGACTTAGTGATGCAGTGTGTACTGGAGGGTGCATTCTGACCCGATCAGACACGGGAAGTGTTGCTCCATCTTCCTGATGTTCCCAGGGACCCCATTGCTCTCAACCAAAACATATATATATATACCCTCCGTCTCCAAATGGTGATGTTGATGTCGGCATACTGGGAGATGATGGATCTGTCACCCACTCCTGCCTGGAAAGTTCTGGATCATAGAAGCTGAATGAAACAATGACCTTAACAGCCACTGACAGCACCGTCCTCCCCCTGGTGTGAAGCTGCAGGTCCTGTTGAAGAAGGTGATACCGCTCAGTGACCAACTCCTTGTTAAATCAGTGTCCGCATATACTCTGCTCCTGATTTAAATGTAACTTGGGAAGCTGTTCCTGGAAAACCCGGTGTGGATACAGCAGATCCCTTTCCCCAAGACACTTACTCCGTGGTTTCAGATCTTCCTCTCTGTGCAGCCTCTGCTCCATTTGTTGTTCATCTTACAGATGCAGGTGTTGTAACTACAGTCCCTATGGTCCATCCAGAGTTGGGTCACCAAATCCTCAGGTCTCCCTGAATGTCTGAGCACAACCTCTAGCAAACCATCCACTGACTTTTCAAAAACACGAATCAGTCAGAAGCCCCACAGCTACAAGTTATATGCCTGCTCCTTTACAATTAAACTCGAAAGGTTTCCTCGTATTACTGATGACACAATCATCTGAGGGGGACAAGCGCAGGTGTTCAGTGGACACGCACACTCCAAGATTCAAAGGCGTGTCTAAAGCTGCCGGAACCCCTGTCCATGGATCACCGCATGGGGCACACTGGGAAGTGTACAATAGCCCAGGACACACACCTCCCTGTCCATGGATCACCACATGGGACACACCGGGAAGTGAACAGCAGCCCATCACACACACACCCCTGTCCATGGATCACCACATGGGACACACCGGGAAGTGAACAATAGCCCAGCACACACACGCTGATGTACATGGATCATCACATGGGGCACAACGGGAGGTGAACAGCAGCCCAGCACACACACCGCCCTGTCCATGAATCACCAAATGGGGCACACTGGGAAGTGAACAAAAGCCCAGCACACACAGCCATGTCCATGGATCACCACATGGGGCACACCAGAAAGTGAACAGCAGGACAGCACACACACACCCCAGTCCATGGATCACCACATGGGACACACAGTGAAGTGAACAATAGCCCAGCACACACGCACCTCCCTGTCTATGGATCACCACATGGGGCACATCGGGAAGTCAACAATAGCCCAGCAAGCACACACCCCTGTCCATGGATCACCACATGGGGTACACCGGAAAGTGAACAATAGCCCAGCACACACACACCCCTGTCCATGGATCACCACATGGGGCACACCAAGAAGTGAACAATAGCCCAGGACACACTCACCACTGTCCATGGAAAGGAAGCACACACACACACCACTGTCCATGGATCACCACCTGGGACACACCGGGAATTGAACAACAGCCCAGCACACACACACACCCCTGTCCATGGATCACCACATGGGGCACACCGGGAAGTGAACAATAACCCAGCACATACTTCTCTGTCTATGGTTCAGCACATGGGGCACACCGGGAAGTGAACAATAGCCCAGCACTCACACATCCCTGTCCATGGATCACCACATCGGGCACACTGGGAAGTGAACAATAGCCCAGCACACACACAGCCCTGTCCTTGGATTACCACATGGGGCAAACAAGAAGTGAACAATAGCCCAGCACACAAACCTCCCTCTTCATGGATCACCACCTAGGACACACCAGGAAGTGAACAACAGCCCAGCACACACACGCCCCTTTCCATGGATCACCACATGGGGCACACCGGGAAGTGAACAATAGCCCAGCACACACACACCTGTCCATGGATTACCACTTGGGGCACACCGGGAAGTGAACAAATGCCCAGCACACACACACCCCTGTCCACAGTTCACCACATGGGGCACACCGGGAAGTGAACGATAGCCCAGCACACACACAATTCCCTGTCCATGGATCACCACATGGGGCACACCTGGATTTGAACAGCATCCCAGCACTACACACCTCCCTGTCCATGCATCACCACATGGGACACACCGGGAATTGAACAACAGCCCAGAACACACAAACCTCCCTGTCGATGGATCACCTCATGGGGCACACCGGGAAGTGAACAATAGCCCAGGACACACTCACCACTCTCCATGGAAGGGAAGCACACACACACACCACTGTCCATGGATCACCACCTGGGACACACCGGGAATTGAACAACAGCCCAGCACACACACAGACCCCTGTCCATGGATCACCACATGGGGCACACCGGGAAGTGAACAATAACCCAGCACATACTTCTCTGTCTATGGTTCAGCACATGGGGCACACCGGGAAGTGTACAATAGCCCAGCACTCACACATCCCTATCCATGGATCACCACATCGGGCACACTGGGAAGTGAACAATAGCCCAGCACACACACAGCCCTGTCCTTGGATTACCACATGGGGCAAACAAGAAGTGAACAATAGCCCAGCACACAAACCTCCCTCTTCATGGATCACCACCTAGGACACACCAGGAAGTGAACAACAGCCCAGCACACACACGCCCCTTTCCATGGATCACCACATGGGGCACACCGGGAAGTGAACAATAGCCCAGCACACACACACCTGTCCATGGATTACCACTTGGGGCACACCGGGTAGTGAACAAATGCCCAGCACACACACACCCCTGTCCACAGTTCACCACATGGGGCACACCGGGAAGTGAACGATAGCCCAGCACACACACAATTCCCTGTCCATGGATCACCACATGGGGCACACCTGGATTTGAACAGCATCCCAGCACGACACACCTCCCTGTCCATGCATCACCACATGGGACACACCGGGAATTGAACAACAGCCCAGAACACACAAACCTCCCTGTCGATGGATCACCTCATGGGGCACACCGGGAAGTGAACAATAGCCCAGCACACACACACCCCTGTCCATGGATCACCACATGGGGCACACCGGGAAGTGAACAATAACCCAGCACATACTTCTCTGTCTATGGTTCAGCACATGGGGCACACCGGGAAGTGAACAATAGCCCAGCACTCACACATCCCTCTTCATGGATCACCACCTGGGACACACCAGGAAGTGAACAACAGCCCAGCACACACAGACCCCTGTCCATGGATCACCACATGGGGCACACCGGAAAGTCAACAAAAGCCCAGCACACACACCCCTGTCCATGGATCACCACATGGGGCACATCGGGAAGTGAACAATAGCCCAGCACACACAGACCCCTGTCCATGGATCACCACCTGGGGCACACTGGAAAGTGAACAAAAGCCCAGCACACACACACCTGTCCATGGATTACCACTTGGGGCACACCGGGAAGTGAACAAAAGCCCAGCACAATCACCCCTGTCCACAGTTCACCACATGGGACCCCCCGGGAAGTGTACAATAGCCCAGGCCACACACACCTCCATGTGCATGGATCACCACATGGGGCAGACCGGGAAGTGAACAATAGCCCAGCACACACAAAACTCCCTGTCCATGGATCACCAGATGGGGCACACCTGGACGTGAACAGCATCCCAGCACACACACACCTCCCTGTCCATGGATAACACTTGGTTCACACCGGGAAATGAACAAAAGCCCAGCGCACACATCCCCCTTTCCATGGATCACCACATGGGACACACCAGGAAGTGAACAGCAGCCCATCACACACACACCCCTGTCCATGGAACACCACATGGGACACATCGGGAAGTGTACAATAGCCCAGCACACACACGCTGATGTGCATGGATCACCACATGGTACACAAAGGGAGGTGAACAGCAGCGCAGCACACACACAGCCCTGTCCATGGATCATCAAATGGGGCACACCGGGAAGTGAACAAAAGCCCAGCACACAGAGCCATGTCCATGGATCACCACATGGAGCACACCGGGAGTGAACAGCAGCCCAGCACACACACACCCCAGTCCATGGATCACCACATGGGACACACCGGGAAGTCAACAATAGCCCCGAACACACACGCCGCTGTACATGGATCACCACATGGGACACACCGGGAAGTGAATAACAGTCCACAAACACACACACACCTCCCTGTCCATGGATCACTACATGGGGCAAACCAGGAAGTGAACAATAGCCCAGCACACGCAGACCCCTGTCCATGGAACATCACATGGGGCACACCAAGAAGTGAACAATATCCCAGAACACACGCACCCCTGTCCATGGATCACCACCCGGGACACACGGGGAATTGAACAACAGCCCAGCACACACACACCTCCCTGTCCATGGATCACCACGTGGGGCACACCGGGAAGTGAACAATGGCCCAGCACACACACACACCCCTGTCCATGGATCACGAGATGGGGCACACCTGGACGTGAACAGCATCCCAGCACACACACACCACCCTGTCCATGGATCACACTTGGTTCACACTGGGAAATGAACAAAGGCCCAGCGCACACACACCCCTGTCCATGGACCACCACATGGGACACACCAGGAAGTGAACAGCAGCCCATCACACACACACCCCTGTCCATGGATCACCACACGGGACACAACGGGAGGTGAACAGCAGCGCAGCACACACACAGCCCTGTCCATGGATCATCAAATGGGGCACACTGGGAAGTGAACAAAAGCCCAGCACACAGAGCCATGTCCATGGATCACCACATGGGGCACACCGGGAAGTGAACAGCAGCCCAGCACACACACACACCAGTCCATGGATCATCACATGGGACACACCGGGAAGTCAACAATAGTCCCGCACACACACGCCGCTGTACATGGATCACCACATGGGACACACAGGGAAGTGAATAATAGTCCACAAACACACACACACCTCCCTGTCCATGGATCACTACATGGGGAAAACCAGGAAGTGAACAATAGCCCAGCACACGCAGACCCCTGTCCATGGAACATCACATGGGGCACACCAAGAAGTGAACAATATCCCAGAACACACGCACCCCTGTCCATGGATCACCACCCGGGACACACCGGGAATTTAACAACAGCCCAGCACACACACACCTCCCTGTCCATGGATCACCACATGGGGCACACCGGGAAGTGAACAATGGCCCAGCAAACACACCCCCCTGTCCATGGATCACCACATGGGGCACACCGGGAAGTGAACAATAGCCCAGCACACACACGCACCACTCTCCATGGATCATCAGATGGGGCACACCTGGACGTGAACAGCATCCCAGCACACACACACCTCCCTGTCCATGGATCACACTTGGTTCACACCGGGAAATGAACAAAAGCCCAGCGCACACACCCCCCTGTCCATGGATCACCACATGGGACACACCAGGAAGTGAACAGCAGCCCATCACACACACCCCCCTGTCCATGGATCACCACATGGGACACACCAGGAAGTGAACAGCAGCCCATCACACACACACCCCTGTCCATGGAACACCACATGGGACACATCGGGAAGTGTACAATAGCCCAGCACACACACAGCCCTGTCCATGGATCATCAAATGGGGCACACTGGGAAGTGAACAAAAGCCCAGCACACACACACCTCCCTGTCCATGGATCACCACATGGGACACACCGGGAAGTGAACAATAGTCCACAAACAAACACACACCTCCCTGTCCATGGATCACTACATGGGGCAAACCAGGAAGTGAACAATAGCCCAGCATACGCAGACCCCTGTCCATGGAACATCACATGGGGCACACCAGGAAGTGAACAATATCCCAGAACACACGCACCCCTGTCCATGGATCACCACCCGGGACACACCGGGAATTGAACAACAGCCCAGCACACACACACCTCCCTGTCCATGGATCACCACATGGGGCACACCGGGAAGTGAACAATGGCCCAGCAAACACACCCCCCTGTCCATGGATCACCACATGGGGCACACCGGGAAGTGAACAATAACCCAGCACATACTTCCCTGTCAATGGGTCAGCACATGGGGCACACCGGGAAGTGTACAATAGCCCAGCACTCACACATCCCTGTCCATGGATCACCACATGGGGCACACCCGGAAGTGAACAATAGCCCAGCACACACAGACCCCTGTCCTTGGATTACCACATGGGGCAACCAAGAAGTGAACAATAGCCCAGAACACAACCTCCCTCTTCATGGATCACCACCTGGGACACACCAGGAAGTGAAAACAGCCCAGCACACACAGACCCCTTTCCAAAGATCACCACATGGGGCACACTGGGAAGTGAACAATAGCCCAGCACACACAGACCCCTGTCCATGGATCACCACTTGAGGCACACCGGGAAGTGAACAAAAGCCCAGCGCACACACCCCTGTCCATGGATCACCACATGGGGCACATCGGGAAGTGAACAATAGCCCAGCACACACAGACCCTGTCCATGGATCAGCACTTGAGGCACACCGGAAAATGAACAAATGCCCAGCACACACACCCCTGTCCAAGGATTACCACTTGGGGCACACCGGGAAGTGAACAAATGCCCAGCACACACACACCCCTGTCCACAGCTCACCACATTTTTCACCCCGGGAAGTGTACAATAGCCCAGGACACACACACCTCCCTGTCCATGGATCACCACATGGGGCACACCGGGAAGTCAACAATAGCCCAGCATACGCAGACCCCTGTCCATGGAACATCACATGGGGCACACCAGGAAGTGAACAATATCCCAGAACACACGCACCCCTGTCCATGGATCACCACCCGGGACACACCGGGAATTTAACAACAGCCCAGCACACACACACCTCCCTGTCCATGGATCACCACATGGGGCACACCGGGAAGTGAACAATGGCCCAGCAAACACACCCCCCTGTCCATGGATCACCACATGGGGCACACCGGGAAGTGAACAATAACCCAGCACACACTTCCCTGTCAATGGGTCAGCACATGGGGCACACCGGGAAGTGTACAATAGCCCAGCACTCACACATCCCTGTCCATGGATCACCACATGGGGCACACCCGGAAGTGAACAATAGCCCAGCACACACAGACCCCTGTCCTTGGATTACCACATGGGGCAACCAAGAAGTGAACAATAGCCCAGAACACAACCTCCCTCTTCATGGATCACCACCTGGGACACACCAGGAAGTGAAAACAGCCCAGCACACACAGACCCCTTTCCAAAGATCACCACATGGGGCACACTGGGAAGTGAACAATAGCCCAGCACACACAGACCCCTGTCCATGGATCACCACTTGAGGCACACCGGGAAGTGAACAAAAGCCCAGCGCACACACCCCTGTCCATGGATCACCACATGGGGCACATCGGGAAGTGAACAATAGCCCAGCACACACAGACCCTGTCCATGGATCAGCACTTGAGGCACACCGGAAAGTGAACAAATGCCCAGTACACACACCCCTGTCCAAGGATTACCACTTGGGGCACACCGGGAAGTGAACAAATGCCCAGCACACACACACCCCTGTCCACAGTTCACCACATGTTTCACCCCGGGAAGTGTACAATAGCCCAGGACACACACACCTCCCTGTCCATGGATCACCACATGGGGCACACCGGGAAGTCAACAATAGCCAAAGTCACACGCACCCCTGTCCATGCATCACCACATGGGGCACACTGGGAAGTGAACAATAGCCCAGCACACAGCCCCCAGTCCATGGATCAACACTTGGGGCACACCGGGAAGTGAACAATAGCCCAGCACACACACAACTCCCTGTCCATGGATCATCACATGGGGCACCACTGGAAGTGAACAGCAGCCCAGCACACACACACCCCAGTCCATGGATCACCACATGGGACACACAGGGAAGTGAACAATATCCCCACACACACACGCCGCTGTACATGGATCACCACATGGGACACACCGGGAAGTGAACAATAGCCCAGCACACACACACCCCTATCCATGGATCACCACATGGGACACACCGGGAAGCGAACAGCAGTCTATCACACACACACCCCTGTCCATGGATCACCACATGGGACACACCGGGAAGTGAACAAAAGCCCAGCACACACAGCCATGTCCATGGATCAGCACATGGGACACAACGGGAGGTGAACAGCAGCCCAGCACACACACACCCCAATCCATGGATCACCACATGGGACACACCGGGAAGTGAACAGCAGCCTATCACACACACACCCCTGTCCATGGATCACCACATGGGACACACCGGGAAGTGAACAAAAGCCCAGCACACACAGCCATGTCCATGGATCACCACATGGGACACAACGGGAGGTGAACAGCAGCTCAGCACACACACACCCCAGTCCATGGATCACCACATGGGACACACAGGGAAGTGAACAATAGCCCCGCACACACACGCCACTGTACATGGATCACCACATGGGACACACCGGGAAGTGAACAATAGTCCACAAACACACACACACCTCCCTGTCCATGGATCACTACATGGGGCAAACCAGGAAGTGAACAATAGCCCAGCATACGCAGACCCCTGTCCATGGAACATCACATGGGGCACACCAAGAAGTGAATAATATCCCAGGACTCACGCACCCCTGTCCATGGATCACCACCCGGGACACACTGGGAATTGAACAACAGCCCAGCACACACACACCTCCCTGTCCATGGATCACCACATGGGGCACACCGGGAAGTGAACAATAGCCCAGCACACACACACCTCCCTGTCCTTGGATCACCACATGGGGCACACCGGGAAGTGAACAATAGCCCAGCAAACACACACCCCTGTCCATGGATCACCACATGGGGCACACCGGGAAGTGAACAATAACCCAGCACACACTTCCCTGTCTATGGTTTAGCACATGGGGCACACCAGGAAGTGAACAATAGCCCAGCACTCACACATCCCTGTCCATGGATCACCACATGGGGCACACCGGGAAGTGAACAATAGCCCAGCACACACACACCTCCCTGTCCATGGATCACCACATGGGGCACACCGGGAATTGAACAATAGCCCAGCCCACACAGACCCCTGTCCATGGATCACCACTTGAGGCACACCGGAAAGTGAACAAAAGCCCAGCACACACACACCCCTGTCCACAGTTCACCACATGTTTCACCCCGGGAAGTGTACAATAGCCCAGGACACACACACCTCCCTGTCCATGGATCACCACATGGGGCACACCGGGAAGTGAACAATAGCCAACGACACACGCACCCCTGTCCATGCATCACCACATGGGGCACACTGGGAAGTGAACAATAGCCCAGCACACAGCCCCCAGTCCATGGATCAACACTTGGGGCACACCGGGAAGTGAACAATAGCCCAGCACACACACAACTCCCTGTCCATGGATCATCACATGGGGCACACCTGGAAGTGAACAGCAGCCCAGCACACACACACCTCCCTATCCATGGATCACCACATTGAACACTCCGGGAAGTGAACAATAGCCCAGCACACGCACACCCCTGTCCATAGATAACCACATGCGGTACACCGGGAAGTGAACAATAGCCCAGCACACACACACCTGTCCATAGATAACCACATGCGGCAACTAAGAAGTGAATAATAGCCCAGCACACACACCTCCCTCTTCATGGATCACCACCTGGGACACACCAGGAAGTGAACAACAGCCCAGCACACACACGCCCCTTTCCATGGACCACCACATGGGGCACACCGGGATGCGAACAAGAGCCCAGCACACACACAGCCCTGTCCATGGATCACCACATGGAACACACCGGGAAGTGAACCATAGCCAAGAACACACACAGCCCTGTCCATGGCTCACCACATGGGGAACACCGGGAAGTGAACAATAGCCCAGCACACACTCATCCCTGTTCATTGATCACCACTTGGGGCGCAAAGGGAAGTGAACAATAACCCAACACACACACCCCTGTCCATGGATTACCACATGGGTCACACCGGGAAGTGAACAATAGCCCAGCACACACACATCCCTGTCCATGGATCACCACATGGGTCACACCGGGAAGTGAACAATAGCCCAGCACACACTTCCCTGTCTATGGTTCACCACATGGGGCACACCGGCAAGTGAACAATAGCCCAGTACACACACACCTCCCTGTCCATGGATCACCACATGCGGCACACTGGCAAGTGAACAATAGCCCAGTACACACTGCTGTCCATGGATCACCACATGGGTCAGACCGGGAAATGAACAATAGCCCAGCACACACTTCCCTGTCTATGGTTCACCACATGGGGCACACCGGGAAGTGAACAATAGCCCAGCACACACACGCCTCCCTGTCCATGGATCACCACTTGGCGCACACTGGGAAGTGATCAGCAGAAAAACACCCCCCCCTCCCGCCCATGGAACAGTACATGAGATACACCGGGAAGAGAGCAACAGTCAAACACATACACTCCTGTCCGTGCATCACCACATGGAGCACACCATGCAGTGAACAACAACCCAGCACACACCTCCCTGTCTATGGAGTATGATATGTGACACACCGGGAAGTGAGCAACAGTCCAACACACACCCCTGTCATTGGAGTACCACATGAGACACACCACGAAGTGAACAACAGCCCAGTACTCACCTCCCTGTCGATGGACTACCACATGGAACAAACCTGGAAGTGAACAACAGCCCAGCACACACACCCCTGTCTATCGAGCGCCACATGGAACACACTGGGAAGTGAACAGCGGTCTGACACATACCATTTCATTGTTTCTGAGCTTCGCAATGCCAGCTCTCGATACACTAGGGATCCAAATGGGACCCACAGCCGGGACGTACAGGAGACCACGAGCCATGCGTTTTGCACATTGTTTCTGAGCTTCATAATGATTTCTCCGGGATTCCAGGTATATGAGCACCAACGGCCAGGTTAAGGTACAGAAGGACGATATTAATGTTATAATTGGATAATTACTTGATTGACAAGTTCAGTAAACGTGGCTCTTCTCAGACAAATGGGATGAACTGGATGAGTAGTACTTTCTAAGTTTCAATAACAAAAATAAGAATATAAAGTAAATGTGGTGACAATTCAGCTGAAATCCACGTCACATATCAGACACCATAATCCAGATGATATATCTGTGCAGCATGTAGCAGTGTTCAGACCAGGCTAGTGTACTGCTCAACACAACCCAGCAATCTGTGCAGTCCACACCAGTCCATGAACTGCCTCTCCAGCACTGGCTACTATGCATTGAACAGCAGTGAATTGTTATATAAACCAGGAGCATTTACCCTCCCAGCATGTAGTGCAGTGTACGCCACTCCAGGCATGGATCTGTAAACCAGGAGTATTTACCCTCCCAGCCTGTAGAGCTGTGTACACTGCCCCAGTGCATTGTTCAGTAACACTGTGTTAGATCACTTCCCATCGAGGGGCAACCTGCAGCCCATGCTGGAAGTGACGGGATGTGCAGCTCCAATCCATTTGCAGCTCCATATTTCCATTGTATCAATGGATGCAGAATATCTCAAGAGGAAGGAGGAAATTGATTGAGGGTTAAGTAGGCAAGGATCAGACAAGGCTCGAGAGGGTTACAAGGTAGTCAGGAAGGAAGTGAAGAATAATCTCAGGAGAGCGAGAAGCGGGCATTAAAAAGACTTGGTGAGTAGGATTAAAGTAAATCTTAAGATGTTCTATACTTTTGTGAGGAACAAGATAATTGCTTTACTGAGGTTAGGGCTCATCAGGATAGTGGACGGAACTTGCGCCAGGAGTCGGAGGAGATAGGGGAACATAGAACATAGAACACTACGGCGCAGTACAGACCCTTCGGTCCTCGATGTTGCGTCAACCTGTCATACCAATCTGAAGCCTATCTAACTTACACTATTTCATGTACGTCCATAAGCTTGTCCAATGATGACTTAAATGTGCTTAAAGTTGGCGAATCTACTACTGTTGCAGGCAAAGCATTCCAAAGCTCTCTCTTTAGGTCTTTCCTGGCTACCTTGTATCCCTCAAGTCCCCTAACTGAGCCTTCACATCCCATCCTAACATAAGTCACCGTCTTCTTCTTGACCAGAGATTCCACTTCATTCGTAAACCACCGCTCCCGCACTCTACAGCTTCCTCCCTGCCTGACAGGTACATACATATCAAGGAAACACAGTAGCTTTTCCTTGAATAAGCTCCACATTTCTAAAGTGCCCATCCCCAGCAGTTTCCTTCCCCATCATATGCTTCCTAAATCTTGCCTAATGGCATCGTATTGCCTTACCCCAGCTGTAACTCTTACCCAGTGGTATACACCTATCCGTTTCTATCACTAAAGTAAACGTAACAGAATTGTGATTGCTATCACCAAAATGCTCACCTACATCCAGGTCTAACACCTGACCAGGCTCATTACCCAGCATCAAAGCTAATGTGGCTTCGCCCCTTGTTGGCCTGTCTATATACTGTGTCAGGAAGACCTCCTGCACACACTGGACAAAATCTGACTACTCTATAGTACTCGTACTATAGTGTTCCCGTTCAATATTTCAAAATCTGAAGTTCCCCATGACATATACCCTGTCTCTGTCACTCGTATCGAGAATCATCTTTGCTATCCTTTCCTCTACATCTCTGGAACTATTTGGAGGCCTATAGAAAACTCCCAATGGAGTGACCACTCCTTTCCTGTTTCTAACTTCAGCCCATACCACCTCAGTTGACGAGTCCTCAACATCCTTTCTGCAATTGCAATACTGTCCTTCACCAACAATGTAACAGCTCCCCCTCTTTTACCATATTCTCTGTTCTTACTAAAACATCTAAATCCTGGAACCTGCAACAACTATTCCCGTCACTGCTCTAACCATGTCTCCAAAATGGCCACAACATTGAAGTCCCAGGTACCAACCCATGCTGCAAGTTCACCCACCTTATTCCGGATGCTCCTGGCGTTGAAGTAGACACACTTCAAACCAACTTCTTGCTTGCCAGTGCCATCTTGCGTCCCTGAAAGTTGATTTTCGACCTCCCTACTCTCAACCCTTTCTATAATTGACCTACAATTTTCGTTCCCATCCGCCTTATGGATTAGTTTAAACCCACTCCAATAGCCTTAGCGAATTCCACTCCCCCCCAGGATATTGGTACCCCTCTAGTTCAGATGAAGCCCATCCTGTTTGTAAAGGTCCCACCTACCCCAGAAAGAGCCCCAATTATCTAACAATCCAAAACCCTCCCTCCTGCACCATCCCTGCAGCCACGTGTTCACCTGCTCTCTCTGCCTCGCTAGCACGTGGCACGGGCAAGCAACTACAGCCAACAATTCCATTCGTCCTAGCTCTAAGCTTCCATCTTAGATCTCCGAATTTCTGCCTTTATTCCCCATCTCTCTTCCTACCTATGTCGTTGGTGCATATGTGGACCACGACTTGGGGCTGTTCTGTCTCCCCCTTAAGGATCCCAAAAACACGATCAGTGACATCACGAACTCTGGCACCAGGAAGGCAACACATCAACCGTGAGTCTCTCTCGTCCCCACAGACCCTCCTATCTGTCCCCCAAATTATGGAGTCCCCAGTGACTACTGCTCTGCTCCTCTTCCCCTTTCTCTTCTGAGCAGCAGGGACAGACACTGTGCCACATCCCTCTATACCACTGCTTTCCCCTGGTAAGTCCCCCCCATAGTATCCAAAATGGTATATTTATTGTTGAGGTGAATTGCCACAGGGGATCCCTGCACTGCCTACCGGTTCCCTTTCTGTCCCCTGATTGTAACCCATTTACCTTTTTTCTGCTACCTCCCTGTAACTCCTCTCAATAACCCCCTCTGCCTCCCGAATGATCCGAAGTTCTCGCAGCTCCAGTTCCAATTCCCTAACGTGGTTTTCAAGGAGCTGGAGTCAGGTGCACTTACAGCAGATGTAGTCAGCAGGGACACTGGTGGTGACCCTTACCTCCCACATTCTGCAGGAGGAACATTCAACTGCCCTAACCTCCATTTCCACTAGTCTAAATTCCCAAAGAGACTGTTGAAAAAAAAGGAATAAAAAAACTCGTTAACTTTCCAAGCTGTGGGACAGGTACTTTGTTTGTGGTTAGAGGAGGAGGGTGGGTGCTTTAACAGATTATAAGGCAAGGTGAGCTTTTCTGGGTGTTTGGTTTAATTCACGAACGGGTTCTTTGCTCTGTCGTAACAGCACACTTAGAACATTGTGTTCAGTTCTGGTCGCCTTGTTATAGGAAAGATGTAGAAGTTATAGTGAGGATGCAGAGGAATCCCAAGGGATCAGCAGAAATATTGGCACACACCACACGATTGAGTGAAATATTGAGGAAGACACCATGCGAAAAATAAATACTGGCAGATTCTGCATGTCTGTATAAACGTCAATGTGTGAGTGTTTGTGGTGTGTCTGTACTGATGTCTGTATATCTGCGTGTGCATGTGCATCAGTGTATTGGCATTTCTCTCTGTGTGCTTTAGTATTTGTGTGACTGCACCAATCTCTATGCGTGGCTGTGTAACTATATGCATATCTTTGTGTATCTGCATGTCTCTGTGTGTATCCGTGTGCACAGCGGATCTGCCAGCCTCTGTGGTCTTTAAAGTTATGCAATGTCCTCCTCTGATGGCCTTCACACTCTACTGCATTGATGGCAGTGGAAGGAGAAAACCATAAGGGATTCAGTCTAGGAAGTGGTGAGAGGGAGGTAGATCATAGCACAATCCAAACTGACAGCACTATCTGCATATGCACACACACACACAGTTGGTTATAGGGAGGATCATAATTGTACTGAGGACACTCAGAGTGGCGAATGCTCCTGAGTAATATCTGTACTCTCTCTGCAAAGTGAAAGTGATTTGTCTTTGAAGATTATTCGTTACACAGAGTGTACATCTTAAAGAATATTTCCACTGCAACTGCATCCAAGCAACTCTGACCAAGTCATCTGCAAGGTGATGCGATGAATTTATTACATGTTCTTTAAATTGAAATATTTTATAATTCACCCCTACAAGGTGTAAGTGAGAATTGCTTGAAAAGTCCTGAAACTGACCCAGTGGTGATGGTAATATATCTAGGTATCAGACAAAACTGTTCTGTGTATACAAAGATATTTGAAAAACCAAACAGCTGTGCAATGTGAGAGATTCACAGTATTTGATGGACTCTGATAGAAAAAAAACTGACACTTGTGTAGTGGCATGGGGAGACCAGCAGAGGGTGGCATTTTATGACTATAAACTTAACAGGGACACATGTGGAGGTGGAAGAGGGGAGTCAGGGTTTATCTCAATTTCAATGGATTTACCCACCATGTTTTCTTTAAGATAGAGATAAGTATGTTTTTCATGAATAAGGGAATAAATGGTCAGTTGGTGAAGGCAGGAGAATGTGGCTGAGAAACATTTTAACTGTGATCAAACGGCACAGCAGATCAAAGGTGCTAAATGGCCTAATTCTGTTCCAATTTCCTATTTTGTGAAGGGATTCATTTTGGAAGTCGAATTTGAATGCCGATTACTGGGTCAAATGTAGGATTCGTAGCAGTGTAGAGGAACAAACGGATCTTGGGGTCCATGTCTGTAGTTGTCTCAGTTGCCACCTAAGTTGATAGGGTTGTTAAGAAGACGTATGGTGTGTTCGTTTTCATTAGCAGGTGGACTCAGTTGAAGAGCCGCAAGGTTATGCTGCAGGTCTGTAAAGCTCTGGTGAGATCACAGTTGAAATGTTCTGGTCGCCTCAGTAAAGAAAGGATATGGAAGCTTTAGAGCAGGTGCAGAGGAGATTTACCAGAATGCTGCCTGGACTAGATGGCTTGTCTTATGAAGGAAGGTTGAGGGAGCTATGGCTTTTCTCATTGGAGTAAAGAAGGATGAGAGGTAACTTGATAGAGCTGAACAAGATAGTGAGAGTTACAGACAGAGTAAATAGCCAGAGATTTCCTCCCACGAATGATTGTCACGAGGTGAGCATAATTTTAAGTTTGTTTGGAGAAAGGTTTTGGAAGATGACAAAGGCAGTGAGACACCAGCCCCCCTCCCTCTCCACACAAACCGGGTCCCAGTTACAGTGAGACAGCAGTGCTAACCACTGAGACACCATGTCCTCCTCCCCCTCCCCCCCAAACAGGGTCCCTGGTACTATGAGACAGCAGTGCTTACCACTGAGACACCATGTCCTCCTCCCCCTCCCCCAAAACCAGGTCCTTGGTACTGTGAGACAGCCGTGCTAACCACTGAGAAATCATACCCCACTTCCCCTCCCACAAACCGGGTCCCTGATCCTGTGAGACAGCCGTGCTAGCCACTGAGACGTCTTGCCCCCCCCCCACCCCCCCAAACCGGGTCCCTGGTGCTGTGAGACAGTCATGATAACCACTGAGACAACATGCCCCCCCTCCCCATCCCCCGAAAATCGGGTCCCTGGTACTGAGACAGCCGTACTAAGAAATGAGACACCATGCCCCTCTCCCCCTCCCCCTCAGACCGGGTCTCTGGGACTGTGAGACAGCCGTATTAACCACTGAGACACCATGCACCCCCTCTCCCTCCCCCCAAACCAGATCCCTAGGACTGTGAGACAGCTGTGCTAAGCACTGAGACATCAAGCCCCCTTCACCCTCCCCTCAAACCGGGTTCCTGGTACTGTGAGACAGCCGTGCTCACCACTGAGACACCATGCCCCCCTCCCCTCACCCCAAACCGATTCCCTGGTACTTTGAGACATCTGTGTTAACCACTGAGACACCATGTTCCAATTCCCCAACCCATCCCTCCAACCGGGTCCCTGGTACTGTGATACAGCCGTGCTAATCACTGAGACACTATGCCCCCTCCCCCTTCCCCCAAACCAGCTCCCTGGTACTGTGAGACAGCCGTGTTAACCGCTGAGACACCATGACCCCCTCCCCCTCTCCCCCACTCCGGGTCGCAGGTACTGTGAGACAGCCATGCTAACCACTGAGACACAATGCCCCCTCCCCTTCCCCCCACAAACCAGGTCCCTAGGATTGTGAGACAGCGTGATAACCACTGAGACACCATGTCCCAGTTCCCCACGCCCATCCCTCCAACCGGGTCCCTGGTACTGTGAGACAGCTATGCTAACCACTGAGACACTATGCCCCCTCCCCCTCCCCCTAAACCAGGTCCCTGGTACTGTGTGACGGCCGTGCTAACCACAGAGACAGCATGCCCCCCTCCCCCTCCCCCACAAACCGGGTCCCTGGTACTGTGAGACAGCCGTGCGAACCACTGAGACACCATGCACCCTCTCCCTCCCCCCAAACCGGGTCCCTGGTATTGAGAGACAGCCGTGCTAACCACTGCGACACCATACACCCTCCCCCTCCTCCTCTCCCCCAATCCGGGTCCCTGGTACTGTGAAACAACCATGCTAACCACTGTGACACAATTCCCCATCCCCGCCCCCTCCCCCAAAATGGAGTCACTGTGCTCGGTAATACTGGGGAAATGTAAATAAAAGTGATGAGCTTAGAGCTATGATGTTGTGGCCATAACAGAGACATGGATTTCTCAGGGGCAGGAATGGTTGCTGGATGTTCCAGGGTTGAGAACATTTAAAAAGAATAGCGAGGAGGTAAAAAGAGGAAGGGGTGTAATCAGAGAGGGTATCACAGCTACAGAAGTTAGCATTATCGAGGAAGGTCTGCCTACTGAGTCAGTATGGGTGGAAATTAGGAAGAGTAAGGCAGCAATCACCTCACTAGAGATTAAATACAGGCCCCCCAATTGAAGCAGGGAGATTGAAGAAAGCATAGGTCGGCAGATTTTGGAAAAGGGTGAATGGAATAGGGGAGTTGTAATGGGTGAGTAACTTTCCCAATATTGATTGGAACCTCCTTCCAGTAGATGATTTGGAAGGAGCTATTTTTGTAAGGTGCGTTCAAGAGGGTTTCCTAACTCATTACGTTGACAGGCCGACGAGGGGAGAGACCATTTTGGATTTGGCGCTCGGCAATGAGCTGGGGCAGGTGTCAGATCTTGCGGTGGGAGAGCATTTTGGTGATAGTGTCCACAACTGCCTCATGTTCTACATAGCCATGGAGAAGGAGAGAAGCAGGCACAATGGAAGGATATTTAGTTGGGGAAAAGGAAACTATGATACTATCAGACTGCGTTGCGAAGCATGGACTGGGAGCAATTGTTCCATGGAAAGGCCACTCTAGACATGTGGAGACTGTTTACAGAACAGTTGTTGCGAGTGATGCATAAATGTGTTCCTTTGAGTCAGGCAAGAAAGGGTAAGATAAAGGAACCTTGGATGACGAGAGCGGAGGAGCTTCTCGTCAAAATAAAGAAGGCAACTTACGTAAGGTGGAGGAAGCAAGGGTCTTGCTTAGCTCTATAGGATTACAGGCAGGCGAGGAAGGAGCTCAAAAATGTATGAGGAGAGCCAGGAGGGAGCAGAAAAAAGGCTTGGCAGGAATGATTAGGGAGAATCTAAAGGCATTTTGAACATATGTGAGGAATAAGAGAATGATCAAAGAAAAAGTAGGGCCGATCAGGGATAGCTTAGGGAACTTGTGGATAGAGTCTAAGGAGGTAGGGGAAGCCCTGAATGAGATTTTTGCTTCTGTCTTTACGAAAGAAAAGGACTTTGTTGTGAATGAAATCATTGAGGAGCAGGTAATCCTGCTGCAACAAATAGATTGAGGAAGCTGATGTGTTGACATTTTTGACAAACATTAATATTAACAAGTCGCCAGGGCCAGACCAGATTTGGCCTCGGCTGCTATGGGAAGCGAGAAATGTGATTGCTTCGCTGCTTGTGATGATCTTTGCATCCTCGCCCTCCACCGGATTCGTACCTGAGGACTGGAGGGAGGTAAATGTAATTCCTCTCTTCAAGAAAGGAAATAGGGAAATCCCCGGAAAGTACAGACAGTCAGTCTCACGTCTGTCATCTGCAAGGTGTTAGAAAGGATTCTGCGGGATAGGATTTATGACCATCTGGAAGTGCATGGCTTGATTAAATGTAGTCAGCACGGCTTTGTGAGGGGCCGGTCATGCCTCACGAATCTTATTCAGTTCTTTGAGGATGTTACTAGAAAAGTTAATGAGGGTCGATCAAGGGATGTTGTGTATCTGGATTTCAGCAAGGCATTTGATAAGATTCCCCATGGTAGGCTTGTTCAAAATGTCAGGAAGAATGGGATACAGGGAAATTTAGCTGTCTGGATATAGAATTGGCTGGTCGACAGAAGACAGCGAGTGGTTGTGGAAGGAAAATATTCTGCCTGGAAGTCAGTGGTGAATGGTGTTCCATGGGCTCTGTTCTTGGGCCTCTACTCTTTGTAATTTTTATTAATGACTTGGATGAGGAGATTGAAGGATGGGTTAGCAAGTTTGCAGAGGACACAAAGGTTGGGGGTATCATTGACAGTATACAAGACTGTTGCAGGCTGCAGCACGACATTGCCAGGATGCAGAGATGGGCTGAGAGGTGGGAGATGGAATTCAAACTGGATAAATGCGATGATGCATTTTGGAAGATCGAACTTGAAAGTTGAGAACAGGACTAAAGGCAGCATTCTTGGCCATGTGGAGGAACAGCGGGATCTTGGTGTGCAGGTACATAGATCCCTTAAAACTTCCACCCAGGTGGACAGGGTTGTTAAGAAAGCATATGGTGTCTTTGGCTTTCATTAACAGGGGGATTGAGTTTAAGAGCCGTGAGATCTTGTTGCAGCTCCATTTACTCATACCCCTATGCTTATTCTCCCATTTCCTCATACTCCGACACTGAATTCTCCTGCTTTTGCATATAACGATACTAATTCTGCCATTTCCTCATATCCCAGTATGATTCTCTCATTTTCTGATGCCCGAGTTCAAATCTCGCATTTAGGAGTGCCCTACTCGAATTCTACATTTTAATGGTGACTTGCACCAAATATCTAATTGAGGTCCACTCCCCACCACTTCTTCCATTAACTATGTATCTGCAATGATTCTCCCATGTCGTGATCCACTGCTGTAATTCTCCAATTTAGGCGTTTACTGCATCAAATTCTCAAATTGCCAATTCTGCACTAATCCACCCTTTCGTCATGAACTGAAGTAACTCTCCCACTGAGTATTGCCTTGCCACAACTCTCCTGTTTTGCTGTTTCCTGACAAACATCTTCCACATAATGGTGTTTCCCTGCTCCACTTTGGAGCAGGTTTCCCTGCTCCAAGGTTTTTTCATTAATTTCGCCCTGCATCGAATGGCCACTTTCCTGCACTTTACAACATTTCTCCGACTTACTGATTCCTGCCCGTGTTCTCCCATTTAACTATTCCCTGTTCCAACTCTGCATGCTTTAAGCACCCCACACCAATTCTCGAATTCAATATTGCCCTGAAACAATTCTCATGTTCATTGGTAGCCAAACCAACTTCTCCCAGTGTGGGGAACGCCACTCTGACTCGCTGAGATAGTGATGCCATACCTCCAATTCGCTGTTAAAGTTCCACTGTGCAATTTTTCCATTTTGTGGTTCGTGCAACAATTGTCCCAAATACAGCTTCACTTCCGTGCACCATTCTCCCATTTTCGAATCCTGCACGAATCTTCTTTTCATCAGCAACTGCACCTCTACCACATTTAATAATTTGTACTAATTTTACAATATAATGGCACTGTGCAACAATTCTCCCATTTACTGATACCCAACAATTTTCCCACTGCCTGACACCCTGACACCTGTCGTGGAAATTTAATCGTTTCGAAACAACTGCTAGCAAGAGCAAAGGAAAGGCTTTATATTTCAACCCATGCAGAGCGGCCTATATACTTGGCAAAAGTGCGTTATGTAAGGGCTGTGAACAAACTTCACATATTCGTGTTCTACTATTCTTATCACATGCTCAAGGACAAGTGTTGGGAAACATTCGAGCTCATATTTTCTCATTCCCATGCCTTGGACATAATTGTCTTTTTGTTTTCCGAAGCTTTTTTTCTGAACTCGGCTGCTCGCAAGGCCAGGTGAAATGTTTGCAAAGTTCCACAAAGACAAGCTGACTCCTCGACACAGAAGTCAGCAAAGTATTTGCATATTTCAGCGAAGTATTAAATTTTGCAAAACATACTCTGATAGATTTCACAGTAAATGTTAATTTAGTTAATTTTCCATTGCATTTTCCAATTTTTTGTCATTTTACAACAAGTACAACAACCAAATAAAAATCCAGATAGCTATAGATCAAAAATAATTTATAAACACCAGTCATTTACTCAGACACCACCTTACTCTATCAAAGCTTTGTGGTGGTTTTTCCATTTCCATGGTTTGCCCGATACACAGCCCATCTTCACACGTCACATTCGTCAACGTCGCTGTATGGTGCGGACAAGCAAATGGATTCCTTCTTTGGGGCAACTGATAGTTTAACATTTCCTATCCTACTGCATTCATAAGCAAGTGGTATAGGCAGGTACACAACTAGGGTCTACTTAAAGCAGTATGAGTAAGACCAGTCCTACCACTAGTGGAACGATAAGGGTCCATTACCCCCATCCTCCATAAGGGACGTGAGCCATCGGGAGGAGGAATCATCTGCTCGTGGAGGCGATCATTTAGCTGCCTTCATAAAATTTATTAAACCAGTAATATTTTGGGACTCATGAGGAACATTAATACAGCACGAGGTACCTAACGTTTTGCAGACGCCCCCTCTCTCGGCCGTCAGGATGTCTAGTACTAATCGATTTTGTGTCACTGCTTCCTAACCGCCATTAACTCAGTGTTAATGAGTGCTAGGCCTTCCTCTGTCTCATTTGCGAATACACCATATGCGAGGATGTTCTGCGAGTGTGTACCCACTCCAATGCAGAGGGATGCCCCTTCGAGTTCGGCAATTGCTGCCTTTAAGGGTGAACACTGTTGTGTTAGTGGACAGTATCGTGGTGTAGCAGCAACCCTTTCTCCCCGGGGGAGTGGTGGTAACCTTTCTCGCCACCTGCCCATATTATACCTGCCAGCCTGATTGGATTAGATTAATTTCAGTGTGGAAACAGGCTTTTCCGCCCAACAAGTCCACACACACCAGCCGAAGTGCAACTCACCCATACATTTACCTAACACCTAACACTACAGGAAATTTAGCATGGCCCATTCACTCTACCTGTACATCTGGTGACTGTGGGAGGAAACTCACGCAGACTCAGGGAGAATGTGCAAACTGCACACTGTCAGTCGCCTGAGGCGGGAATTAAACCGGGTTCTTAGCACTGTGAGGCAGCAATGCTAACCACTGTGCCCACCATGCCGCTCATGTCTGAACATTGATAAAGGAACAAGCAATGTTTATGGTCGTATTATTTGTGTAAGTTGCTGTACAAGAGTTATTGTTCAAGTACAGCATCAAGGTACATTGGGACATACCCAAAAGGAGTCTCCCCCGATTGGTGCAAATACACGTTTCTCCCCTGCAATCCACTATCTGGAATGCTGTGGACGGTAGCGTGCCAGGCTTGGGGCTGTAGTTAGCCTGGAGTTCGGGTGGTGACACGAGATTTGCCCCAATTGCCCCCCACGATCATGGTCAGGCTATTCGCCTCCCGTGGAAGCAGACAGCTGGCATTTCTCGCCAGGCACTCAGTAATTTGCTGGGCAGTCTACCTTTGGGCTGTGTGCAAACATATCCAACAAGTGTAGCCTACGTCTAATCTCTCGTTTTGTCTTATGACCAAAGCACATGCTCTATTCCCTTCACATCTAACAATGGCCCTTCGCAGCTCCCAACCTACTGACGTCGCATTTACGCCATTTATACCCACCAGGCAAATTCCCCTCATGCTTTAATTTCACTCTCTCGCCAGGGCCGTCTCCCTTCGGGTTCGGGTGTGTCATTAATGACCTTTGCCCGGTTGGGGTTAGGTCCATGGTCTGGTTCGATTGGTTGCCATGCCCCACTGCTCCTATCGTCTGTAGTACATTCTGCACTGCATCTCGGAGGGCGGGGGTGGGGCGGTTGCACCACTACATTCACCTGTCTACAGATGTCGGAGAAGGATCTATCTATTCCACACCACGAGACTCCCTCATTGCTCTTCTGAGCCTTACTTTGATCATAGAATATCTATTTCCCATGTCAGGTGCCCCTTTTGCTGTGGTGGCTACTACTAAATGCCAGTCACCGGCGCAGCATGGATCCCTGCATAAATCTTAATTATCCAATTTATAGTCGACCTTGTTACTGAACGGCTGTGGGTCGCATGTAAAGATCCACTTCGTCCTATCAGTTAAGATTACCGTCAGCTGCTGCATCCCAGACGCCCCTGCCCTGATGAATAGTCCGACCAGGGCGCTTGCTAACAGTGTGAACTGTGGCAGCCCCACTTTTGCTTATGACTTCGAATAAATACTTGCTCTAAATTGGTTTTGGCGTTGTGCGATGTCTCCTCAGTCCCAGCTGCAAGTTTGTAATGGCGGGTGTGTATCCACGTCGCTGTTCCGGCGACCTTAACAGCTATCTGTGCTGTAAAACGTACTTGAAACGGTCCCAGCCACCTCTTCGCCTTCCTGTTTTCCCTCCTGAAGTGTTTCGCCACTATTCGGGCTCCAGGTTATAGATTGTACATCTTCCCTTCTGCTGATTGGTGTCGTGCTGTCTTCAGTTGATTCTGTATTTGGGACCGAAGTGTAGAGAGTTTCATGCAGTAACACAACATCTCATCCTCACAGTGGCCTGTTATCTGGCTTCCCTTACGTCTCGGGAAAATTCCTGTGTTTGGCGGCCTACAAAACAATAATTTCAAACGGGCTAAGGTTAGCTCTCCCTCTCCTCCTAGATCTCATACACATTCGCACAATTGGAAGTGCCTTTGTCCATGTCATCCCTAGTACCACACAGCACTTTCTCAAGATATTTTTAAGGTAAAATGTTCTCTTTCCGCTGCCCTACCGCTCGTCTGGTGGTAGGCACAGTGTTAGCCCATGTTTATTCCAAATACTCACTAATCTGCTGTAGGGCATTATGGACAAATGGTGTCCCACTGTCACTACTAAGCCTAGAGTGTGGGGTTGCTCGCTGAGCTGTAGGTTTGACATCTAGACGTTTCAGTACCTGGCATATGGAGGTTAGTGGGCTAGTGTAGGTTAAGTGGGCTTGGATCGGAGCAACATCGAGGGCCAAAGGGCCTGTCCTGCCCTGTATTTTTCTATGTTCAATGTTCCCACGTAACATCATCAGTGACGAATGCGAAGTGAAGAGAAGCTGTTCTCTCCTGCTTTCTAGTTATATGTTTCTCCAGGATGGGTTCCTGGGGTTTGTGGTGATGCCATTTCCTGTTCGTTTTCTGAGGGGTTGATAGATGCTATCTACGTATCTTTTTTATGGCATTGTGGTTGGAGTGCTAGGCCTCAAGGAATTATCTGACATGTCTTTGCTTAGCCTGTCCCAGGATAGATGTGTTGTCCAAGTCAAAATGGTGTTTAAATTTCATCCGTGTGAAGGGCTACGAGGGAGAGAGGGTCGTGTCTTTTTGTGGCTAGCTGGTGTTCGTGTATCCTGGTGGCTACCTTTCTTCCTGTCTGTCCTACGTAGTGTTTGTGGCAGTCCTTGCATGGAAATTTGTAGAAGACGTTGGTTTTGTCCATGGGTTGTAATGGGTCTTTTAAATTTGTTAGTTTTGTTTGAGACTGTTGGTGGGATTTCGAGGGGTCTTAATAGTCTGGCTGCTTCTTCTGAGACTTCATTGATGTATGGAAAGGTCTATAGGGTTTCTGGCTGTGTTAGGTCTACTTGTCGTAGTTTGTTCCTGAGGAATCTGTGGACTGTATTTTTTAAGTATCAGTTCTTCTTGAATACGTTTTATAGGTGGTTCTCCTCTGTTTTCCGAAGTTCGTCTGTGCTGAAATGTGTGGTGGTTCATTGGAATCATGTCCTGATACAGCTTCCTTTTTGCGTGTCGGGATGGTTGCTGGTGTAGTTAAGTATTTCATCAATGTTTGTCGGTTTGCTGTATATGCAGAAACACCAGAGAATTCCGAGAGGCGTCGCACTCCAATCACAACGCCATAAACAAACACATAGATCGATTTACCATCTGTCAACCCCTCAGAAAACGAATAGGAAATGATATCACCACAAACCCCAGGAACCCCATCCATAACAAACATATAAATAGAAAGCAGGAGACAACATCTTCACTTCACTTGGAGGTCGCCACTGATGATGTTACCTAGCCAGGTAATGAAACGTCTGGATATCAAACCTACAGCTCAGCGAGCAAACCTACACCCTAAACCTCAACCTGAGCTATAAACCTTCACAAACCTTGGGACTACTAAGCCTCTCAGGGATGCTCCATCTCGGAATTATTTCAGTTAGGAAAGCTTTGGTTATGGCACTGGCATTCTGTTTTGCCGTGGGGAACGCTTTCACCCATTTGGAAAACATATCAACAATTACCAGACAATACCTTTTTCCTTCGCAGGGTGTTAGTTCGGTAAAATCCATTTGTAAATGTTCAAATTGTTTTTGTGGTTTTGGAAGTGCTACATGACTCATCTGTACTCCCCTCCCCACATTATTGTGGCACAGATAACACATCGTTCACAATATTTCTGGAAATAATGAGTAAAACCCTCAGTGTACCACTGTGCTGAAATGCTGTCATATCTCCCCTCTTTTGACACATGTTCCTTACCGTGTGTCAGTTTGGCATAGAATGGAAATAATGATCGTGGTAGAAAAGGTTTAACATTGGGGCCACAACATACCTCTTACCTCAAACTGCACACTGCTTTTTACCACTCAAACTTGTCTTCAAGCCTGGACTTCGACTGTGACTCCCGTACGTCTACTGTTGTAGTAGGGGTTTTTGTCATTCCCATGTCAAACTGATCATTTATCGGCTGCTATGCTGCCGTCCTTGCCGCTGAGTCTGCCCTTGCATTTCCTTGAGAAACGGAATCGTTATTTTTCGTGTAGGCATCATATTTACACACAGCGATTGATTTAGGCAATAGGACCGCTTCCAAGAGGTCAGAAATCTGATCACGATGTGTGATGGGCTTTCCGGTGAAGGTCAAGAAGTCCCTGTATTTCTACAGGATTCCAAATTCATGTGCAACTACGAATGCGTATCTGCGATCTGTTAAATATTCGCTGTCTTTACCTTGGCCAATTTACATGACTCAGTCAATGCAACCAGCTCTGCTGCTTGCGCTGGCAGTTGAGAAGGGAGTGATCCCGCTTTGAATATCTCTTGGGTAGTTACTACAGCATACCCAATACAATTCTGGCCTAACACCTTGCTGAATGCTGACCCATCCACAAAAAAACGCCATATTTGGATTCTGAAGTGGTGAATTCTGCAAGTCTTGTCTCGGCAGCACATTTCATTAATTACAGCGATACAATCATGTGGGTCTCCGTCTCCTTCTCCATTGAGAGGGCTAGCAGCATTAAGAACGTTACATTGTTTTATTGCAATGTTAGGCATCTCCAAGAACACAGTATCATATCTGAGTCAACGTGCTGCCGACGTATGTGCTGTCTTTTGCTCGGAAAGCAGTAAAGATACTGCATGTGCGATCAGTTTGGTTAAATCGCCATAGCCGATTATATAGCAATCACAGCTCGCAGGCATTTACGCAATCCTGCCGCTACGAGGTCTAGCTTAGGCGAAAAATAAGCTGCCAGCCTGTATTTTCCCCCATGATCCTGCAACAACACAGATGTCATGCAGCCACGTTTTTCATCTACCATTTGACAGAAGGCTTGTTTGAATTCGGAATCCCCAGTGTAGGTGTACTTTGAAGCGTCTTTTTCAATTCAACTCGGCCGCTGGGATCCATTGCAACGGACCTTGGTTCTGCTACCCTTTTCCATGGGCCATGTCACTTCGTTGCACCTCAAGATTAGTGTAATGTGGGATAAACGTTCTTCAGGAGGAGCGTATGCGCAAAAAGGATAGCAATTGTTTTCTCATGTGAGGCCTTGGAATTTGCTGAATTACTTGCACTCTGTATTGACCAATGGTCTTCCCTTGTTCAGATATTAAGTGACCGGAGAACTTCACCTGTTGTTGCCTAAATCGAAGCTTTGCGAGACTGGCTTTGTGCCCTTCCCTCGTGCAATGCAAGGGAATCCTTCTCACATTGTTCCTCTTTCGGTGCTACTATTAAGCAATCGTCTACAGATTGCAGAATAGCAGACCTAGGGGTTAAAACAAGAGTCTCCAGACTCCTGCGTAGAACCTCATTATATATGGTGGGTGACTCACAGTAACATTGACAAAGTTGTGTGAACTCATAAGATTTGCCTTTGAATGAAAACGCGAACCAGAATTGACTATCTGGATGCACCATTGCACTAAAGAATGTATTTGCTAAATCCACAGCAGGGAACCATTTACTGTCCGGTGGAAATTGAACTAATACAGTATAGGGTTTGGGAACATTTGATGCGCGCGGGACAACACTGTTATTGACTGCCTGTAGGTCTTGAACAAACCTCCATTCCTCTGGTTCACTTGGAATTTTTGCCTTTTTGATCAGAAAAATGGGAGTTCTCAGCGGTGAGTTTACACAGGGGATTATCTCTCTAGCCTTTGGAAAGGACTGAAAGACTGGAGTAACTACGTCCATGGCCTCGGGTTTTCACGGGTATTGTGCCCTGCAAGGACGATATTCCGACTTCGGGGTTACTTGTATTGGTTCACAACCTCGTATATGACCCACATCATGTTTGCCTTTTACTCATAATTCAGTAGGGACTGTTATTAATCTTGGGTCTGAGAAGTTTATCTTAGTGAAACGCCAGGCTAGCCTTCTAGGCTCTTCAGGGCTAGAGGGGGTTACCTCGACTGTTCTATTGCCTGAGTTAGACAAAGTAATTTCTTCCTATATGTCCGCACATCTGCATTGAATCACATACCCACATCGTCCCAGAACACCCAACATTTCGTTCTTTATGCCTTTAATCCCCATGGCCCCAAATCCTTCCACCAGTCACTGGACACCTTCGCCAGTGACACGCGAGGAGCATAGCCTTCCACATCAAAAATATAGAGTTTACTTGCCATCGCAGGTACTTTACATAAGTTCACACTGACTGCACATCTGTCATCTCTTCAATAAAATTCGCACAATAACAACTGACCTGGTTTAACCAATCTCCTGAACCAATGCTTCTCTTATGGTTCCTCAGGGCTATCGTGGTGTATGTGTGCTGTGCAGTACAGCATATTCCCGCAAAAAAATCGGTGTTAATAGGATTATCATGGTTACCTGCTTCCAGGGCGAGTGAATTGCTCACTGAACTCATTGCTCTCTGGCTTAATAGCCACTCATAGACATACACCAGGGGCGGTGGGTTGTATTTTACAGTTTACACTTGTGAATCTTCCCTTTGAATTACCTGTAAGCCCGTCGGAGTACTGAGCAAATACAACCCCAGTCTCATAATGCGATCCTAAGCCATCAAATGTAAAGGACAGAATTCCGCTAACAAAATTGAGAATTAGAATGGATGCACATTACTTATTTCACACAATATGGGTGCGGTAAAACTCTCTCATATCACGACGCCTGATGCCTCCATTGAGTTCAGGAACATTCCACTCATCTTTATTGGCGTCAACTCTCTGAACTGTCTTGATTTGAGGAGTGAATATGCTGGCCATGTATCTACCAAAAAGGTAACTGGTGTACCTTACACATATAACATAGAGGTAGGCATCGACATATACGCATCATTGTTATATTGAACATATTGTCCACACTTCACAATCTCAATGTTCAATATAGAGTTGGGATACATCTCAATGCCCGTTAGGTTAGTAGAAGTGATAAGCATTAGGGATTCTTCGTTGCCAAGTATAAAGGAAAGAGGTTTACCTGTACCTTGTGGCCTGCCCACCTCAACCTCAGTCGTCCCCTGTCAGTCACTATGCTGTCCAGCCTCCAGGACCGATTGAGGCTGTCTGTGCGGGCACTGTCCTGACCAGTGGTCCATTGCTCCGCAAACAAAGCACCAGCCAGATCTATCTCTGCAAGTGCACTTTCGCGATCCCTTCCTCTTTTGCGAACTCCACCTGTGCCTCTCTCTTTTCCCGCAGCCCCTCCCTCCAATGGCTGAACGACCATTTGCATCATAATAAGCTGAGGTTCATGTGATTGCTGTTCCATCTTTAATTTCCAGTTGTGGTTCTCTTGAGCCAGTAGTTTTTCAGCATGTATCACGTATTGTTCTATCTAATTCAACTTTCCCGTGTCCCAGGTAATACACGTATATTATTACCTATTTTGTTGTTTCGTACTTCATTCCATTGATGAAGCTGTTCCTCAGGTGTGCCTCATACGGGGTGATCTCTGCCGTCGTTATGTCCTTGGGTGGTATCAGTCCACAATAGACGTTATCGACTTTCATGAGGCGCTAAAGGTACTGGGACATTGTCTCGACTTCTTTAGGGATTCTTGCTTCAATTGATTGTGGGTACGATATGCTATTGGTGATTCAGCAGACGCTGAGGCGGCGACCGTTGACGTGGAATCTTCGTGAAGTGGATCTCGTAGGGGGACTGTAGCTCTTCGGGGCCACCCATTAAGGTCAGGATCTGATCCAGTCTTAAGACACTGTCCAGCTTCATTAGGTTGTTTTCCATGTGTGTGTGTGCATGTGCGCTGGTGTTTGTACGTGTACTTGATCTATCTTTATTTCGAGATTTTCTTTCCCTGAAATCAGGCTAAGCTTTCAACATGTGATAAGCACTCCAATTCACAGGTTCTATTTTACCCTTCCGTTTCTCCTTCTTTCTCTCCTCCAATGGTGACCTCACCATTTCCAACTGAATATTACTAAAACTTCCTTCCTCCAGAAAAACACATTCCTTGATTTACATTTTTAACTGTTTTTCAGAAACTGGGCCATAATTATTCAGCATATATTCTATTTTTTCTTGACCATTCCGAGTTGTCTGTCGACCCTCTTTTTGTTTGCGCTTGCTGGAGCCGATTTTCATGGATATTGGAGAAGTGTTCATCTCTCTCTCTCTGTCTCTCCGTCTGTCTATCTGTCTATCTCTCTCTCTCTCTCTCTCTCACACACGATACCACAATCTTCTCTTTGCCAATATAACTTGCTTTTACCTCCGGAGGTCCCCTCTCATTGGGCGCGACCTCCTCATTGCCTTGGTTTTCATATACCAAGAACCCACATAACCGGTACAGCTTTGATGACTCCAACGCTGCCCATGGTGGCTCCAAGTCTCAAACCACCGTTAATCTTGCTGTCTCTTAAACTGTCTAGAGTTGAGTTTTACTCGAATACCGCACGTGAGTTCACTGGTCCCTCTTCCTGGTTCGTCTATTCTCTTCAAACGAGTCTCTATGTCGGATTTAGCCACAACTCTTACCCTGACCCTATTCGATTCGGAACGCGACTCTGGGGCGATCCACCTATCCCCAGTACTCTCACTCAAAGGGGCCAATTCAGCGCTCGAAACAAAGTGAAAGACCTTCAAGGCAGTGGCGCGTACACCTCCTGGGAATCTTCAAAATCTTACCCAGTTGCAGGGTCCCAGGCGAGCTCCCGAGTTTACTGACGTGGAATTTCAATCGACACGACGCAAATGCTACCAATAGGAAAGAAAAAGTTTATTTTTGAAATTTGCAGAATGGACCCAACACATTTGCAAGACGCCTCATAAAATGGACGCCTGACGGTTTTCACATATTCCCTTTATACTATATATCGTCTTGCCTCATCACACCTCAAGCCAGGAACCTGGATCAGTCGAGTTCCTTTCCACACATGGAGTTGCTTTTTCTAATTCATTGACTGCTGATATAATAGATTATTGGCCTTGAGAATCAGCTGAAAATTAGGTTGAACTTTACATTTTTTCTGTCTTTTTGCGAAGTTAGGTCCATACTTCTTTGTTTCAACCATGCTTTCACAGATTTCACCAAAAATGATAATTTTCCATTACAGGGGATCAGGCTGACAGTGACTCAATAAGTGTGATGGAGTGAGGATGATAGTGACACAATGAGGGTGAGGTGTCAGCGTGATAGTGACGCAGACTGTGTGAGTGGATCAGGCCGATAGTAACGCAGCGCAGGGGGTCAGAGTGATAGTGCTGCAGTAAGTCTGAGGGATCAGATCAATAGTGACGCAGTAAGTGTGAGGTGGTCAGGGTGATAGTGACGCAGTAATTGGAAGGAGATCAGGCTGATAGTGATGCAGTAAGTGTTACTGTGTCAGGCTCATCCTGATGCATAAAGTGGGAGGGGACAGGGTGATAGTGACGTAGTAAGTGTGATGGGGTCGGGCAGAGACTGACGCAGTGAGTGTGAGACAGTCAGGGTGATAGTCAGGGAGGAAGTGTGTGCGTTCAGGTAGGTAGTGACACAGATAGTTGAGGGTGTCAGGCTGATAGTGGCCAATAAAAGTGAGGTGTTAGGGGAATAGTGACGCAGTAAGTGTGAGGTGTCAGGCTGTTAGTGATGCGGTAAGTGTGAGGTGTCAGTCTGATAGTGAAGCATTAAGTTTGAGCGGGTCAGGCTGATAGAGACGCAGCAAGTGTGGTGGGGTCAGGCTGATAATGTCACAGTCTGTGTGAGGGGTCAGGCTGATACTGATGAAGTAAGTGTCGGTGAGTCAGAATGATCCTAATGCAGGAAGTGAGAGGAGACAAGATGATAGTGACGCAGTGAGTGTGAGGGGGTCAGCGTGATGGTGACAGAGTAAGTGTGAGTGTTCAGGCTGATATTGATGCAGTATGTTCAGGGCGTCAGGCTAATACTGGCCAGTAAGTGTTAACTGACAGGGTGATAGTGATGCAGGAAATGTGAGGAGTCAGACTGATAGACACGGTGAAATTGTGAGGGGTCAGGCTGATAGTGATGCGGAAAGTGTGCGAGTGTCAGGCTGATAGTGACGCAGTAAGTGTGTTGGGAGCAGAGTGATAGGAACACAATAAGTGTGAGCGGCTTTGGATGATAGTGACAGGTCAGTATGAGGGGGAGGATGGTAGTGATCCAGTGAGTGTGAGGTGTCAGGATGACAGTGAAGCAGACTGTGTGAATGTGTCATTGTGATAGTGACATGGCAAGTGTGATGGGGTCAGGGTGACAGTGACGCAGATGCTTTCAGGGGGTCAGGTTGTAGTGATGCAGTAATTGTGAGAGGTCAGGGTGATAGTGATGCAGTGAGTGTGAGATGTCAGTGTGATAGTGATGCAGAACATTTGAGGGGCTAGGCTTATAGTGACGCAGTATGGGCAAGGGGTCAGGGTGACATTAATGAAGATGCACTCACAGGTCCAGGTTGTAATAAAGCTGTATGTGTGAGTGTCTCAGGCTGATAGTGACGAAGTAAATGCGAGGGGGGAAGGCGGTTAGGGATGGAGTAAGAGTGCAGGGGTAGTGCTAGAAGTGACGCAGTAAATGTGAGTGTTGAAGCTGATAGTGATGCATTAAGTTTGAGGGATCAGGCTGATCTTGACGCAGTAAATGTGACGTTGTCAGGATGATAGTTACGCTGTAAGTGTATGGCGGCACAGTGATCTTGACGCAGTAAGAGTGGGGAGTCAGGGTGATAGTGACGCAGTAAGCATGAGTGGGCAAGCCTGATAGTGACGCAGTATATGTGAGGGAGTCAGCCTTGTGGTGGCGCGGTATGTGTGAAATGGTCAGGCTGATATTGATGCAGTTAGTGTGTTGGGGTCAAAGTGATAGTGACACAACAGGTGTAAGCGGCTCAGGATGATAGTGACACAGTGGATGTGAGATACCAGAGTGATAGTGACGCAGTAATTGTAAGGGGTCAGGATGACAGTGACACTAAGTGTACGGCACTCAGTGTGATAGTGCCACAGCAAGTGTGGGGTGTTAGGGTGTAAATGACGTCATAAGTGAGAGAGGGGCCTTGCGATTGTGAAGCAGTAAGTGTGAGGGAATCAGGCTGATAATGACACAGTCAATGTGATGGGGCAGTGTTTTAGTGACAAGATAAGTGTGAGGCGTCAGTCTGATACTGACACAATAAATGTGATGGAGTAAGGTGGACAGTGACACAGTAAGTGTGAGGAGTCAGCCTGATAGTGATACAATAAGTGTAAGGATTCAGGGTGATAGCAACATGGGAAGTGTGAGGGCGTGACTGAAAATGACGCAATAAGTGTGTGGCGGTTAGGCTGATGGGGACGCAATAAAAATAAGGCTGGCAAGGTGAAATGGCAAAGACTGTGTGAGTGGGTCAGGGTGATAGTGACGCAGTAAATGTGAGGAGGTCAGGGTGAGAGTGACGCAGTAAATGAGAGAGGATCAGAGTGAGTGTGACGCAGTAAGTCTGAGGGGTCAGACGGATATTGGCGCAGTAAGTATGAAGGGGTCAGGCTGAGAGTGACACAGTCAGTGTGAGGGGGAGAGTTTTAGTCATATAGTAAGTGCGAGGCATCAGTCTGAAACTGATACAAAAAGTGTGAGTGGGTCAGGGTGATATTGACGCAGTACGTCTGAGGGGTCAGGCTGATAGTGACGGAATCAGTGTGATGGGGCAGAGTTTTAGTAAAATGGTAAGCGTGAGGCGTCAGTCTGATGCTGACACAAAAAGTGTGATGGAATCAGGCTGATAGTGACGCAGTAGGTTTTAGGAGTGAGGGTGACATTAACATCGGAAGTGCGAGGGCGTCACTGATAGTGACGCAACATGTGTGTGTTGTCAGGCTGATAGTCACGCAGTAAAAATGAGGATGTCAAGGTGAAACTGGTGCAGTAAGTGTGAGGATGGCAGATGGACAGTGATGCAGTAAGTGTGAGGGGTTCACGCTGATATTGAGGCATGCAAGTGTGAGGGGCCAGGTTGCTAGTGACGCTGTGTGCTGGAGGGTACGGCTGATAATGACGCAGAAAATGTGAGTGTCTCAGTGTGACAGTCATGCATTACGTGTGTGTGGGTCAGAGTGATAATGATAGAGAAAGTGTGAGGGGGTCAGGTTGATAGTGATGCTGTAATTGTGAGCTTGATCAGCGTGATAGTGAGGGGCTCAGGCTAATAGCGACACAGCAATTGTGAGGGGGTCAGGGTAGTAGTGACGCAAAACGTGTGAGCGGGTCAGGCTAATAGTGATGCAGTATGTGTGAGGTGTCAGGCTGATAGTGATGCAGTAAAGGTGAGAGTGTTGGTGTGCTAGTGGTGCAGTAAGTATGAGCCGCTCAGGATGATAGTGACACAGTAAGTGTAAGGAGTCAGGATAATAGTAACATAGGAAGTGTAAGGACGTGACTGATCGTGACAAAGTAAGTGTTTGGCAGTCAGGCTGATAGTGACGCAGTCAAAATGAGGGTCTCGAAGTGAAAGTGGCGCAGTAAATGTGAGGGCACCAGATGGATAGTGATGCAGTAAGTTTGAGGGGTTCACGCTGAAATTAAGGTGGTAAGTGTGAGGGGTCAGGTCCATAGTGATGCAGTTATTGTCGGCGGGTCAGGCTGATAGTGATGCATTCAAAGACCAAATATCCAAGGCTCACTGTAGTGGTGAATAGCGAGACTTCTCAAGGCTAAGATAAAAATCAATAGTTCTCATCCTGGTCATAAATCACAATGCTTCATTTTAAAATTGTCCTCTCCTGCTTCGAGATTCACCAATGAGGGAATAAAATTTAATTGCACCACTCTGTTTATCTCTTCAAATATTTTGCAACTCTCAATGAGATTACCTCTCTTGTGTTGAAACTGTTAAAAAAGACCGGATTTGCCCAATTTCAATTCACAGGACTAATGTTCATCCATGATATCAAGGCTAATCACCATTCGTGGTATTCCTCATATGGCATTAGTATCTTTCCTAAATTGAGGATTGTAATTCCTCATACTGTAGTCCAAGTCCGGTCGAACTGAGCCACAATACATTGGAAATTATGCTTCGTTCTCGTGCCCTGAAATCCTTCTGCAGCTTTCACAACAGACTTCTACAACTGCTACTAGACTTCAATGACTTATTAAAAACTTCTCCAAGATGCAATTCTAAAAATCAGTACATCAGACTTTCTTCTTCAAATCTTCGACAAATAATCTCCACACATTTCCCTCCTGACAAGTATGATAAAATCAAATCGTTGCTATTTATCAAATCATGAGGGACATGGATAGGTTGACTCGTGTTTTTCTGCTGGTGAGGAAGTCAAAACTTAGAAAACATCGGTATAAAATTAGTGGGTAAGGATTTAAAAGGGACGTCAGGGGCAACATTTTCAGTCATGTTCAGAATGAGCTGACAGAGAAATTGTTGGAGACTGGTACAACTGTAACATTTAATGGCATCTGGATGGATATATGAGTAACAAGGTTCAGAGGGATGTAGGCCAAAAGTTGGCAAATGGGACCTACTAATTTAGGATAACTGTCCTCAATGGTCAAGTTGGAAAGAAGGGCCACTTTCCGTGTTGTATTGTTCAAGGACTTGATGACACTAGAACAACCGCAAAAACTTTGCAAATAATTCCGTCAAGACGATTTCAAGTTCCGAATCTTCGGTCAATCTTCCTCTCTTGTACTCACAAGTTCATTACCTGATGTCCGAACTTACGGATTAGTTGTTGGATCCATTCCTGTAAATTGGTTCTGCATTCTTTCTAATTCCGATTTTTTTTTTACGAATGTAGCCAGTGTTTATGGACTTAGCATCAATATTTCTAATACCATATTTCGATGAATATTAAAACACAACTTTGGTACCAGATGATGAGCAATTGAGTCAAAATCGATCGGACGCAGTGAGACAATGATCCTCTCTTCGTGTGGGGTACATCCGTGACTCTAGAATTCGATGAAGAATCATTCCCACAACTTCAGCTGTGTCAGAATCTAGTTTGCGGTGAAAGCCTGTCAATCTGCAAAGGTAACGTTCGTCTGGGTCTCTGCAAAGGATTTGGCGAAATCTTTGGGTCTTGACAATTTGTTGTTCAAACAAATTACGTATTTTATGAATTTAGTTCTTTTACTATGAAAATTGGCAAATTTGCTGCAGCTGTGATGGCCGAGAGGTGAAGGCGTTGCATTTGAAATCTAAAGGGGTCTCCCTGCGCAGGTTCGAATCCTGCTCGCAGCGTTGAATCTGTTAAAATTCATTTATTCCTTTGCAGAATTTGGATTTCGTGGAGCTTGAGTTTTGCATTCAATCAAAAGTAAATTTTCAACTGTGAAGAATCCGAATTAATTTCAAGACGTCTAATTGAATAAATTATATGTCAAGACACAAAAAGCCACCAACTTCCAACACGAATCAGTTTCAAAACATTTGTCGAACTCTCGTGAAATTTGAATGTTCGGGGTTGTGGGGGAGGGGGGGGGAATTAAGCAAAACAAGAAGCGATGCAATACATTTACCTGCAGGTGATGAGTTTTTTTTTAGGATCAGTTGAAAGTCAAGCTGAGAAGTTCAACCTAATTTACAGCTGACTCTCAAGGCCAATAATCTATTATATCAGCAGTCAATGAAATAGAAAAAGCAACTCCATGTGTGGAAAGGAACTCGACTGATGCAGGTTCCTGCCTTGAGGTGTGATAAGGTAAGGCGATATCAGTGGAGTAGAATTTTCTGGAAATATTAGAAATGGAATGTTAACGGTCTTCTGCTGTCCACATTCGTAAGAAATTGTGCATTAAGAACTGAATTTGAAAATTCACGATGAAAATCAGACTTAGCCCTCTGCTTGTGGTGTAGCATTGTTCAGAACAATAGGTTGTTGTTGAGGCTAAAATTGACCAAAATAATCGATGGGGATCTTATCCATGGGGTTGGTGTGGAGAGCTCAGCTTCAAGAACCAAATGCCAATTATTCATCTTGGCTGTCTGAATTGCTTAGTTAAACATATTCCCAGTTTAATGTAAAAACCTTTGCGATCAGAGCTAGATGTTTTCATCTCAGCATGTTCCGATATGAGAAGACACTCCATGGCGTAGATGTGACTTAAATTTTGACTCTAACGTCAGAGATGTTGACACATTTCTGCCTCAAAACAGCACCACCATTGGTATCAAATCAAACTGAACAAAGGACGAGTTCCCTTAGACATTTCCTTTCTGCAGACTCTGCCAATGGACAGTTCAGGCCCGATGTAGGAATAGGGCGTGGTGACATCTGTTCATATGTGGATCACTTCATTCTTGCTCACGCTCCATAAACCGTAATTCATTTTGAACTTCTTAGCCATCACCATGATAAGTGGTACATAATGCACAGGTTTGCTTCTCCAAAGAAAGAGCGAAATCTTATTCAATGCAGACGCAAATTCAAGTTGTCCCTTGGTCGACCAGAAGACAGATATCGCGAAACAAAGTGAATGCAGAAAACAATCAATGTTTTCTTGGAGTCAAAAAGATGTACTGGAAGAATGGAAACATATATTTGGAATTAAAGTCACACACCACTTCCAGACTAAATGTTCTTGAACCGTTATCTTAATTTGACTTTCATGTCCACAATTACTGCAAAAATTATCTTAACAGCTCAGTACTTTGTGTTCTTTGATATTGTCTCCTTCATGTTTCTCTTGATTTTGAAACTAAAACCGAGCAATAGTAATGCACCCTATTTCGCTTGCAAAGATCAGAAGAAGATCAATTTATAAGAGAACAGAAATAAAGCTACGTCTGTCTTCGGAGAGAAAACACAGTTACCATTTCGACTCCAAAAAGTCTTCTTCAGAAGTCTGCGCAATGAACTCAAAATCGTAGACTGAAAACGAAAAGAAAAGCCATAATGCCGCGAATACACCACCCGCAAGCGCATCAAGTCCTACTCGAATATGTTGTATTACTACTCTCAACATCAGTGGAGAACGGAACAAAGCTCATTCTGCAGTTGTCAACCTGTTATGACGTAGTTTGTAAAGTCAGAAATATGATTAGGTAAAAAGTGGGATGAAAGCGGAATATCAGAAGTCTGAAAAAAGCAAGTGCGTGCTCTGTTTTGAAGAAGGTTGGCAGTGATGAAAATGGAAATTAACTCCAGTGAGAGTTGCTTAATTAATACTCAGAATCGTTGCAACACACAGGGACGCAATTCTTTTTGCTGGGTTTCTGTTCTGCCATTTTATAATCACGACTGCTGTCGGGTTTGGTTTCCATTCCAGGTTTAGGTGACTGCCTGATGGAAGTTTGCACATTCGCCCAATTTCTGTGTGGTAGCTCTGGTTTGCTGCCACATTCTAAACATTTGCAGCTTATTTGGATTCGCCATTGAACGCACACGGTTACAGAGACAGGGATGAGGAGAGTGTCTGGATAGGACGTAATTCAGAGGATTTTTGTGAACATAAATAGACACAGTGGGGTTAGTCTGCTGTTTCCTGGGTGAGCTACATGGACAGAGAGGGGTCAGGGTATTCTTCCGTGAGGGAGAGACATTGACAGAGTTGGGTTAGTTGCTCTTACCTTTGTCAGTCACGCAGATACAGTAGGGTCAGTCTGCCCCTCCCTGGGAGAATTTCTTTCACAGAGTGGTGATAGTCTGCTTTTCCCTGCCTGAGTGAAACAGAAAGAGCGGGGTCAGTATTCTCTTCCCTCGATAATTTATGTTGACAGTCTGGCTTCCGTCTGCTCTTCTCTGGCGAGTTACATTGGTAGAGTGGGGTTCGTGTTCATTCATTGGGTGAGTGCTATAGACAAAATGGGATCAGTCTGCTCTTCCCTGAGTGAATTACATTTATAGAGTGGGATCAGACTGCTCTTCAGTGAATGACTTATATTGACCATGTGGGATCAGTCTGCTGAGTTACACTGAGAGTGTGGGGTCAGTCTGCCCTTCCATCAGTGAGTAACATGACTGAGTGGCGTCAGTTTGCTCTTCCCTCAGTGAGTTACATTGACAGAGTGGCATCAGTCTACTCTTTCCTGTGCGAGATACATTGTCAGAGTGGCGTCAGTCTGCTGTTCACGGAGTGAGTTATTTGGACAGTGTGGGATCAGTCTGCAATTCCCTGGGTGAGTTGCATTGACAGAGTGGCGTCAGTCTGCAATTTCCTAGTTGTGTTAAAGTGATCGCGTGAGGTCAGAGTGCTCTTCCCTGGTTGAGTCACATTGACAGATTGGGCTTCATCTGCTCTTCCCTGGGAGAGTCATATTAACAGAATGGGGTCAGTCTGCTCCTTTCTGAGTGAGTAATATCACAGAGTGCACTCAGTCTGTTTTTCCCTGGGTGAGCTACGTTAAGAGAGTGGTGTCAGTCTGCTCCTCCACGGGCGTGTTACTTTCTCAGAATCGTGAGAGTCAGCTCTTCTCTGTCTGAGTTTAACAGCAAGTATGGCTTCATTACGGTCTTCGCTGGATGATTCACATAGACAGAATGGAATAGGTCTTCTCTTCTCTGAATGAGTTACTTTGACAGAGTGGGTTCAGGCTCGTCTCCCTGCTTGTGTTTCATTGACAGAATCAGATCAGCCTGCTCTTTCATGGATGAGTGATAGAGACAGAATGAGTGGTGTCAGTCTGCCATTTGCTGGGGGAGTTACATATAAAGTGTTGGGTCAGTCTGCTCTTCCCTGGATGACTAACATTGACAGAGTGGCGTCAGTCTACTCTTCCCTGGGTGAGTTACATTAACAGAGTGCGGTCAGGCCATAAATTCCTCGTTGAGTTACATTGATCGTGTGATGTCAGACTTCTGTCCCCTGGTTGGGTTACATTGACAGAGTGGGGTCCATCTGCTCTTCCCTGTGTGAATTACGTTAGCAGTTTAGGGTCAGTCTGCTTTCCGCAATCCAGGAACTCCATCTCTAGCGGTTTCTTGTCAGTACCTCCATACTGAGGATTTATGGAGTTAACAAAAGTAACTCGTCCCCTACATCTTTGGGATAATTAGGGATGGGCAGTGAATCGTATCTCATTGAAAGACAACTGTGCCCCAGAAATGCATTTCTAACAATTGCATGTTCTAATTCGACACTGCAAGCGGTCGGGAATAACTTGAGGAGAGGTGCAGGGTAGAATAATTAAAGTCAAATGCACTGATTCCTAGGAGACATAATGCAAGATGTGAGTGTGGAGCTGATGGTGCTAGGCTCAGTGTCAGTGCTATTGGTTCAGCATTTATTGCTCACTGTTCGCAATGACTCACACACCACCGCTGTCAATTCAAAACAATTAGCCTGTTCATCTTGGTTTGAAAATCCCTGCGTGTGCATTAACGTGGTTAATGGGACGCGAGAGGAGATGAGCACATCCTCTTTATTCTGTCAGTTTAAACAGACGAAAATATCTGTTGGATGCCAATGCAAGAGGATACTGTCTTTTTCTGTGCCTTTTTAGTGGGGCATGCTCAGCATTGAAATGCCTGTTTTTGCACAAGCAGAGTTTTATTGCCATTCATACTGAGCAACATTAATACAGAAAACGCAGTTTCGAATTCCTGTGGTCAAGAGGTTCAAGCATTGCACATATGGACGAGAAATCTGGCTTTTAACGTGGCGCCATGGCTAGCTGGTGAAAGCAGCTCCCATCTCACTGGTGCCTGCTCATTGTATTGAAAGCTCGGTATTTCTCTCAAGTATTGTGTTGCTGATCGAGAAACTCAGTGTCCTATTTGATTTGCTGTACCTTATGATTTCGCGATCCGGCTTCATTTTCCTGGTTTAAATCCAGTAGTGTAGGTTGCTCTTTTTAACTACTATTTTAACCTGAAGATTCTTCCTGCAGTTCCACAAGCACTTCTGCTTCTCATCCTCTTATTCTCATTCCTTCATTCCCAGTTTTGTGGAAATTAAGTGGTGAGGCAGGAGACACTGCAGCATTCCCGGGAAATGTTGTGGTAATGGCACTAACACCACGACGTGATCATCCTCATTCTCTGCTGTCACCATTCATTCGTTGTACACCAACAGTAAATGCATCGTTGTTCTTCTTCAGCTATCATGTAATTACTTTCTTTCTCTGTTGGATAAGGAAATCAACTTTTACTTCCAAAGGGTCTTTAAATTTTGAGGAAGAAATGTCTCCTTGCCTCAGGTCGAAGTGACAGACGCATTATCCAGAGAATGTAAGACTACTTCGACCGACTCCAGCCAGGCGTCAGAAAGTCTCTCAGCAGTTCGAATCTCAAACTGTCTCTGAATGTCAGGCTTTTCAAGAGCAGAAATGGGAAATGAGGGATATGGACAGCCAGAGAGTCGGAGAATGTGAAAAAGTCCCAGGCGGATACAGACACAAATATAGAAAAAACAAAGACACATGTTGAGGCACACACTGAAAGAAACAATTCTCCATTCGGCGTGACTGCTAAATAACGGAAACTAAAAGGAAATGTAGCCATTAAAACATAGCCTTCCACCAGCTCAGGAAAATGAAAGTAGCATGACAGCTGATTATGTCCTTTTAAGATTGTAAATTCGATGTTTGTAAGCTCAAGAGTGATTTTGATAAATATCCTGGTTCGACAGGTAAGATTATCATTTTCCCAACAGTATAATCTAGAAATCTATAACCATCCTGTTTTCTGTCCATCTTAAGAAAAAAAAACTGTTTCTCTCCACAGATGTTGCCAGGTGTAACAGGTTTCTCGATCAATTCTCGTTTTTAGTTCATATTTCCAAAACCTGTATCTTTTTGTTTTTGATAACCTGGCACAAAACCAAGCATTACCAGGTTCGGACCAGTGGTAAGAAATACTGGTACCACGATATATTTGCACAATAAAACATGCATTCCCTGTCTGGGAATAGAACCAACACTATTGCGGTTAGAGTTCCAAATCCTAACTACGAGATTAAATGGAATGAAGACAGACGCTCTTGCACTTATTCTCAATGAAATGGATTTGCCATTTCATTTCTGATCAGTTTCACTGCAGATTGGTTTCTACTCGTCTTCAAGTTTTGCAGAATTGAAAATCCCATTTGGCTCATGGTGCAGTCTGGTTTAAAGACATTCATCGATTCTATTCCCAGTTTCCAGCTTTGGTCCATAACCTTATGTGTTCTTATGTTTCCAGTGCAAATAGTAGTGAGGTTCTCGCTTGAATCTTAGATGACACAACAATGGGATTGAAGTTTGACATCGTCACACTGTGTTATTACCCACGTCGTGTCTCCTACAGAAAGAGACACACAGACACATTCCCCGAGAGTGGCAGAGTTCTCAGGATTTGACCAGCAACTTGTGCTTTACTTCAGATGTCCGCTCCAACATGCAAGTTCAACCTCCAAAAGGCAGCTTTTGGTTAAACCAAAGCCAGTTCTACAGGCAATGAAGACGTTGATCTGAGCTAGAATTTGAATTGGACGAAAGAAACTGTAAATTCGAAAACCCAAACCCTTCTGTTCCTGACAGACAACAGGAATGGACTAGCACGCTGCATCCTCGTGATTTTAAATGCGAACCGAAAATCCCCTAATTCGACGTCAGGCGTGTTACCATTCCATCACTGACCCAAAGACCAGGTTTGGATGAGACAGTTTGTCTATCGGTAATGTAAACGTCCACATCAGGGAAACAGCATTCACAAGGTGAAAAATCAGCAAACATAATCACCGTCACTGTTTCACTTGGAATGCCTCACTCTGTGAAACATTTCCTTTCACTTTACTTTCATAATTGAAGTGTTTCACATTCCAGAGCGTGAACTAATTCAGCGAGAAACCACTGGTCATTTCGAGCCCGTCATCCGGAATGAGGCGAGTTGAACGTTGCCTTTCTTGCTGCCAACAAGTCAGCGCAGCTCAAAACGAGCTCGTGTTAGCATCAGTCTTTACTTAACTTGCTGCAGTATATCTGCTGAACAACATCAGATTATCACAGCATTGCCTTCTTCACATTGAAACCAAGGGTGATAATATGAACCGACTTGGAAACTTGGAGAGAGAAACACTGCTGACGAAGACGATTCTGACGTGAAGAGCAGGCACTAGAGTTTGTACAGGCCCCAAAGGCTACTGCAGTATCAATGGATATCCCTGCATACGAGTCTGAGCTTGCATTGCCCAGAACAGGCTTTCATTCCCAATCAGGAAATGAAGATTTAATTCACTTCTTGTGACTTATCCGAATGAAAACTAAATCCTGGTTGCACCCAGAACACGCACACGGATCCTGCCAGAACAATTCAGTGATCGATCAGCATCTGTCTGGAAGGACAATGGCAGCAAATAAAAGCGAAAGCTATCACCGCAATTACCCCTCCAAGGTTCTCGCGTTTCCCAGTTGAAAATATATCGCTGTTCCTTCAATGTCACTACTTCTAAATCCTTGCCTCGTGGCATCATGCCTGTACCCCGCTACTGAGGACATCCAGGGTTCTGCGGAGTAACTCAAAATCTCAATCTCTCAAGTAATTAGGGATTGATGGTGCATCCCATCACATTGAGCAATGACTTTGTCCCAGTAATACGTTTCCAAAAAGCTGCAGTTTCTAAGGGAACACTTGCAAGTTGTCGGGAATAAGTTGTGATTTGGAGATGCTGGTGTTGGACTGGGGTGTACCAAGTCAAAAATCACACAACACCAGGTTATCGTCCAACAGGTTTAATTGGAAGCACACGAGCGTTCGGAGCGATGCTCCTTCATCAGGTGTTTGTGGAGGGCTCGATTGAAACACAGAATGTTTAGCAAAAATTTGCAGTGTGATGTAACTGAAATTATACATTGAAGAATTGATTGTCTGTTAAGCCTTTCATCTGTTGAAAGAAGTGAAACTATCACTGTATTCCATGTGTAAATCACAAAACCCTTTTGTTAAAAAAGTTGTATTCTCGGGTTAGCTGTTAACAATGGCAATAGCTAGACAATATTTTTGAAGGTGTTACCCCCCTGAGTTCTCTGTCTATGACCTGATGTTTAGATTGATTCCAATTCACAAAGTGAGATAACAGAGTTTTACATAATTCCATGCTGTTTTTGAGCTCAGATTTCTACATGAATGTATGTGGTTTCTGAGCAAAGTGCAATGTAACTCTGAAAGTACCAAAAATATACACCACACAAAATATATGTGTGCATGTGGGTCTTTGTCTGTGTGTGTGTCTCCAGCGAAACCAAAAACTGACAACTCATGAACAGAAGCAGAACTGACAAAGAGAACCTATTTTCAGACACACGGACTCATGAATGCTGTCTGTGAGGCAGAGCGAGTCGTCTGGGTCATGAGCTGCTCACACAAAATGTAGCGAGGCAATTCCAAATGGTGGTTGCAACGTACTGGTGCCTTAGAGCACCAATACTTCCAGGAAAGTGCTCAAATAACATGAATCAGAACTGACTAATAATGAACCATGGAAAGTGAAGATTACCAATTACAGTCTCGATGAGATGAGGTTAACAATTGGGCTGATGTCTCCACCGGATCGAGAGGACCAATCACCAGCCTCTCTCATCAGGACAGAAATTAAGGAAATTAGGGAAAAGTAACCAAGTTTCGTATCGCAATTTCCCTCCGTTTCGCAAGAACAACAGAAAACTGCGAGCAGATTCAATGTAGAACCTAATTTCACATCTACAGAGAAATAAATATCTCCATTCACTTTCAGACAAACTGTGAAAAATGCAAATTGTCTGGAATATGAAAGTTTGGCGCAGCCTGTTTTTGAGTCGTATATTATGCTGGTGGCCTTTCGAGCTGGAGGGGAACGTGACAAGTAGAGCAGAAGGAGAAAACATGGGCATTGACATATTGGTTGTTTTCTGCTGTGCCACATCACAGCCGGGTTAGAAGAAATTACTACTTTCTCTGTTCAACTTTAACAAAACTCATCCCTGCAAAACGTTGCCAGCTTAATCCATTAGCACACGTGGCCGCGCAGGGATACAAACACAAGCCTTCTTAAGAAGTGGAATCTGAAAACAGAGTCTCAGCTTGCTCAGCCACGCGAGCACACAGGCCAAAACCGGAAACCCAAGAGCATGTACCTGATGATACCCTGCAGCAGACTCACAGCAACTGTACCAGTTCTGCAGAAAAAGCGGTGGGGAGAAATTGCTCTATCTGAGCGGTCGTGCTTGTTGTTCTCATCAGCAAATATGGCTTTGTATTTGCTAGCCCATATCTGCTGCCATGTTGAAACGGAATGCAATTCCGATTACTCGCTGTATAAAACTTTGTTCATTCTCTCTCCTCAGATAAAGTGATCACTGGAGATGATGAATTCTGCTCCTGCCAGAAACGCCGACTCTCCTGCTGCTCAGATGAACTGAAAAGCTGGTTTAGCACTGGAATCCGAGAATAGCAGAACACGTAGCAAGAGTATTCGAAACCCAGAGCCAATAAGAGTTCCAACTTTAATTTTATTTCTCCATAATAGTGTATTATCCAGCAGAGCCATGAGCAACTGCCACCTGGCTGCAAGCTGAGTTGGAAACCTATGTTGGAATCAAGGACATGTGACTCACTTATTGTCGGTAAATCAAACAGTTCTCACTTTGAGGTGTGCACAAATTAATTCCTATACATATTCAGGGAAGGTCAAAGGCGATCTGAGATGTCAAAGAAGTGGTCACTGTTCGTGATTGCTCTTTGTTCGATTGTGAAAAGGTTTCCCGCTTTAGTCGCATTCACGTTTCTTGTTGATGACTGAATCAGACAGAAGGTGTTTCACCAGAGCTGCACGTGACTTGCATTCCTCTCCCTCGCTGTCATACTTTCCTGGAACTCTATGAGAACAAGAAAACAAAATACATACTGTCATTCGGCAGCCTGTCTGTGATTTCCTCATTTTCAGTGACAACATGGCTTAGACTTCAGGCCACACGGTAATATTAGTAACAGTATGAGAACAAGAGTCGATAGTTCATCTGTGCCTCTAAATCTTTTGATTGTGAATTAACTGTATCCGTGTCTCCTGCTTCGAAACTCGAATATGTGAACTGCTCCAAACTATGATTGAGGATTTCTCGTTTTGGTTGACACACGTTGAGAAACGCCAGACAGCGTTCAAATGAAGCTTTCAGAGCACATTTTCGGATGCATTTGACAGAGACTAACATCATGAATCCAGTGTTCCCTGTGATAGAAGGAAATGAATGCTCTCCTTGTTACTGATCCGGGACACCTTCGCATGTAAAGCAAATGCGGTACTGTTGTTACAGAAAGGATCAGTGCCCGGTAACTGTGTCCTTAAAGTGGACATGATCGAAAAATAAAGAATACCATGTTGAAATATCCAGGAAATATTGGCTGAAAAGGCCCAAACAATTTTCCCTGCAGCGCCAAGACAGAGGAACATATGTAACTGCACTCTTAAACAGGATGGCCAGCAGTGATATAAACATCGCCACATATGAAGGACCATTGCGAAGAGAAATTTGAGAATGAAATTCACGCAACAGGTATTCGGAATTTTATTCTTTCCACCGCTAGTGTAGTATTGAGCGAGTAAATTCAAAAGAAGGCTTGCTGATGAATATGCAATAAAGCCCCATCGATCATGATATGAAAGACTGTCGTCCGTAAAGAGGGAACAACAATGTTTCTTCTAAGCTTTGTATTGGGACACTTTCGCACAAACTGATACTGCTACTCTCCAGAAAATATCAGGGCTCGCGGCATGCACTCTTAGAAATGGTGACCATCAGTGCTGGAAACATCCCTGATATTCAGAACAAGGAAGAATACATATCGAATAAAAGCGTAGATGGCAATTAATTGGACTTGTATTCCCTTTCACCACAACAGCTAGAATGTGCGGGGATATACAGAGTAAGGAGTACTGACCAGGTCAGAAAGCAATTACATCCACATATCTTGACACACAAGCCTATCTTTCTTTCTGTCCGTTTTTTTTTGAAGCGCCGATCCTTTCCGTAGAAGATGAAGATTACTGCTCCACCACAAGATCACAGTGGGGCCAGAGACCCGATCGAGCTGCTCAGAACAGTTCGTGTTTGCTGAGAATCACTGAAACTGAGATTGATGACACGTAGACACAGTGTAACAGCTGCCAACATATGTGGAGGGTTTTGGGACGGATTCGGACCCACTCTAGGAAAAAGATTGGATCATAAATCTGGGGAGTAAGTGTTCAGGGAGAGGACTGGAGAATGGGGTTAAGAACGATATTAGCCAAGATCGAATGGCAGAGCAGTCTAGATATTCTGAAAGCGCTAACCGTCCTCCTATGTCTCCCAATCTCTGGCCATCTGGTATCTAAGGAAATAGAAACAGAGTTATTTGTTCAGTTGGAAGTCCTGGGCAAAGTGAGAGATAGAACAAGCATGATACACTTTTAGAGACTGGGAAAATGTTTGGAGAGGAAGCAATAAATGTGAAGCTGAATATAAGGTTTGAAGTCAGGACAAATTCTATAAAAAGGAAGTTTGTAGAATGGCAGAGGGACATGGAGATGGAAAAAGAAGTGTCACCAGTCCCGAAATCTCATTCGGTTTTCATTTTCAAGATAGGACCGGACCTGATGAGCGTTTCCAGCAATTTCATTTGTTGATTCTGAAACAGAAGATGGGAGTGATCCTGGGCCAATCAGCTCTCCCATGTTCTAGGAATATTTGACTTACCCGTTCGATCAGATCACGTTTGTCCCACACTGAAACCTCAGAATCCTTCCCCACCCCCACCCACGTTACTGGCAATAAACTGTTCATTACATAAACTTATATGAGCACACAACAAGAACAATTGCAAAGCGTTCAGGGAGAGCTCCGTTCCGTTCCATCAGCACATTCTGAATCAGTTAATTGTTGTTCAGGACCCATGAGACATTAAGCCGTCTCTGTGGGATCACTAACAAATGGCCATTTCGCGTTCTGTGTCTTTGAACACTTTGGTTGGTGCACCGATGTAGTGGAATCTCACGTTTTTAAGTGGACATCATTCATAGTATTTTCAGCTGCACTGATAAAGTTGTCTCTGGCGCTTCCAGTAAAGTGCAGACAGTTTTCACTCAGAAACCGACATGTGATCAAAGCAGAAGGACACATGTGTCAACGAAAGCAACAAGAATGCTCCACCAGCGTTGGTTTGCAATTCTGCGTGTGGAATGAAGAGCTGGAACTCTATTAAACAGTGAAAACGACTATTATGGGGCTTGGACGCACGACTCTCTGATTAAACACCTCACATTTCATCGAACTGAGATATCCAGGCTTGGCACACGACGAATTAGTTTGCTATTTCATTCAGAGCACAATTCACCTGGCACAGCAATTTGCAAAGATCCAGCTCATTCCTCCCAATCACAAAGAACATAATTCACATCTTTCACTTTTGTTATTTCTTCAAAACATTACAATCTATTTAACACTTGTCCCAGCATTTAAGATTCAACCCGAATATTTTCATACGAAGTGATTTCCAGTCACTCTGCCAGACAGTAAGTCAGTCGGAAAATTACCTTAGGAAACCCAATCATTTCCGTTTACAGTATTGGGAATTTCCCATCTGCTGACGAGACAGAGTCCTCACAATCAACATTTTCTTCGTTCTTCCTGCCTAAAACGTTTACCACTTCTTATTTTCAAGACAGGAGTTTTGTTTATAACACGTTCCAAGAACAGGAACAACCTTCCAATCTCCTGAAGCCGTTTCCAATTTAAAATGGAAGTTTTGTTCCTTTCCCACGGGAAGAGCAGTTAATGAGAAAGGAGTTTCCACGAGCTGAGTCCCAGGGTTTGGCAGGAAGCCCTGATTGAAGCTGCAGTGGCCGCTTTCAGTTGGCATCGGGGGAATTGGAGGACATGGTGTCGTATTCTGCTGCGTGTAACCGTCTTGCTCCCTGTGGACTCGGGGTGAATCATGGATGAGTTTTCGGAACAACACTGCCTTCCAGTCTCTGGCCATCTGCTATCTAAGGAAATAGAAACAGAGTTATTTGTTCAGTTCGAAGTCCTGGGCAATGTGAAAGATGGAACAGGTCTGATACAAAATTGGAGACTGGGAAAATGGTTGGAGAGGAAGTAATAAAAGAGAAGCTGAATATAAAGTTGGAAGTCAGGAGACATTCAATAAAAATGAAGAGTGTGCAAAAGCAGGTGGAGATGGGCATGGAAAAGAAGTGTCACTAGTCCCGAAGTCTTAAATCGATTTATATTTCCAAGATGCTACAAGACCTGCTGAGAGTTTCCAGTAATTTCATTTATTGCTTTAGAAACAGAAGATGGCAGTGATCCTGGAACAAACAGCTCTCCCGTGCTCTGGGGATATTTGACTTACTGTGTCTATTGCCCGCACTGAAACCTCACGATCCTGCCGCACCTCCACTCTCGTTACTGACAATATACTGTTCATTACGTTAAACACAAGAAGAACAATTGCAAAACGTTGAGGGAGAGTACCCTTCGGTTTCCATCAGAACAATCTGAATCACTGAAAATTGGTTCAGGACCCATGTGACATTGATCCGTCTCTGTCAGACCCCTCGCAAGTGGCCATTCGCTTTCCGTGCCTTTGAAAACTTTGGGTGGTGCACGGTTGGTTTGGAACCTCACGTTTTCAAACGGACATCATTCATTGTATTTTCGGCTGCACTGATAAAGTTGACTCTGGGGCCTCCAGTAAAATGGAAACAGTGTTCACTCAGAAACCGACGTGTGATCAAAAGCAGGCGGACAGATGTGTCAATGAAAGCAGCAAGAACATTCCCCTGCGAAGGGTTGCAATACTGCACGTGGAACGAAGATCCGGAATTGTATGAAGCAGTGAAAGCGCCCATTGTGAGGCTTACACCCACCACCCTCAGATTAAGCATCTCACACTGCACCGACTGAGCTAACCAAGCACGGTGCACTGTGGATTAGTTTGCGATTACATTGCTAGCATAATTCATCAGCAATTTGTTAGGATCCAGTTCATTCCTCCTAATCACAAAAATATCATTCACACCTTTCACTTCAGTTATTCCTTCAAAGCATTACAATCTATTCCGCACTTGTCCCTGGATTTAAGGTTCAACCTTAATATCTTCATACTTTCACTCTCACCTTATGTCGCTGATGTGATTTCCAACCTCTGTGGCAAACAGTAAATCAGTCGGGAAATTACCAAAGGAAACTCAATCATTTCCGTTTACAGTTTTGGGCATTTCCCATCTGCTGACGAGACAGAGTCGTCTCAATCAACATTTTCTTTGTTCTTTCTACCTAAAACCTTTACCAATTCTTATTTTCAAGTCAGGAGTTTTATTCATAACACGTTCCAAGAACTGGAGCAACGTTCCAATGTTCTGAAGCCCTTTCCAATTTAAAGTGAAAGTTTTGCTCCTTTCACACGGAAAGAGCTGTTACTAAGGGAGCAGTTTCCATGAGTTGTTTCCCATGGCTTGGCAGAAAGTCGCTGATTGAAGCTGCAGTGGCCGCTTTCTGTTGGCATCGGGAGCTTGGAGAAAGTGATGTCGTATTCTGCTGCGTGTAAACGTCTCACTCCCTGTGGACTTGGGGTGAATCATGGATGAGTTTTCCCGGTTATAATGTCAATACATGGTTGGGGTAAATGCTTGTGCTGAAATATTTGAGGTTTATTCCCTGGGTGGGCACGAACCACCAACATTTCAGCCAAATGCGCCTACCATTTGAGATACAGAAACTGACAACGCAGATATCCAAAAGCAAAGTTATCGACGGGATATGAGGATCTGTCTGACAGCAGGAACTTGCGTTGTTTTCAGAGACGGTCGCTGATTTTATCACCGAGAGGGTAAGCACACTGAGGAGCTGCAAACACTCAAATTAAAAGGCATCCACACATGCGCAGTGCTCTCACATACATCGCCCACACAATTGTGCACTGACAATGCTGGTATTTAAAGCCACAATTCGATAGAAATTGAAGCTTAAAATCCAGCACATTAGACCGCTCGACCATGCTACCACACAAAAACCCACACTCAGATTTGTTATGACCAGTGTTTCAGCATGGATTCACGTCAGACACTTCGAACTCGCAAATATTGTAATGAAATTGGCGTAATTTAAGAAGAAAGACCAAAAAAAATGTACTGACAAAGAACAGGCCCTTCATCCATTCAAGCCTGAGCCGATCCAAATCTACTGTTTAAACCTGTCACCCAATTCCTAAGCATCTGTATCCCTCTGCTCCCCACCTACTCATGCATCTGTCCAGACGCACCTTAAATGTATCTACCGTGATTACCTCTCCCGTCTCTGCTGGGAACGTGTTCCAGACACCCACCACCCGCTGTGTCAAGTAGTTGCTGCGTGTATCCCTCTTAAACTTTTTACCTCTCACCTTGAAAGCGTGACCTCTCGGTATTTAATCCTCCAACCTGGGAAATAAAACTTTTCTCTATCTACCCTGTCTGTACCCTTCTTGATTTTGTAAACCTCAAAAAGGTCTCCCTCAAACTCCTTTTTTCTAATGAAAACAAACCTAACCTACTCAACCTCTCTTCCTACATTGCACCTCCCAGACGAGGCAACATCCGCTTAAACCTTTTACACCCCGTCTCCAAAGCATCCACATCTTTTTGGTAATGTGGCGACCAGAAATTTACACAGTATTCTAAGTGTGGCCAGACCAATGTATTGTTCAATTTTAACATGACTTGCCAGCCATTTTATTCAATACCCCATCCAATAAAGCCAAGCATACTATATGCCTGCTTGACCACTCTATCCACCTGTGCAGCAACCTTCAGTGTATAATGGACCTGCACTCATAGATCTCTCTGTTCATCAACACTTTTTCCCCCAAAGCTCTTCCGTTCTTTGTATAACCCCATCTATAATTAGACTGACAGAAATGCGTCACCTCACATTTGTCTGTTTTGAACTCCAGCTGCCACTTTTCAGCCCAACTTTCCAGTATATCTATATCCTCCTGTATTCTTTAACAGTCACTTATAATTTCTGCTAGTTCAGAAATCTTCGAGTCATCTGCAAACTTTCTGATCATTGCAACAGTGCTCTCTTCCAGATCATTTAAGTATATCACAAATAACAGTGGCCACAACACTGACCCCTGTGGAGCACTACTGGTCAGCTTTGTCAATTTCCAGAAACTCCATTCAACTGCCACTCTCTGTCTCCTATTGCTCAACTAATTCTTTATCCACCAGTCTAGAACACCCTGCACACCATGTTACTTTACGTTCTGTATTTGGTTACCATGGGGAACCTAATCTAACTCCTTAAAGTAGTGCATGTATATGACATCAACAACCTTTCCTTCATCTATCAACTTGGGCACTTCCCCGAAAAACTCTATGCCTCTCACTGATATGCACATTATTTTCTAAATATGAATAGATCCTATCCCTCAGTGCCTTCTCCAGCAACTTACCCAACACTGATGTTAGGCCCATTGTTCTGTAGTTATCCGGAATATCCCTCTTATCCTTCCTGTACAGGGGACAATATGAGCAACGTTCCAGTCGGCTACAACCTCACCTGTGCTGAAGGATGCCACGAAGATATCTGTCAGGGCCCCAGCTATTTCCTCTCTCTAATCACTCAGGAACCAGGAATAGATCCCATCCATTCCTGGGGATTTGTCCACATTAATTACCCCTAGCCTGCCCAAACAGTATCCCTACTTACGTCAACATGATGCAGACTAATCAAATGTCTTACTCTAGACTCAACATTCATCATGTTCCTCTCCTCAGTGAACACTGATGCAAAATAATCATTCAGAATCATACCCACTCTCTCAGATTCGACATACAGCCTTCCTTAATTTTCCTTTAGTGGACCAATCCTTTCTCTGCTTCCCTGCTTGCTTCTTATATATGAATAATAGGCTTTAGGATTCTCCTTAATTGTGCTATGGTGAAGTTGTTTAATGACACCTTTTAACACCCTTGATTCCTCGTTTAAGACTTGTCCTACTCTTCTCATGTTCCTCCAGGGACCATTATGTTGTTAGCTGCCGAGGCGTTATGTATGCTTCCCTTTTCCTCTTCGCGAGTCGTACAATTGTTCTGTCATCCACAGTTCATGAATATTGCCTTTCAAATCCTTTGCCTTCAGCGGGACATGCCTATCCTGCACTATATTTAACCTATCTTTGAAAGCCTGTTACATTTGAACTGTGGACTTCCCTACAAATAACTGTGTCCAATCCACATTTTCGACCTCCTACATAATTTTGATATAATTAGCTTTGGCCCAGTTTGGTACTCTTTCCTGAGGACCACTCTCATCTTTGTCAATGAGTATTCTAAAACTTACAGAATATTGGACACTTCCCAAAGAAATCACCCACGGCAACTACTATCACCAGCCCTGGATTATTCCCCAATATCAGTTCCAATATGGCCTATTCCCTCGTCGGACTATTGATATACCGCTCCAGAAAACTCACCTGGATTCTTCTTACAAATGGCATCCCATCCAGACCTCTGACGCGAAGAGTATCCTGGTCAATGTTGGGAAAATGGAAATCTCCAATCAACACTAAATTATTGCCTCTACGTCTTTCCATGATCTGTTTAAATACTTTTTCTTACACCTCACGGTCTCTGTAATGCAACCCCAAAAATCTAACCTCACCCTACTTATTTCACTTCTCCATCCAAAGTGTCTCACGACCCAAGCCCTATATGGTGTCCTCCTTTCGCACAGCCATGATATCATCCCTGACCAGCAATGCAACTCCTTCCCCTTTTACTTCCTCCCTGTCCCGTCTGAAGCGTCTATATCCTAGAACATTTGGTTGCCAACCATGCCCTTCCTTCAACTAAATCTCTGTGATCGCAACAACGTCATATTCCAGGCACCAATCTAAGCCCTAAATTCATCTGTCTATACTCCATGCATTAAAGTAGATGCATTTCAGGTCACCAGTTCTTCTGCATTCATCTGCTCTCTGCCTACTCTTCCCATTATTAATGCTATCTTCCAGATCCTTAGCGTTTCCAGTTTCCACCTCACTGCCGACTTGTTTAATCTTGTGGTTCCCAGCCCCCTGCCACATTAGTATAAAACCTCCCCAACAGCAGTAGCAAAAACTCCCGAAAGGACATACGTTCCCGCCTGGTTCAGATGTCGATCATCAATTTTCTTATAGTTCCACGTTCCCCAGAACTGGTCACAAAATCCAACAAATCTGAAACCCGCCCTGCAGCACCATTCCTCAACTCACGTGTTCACCGTGCCGTTTTTTAAATTCATTTCTACGCTGGCAGTCACATGGCACCGGCAGTAATCCCGAGATTGTTACCTTTGAGGTCTTCCTCTTTAATTTCTCTCCTAGCTCCTTGAATTCTCCCTGCAGGTCCTCATCTCGTTTTTTTTTCGTTGGTGCCTGTATGCACCAAGGCAACTGGCTGTTCACGATCCCCTTTTCGAATGCTTTTCAGCCGATGGGCGACATCCCTGGCCTGAGCACCTGGGAGGCAACATAACTCTCCAGAATTGCTGATACTCCACAGTGAGTCCACCCGCAGCTCCAGAGTGGCCACGCAGTCAAACAAGTGCTGCAGCTGGACACTTCTTGCAAGTGTAAGTTTAGAAAACCTTTACAAGGATTTGCAAAGTTTGCACTGCTTGGACATGAGAACGAAACTGAATAGGCTTCGTCAGATTCCCAGGAGCTTCAGGGCTTAGAGATGGCCTCACAGAAGCTTATAAAATCATGAGAAACACAGACAGAGGAAATAGTCAGGGAGCACTTCTTCACAAGACACGCAAGTTCAGATCTACATAGTAAATGTTTCATGTGAGAGAGGAAAGATTTAAAAGGGATGTGAGGGACACATGTTTTTCACACAGAACTTTTGTGTGTGTGGAATGAATTGCCACATTTAGTGGCAGAGTCTGGTGCACTCACAACATTTCAAAGGCATCTGAATGGGTGTATAGACAGGAAGACCTCGGACAGATAAGGCACAAATATTGGCAAATATGTATGGATTAATTTCGGTTATCTATTCAGCAAGGGCAAGTTGGATCGCGGGATTTGTTTCCATGCTCGACAAGTCTGAGATGCTCCAGCTACCAGCAGCGGTTTGAATACACGATTTGCAAAGAAATGCATGTTGTTTGTTACTCAGTCAGCGAGTTTGGCTATTTTGTTTGGAGGGTGGATGAGCCCAACCGATCCAGAGATGAAGGTTTTCCGGATATTTGCTGCCATTGACCATTCTTCTTGACACTTTCCCAAGTTCGCCATCAAAGTTTTTGGCTGAAGAAAAATACCTCACGTATCGCATTACCCACTTTGATCTCCAGCGAATCCAAAAACTGACAGCTCTTATCATGGAACAGAATCATAACTGAAAAGGCAGTTCCATGATCAGACACACCGAAGCTTAAGTGCTGTCTGTGAGGCACTGTGAGTCGTCTCTGACATGAACTGCTTGCACAAGTAACAGCGAGGCAATTCCAAACCTACTGGAGATTTAGTGTATTGCCAAGTCCCAGAAAGTGCTCAAGTATCATAAAACAAAACAGAACAACGAACCATTAAAAGTGAACATTTCCAAGTATATCCGTGATTAAATTAGGCCATCAATGCGCCGGTGCCCCCATCTGATCGAGAGAGCCAATCACCTTTCTCCCTCACCAGGACAGTAATGAAGGAAATGAAAGCACAGCAACGTTTCACATCGCGATAGCCCACCTTTTCGTTACAGCATCAAAAAACGGCGAACAGATTCAATGCAGGATCTTCTTTCGAAATAACGGTGAAATAACTATGTCTATTCACATTCAGAGTAAACGGGGAACAACGCAAGTTGTCTGGAAACTTAGTAACCAACATAGAATACTTTGTTCCCAGATTCTACTGATGCACAGACTTTGATATGAAAAGGTACCTTGGGTGATTGCCCTACACCCAGAGATCTTCTGGCTGCCTTCTGTTTGCCCTGTCACATTAAACTTGTGCTGCTCTAATCGAATTTGTACTTCTTGCCATTTGTCCGTATTGCTACTAGGGATAGCTGGTCGTGGCAACTCGTGACTGCCACACAAATTCTTTGCCAAAATTGGATAGTCCCGCAACGTGATTCGCAGTGCACGAACTTTGCAACGAGTACATGCCACGCGGCAAGTTAAAAAGCACGCTTCTATTTATTAAAGTAAGTTTCTGGGGACTGACAGCCAGATTCCTCCTTACACTCGGAATTATGACAACACATAAACCAACAGCCTCTCTCAGAGACAAGTGACCACTGCCCATCTTGTGCCGGACAAACGTAGTTGACAAGATTGCACGCAGGGACTGCACAGAAAACTATAGAGGAGAAGCAGGGAGACGATCATCGAGCTGCATTCATGCAGTTCAGTTACCCTGTAAACCCCATTCACAGCTGTTCCTTGTAGGTGCACACAGGGCACTGAGTGTCTCTGACTCCGGGACTTGGAACTCGACCGTCTGCAGCACTGGTTACTTCCTTGTGTGAGGTAACTCCCGATGGAACATATGTAAAACACGATAGCTCATTGAGAAATGCGTCCAAAATAGTACCCAAGAGATGTATTTCTGTTGTGTTTCAGGTCCTGTTCCTGACATGACATTCAGCATTGTACTTATTGTGTGCTTCCTGACGATTCGGTGCATGCTTCCGTGATCGCATTGTGTGCAGTAACCTGCGTTTTAGCTGCAATTATGTATGTTTGAAACCCAGGACCACCGGCCTCTATTTTGTTTTCCTCTTCTCGTGCGCAATTGCAACACAGTAAACGATCAATTAATATTGGAAAATGACATACCCAGGCGTGTGAAAAGCCCAGTTTCCGTGGCAATTATGCAAGGGTTAGAGATTACTTTGATTCAGGAGATAAGGATGGAAAGTGTGTTTGGGTAGAGATGAGGAAAATTGAGGAAAGAGGAAACCAGCCGATGTGGCTGACAAGAATACTAACAGTAACCACAGTGTAAAAAAAACGTACAGGAAAAAATACCGCCTATGAATGACAAAAGAAGGCAAGAATTATGGGAGGCATTCATGTCCCTTCTATCTCTCCTGTTTGAATTGTAAAGAAACTTTGAAGAAAAACAATCGAAAAGTTTTATATGCCCCATCGAACAACGTGCGCTGTACCTTGGTCATTGATTACTGTAGATTAGAATACTTACAATGTGGAAACAGGCCCTTCAGCCCAGCAACTCCATACCGACCCGCCCGAGCCCAAATGCATTCCTCTCCTTTAACCCCGTCAATTTAGCACGGCCATTTCAACTAACCGGTACATTTTTGGACTGTGGGAGAAAACCAGAGCAAGCGCACGCAGCCACGGGAAGAATGTGCAAACTCCACACATTCAGTTGCTTGAGGCGGGAATTGACCCTGACTCTGTGGCATTGTGAAACAGCAGCGCTCACGATGGTGTCAGCGTGAGATGGGATTTATTTGCCTTCTTTAATTGGGAAAAATCTCTGTCATTGTGATCATCTGGAAATACCAGTTCCTTCGCCAGAAAAAGAAATGAATATGTCATTAAGCTTTGTTTGTTTCATGTCCAAGAATACTCAGATCAATAGCTCCTTTCAACGAATAATTTTGACTCAATTTTGCTGCAAATATCTTTTCCTAACTTTGTGTTTTTCTTCTTTTACATTGGTGTCTCGCACCTTACAAATGACAGCAATGGTATGAAAGGAGATGGAAGCATTTAACTCATCAAGTCAGCGGCAGCTTTCAATGAGATCACGGCTGATTTGGTCAGTGCTCAGGGGGCGGTGCTGTCTGTAGTCATGGCCGAGTGGTTACGCAAATGCAGTGCAGGAAGGTACAAATCAAGCTGATGCTAACAACGGCTCGTTTTGAGCCGCTAACTTGCAGTGAAGTGTCGGCGCCAATAAAAGTTGTCACGCATCTCGTCTAATTCCACATCCTGAGCTCGAAATGACCAGATGTCTCTCGCTGAGTTTCGGCAGGGTCTTGCTTGGATGACACCATGACACGTTTTCACTGGATTGGATCATGAAATCGAGTCGGGACTGTGAATAAAACGATGGAAACTTTCAGCAGAGAAGGAGGTAACACTGAAGAAAACAGCTGAGGACAAATGTTTCTCCTTTGTTAGTGAAAGGCACTGCTTCACAAACTGGAAACTTCGAAGTGAAGCAGTGTTGGTGATTATCTTCGCTGCTTGTTCACCTTTTTAATTCTGTTTCCATGAAAATCCATGGCATTACATATCGACTTTCTGCCAGCGGTCAGTGTGTCAGTTGGGCCAGTGGCGTAATGGATAATGCATCTGACTTCGGATCAGAAGATTGTAGGTTCGAGTCCTACCTGGCTCGAGAGGGATATCTCACTTTAACCGTGCCCCACGTTGACGCTCCCCTGTGAAGTCGCTGCCGGTGTGGGGGGTATCTTTCTGTGTGTCTCCCTTTGTGGGTGAAAATGAGCTTGAGTTCCTCAAAAGATTTACAAGTCGTTGTGGAAGCGTCATACATCTGTGCCATTTAATAACATAGTCATTGACAGTTGCCCTGGGAACATTAGAACACACGAGACTTTGGGCCAAGGTTGGAAACTGCGACTGGAATAGATGGCTCTCTGATTAGCCGCGATGCACACAGGCGGAATGGCCTTTTCCCACTTTGTAAATCTACGAAGACAAGTTGAAAATAATCTGCAACGAAAATGTTCAGAAAGGGTGTTTTATTTACACCAAATACGATAGCATCTATCGCCTTGTCTTGTTATTTACTTGTGAGGATTCGGTACTCTCAGCACCGTGGCCCGGATCGTATTCCCGCTCTTTGAATGGTTGTATTGTTCAGCTAACATGTCGGTGTCCCAGTACTTCTGCCGATTTTCCGATGCGAGCAGGTCATTGGTTTTGTCCAAAACATTATGAATGTTCACATAATACAAATAGCTGCAGTTGCTGGAAATCTGAGCCAAAAACGAAAATTGTTTGCGGAACGCAGAAAGACTGGCAACAGAAACATCGACTTTCCTGCTCCTCGGATGCTGCTGTGCTTTTCCAGAATTTTCTGATCTAAAATCAGGTTTCCAGCATCTGCAGTGCCACTTTTGCCGAGTTCCTTCAGTGTCGCTGGTTCCCAATTCAAGAACTCCATCTCTAGCGGTTTCATGTCTGTACCTCCATGCTGTGGAGTTGAAGAGTGAAGAAAATTAACTCACCCCCTCCATCTCTGGGGTAATTAGGGGCTGAAAGTGAATCGTGTCACATTGAAGTATATCTACATGCGACTTAATCTCTGTCTTTTATTGGGAACCATCTCTTTCATTGTAACCATCAGGAAAGACCATTTCGTTCGCCAGAAAAAGAAATGAATATGTCATTAACCTTTGTTTGTTTCATGTCCAAGAATACTCAGATCAATAGCTCCCTTGATTACCTCTGCTGGTCATGTTCGCAAAGAGATCGAGCAAATTGCCAAGTGTGAATTTCCTTTCAATAAATAATTTTGACTCAATTTTGCTGCAAATATCTTTTCCTAACTTTGTGCTTTTTTTCCTTTTACATTGGTGTCTCGCACCTTATTAATGACAGCAAAGGTATAAAAGGAGATGGAAACATTTCACTCATGTCAGCAGCAGCTTGCAATGAGATCATGGCTGATTTGGTCAATGCTCAAGGCTGGTGCGCTCTCTGTAGTCATGGCCGAGTGGTAAAGGCGATGGATTTGAAATCCATTGGGGTTCCCCCACGTAGGTTCGAATCCTGCTGACTACGTTATGAATGCTTTCCTGCTGGAGCAATTCAAACTTCAGGATGCCAGTTTTGCAAACCAGCCTGTCATTTGATTAGACTTGGGAAACTCGAGTTCTTCATCAGAAATGTTCCATATTTTAAACATTATCTCTGTTTCTCTTTCCAGATACACTGCTCGACACATCGGGTTTCTGCAGTTGCTATTAAACGTCCTGAGCAGAAGTGCTGCTTTTCATTAGATTCCTTTAATCCCTTGTCCTCTGTTCTCTGACTCTGGTCATTGGCAATACTTCCTCCTGCCCGTCAGAGAACTCATTCCCCACCGCTCCCTCTCACATCATTACAAACGACCGCAGGAATTTGCCACTTAACCATCTTTGTTCCAAAGTGAAGCTCACCAGCCGAGGGAATCTCCCCACCAAACGGGACTTTTCATCCCTGGACATGGTGCACGCCAGAGGATTGTGAAGAGATACTGTGAAAATATTGTCAGTTGGCAGGTGGAAAAATGTTTAGGAAGCAAATCATATAATCTAGCCTCCAGCTTTGGAATTCTTGAGAAACTCTTTGGGAAATGGAATCAGAGGAGAATGAAGAAGTGTGAACTGTCAGTCCGAGTAGAGGAAGGGACATTGACTCTGATGTTCTTGGCACAAGAACTGATCTGAGAGATTGAAAGAATTCTCACTCCCGTACGTGAGGAATACAAACTTCATCTGGACTCTGGGACAATGAAAAACTCTGGAACACTCAAGACAATGTCCAAATATTGACTGGGATCACTACAGTACGAGTTCTATAGATGGGTCAGTTTTTGTCCAGTGTGTGCGGGAGGGCTTCCTGACAGAGTATGTAGAAATGCCTTCAAGGGTAGAAGCCATTTTCGATTTAGTACTGGGTAACGAGCCTGGCCAGGTTTTAGATTTGGAAGTAGGTGAGCACTTTGGAGACAGCGATCACAATTCTCTCAGGTTTACTTTCGTGATGGAAAGGGATTGGTGTACTCCACGGAGCAAGAGTTTCAGCTGGTGGAAGGGAAATCACGATGCAATGAGGTTAGATTTAGGAAGCGTAGAATGGGGTAGGAAACTGCAGGGGGTGAGCACATTAAAATGTGGAGCTTATTCAAGGAAAAGCTCCTGTGTGTCCTGGATAAGTATGTACCTGTCAGGCAGGGAGGAAGATATAGAACGCGTGAGCCGTGGTTTACTAAGGAAATGGAATGCCTGGTTAAGAAGGACAAAAGTCTTATGTTCGGACAAAACGTGAAAACTCAATTAGAGCGCTCGAGGGTTCAAACGATATCAGGAAAGGCCTAAAAAGAGAGCTGAGAAGAGCCAGGAGGAGACATGAGAAGTTGTTGGCAGATAGGATCAGGGTTAATCCTAAGGCTTTCCATAGGTATATCAGCAATAAAAGAATGACAAGAGTTAATTTGGGACAGTCAAGGATAATAGTGGGACGTTTTGTGTGGAGTCGGAGGAGATAGGGGAAGCACTAAATAAATATTTTTCGACAGTGTTCGTGATAGAAAATGAAAATGTTGGCGAGGAAGATACATAGATACTTGCGTCTAGTGTAGTCGATATTGAGGTTCACAAGGATTAGGTGATAGAAATACTGCAGAGTGTGAAAACAGACAAGTCCCCTGGGCCGGATGGGATCTGTCCTAGGATCCTCTGGGAAGCAGGGGAAGAGATTGATGAGACTTTGGAATTGATCGTCAAATCATCGTTGTCTACAGGAAGAGTGCCTGTGGAATGGAGCATAGCATATGTTGTTCCCTTGTTCAAAAAGTTTCGTCGAGGCAACCCTGGTAATTACAGACCAGTCAGTCTCACTGCAGTTGTTGGTAACGTGTTGGAAAAGGTTATTATAGATAGGATTTATGACCATCTCGAAAAGAATAATCTGATCAGGGACAGTCAGCACGGTGTTTTGAAGGGTAGGCCTTGCCTAACGAATCCTGTTGACTTTTTTGACAAAGTGACCAAACAAGTAGATGACAGTAACCCGGTTGATGTGGTGTATATGAGTTTCAGCAAGTTGTTCGATAAGTTTCCCCACAATAGGCTATTATACAAAATGCGGAGGAATGGAACTGTGGGAGAGATTGCAGCTTTGATCAGTAATTGGCTTGCTAATAGAAAACGGTGTTGTAGTTGTTGGAACATGTTCTTCTTGGTGTCCAGGTCTTGGCGGTGTACCACAAGGGTCGGTGTTAGGTCCACTGCTGTTACATGAGATCTAACCTTGCCAATCAGTCTCCCATGGGAAACATTATTGAACGCCTTACTGAAGTCCATATAGATCACATTTATTGCTCTTCCCTCATCAATCTTTTTTGTTACTTCTTCAAAAAACTCAATCAAGTTTGTGAAACATGATTTCCCAAGCACAAACCCATGTTAACAATCCCGAATCAGTCCTTGCCTTTCCAAATACATGTACATTCTGTTCCTCAGGATTCCCTCCATCAATTGGAGTATTCTTGGCAGATGCAGTTTCATGTAGGGAATGCGAGGTCATATACTTTGTTGGGAAGAATCAAAAGACACACTAGTGTTAAAATCGATAGAAATGCAAAAGAAGTGCCGTGCAGAGGAGTCTCAGTGTTCTTATACATGAAACGAACAAAGATTAATCACATATTTATTTCTTGCTGGCAACAAAAACCTTTTCTGATGCTCACAATTAAAGAGATGGTTTCCAAGAAAATAGGAAAATTAAGTCACCAGTATAGTAATCAATTACCAAGATATCCCTCGTGATGTTTTATGAGACATGTGGGATTTTATTTGATTTTGTTTCTCCAAACGTTTTTACAATGGAACCGAGAGTTTTAGATGGGAAGTTAAGATCACGCATGACTATTGCCATTTTTGTCACTCACACGCATTTTTTCCTCCTGTACGATTTATTTCGCTTTGTGGTTACTGCGAGTGGGCTTGTAAACTACACATGCTTGTGAGTTCATTCGTCACTGTTCCTCAACTCCAGCCAAACTGACTTTACATCCTTATTTCCTGAATCAAGGTAATCTCTAACCATTGCATAAATGTCATTAAAACTTCGGTATTTCACACGCCTCTGTATATCATCTTTCAATATTAATTGATCCTTTACTGTATTGCAGTTGTGCATAAGAAGAGAAAAATAGAATAGAGAATGGTGGACCTCCGCTTCACACACCCGTTATTGAAGCGAAAATGCAGATTACTGCCCATAATACGATCGTGGAAGCATGTGCCGAACCCTCAGGAAACACAGAATAAGTGCAGTGCCACAGGGCATGTCAGGGACAGTCCCAGAAGGACAACAGAAATGCTGCTCTAAGCTCCTTTTTTGGATGTATTTCTCAATGAGCAATAGAGTGTGACATGTTTTCCATCAGGAGTTATCTCACACAAGGAAGTAACCAGTGCTGCAGACGGTCATATTATCCGAATTCCAAGCCCTGGAATCAGAGACATTCAATATTCTGTGCATAACTGCAAGGAACATCTGTCCGAGGCGATTTTACAGTCCAGATGAAATTATGAATGCAGCTCTCTAGTTGTCAGCCTCTTTCTCCTATGTCGTGTTTCGTGCAGTCCATGCGTGGAATCTCGTCAACCACGTTTGAACTGCACATGATGGGGTATTGGGCCTTGTTTTCTCGTGAGTTGTCTGAGTGAAGCCCTCGGTTTCTGTGCTGTCATATGTCCGAGTGTTCGGAGGAATCTGGATATCGTTTTCCAGAATTTGTTTTTAACACAGGGAAGCATGATTTAAAAATTACCTCATAGCAAATCCGCGTTGCGAACTTTGTGTGCCATGCATTTGCGAATGAAGGTGGGTGGATATTGGTTCTTGGCAAAGAATTTGTGTGGGCGTCAGTCCAGCAGTCCCTAGTAGCAATACGTACAAACGGCAGGGGCCACACATTCGACTAGAATAGCACAACAATAATAGGACAGGGAAGCAGAAGACAGCCAGACAATTCATGGAAGCAGGGCACTCATCCACGGATTCCATCCATTGGACCCAATCTGCAATCCCAACAAACGGAAGCAGCGGGAATTAAACCAAATTAATTAGTACCAAAACATGAGAGCAGCACTTCACAGGAACCTCTGCAGAGCTGAGAATGTCACCCAGAAAGGGACGAAAAGTCTACAAACCATCTTCCTAGCGTCACGAACTTTTCAACAAGAACACCAGAAGCATCCGAACTTCACATCTTTCTGCTCCAAGACACTCCGCTTTTCCACAACAGAGAATTGCACACTCAACTACCGCGTGTAAGAAGAGAATTTCAGCCCCTACACGACCAAGGGCGGCAGTAAGAGCGAGGGGAAACAGCTGCCACTGTCATTCCACAGCTACAAACGCTCTCTTTGTAAGGTACATTATTGTATGAATGTCGGGGCAGCAGTAGAATATGGGAACTAAACAGCCTGCGCTGTGTATTCATATTCTGGACAATGTGACTTGTTCACAGTTTTCCCTGAAAGTGAGTGGACGTCGTTATTTCACCGCTGTTGTGAAGCCAGATCCTGCACTGAATCTGCTCCCTGGTTTTTAGTTGTTGTGGCTAAAAGGTGGACAATCGCAACGTGAAACTTTGTTATAATTCTCTCATTTCCTTCATTACTGTCCTGGTGAGGGAGGCTGGAGATTGGCTCGCTCGCTCAGATGGAGGCACCAGCGCATTGTTGACCTAATTTAATCGAGAATATAATTGGTAATATCACTTTGCATGGTACATTTCTCTGTTTTGTTTAATGTTACTTGAGCACTTTCTGTTACTTGGCAATGCACTAAATCTCCAGAAAGTCGGGAAGCTCCATTTGGAATTGCTTCGGTGTTATTTGTGTGAGTAGTTCTTGACATACACGTCTCGCACTGCCCCACAGACAGAAGTAATGAGTTTGCGTGTCTGATAATGACTCTGCCTTTTGAGTTTTGCACTTGGTCGACGTTAAGAGCTGTCAGTTTTTGGATTTACTGGAGTGTTAAGGGGATAACACGATTTGTGAGGTTTTTTTTAGTCAACGAAATTATTTGATGGAGAACTTGGGAATGTATCAAGGAGAATGGCCATTGTCTGTAAATATCTGGAAAATATTCCTCTCTGTGTCATTTCAAAACATTACGCCTCAAGAAAAAAATAAAATTCAAACACGCTAACTTAGTAACAAACAGCATGCGTTTTTGCAAGTGGTCTATTCAAACTGTTGTCAGGTACTGGAGTGTCACAGAATTGCCGAGCATGGAAGCAAACCTTCCTATCCAACTTGCACCTGTTGAACAGATGACAGTAACTAATCTAAATATATTTGCCAATATTTGTCCCTTATCTCTCCGAACAATTCCTGTCTGCATACCCATTTAGATGTCTTTGAAGTGTTGTGAGTGCACCAAACTCTGCCACTAAATGTGACAATTTATTCCACAAGCACAAAAATGTCTATTAAAAACAAGTGTTGCTCACGTCCCTTTCAAATTGTACTGCTCTCACATTAAACCTATGCTATCTCACTGTAAACTCATGTGACTTCTGAAAAAGTGTAGATTGACTATGTTCTTTGCTCGTCTACCTCATGATTTTGTAAACTTTTCCAAGGACATCCCTCAGGCCTGAAGCTCCGGGGAAAACTGTCGAAGACTACTGAGCTTCTCAATAATGTCCACACCGTGTAAACCTTTAAAATCGTTGTAAATATTTTTTTTAAAATTATGCTAAGGTATTCATAGAAAGTGCCAGGGGATATTGCCTGAAGTGAAGCGATGCTGACACATTAGTCTTGACAGGTTTGGCGCTTAGTTATCGTCAGGGGGCGTCTCCGAGTGGTTTAATGTCGGTAAAAGCAATGAATGCAGATGCTGGAGACCAGATTCAGGATTCGTGGTGCTGAAGAGCGTAGCAGTACAGGCAGCATCCGAGGAGCAGTAAAATCGACGTTTCGAGTGAAACCCTGTATTCCTGATGAAGGGCTTTTGCCTGAAACGTCGATTTTACTGCTTCTTGGATGCTGCCTGAACTGCTGTGCTCTTCCAGAACCACTAATCCAGAGAGTTTTAATGTGCTGGGTTTAGGATCCAGTCTCTATTGCGTCGTGGGTTTGAAACCCAACTTTGCAATAGAACAACTGCAGGCAGCTTTTTATGACTGAACTACACAGGTCCTGATATTGCTTTGTGGGTGTGTTTGTTACTCCTCGGGTCTCTCACCCTCTCCGTGATAAACACGAAAACATGAACAACTGATTCTTAAAATAATGAGAACTACTGCTGTCCACATCCTCTCGATCACTGTGCGTTTGGATGTGTACACGCACAATTTTGCTGTCAGTTGCTGTGTCTCAAATGATCAGAGCATTTGGCTGAAATGTTGGTTGTCCTAGCCCAAAAAGAGCACAGACCCTCAAATATTTCACATCAAGTATTGAGATCGACCATGTACTGACAATACAACCACGAGAACTCATCCATGATTGACCCTGAGTCCGCAATGAGTGAGACGGTCACGTGCAGCAAAATGTGACCCCACTCTCTACAAGCCCCTGCTGCCAACTGAAAGGGGCCACTGCAGTTTCAATCAGCGGCTTCCTGCCCAGCCCTGGGACACAGCTCATGGAAACTCCTTCCTCAGGAACGGCTGTTACTGTGTGAAAGGGTAAAACATTCTAATTCAATTTGGAAATGGCTTCAGAAGATTGTTTCTGTTTTCAAAACATTTTATAATCAGAATTCCTTTCTCGAATATTAGAACTGGTAAACTTTGTAGGCAGGTAGAACAAAGAAAGTGTTGATTGTGAGGACTCTGTCTCTTCAGCAGGTGGGATTCCCTACACTCTAATCAGAAATGATTTGGTTTCCTGAGGTATTTTCCCGATTGATTTGCAGTCTGACAGAGTGTCTGGGAATCACTTCGGTGACCTAAAGATCAGGGTCAAAATATGAAAATATTACCAGAGAATAGTAAATCCCGGGGCAAGGCCTAAATGGATTGTAATGGTCTGAAGGAATAAATCTGAGAATTGAACGACTTGGAAAATGTTATTTGCAATGGGGAGGAATGAACGAGATTTTTGAAAATTGCCGTGTCAGCTGAATTAAAGTCAGTATGAAATGATAAATTAAGCAAAACGAATGCTGCCCTGGTACGCTCAGTCGGTAGAGCTTGAGACCGTTAATCTCAATGGTGTGGGGTCGAGACCCACGCTGGGCGCTGTTGTTTGTTAATAGGTTTGCCGCTCTCCATTAATGTTGCAAGAGCGAATTCACTCGCTGAGGCAGGTTTTGTTGACACATTTTTTTCCTCCGTTTTTGATCATCTCTTGGTTTCTGAGTGAAAACTGTCTCCACTGTACTGCAGGTGCAAGAGACAAGGTTATCAGTTCAGCCGAATATGCTATAAACGATGTCCCTTCCAAATCTTGAGGTTCCATTCCAAATGTGCCCCAACCAAAATGTCCTGAGACGTCGAATGCGAATGGCCACATGACAGTGACAGCTGCATGTCAAATGATGCTGCAATAGAATTAACTGAATGAGAATGCTTTGATGGAAACCGAATGGAACTCTCCCTGAAATTCTCCCAATTCACTCGGTAAATGATGCTGTTGTGTCCCCATATGTGTTTACGTAATGAACAGCTTATTGTCTGTAACAGGGGTGGGGGTGATGCAGGATAGTGAGGATTCCGTGTGGGTCAGAAGTGATTTGTTCGAACAGGGAATTCAAACGTCCACAGAGCAGACATAGCTGATTGGTCCAGGATCAGACTTTTCCCTTCTGTTTCCGTACCAACAAAAGAAATTGCGGGAAAATCTCAGCAGGTCTGGTAGAATCTTGGAATGGAAAACCGAGTTAAGTCTTCAAGACCAGTGACACTTCTTACTCCATGTCCATCTCCGTCTACCTTTTTATTGAATATCTCCTGACTCTCAACTTTATACTCAGTTTCTCTTTTATTACTCCATCTTCAAACATTCTCCCAGTCTCAAAATTTAATAGCAGAACTGTTCCATCTCTCACCTCGCCGAGTTATGAGATGAGGACTTCGAAATGCACGATTAACCCTGTTTCTATTTCCTTAGAAACTGGACGGTCAGAGACCAGAAGGCATCGGAGGAGAGTTAGAGCTTTCAGCCCATCTGGTCTGCCCGCCATTCGGTCATGACTCATATCGTTCCCAAACCAATTTTCAGCCTTCTATCTGTGACATTTATCTCCCCTGAATTTAGGATTCAGTCTTTTTCCCAGAGTGCGAATGAAACTGTCCCAACCGTCTCCACATCTGCTGGCAGCTGTTACACCGTATTTGTGAGTGATCGAGCTCAATTTCAGTCCCACGCAGCAAACACGTCTGTTCTGAGCAATGCAATCCCCGCTGCATGACAGATCGATCGGGTCTCTGACCCCACGGTTTTTCTGCGAGGTAGTAGTTAGCTCCTTCACCACCCACGGCAAGGACCGGTGCTTCAAAATGTGGGGACAAAGAACGATAGGCACAAGAGTTTGTACAGGTTAGGTCGAAAGGGTTATTGTCAACTTCAGTGGAGTCCCTGCTTCAGAGTCTGGATTTGAATCGCCCAGGCCTGGATAAAATTCCAAGTCAGGAAATGAAGATTTATTTCTCTTCTTGTGGCTACTCTGAATGAAAACCATTTTCTGCTTCAACAGAGAGCACAGACCCGGTTCTGCCAGAAGGAATCCAGTGATTGATTGCATCCAACTGGAATCATAGAGTCATAGAGATGTACTGCAGGGAAACAGACCCTTCATTCAAACCTGTCCATGCTGATCGGAAATCCCAACCCAATTTGGTCCCTCTTGCCAGCACACGGCCCATATCCCTCCAAACACTTCCTACTCATATACAATTTCAAATGCCTCTTAAATGTTGCAATTGTACGAGCCTCCACCACATCCTCTGGCAGCCATGGCAGCACAGACACTGAATAAATTGTCACTGCAAATCCCCTCTAAGGATCTCGCCTTTCTGCGCTGAAACTATCTCGCTGTTCATTCAATGTCGCTATGTCTAATTCTTGGAAGTCGCTCCCTATCGACATCATGGCTGTATCACTGTATTGAGCACTTCGAGGACGAAGTAAAGGAACTTAGCATCTCAATCTCTTGAGTAATTATGGTTGGGCAGTGAAGCCTATCCCAAAGAGTGACGTGCATTCTCCAGAATTTCGTTTGAAAAAACTGCAGTTTCCAAGTGGACATCCGAAAGTGGTCCGGAACAAAAGTAAAGTTTTGAAGGGAAAGTAGGATAAACTGAAAGTCAATGATGACTGAGATGAATGAGGCAGAAAGTGAGTAAGGAGCTGTTGGTACAAGGATCAATGTCAGTGCTAATGGTTTAGCCCTTACTGCCCACTGTTAACATCAACTCACACACCACTCCTGGTAAATTCACCACAATTACCCTGGTCTCTTGGTATGAGTTTCTATCTGTACATATTCAGGTGGTAAATCGGCCCCGAGAGGATGAACGCATACTGTTTATCCTGTCAGGTTAAAGAGGTGAAGGCATCAGTTTGAAATCAAAGCAAGAAGAGATTGCCTCTTCCTGTACATTTTCAGTGGACAGTTAACAGCTGTGAACTTCTTTCCTGCACAAGCGGACGTTGATATAAATTCTCATCGAGCAGCTTTATTACAGAAAGGTAGTCCGATTACCTGTGATCAAATATTTCATTAAATGCCTTGATTGATTTGAAGAACCGTGTCTGAGGTTTCTTCAGTTAAATCATATGATAATAACCATGATAATGGTGTCAAATGCTGTCAAATGTTCTGTACATTGAAATTTCATTATTTAATCTTCTTGTAAAAGCCGTATTGTTTATCCAACATCGCGAAAGTAACAGATCAGCATGCTTCTTTTGTTTGAGCTCAGACCGTTATTATTTCGTGCTCCCAAGCACTACCTCCTGATGTGGACCCATTAGTCTATGTTCTATCCTGCTAATTCAACGCAGAGTTCTTTTTACTCTGTTCGACTAGGATTTGTCTATCTCTTCTACTATTATTCTCCGTCTGTCTTTTCAAGTTTTTTGGGAATAATGAAGAGACGCAGGAGACACTGCAGACTTGCAGGACAATGTTGTAGTAATAACGCATCCAATGAGATAATGGCTCTCATTGTCTGCTGTCACCATTCATTGATTTTCGGCAAACGGCAATGGCATCATAGAAATCCTATAATTGGAGTGAAACTGCTTTTTTTTCTGGTCTATTATGAATACTAATTAGAATTGTAAAAGCTCATAACATTTTGAGTGAACAGATGTCACCTGATCTCACACCGAAGTAACACAGACATTACTTGGAGACTGTGAGCCCAGTTCTACACACTCTGGCCGGGAGGTGGGGGTGGGGGGGGGGGGGGGGGTGGCGTAGCAAGCCACGGAAACAGCCTCCGATTTTAACACTTTTCCAGGAGTAGAAATGAAAAATTAGGGAGAGATGGTACAGAGAGACAAAGGGACACAAACAGAAATTCTCCATTCACCATGGCTGCTCATCGATATAAAGGAGAAGAAAAAGGTAGTGAATGCCAGCTTTTCGCCAACTCATGGCAACAGCAACAGCATTACAGCCGATAAAGGAATTTTGCATTTTTACAGATGACATCTGTCAGCTAATGAGAGATTCTGGTAAGTATGCTGTTTAGCGAAATGAAATTGACAATTACCCAGGCAATAAAACAATAAAAAGCATAAATAGCCTGAATCTGTGATATGAATCAATAAATCTCTTTGTCTCCATAGTTGTTGTCAGGCCTGCAGAGTTTCTCTGTCAATTCCTGTTGTTGATTCAGATTTCCAGGTATCACACTTCTTTGTTTTATGCTAGTCTGAATCCTGTTTGTGACAATACTGGATTAATTGCCAGTTCCATACAAATTCCCTGCTTTGGGAAGGTTGTCAACAACATAAACGGACAGAGGAAATCCCCCTTTGCTACAGCAGTGAGACCACTGAGTCCTTAACAGTAGACTTTCACGGAAAGTGAAATATGACGCTGTATGTTTTCTCAATGAATCCACTTTTACTTTTTTTCATTTGTGATTATTTTAGCTGCACATACAGTTTATTTCTTTCTTCCATTTCTGTCAGCTTGTCAAAGGCCTTTCTGCCCATCTGCAGTGCGGGTCATTGGACATTCATCTTTTCGAGTTCAGGAGCTACTATTTCTTGGAGGACCGTCTGCACTGCATCTCGGGTGGGGTGGGTGCGAGGCTGTACCACTATATTCACCTGTCTATAGATATCGGAGAAGGGTCTATCTATTCCACACCTCCAGGCTTCCTCATCGCTCTTCTGAATCTCGGTTATTACTACCCTTGTCATGGCACCTCCTTCTTTGATAACAGGAAACCGATATCCCGTGTCAGGTGTACCTGTAGCCGTGATGGATACTACTCAGTGCCAGTAACTGGGTACACAAGGATCTCTGTGTAAATATTTATTGCCTTATTTATAGTTGTCCTGGTTACCAAACGGCCATGGGTGGCATTTAAAGGTCAACTTAACATCCTTGGTTAAGATTACCGTCTGCTGTTGTATCCCAGACACCCCTGCCTTCACGACTCGTCCTGCCATGCAGCCCCATATTTCTATGAGTCTTCTAATAATTACTTACACTTATTTGGATCCGGTGTTGTCCGATGTCTCCTCAAGTTCAGCTACACGTTTGCAACGGCTGGCGTGTATCAACGTGGCTCTTTCGGCGATCTTAACAGCTGTCTGTGTTGTAGGGAGCCCTTTGGAACGGTCCCAGCCAGCTATTCACCTTCATGCTTTTGCTCCTGAAGTGTTTCACCACTATCCAGTCATCAGGTTCTTTTTTTTTGCATCTTCCCTTCTGCTGATTGGGGTAGTGCTGCCCTTCTTTTGTTTCTGTATTGGAGACAGAAGTGTGGAGAGATTTATACCGTAACATAATATCTCGTCCTGACAGCGGTCTGTTATCTGTTTTACAATCGGTCTTGGCCAATTCCTGTATTGGGCCATCTTCCAAACAAAATCTCAAACATCCTAAATTTACTCTTCCTCTCCTTCATATATATTAGCACAATTGGAAATGCCTTTGTCCGTGTCACCTCTAGTTCCTCACAACATTTTGCCAATTTATTTTTAAGGATAGTTTTCTCTCTTTCCACTGCCCCACCGCTCGCTGGGTGGTAGGCACAATGTTGCCTCCCCTTTATTCCCAAGTAATCACTGATCTGCTGTAGGGCTTTCCATTTTCGCTGCTTAGCCTTTCAGGGATGCCCCATCTCGGAATTATTTCAATTAGCAAAGCCTTGCCTACTGCACTGGCATCCTGTTTAGACGTGGGAGCACTTCCACCCCTTGGGAAAACATCAACTATCATCAGACAATGCCTTATACCTTCGCTGGGTGTTAGTTCAATAAAATCCATCTGTAAATGTTCAAAGGGTCTTTGGGATTTGGGGTGTTCTGACTGATTCATTTGTATTCCCCTCCCCACATTATTAGTGGTACAAATAACACATTATTCACATTATTTTTATGAGTAATGAGTAAATCCCTTTCTGTACCAGCGTGCTGAAATATTGTCGTACATCCCCACTTTTGACACATGGTCCTTACCGTGTGTTACTTGGCATAGAAAGGGAATAAAGATCGTGGTAGACAGGGTTTCCCACTGGGGCCACACCACACCCATTCCCTTATTCTGCACCCTGCCCTTATCCATTCACGCTTCTCCTTCGATGTGGCCTGAGACTGTAACTCTCATAAGTCTGCTTTGGATTACAAATATTTGACATACACATGCCAAACTCATCACTTGGCGGCTGATTGGCTGCCGTCCTTGCCGTTCAGTCTACATTTTCATTGCCTTGAGAAATTGAATCATAATTTTTCCTGTGGGCTTCGCATGTACATACAGTGATTGATTTAGGCAATCGGACTGCTTTCAGGAGGTCAGAGATCAGGCCATGGTATGTGATTGGCTTTCCAGTGGAGGTCAAGAAGACCTTGTTTTTCCACAGGGATCCAAAATTATGTAAAACCCCGAATGCATATCTGCTGTCGATGTAAATATTCACTGTTCTTCCTTCGGCCAATTTACATGCCTCAATCAAGGCAATCAGCTCTGCTGCTTGCGCTGACAGATGAGAAGGAAGTGATCCCACTTTGACTACCTCGTGGGTAGTTGCTACAACATACCAGCCACTGGCCTATCTCTTTGCTTCTGAATGCTGACCTATCCACAATAAAACCCCGGATCCAGATTCTAAATTGGTGAAACCTACATTTCTGGTCTCGGGCTTCAAATGTCATTAATTACAGCGAGACAGTCATGTGGGTCTCTGTCTCCTTCTGTGGGGAGAAGACAAGCAGCATTAAGGACTTTACATCGCTTTATTGTCATGTTAGGCTTCTCCAATAGCATAGCATTGTATGTGCGCCAACGTGCAGCTGACATGTGTGCTGTGCTTTGCTCAGAAAGCAGGAAGGATACTGCATGGGAGACCAGTCGGTTTAATTCAACAAATCCGACTATGTCCCTGGAAGCTACAACAGCCTTTTCAAATGCAGGCACGACACGGAGGCATTTATGCAATCCTGCCGTTACGGGATCTAAGTTGAGGTGTAAAATAAGCTACTGGACTCAATTTTCCACACATAATTCTGCATCAGCACAAATGTCATGCAGGCACGCTTCTCATCCACTGTTTGTACAAAAGGCTTGTTTGGATTTGGAATCCCAGTGTCGGTGTAGTTTGGAGTTCCATTTCAATTCAACAAAGGCACTCTCGGCCTCAGGGGTCACTGCAACGGACTGTAGCTCTGCAAACCTGAACCATGAACTATGTCACTGTTAGGCGCCTAAAGGTTTGCGTAATGCAGGTTAAACATTCTAAGTAGGATCACGTGACCAAAAAGGATAACAATTGTTTCTTCATGTGAGGCTTTGAATTTTGCTGGTTTGCTTGAACTCTGTCTTGACCAATGGCCTGTCCTTGTTCAGATATTAAGTGACCTAAGAACTTCAACTGTTGTTCCACAAGTTGTAGTTTTGCGAGACTAGATGACAGAGCTTCGCAAGCCTACCTTTATCACATTGTTTCTCTGTTGATGCTGCGATTAAGCATTCGTTTACATACTGCAGAAGCGCTGACCCCAGTCCCCTACCGGTTAAAACAAGAGTCTCCAGACTCCTGTGGAGAGCCTCGTTAATTATGGTGGGGACTCACAGTAATCTTGAAAATGTCACGTGAAAGTATACCATTTGCCTTTGAATGGAAAAAGTGAACCAGAATTGACTGTCGGCGTGTAACAGTACACAAAACAAGGCATTTGCTAAATCCACAATAGAGAGCCATTTACATCCGGTGGAATTTGAGCCAATAGAATATAGGGGTTGGGAACATTTGGGGAGTGCAGAACAACAGCGTTCTTGATAACCTGCAGGTCATGAACAAACCTCCATTCCCCCGATTCACCTGGAATGTTTGCCTTTTTGAACGAAATAAATGGGTGTTCTCACCAGTGATTATTCATGGGGGATTATCACTCCAGCCTATAAGAGAGATTTAAAGACTGGGGTAATTCCTTGCACAGCCTCGGGTTTTAACGGCTCTTTTGCTTTGCAAGGACAATACTCAGACTTCGGGGTTATTCTTAAGGATTCGTTTGAGCCCCACATCGTGTTTGCCTTTTGCCCTGAAATCAGTTGGGACCCTTCTTAATCTTAATCTTGGGTCCGAGACATCTACCAGGTAAACGCCAGACGACACTCCTGCCGCGGATTACCTGGACTGCCCTGTCTGCCTGAGTTAGCCAATTTAGTTTCTTCCTATACGTCCTTATAACTGCATTGAAGCAGATACCCACACCGACCCTGAAGATACAATCTTTCGTTTTTTGTGCCTGTCGTATCCATGGTCCCAAATTCTGACACCTGTCGTTGGATGCCTTCTCCAATGATCCGTGAGGAAAAGAGCCTTCCACATAAAAAAAAACAGGGTCTATTTACCGTCACAGGCGCTTAAAAAAGTTTAAAGTGACAGCGCATCTGTGATCATTCCAATAAAATTCGCACAATTACAACTGATCTGGTTTAACCAATCTCCTGAACCAATCCTTCTCTTATGATTTGTCAGGACCATCGCGGTGTATGTTTGCTGTGCAGTGCAGCATATCTCCAGCAAGAATATCAGTGTTAATGGGATTAACATGGCTACTTGCTTCCTGGGTGAGTGAATCGCTCACGGAACCTATCGCACTCTGGCATGCATCAGGGGTTGTGATTTATATTTTCCAGCCTGCACTGTTAAATCTTCTTTTTGTATTACCTGCAAGACCGTCGGGGTACTGTGCAAATCGGACCCCAGTCTCACTATGAGATCCCGAGACATCAGATTTAAAGTACAGAATTCCGATAACAGAAATGAGAATTTGAATGTTTCCCCATTACTGGTTTTGCACAAGAGGGGTGTGGTAAATCTCTCTCGTGTCACGACTCCTGATGCGCCCATTAAGTTCAGGAAGCTTCGGTTCATCTTTATTTGTGTCGACTCTCTGAACTGCCTTGATTTATGAACAGAATATGTTGCCCTTGTATCTTCCAAAAAAGTAAGAGATGCACCTTCCACTTATAACATAGATGTAAGCATTGACTTATATGCATCATCGTTGTACTGAAAATAAACTTCACGCTTCGCAAACTCAGTGCTCAGTATAGAGGTGGGACATGTCTCAGTGCCCATAAGGTTAGTAGTAGAGATGAGCATAAGCGAGTGTTCGTTGCCAAGCCTAAAGCAAAGAGGCGTACCCATAACTTTGGGGCTGCCCACCTCCACCTCAGCCTTCCTCCATTAGTCACCCTGCTGCCCAGCCTCCAGGGCCGATTGAGGCTGTCTGGGCGTGTGCTGCCTCACTCAGTGGTCCATTGCTCTGCAACAAAGCAGCCGCCAGATTTCCCTCTCCCAGCCCTTCTTTTCACGCAGCACCTCCTTCCAACGGCTGGGCGACCATTTGTATCACAGTAAGCTGAGGTTTAAGTGTTTGCTTTTCCATCTTTAATTTCCGTTTTTCCTTCTCTTGGGCCAGAAATTTTTCAGCATGTAGCGCGTGGAGTTCCAATAAATTCAGGTTTCCCGTGTCCCAGGTAATACATTGGCAAGACGCCTCATGTAATGGGCGCCTGATAGCTTTTACATATTCCCTTTAAAGTTCAAATCGCTTCTTCTTATCAACACTTCAAGATCAGTGGCCTGAAACATTCGAGTTCCTTTCCAGATATGGAGTTGTTTTTTTCTAATTCCTTGGCTGTTGATATGGTAGTTTGCTGGCCTTGTAAGTCTGCTATTAGTTCAGTTTAAATATACATAGATTTTCTTTCTGTCTGCAACACTTGCACTCTGCAAAGTCAGGCCCTTACTTTTTTTGTTTCCCTGTGCTTTTATTAGTTTCAAAAGAAATGTTAATTTTCCATTGCAATGGACATCACATTATTTTCACAGGTCGGTGCAACATCGAGGGCCGAAGTGCCTGTACTCCACTGTAACGTTCTATGTTGTCAGATACATTTCCTGCTGGTTTCCGATGTCTCTCCTCACTGTGGAAATTTCCAGACACATCTTCCAGTGATTTGTCTGCACTTCATTCAATCCAGAAAACTGTAGTTCCTGCTGAGAATGTGATCTCTCTACAATGGAGAGAGGAAAACCGAGTCGGTGACAAAGTTGAGATCACTTACGTTCTGTCCAGAATCAACAAAACTTACTCCAATCTTCCAGTGTCCTGCCACTTTAAGATTGCATTGTGTACCCAAGCCATCATACCAGTCTCTGGTCTGTTGCAGTTCTTCTTCAAGGCACAGCGCAAGCTGGAAGATCGGGCAACTCATTTTCTACTGAAAGACCATGCAGATTTCAGGACCCAACATCGAGTTCAATCATTTTGGATCCTGTCCGCCCTCTTCCACGTTTTTCACCCACCCATACATCCCATCAGTTCCGAACACGAATCATTGGACTCGAAGCGTTCACTGTCCTTTCTCATCATGATGGACAAGAGCTGCTGATTTTGTTCAGACATTTTGGCATTTCTTCAAAGAGCATTTCATTTTCCGTTGTAATTTCAAGACTGCAGGAACCGTCTGATTGCAGGAGGAGAAGTTCACAGGAGATGAAAATAATGCCAAGGGCTGGACCATTCCCATTGTGAAGGTAGATGAGCTAAGCTGGGGCTGTGTAACTAAGCACAGAGAACGTTGAGTGAGAAACTGATTAACATGCACATATTCTGAAGAGGATAGATACGTATGACAGGAATAAGGCTTTTCGGGAAGGAATAATAACCAGTCACAGATGAAAAGCAGGAAAAAAGCGGTTTAGAGGAGATTTAGGAAGAATGCTTTCACCCATAGAGTGTTGTTCATCTGGAATTTTTTATTTGAACGTGTGGTAATGCTAAGTGTTATGAGGACATTTCAGCGGTATGTAGCCGAACACTTAAAGATCCAGAGCACACGTGGAGAAGGACCAGATACTGGAAAGTGTGACGAGGTCAGACAGACGTGTGATGGGTGTCCCGAACGAAATCGTTCTAAGGCAAACTTTTGTGCTGAAAACTGGGTGAGGCCACGACTCTGTGGTGCAATGGAAAGCGCGTTGTATTTCTACGCCTTTCTTAAGACTGCCATTCAAAAGCTGTGGATGCAAATCTCATCAGAGTCGAGTCTTAGTTCATGGTTTGAAAGGTGTTCAGACCAGACTCGGCTGCTCATCTGCAAAACCTATTACATTCATGCAGAAACCCAACTGTCTCGAAATGCAACATTTTTCTCACAGCGATGAATAACTTCGATGTCTATTTATGGTAGAGATCGATAAATATGTGTTAGCCACTTGGCAACAAGATGATATGGATACGCTGGAAAAAGACATAAAAGTGCTGTGTGAGCTATGATGGTACAGAATGGCGTGGCGGGGCAGGAGCGGTGTTAAGAATGGCCTACTTCTGCTCCTTTCTGCTTGAGTCTTTTCTCTCCCAGGTTTTTAAACAATCACAATGAGAACAATGTGAATCTACACCAATTAATATTTTCTGTCTCACCTTCACTTCGCTACCCTCCAAGCTGGAATAGATAGCTCCTGTTTCAGCTTTAGGTCCAACAGTGGAGGATTCTCACTTGTTCTCTGTCAGGCTGAACATTCCTTCATATAGGTTTCCAAGTGGACACATGGAGCAAGCGATAACATGGATGCTGTGGATTGAGGGACAGATTTCCCTCTTGCTGGGCTAGAATTCTGGCCAAGGTAATGAACTTGAATTTCTGACATTTTGAAACTTACTCTGGATTCTTGCGACTTTACTAATTGAACTAAAATTCAATTTGCCCTTGCATAACATGATTAATTTTTCACTATTTATAAAAAAAAACCATGCCACGTGCCCTTGGATGTAGTAATACAGAAGATTGTTGACGTTGTGAAGTGTGGGTCATTGTGCCGTATGAACATTCCAAAGGATGCTGGTGAAGTACCAGTGAAACGAATTCTCTGACGAATTGATACCGATAGAAGGAAAATCCCAGTACAGTAGCGACATAACATTGCCTGTGATCAATGCAGGAAGCCACAGTAAACGAACACAGAATTCAATTCTGCCTATTTTCACCACATTTTACTATTCATGTTCCTGAACCTGATGCTCCATAATCGATGATCCATTATCAGTATAACCTCCTCTGCGCTGTGTTTCATTTCAGATCTTCAGCAAAAAAGGAGTAATTGGTTTGAGGGGCACAGTGGTAAGATCAGTAGCCATTGGTCATCAGGACACGGCCGCTCCAGTGGTGCAATTCGTCAGGTTCATGTAATTGCACGACAGACTGGAAGTGCGTAAGGTGCCAAAGTTGCACATTCGGTTCTCGCCAGGTATTGGTTTTACTGATCGTGACCAGAGATGTTTGCAACTTCAAGCTGAAGAACAGTTCAAACACCAAATATTACACCGCAATAATGTTCATTTTCGCCCTAACGTTGCATCGACCTGTGATACCAATCTGACTAGTATTTTACCATCATAATCCGCACGTTTATACAATGACCATTTCATTGCCCTGAAAGTTGTTGAGTCGACGAGTGTTGAAGGCAAGGCGTTCAGCACCCTTACTACTCACTGATAAAGGAACCTACCTCAGTATCTATCACCCTCAATTTACATCGATGTGCCCTTGTGCCAAAATTACCATTTGAAGAAAAATTCCTTCACTGTCCACCTTATGGCAACCTCTGATCATCTTCTATGTCTCTCTAAATTCACCCCTCAAACTTCTTGTCGCTATCAAAAACCGCCTCAAGTCCCTCAACCTTTCCTCGTAAGACCATCTCTCCATAGAAGGCAACATCCTAGAAAATGTCTTCTGCACCCTTTCCAATGCTTTCACATTCATCGTATAATGTGGCGACCAGAAATGCACGCACCTCTACGACTGCGGCCCCACCAGTCAACTTCTGGAGCTGCAAAGTGATAATTTCACTCTGAAACTGAATCACTCTCCCATGAAAAACTAACATACCGTACTCCTTGCAAACAAACCTGGCAGCGTGGGTGGTCAATTTCCGAATTTGAGATACATGGGCACCGAGATCGTTCTGCACATCTTCACTTCCAAGAATATAACAATTAGCCAAGAACTCTTTATTCTGACCGCCATGATGTCGATTCAAGCCGAGGTCGCTGCAATCACAACGCAGAATATGAACTACTAAACTGTTACAGTATTCCACAGGCCACACTTGTAAACTACAACCAGTATGGTAGCAGAGGGAATGTCAGGAAGAATGTACGATATCAGGACTTGGCGACAGGCATGTGGGAACGCAGAATGAACCGAATCTTTAACTTTAGCATCCCCAGAGACTGTGGAGGTTCCATGAATGAGAGCACTGGAGAATGGGATTAATGAAACGCTCCAAACTCTTGGGAGAGTGCAGAACATTGTTGAAACGTATGCTTCAAAAGTATTATAGTTGAACATCGGCTACTTCATGGCTGTGCCCACACAAGGCAGTACCAACTGCTGCAGGCAATCACACATCATCCCAGTTCCAGACCCGGAATCAGAGAAACTGTAGTTCATATTCTGCATTGTGATTGCAGCGACCTCGGCTCGAATCGACATCATGGCGGTCAGTTCATTTATAGTTTTACTTTTGGTGAAACACGGACAGAAATTAATAATTTTTACATGATAATATTTTCTGAGGTGATGATCTGTTTTCCATCTAATTTTGTTCTCTGATGTTTCTGCGTTTCATGTATCAGGATTTAAACCCAAAAGTTCTCGAAGATGTCTCTCCCTCGCACTCTCCCTGACTCTCGTTTCCGTCCCTCGTCCCATTTGACTGAGCATTGCACAATCAAACATACACTTTCACTTTGAATCATTCACGGAGATCCAATTGGAAACTGGGATGGATTGACGGGAGAGAGGCGCGTGTATTTTCGAGGTTGGGACATCTCCTGGTCAAAAGCGGGGCGGAAGGGAATACTTGCCCCCATTAATAATATTATGACCATAAACAGTCCATGTTGCTGAGACAGCCGATTGGCGCATCTAAAGCGTGTGGAGACTTTAACTTTGGGGTGGCAAGGTTCGAAATTTCATTTTCCTGTTTGGGTCAGTGTTTTTGACATTGGCATCTGCTTTTGTTCGCATCAGCTCAGAATCAGCTTCTTGTTCCCAATAAATACTGCAACCTGGAGAAGGTGGTGTTGTGGTTATATAATAAACTACTCATCCTTGGGGACTCAGACACGGAACTGGTAATGTTAAAGTTCGATGAATAAAACCTGGAATGAAAGCCTGACCTCAGGAACAGAGAACATGCCTTTAATTTCCTGCAATCCCAATCATGCATGTCCCTTCTGCAGGGGATGCTACCATCTTTACCCAATCCTGCCTACTTGTGACTCCAGGACCTGAACAACATAGCTGACCCTTAATCCGAGAATGACGACCGTGTGGGAAAGCAGGCCATTCGGCCCTTCCAGTCGACACCATCCCTCCGACGCACATCCTTGCAGACCCACACTCCATATCTATTCCGTTCCCCTTCATTTCCCATGGCTGATGCCAGTAACCCGCACACCTTCAGACTGTGGGAGGAAACTCACACAATCAAAGAGAGAATGTGTAAACTGCACACAGTCACACGAGACTGGGATCAAATCCATGTCTCTCGTGCAGCGAGTCAGCAGCGAATCAGAAAGAACAACATATGTTGTCCTGACCAGCGACATCCACAACTTATGGGTATATCAGGAAGCATAAAAACACGTTCACAACATGGACAACGGGACTTGCGTCTGCGTGGATTTTATTTGAACCAATTGTTCATCCTGGGAAGATACAAGGACACCGATATCACAGAGAAACCAGCGTAATGCGGGATTCAGTTACCTGCTGAAGTGGAAACTCATCTACTCAGTCAAACTGGGGACAGACTATTCAACAACCCCGTGTGTGGGACGGGCTCAATGAACAGAAGAACCTCAAGATTTACCAGCAAGGTTACATATCCCAGAAGGAGATCAACTAAACTGTCAACGCTGCTGTTAATCCAAACCAGCTGCCAGTTTCATAGCGTCAAAGTCATAGACTCACACAGCATGAAAATAGGCCTTTCACTCCTACCAGCTCATACTGAACATAATGACAAACTAAACGAGTCGCATCTGATGGCTCTTGAAACTGCTGAGGGTTAATAATGCCCTTGTGATATTATTACTGCATTATTAATATGAATGTCCAGATATAATTCTGTGAACATGGGTTCAAACCCTGGCATGGCAGATGATGGAATTTTATTTAAATAAATCCCTAGAGTCTAATGATGATGTTGAATCAGTTGTTGTAGATCTGATTCACTAATGCCTGATATGGAAGGAACCTGCCATACCGATCTGGTCTGGCTGGTATGTGACTCCAGATCCATAATATCATAGTTGATTCTGATCTTCCCTGTGGGCAATGAATTATGTACTAGTCATGAATGAATAGCTTTTATTAATCCTACTGATACTTTCCAACTCATTTATCGATCCAAATATCGTGTCAATATTGTAAATGTACTTTCATTCATCACTGCCTCAGGAAGTGAATTGCAAACATAAACCATCCTATGTTTTAAAAAGCCTCTTTTTAATTTTAAATCCCTCTTTTCACTTCAAACATTTGCCCTCTCGTCTTGAAGTGCCCCCTCCTTGGGGAAAAAAAACAGTTACAGTTAACTCTAGCTGAACTCTCAATAATTTATAAACTTCTATCAGGCCGCCTTTCAAACTCCAGTGCTCGAGTGAAAGTAGTCTCAGCCTATCCAGCCTTTCATTAGAACACAAACCTTCCCCACTCGCCATACGCTGGTATACCTGTTCTAAACCTACTCCAGCGGAATAATTTCCTTGCTATTACTGGGCGACATGAACTGGACACAGTATTCCAGAAGACGCATCACCCAATGTCCTGATCAACTTCAACATAACGTACCAACTCCTACGCTCAACGGACTGAGCAACGAAGGCAAGATGACATTTTTTAAACCATTCTGTCTATATATGAAGCAAATTAAAATGAATTATGTACTTGCATTTCTGGCCTCTGTGTTCCACAACACGATGCAATGCCCGATCATTAATTGTATAAGCCCTACTAATATTTGATGTAGCAAAATGCAATACCTTCCATTTATCCAGATTGAACTTCATGTGACATTTTTCAGCCCAAAGACGCAATGGATTAAGATCCTTCTGGAACCTTAGATCACCTTCTTTAGAGTCTCCAATTCTGCTCCACTTTGCAAGCTTATGAACCATGGCTTCTATGAGTTCTATTGTTTTCTCATACAGGTCAACGATTTTTAATTATTTGTCGTGGCCATCATTTAGCTGTTTGAAAATCAGGTAACAATTAGTCATGTAGTTAACCATGAGGAAGAAAGCCATAGACTGCAGGGAGATTGGAAACAATTGGCAAGAAAATGTGCTGAAAGGAATTCAATCCAGTAAAGTGGGTGATAATGAATTTGGGGAGGATCAATGATAAAAGTGTGAATACTGCGTGGTTTAAAGTAATAAAAGAGACATTGGAGTAGACATTCACGAATATTTGGATGTGATTGGACAAGGGATCAAGTGCTCTCGAGGGGTTGGAGATACTTTCTGTTCTTGACCGCAGCTGGGAATATAAGAGCAGGGAAACGATGCTGGAACTTTAGCAACGGCCTATTCAAGATCAAGAGACGGGGAATCAGATGGACGGAAGTGCGTACTGCAGGTGCTGGAAATCAGAATCAAGATTAGAGTGGTGCTAAAGAAGCACAGCAGGTCAGGCAGCATCCGAGTTGCAGAAAAAAATAACGTTTTGGCAAACGCCCTTCATCAGGAAAAAAGGTGGGAGCCTCGTGGGTGGAGCGATAAACGGGAGAACTGGGTCTGGGAATAATTTAGCTGAGAGTGCAAGAGGTGGATAGAGATGGGGTGAAAGGTGATAGGTCGGAGAAGAGGGTGGAACGGATAGGTGTAAAGGAAGATAGACAAGTGGGACAGGTCAGTAGGATGGCGGCAAGTTAGAAAGTTGGAACTCGGATAAGGTGACCGTGGAGAGATGAGGAAACTGGTGAAGACCACGTTGATGCCCTGGGGTTGAGGGTCCCGAGGTGGAAGATCTGGCGTCTCGTGTGGAGGGAATGGTGGTGGAGGAGACCCAGGAACTGCATGTCCTTGGGAGAGTCGGGGACGTGGTAATTGATGTTTTTGGTCATGGGGCGTTGGAGTTGAATGTTGCGGGTTCCCTGGAAATGTGCTGTGAAGAGCTCTCCGAGAATCTGTCTGTTGGCCCCAATGTAGAGGAGACCACATCGCGAGCAACAGATGCAATGAACGACATGTGTGGAAGTGCACACGGACAATTGATGGATGTGGAAGGCTCATTGGAGCCTTGGAAGGATGTGAGAGGGAAGATGTGGGTGCAGGTTTTGCAATTCCTGTAGTGGCAGGGGAAGGTGCCGCGAGGGGAGGGTGGGTTTTAGGAGGGCGAGGACTTGACGAGGTCGTCGTGGAGGAAACAGTCTTTGTGAAAACTGGATAGGGGTAGGGAGGGAAATATAAATTTCCCTGTCACTGCAGGAATTACAAAACCTGCACCCACATCTACCTCCTCACCTCTGTCCAAGGCTCCAATGGAGGCTTCCACATCCATCAAAGTTTCTCCTGCACTTTCATACATGCCATTTCTTCTATACGTTCCGCCCGATTCGGTCTCCTCTAAGTTGGAGAGAGGAGATGTGTTCTCACACAACACTTCAGAGAATATCTCCAGGATACCCGCAAGAATCAACCCCAGTGCCCCATGGCCAAACATTTCAACTTCCCCTCCCACTCTCCCGAGGACATGCAGGTACTGGGCCTCCTGTATCGCCACTGCCTCACAACCCGATGCCTGGAGGAAGAAAGCCTCATCATCTGCCTCGGGACCCTTCAACCTCATGGCATCAATTTGAACTTCACCCGTTGCCTCATTTCCCCTCCCCCTACCTTACCCCAGTTCCCACCTTCCAGCTCAACACCCTCCGCCTGACTTGTCTCACCTGTGCATCTTCATTCCCACCTATCCACTCCACCTACTTCTCTGACATATCATGTTCACCCCCCGCCTGCATCCACTTACAGCACTCTCAGCTACCTTCTCCCCAGCCCCACACCCTTCCCATTTATCTCTCCATACCATGTGCTCCCAGTCTCATTCCTGAAACCTTTGCCTGAAACGTCCATTTTTCCTCCTCCTCAGATGCTGCCGGACCTGCTGTGCTTCTCCAACACCACTCTAATCTTGACGGGAGTCAGTTCATTGAGAGGGTTTTCAGATATTTTCTATTGTTGAGCTGTTGAGCACAGTCTGTGGATGATAGCAGAACTTTAGCAACCACCAGTTTAGGGAACAGCTAAAGGACTGAGAACAAGTCTGGTCATGGCATAAATCAACATTTTTCTTAAAATTGGAAGATAAAAGATGGAAGGCTGAAGTATGCAACTTTGCCCATCAAGACCATTTCACCAATGATTTCTCACTGATTCCTTTCCAACTCAGGGTGCTATGGGCCTTGGAGGGTAAGTTGAAAATGGTGGCGTTTCGTTGCATCTTCCAACCTTGTCCTTATAGTCAGTACAGCTGTTGAGCTTTGAAGGTTGTCAAAAATGCCCGAATGACTTACTCCAGTGCATCTTATAGTTGGAGCACTCTGCTGCAATTGTGCCTTCGCGGTGAAGGGAATGAATATTGCAGGTGTTGAAGAGGGTACACTCAAGTGACTGCATTGTGGTGGACGGTGTCCAGTTCCATAAGTGTTATTGAAGTTACACCCATCTCGGCAAATGGATAGAGTTATATTAACGTCTCATTTGTGCCTTGCAAACGATGTAGGATTCACAGAACAATGAGTTGAGTTTATAATCAAAAAATGTCTCAAGAACATGTTGTTGTTGTCAAAGTGTTTATGTCGCCAGTTTCTATAAGTTTTTTCCCCCGAAATAATAGCTCTGTGGACGATTACACAGGGTAATTTGTTTACAGTAAAGTTATTGAATGTCAATGAAATATGATTAGATTCTCATTTGTCGGAGAATTCATTACTCTATTTCGTCCTTGTGTGGACCAATCTGATTCCAGTCGCTGTCTGATTTCAAGTTCCAATTCCCGTCTGTGCTTGAAATTCCAACCGTTTCTTCATATAAATGTCTCCGCCTGCCGTAATAATATGTAAGGACGCTGCAGGGGACAGCAGAGATTAATGAACATGTTGTCAACACTGGAGAAAATGGAGCTTCGTGGAATGATTGGTTAGGCTGGAATTATTCTCCTTGAAACAAAGAAGACGGAGGGGAGATCTATAATCACATTAATAAACGTTCAATATTCATTGACAGGGTAGTTACGGGCTGGTGGTTCACCCTCTGGGAGGAAGAAAGCAGAATTAGATATTGCCTGCTTAGTTCAGAAATTAGATGAGTGTGGAAACAGGCCCTTCGGCCCAACAAGTCCACACTGACCCACCACCCACCTACACCTAACACTGCAGGCAATTTATCTAAACTGCACATTTGTGGACTGTTGGAGGAAACCGGAGCAAACCCACGCAGACACAGAGAGAATGTGTAAACTCCACATGGTTAGTCGCCTGATGCGGGAATTGAACGTGGGTCTTTGGCGCTGCGAGGCAGCAGCGCTAATCACTTTGCCACCGGGCCGCACACGACTGAGGAGTATTCCCTTTGCTCAGGGGCCAGTAAATCGGTGGAACTCCTTGCCGAAATTGTTGTTGAGGCTGAGTTGTTGTGTATTTTCAAACTGTGCCAGACAGATATTTAACCAGAAAGATGATAAAGCTTTGTCGAGCCAATGCTGGAGAATGGAGTTGAGGATTATCAGATCAGCCATGAGTTCGTTGAATGGTGGAGCAGACTCGATGGGCTGAATGGCCGACTTCCAATCCTACATCATTTGGTCTAACGCCTTATTTAATTGATACCTTTAGAATTCTGAGGGGAGGGGATGAAGTGATAGAAAAGGTTTCTCAATCTGATCAGACAGATCAGGAACTAAGCTCATAAGTTCATGAACAGGAAATGTGCTGGGGCCTGGCTACAACAAATAGCACTGGGCACACCGCAGATGGGTATGTGCAGATGTTGTGATTGCTAAAGAAAATTGGTGGATCTAATATTGTTGCCAACTTGGTGATCACGCTGGATGATGGATCGCTGTATGATTCACACAGCAAAAGGTTGTGAAAGACTGAAAGATTCATTTCATTGGAAAAGTTTTCTGCGGTTCCAATTCAATTGACTGTTTAAAATACTGATCAGAACTTTGTGTGGAGTATTAAATTAAAAATTAACAATCCCACTTGATAAACTATTGCACTCGATCTTTCCTTATTTGTTCTCCTTTCATTCGACGTAAATTCATAGAATGTCAAGATGGAATGAAAGGAGAAAAGAAACGTTTGCACTCCATTTCGTTATCCCAATGTAACTTACAGCAGAATCAAATTGCTTTATTTCGACTTTGATGAGGTACCGATTTCTCACAAATCTCCGGTGCAATGAAGGGCAAGAGCAAGATCGTCCACGTTAAATGTTGCATTCAATTTTGCTCCGAATTTATTTCAGCTGAAAGAAAATACTGATGAGAAAAACAGAAGGTTGAACTACAAAACAAGATGCCAGTTTTGATGCTCAGTTACTTTGGCAGATTTCAATGGGTATCAAATGAACCCAAAATCATGGCGATCGTCCTCCCATCTTTAAGGCATGGGATTAAAGCAGGAAATCGATCTCTAAGAGACGGGTCACTTGCTATTCATTATGGAATAGCTTTCCTTGGCAATATACCAAATCTGCTCAGTTCCATTTATTATGCTTCATGTGGAATATTAATAGAAATCTTTAAAAAAACAGAGTTTTTTGCTGAATCTTACTCAGCTTCAGACGTTTTCGATATTTGTTTGCATCTGAAGTCGTCCAAATTAGATATTGTTTCCTCGCACCTTCTACCCCCTACACCCTCCTTTACACTTTTACCTGGCCACAGGCTGTCTCTCTCCTGTTGAAACTCACTGCTTATGTGTCTCTCAATGTGCCTTTCCAAATATTTTGGAAACGGATTCTCTGAGTGACAGAAATGCTGCTCTCATTATTTCTTTGTCCTACATCGATGGTTTTGAAATCTTGACTTTCAGAAACTTATGAACTTGAAAAAGTGAATTTGCCACATATTTACTCTCTCCAAACCTCAAATACTCTGGAAAACTTCCATTCGGTTTTCCTTGGTTTAGTTTCAAGTTTTCCAAAACACAAATAAATAAAACTCCTTCCCCACTAAATGCCGTCAGCATCGTCTCCAATGTCTTAGCAGCACAGTAAACCCTGGAAGTGTCCTCTCTAATAGAATCACCGATTCCCTGCAATGCAGAAAGTACAGTTGAGTCAATCGGGTCTGTAGGAAGACTATGAACAGCATCACATCCAGACCTAGCTCCCGTCTCTATCCCCGCAGGCCTCTGGCTTGTGATTTCAAATAAACCTGGTGGAATAATAACCTGGCAACTTATGACTGCTGACCTTATCACTGCGTTACCCCTGGCTAATTCACTTAACTTACTGAGTTCACTCCCTGGACAGATGAGCGCAATTTAACATGGCCAATCCACCGAACCGACAGACTTAAGAGCAGTGCGAACCACTGATCAAATGTAACATCACATTGAACACTATCTGTGTCATGTGTAATGGCTTTACACACTGGCAACTCCGCCTAGTGAAAGCGAGCTGCGCCCACCAACCCGAATTCAATGCATCCAAACGCGATTCTCCGCTGTACAACCTCAGTAGTTCTGCTGGAAATGTTTCTGCACTCAGATCTGAATGGGTTTATTCTGTTTTCTTCCTCAGATTCCTGCTTTAAATAAACACATCAGTCAGGAACAACTCTATATAATGGTTTTGATTCCAACACAAACACAATGTGCAGTTTGCTGAAGTTACGTGTTTGCACTTTCACTGACACTCTGTCTCCCCAGGAGCTGCAGTCCTTCCCCACGCTGATTCAGACAGCACTGTTCTTGCTGTGACATGTCCCACCGAGAATGGAATGCCAGCCATTAAAAGCCTTGACTGGGGAACAGAGCGACAGGTTTAAAACCTTTACGATGCCGCCAGCGGATTATTGAGCCCTGTGACAGGTGGGGACACTCACCACAATACTGTGGAGTATAACAACGTCGAAGGAGGTCCTTCAGCCTGTTGTGTCCGCACTTGTCAAACACAACTGCTTAACGACCTGAATCAAGTTTTCCATCGTTTAGCCCATGATCTTACATGTTTTGGCATCGCAAATCAACCTCTCATTTTTTTTAAGGTTAGAATGATTTCCGCCTCTATGACCCTTTCCGCAAATCTACTCAATCCTTTCTGCCTTTTCCCGAAATCTCTTGGCCCCAGTGTTCAATCGCTCCATTAATAAGAAACGCTTCTTTCAGTCTATCCTTTCCATATCCCTCAGTATTTAGTACATCACAGTCATGTCTTCTCCAATCTCCTCTGCTCGGCGACAAATAACCCCAGTCTGTCCAATCTCTTTTCATAACTGAAACTCTTCAGCGCAGACAATATCCCAGTGAATCTCTCCTGCAATATTTCCAGTGCGATCACATCCATGCAGTACTCTGAATTGCAGAACTGCACACAGTAATCTAGCTAGGGCCAAATGAACTTTTTTTTCTCTTCTGTTACAGTATGAGGGCGTCGCTGGCTCGGCAGTATTGATTGCTATACCAAATTGCACAGCGGGTAATTGAGACTCAACCGTATTGTAGTGAGTCTGGAGTCACATGGAGGCCCGAGCAGGTAAGAATGGCAGTTTCATTCCTTAAATGACGTCAGATAGTTTTGTTATTTTTTTCATCAATTGAACATGGATATATAGGAGTTATTTGATTCATAATTCCAGATATTTATTGAATCCCAATTCTACCACCTAGCATGGCCGGAGTGAAACCCAGGTCCCTGGTGTCTGAATTAACAGTTCTGTGTTCAGTTGTAATAGCGCTCGGCCATTGCAGAAAAGCAGTGAAACTGATCTTATCCAATTAAGTCGATTTTCCCCGATAGTGTTCTGTGCCATTTTCCTGAGCTTGACCTCCACTCCCCCCCTCCCCCCCCCCCCAATACTATCTGGTCCGTATCAGTAAAAACTGCAACATGAGTATTGATCTCACAACAGTGGTAACCAAATGGATCAAATGGTCTGCAGGTCCCGATGGTGGGGTTGGGGCACGTTCACCCAGCAACATAGACTGATCGGTATCAATGGGATCGTCAGTGTTAGATTCTGCAATACCTTTGCGTTGCGTTTCACAAAAGACTGGGACACACAGAACTATTACTGCCGTGACTCGGATTCGAACCGAGGTTGCTGCGGCCAGAAAGCAGAACACTAACCACAATACGATCACAGCACCCCACAGACGAACACAGCAAATGCATGCTCTAAGTACAGTATTATAAGGAATGTTAGGCAGAGAACCAAATGCATACTGTCAGTGCTTAGCGAACAGTGGCAGATATGTGGGAACTCAGAATGGTCTGACTGTTTAACATCGGTTCCCCAGTGGCTGTGTTGATTCCATCATTAATGTGTTGAGGGCTGAGATAAATAGATTTCTCCAAAACATCAAGGACTCCGGGGACAGTGCAGCTTTTATTACCTGCACATCCACCAATATCATTTATTGTATCCGTTGCTCCCGGTGCAGTCTCCTGTACATTTGGGGACTGGGCGCCTCCTAGCAGAGCGCTTTAGGAACATCTCTGGGACACCCGCACCAATCAACCACACAGCTCTGTGGCCCAACATTTCACATCTCCCTCCCACTCTGCCGAAGACATGGAGGTCCTGGGCCTCCTTCACCGCCGGTCCCTCACCATCAGAAACCTGGAGGAAGAATGCCTCATCTTCCGCCTCGGAACACTTCAACCCAGGTTCTCAATGTGGACTTCAACAGTTTCCTCATTTCCCCTTCCCCACCTCACCATAGTTCCAAACTTCCAGCTCAGCACTGTCCCCATGACTTATCCTGTGTTGTCCTACCTGCCTATCATCTATTCCACCAATCCATTTCGCCCTCCCCCCCGACGTATCACCTTCATCCCCTCCCCCATTTACCGATTGTACTCTATGCTGCTTTCTCCCCACCCCCACCCTCCTCTCACTTATCTCTCCACCCTTCAGGCTCTCTGCCTGTATACCTGATGAAGAGCTTTTGCCCGAAACGTCGATTTTACTGTTCCTCGGATGCTGCCTGAACTGCTGTGCTCTTCCAGCACCACTAATCCCGAATCTGGTTTCTTGCATCTGCAGTCATTGTTTATACCAAGCTTTTGTTGAAATGTATATTTCAATAGCAATGCAGTTTAACATCGGTTACTTCACGAGTTTCCCGACACAAGGCAGTAACCACTGCTGACACATAGTCCCAATTCCCGGCCCCAAAATCAGAGGAACTGAGTGGCGCAGTCGCGAAGATGCAACTTGAAATCGAGATGGGAATGAGGTCGCAGAGATACTCGATGGCTCAAGTGAATCAACCGGAGAATGCATGGTTTCTATGATGGTTTAGAGGCGCAAGCAATTCCGAGGTTGGGAGTGCTTCTGGTCAAAGGCGGGGCAGAAGGGAAAATCTGTTCCCAGTTATAACAGCAATCTACAGTGTATCTTGCTGAGATAGCTGAGTGCCACAACTGGAGCGGGGGCAGCTGTTTTGAAGTTTAATTTTGCTTCACTATCACCCACTTCCCTGGAATGAATTGCTTTCACCATTTTTATTTCCAATTGTTTGGTATCTCCCTGCAGTCTGCGGCTTTCTTCCTCATGGTTAATTGCATGACGAACTGTTGTATGATCTGCACACTGCTAAATCACGGCCACTACAAGTAAATAGGAATCATTGATCTATATGAGAAAACAGTGGAACTCACAGCTGGCATGCTTCATAGGTTTGCAGGCGACACCAGAATTGTAGACAGTGATGAAGATTATCTAAGTTTCAAAAGGATCTTAATCCAATGAGTCATTGTACTGAAAAATGTAACATGGAGTTCAATCTGGATAAATGGAAGGTATTGCATTTGGTACAACATAAAGAGTATGGCTTAAAGTCATGATCTCTGTTCCTGAGGTCAGGCTTGTATTTCAAGTTGTATTTGTCGAACGTAAACATCACCGTTTCCGTGTCCCAACCCCCAAGGATGACGAGTTTAAAATATCATCCCAACACCAACTTCTCCTGGTTGAAGACTGTGTGGAAGAAACTGATACTGAGCTGATGCGAGCAAATGTAGCTGCCACCGCCAGTGTCGGAAACACAGATCCAAACAGCAAAATCATCTTTTAAACCCACCATTGCAAAGTTAAGGGCTCAACACGCTCCACTTGTGCCACTCAGCTGCCTTAGAAAGATGCACCGGAAATCGCTATGATAGTATAAACGGGGACAACCATTCCTTTGAGCAGGAGCACATTCAACCGAGGAATTTCTTGAGCCTCTGTACCATCACACGCTCACCTATTGCATCACTGGTAACTCTGCGCACTGATTCCTATCCCTATTTCTGGTTGGACCTGGGCAGCTGTGCCGATGTTAAGCTAAAATGCTATTGAAGCATGCATTTCAACAATATCCTGCCCTGTCCCCCGAGTCTTTGATGTTTTGTCGAAATCGATCAATCTCATCTTTCAACGTTCTTATTCAAGTGATCTCTACAGCCTCTGAGGACATCGATATGAAAGATTCAGCTCATTGTCAGTTCCCACATGTCTGTCACTGTTCGCTGAGTACTGATATTGTACATGTGCTGTTCTTCCGAACATTTCCAATGCTGGTATACTTATTGCTGTTTGCAAACATCCTGTTCTGTGGTTAGTGTGATCGTGGTTGTCGGTATTTTGCATTGTGACCACAGCAACTCGATTTGAAACCAAATCACGGCACTAAGGGTTCTCTCCGTTGTCCTTTTTGTGACACATGCTAAGAAATTAAATATTTTACCTTCAAATTCCGCTCTCTTACATCTCTGCGTGTCATATATCAGGATTGAAACACACTCGTTGTCGGAGATTTCTCTTCTTCGCACGATCATTAAACCTCCTTTCTGTCCCTCCTCCCATTTCTCTGAGGCAATGCCCAATCTATCACTCTCTTTCACATTCATACTGTTCTGTCTGTGCTGCTGCTGCAGTTACTATTGTTGGGTGAACGTGCCCCAATCCCATCAACGGGGCCTTCAAACAAATCGATCCATTTGGATACCGCGGTTGTGAAATCAATCCCCATGTAGCAGCGTTTACTGATATAGGACAGAGACAATTGGAGCGTCAGGCTCATGGAAAATACCCAGGGCAGTTTTGGTGAAAAGACATTTTATTGGAAAAGATCAGCTTTTGTGCTTTTCTGTGTTGGTCTTGTGGTAATTTCATAGGACTGATAATCCATTTACCGTGGTAATAGTCTGGGTACTCGGGCTTGAATCCCACCATGCCAGATTGTAAAATTTGGATTCAGCAAATATCTGCAATGAAGAATCGAATGATTACAATAGATCCATTGACAATTGTTGAATAAAAAACCATTTGGTTCACTGATGTCATTTCAGGAAGGAATCTGCTGTCCTTACTTGGTCTGGCCTGCATGTGACTTCAGACTCAGAACAATATGTTTGAGTCTCAATTTCCCTCTGAGCAATTCAGAATGGGTAATAAATTCGGCTTAGCCAGAATCGCCCTCATACTAATCCAGAAATTTAAAAACAAATGCTCATTAGGCTCAAGCAAGAGTGTTGATTGCAGTTTTGCAAGTCACAGGGATGTGATCACACTGAGAAAATCGTAGGAGATATTTACCGGGACATTGTTTGGGATGAAGAGTTTCAGTTGTGAAGAAAGACAGGACAGAGTGGAGTGTTTGTCGCAGTGTAAAGGAAATGTAGAGGAGACATGATTGTGTTAGGGTATGGACAGGGTTGACTGAACGAGTTTCCCATTAATGGAGGATTAGCAGGGGGCAGAGATTTAAGAAGAAAGTCAGAATGGTTTGAGAAGATGTGCAAAAGTGCTTTATAAGCCAGTGGGTGGTTGGAATTTGGAATACACTGTCTGCATTGTTCAGAATGGCTGAAACCCTTAGAACCTGAATAAACATTCAGATGTGAACTTGTGATGCCATGACATATAAGGCTGTGGGATAAACATTGTGAAATGGGATTCAGTTCATTAGTCAGTTGTATTTGACAAGTGTCGCCACAATTGGTTGAAGGGCCTCCTTTGAGACTCTTGGTCACGGTAGTATAGTGGTTCGTGTCCCCGTCTGTCACGGGACTCAATTCGCCAGTGGGGACAGTGTAAATATTTCAAAACTGTCGCTCCATTCCCAAGTGCGGGTATTGATACCTGTCCTTCCATTCTCGATGGGGCATGTCACAGGAAGGACAGTGCTACCTGAATCAAGGTGGGAAAGGGCTGCAGCTCTCAGGGAGGCAGAGTGTCAGTGAAAGTGCAAACATGTGACTTCTGCAAACTGCACCTTGTTACAGTGTTGGAAAGAAAAAAAAACATTTGGCAGACTTGTTCCGGATTGAAGTGTTGAATTTGGGTTGATTTGCTTTGATGTGGCTGAGTTACCAGTGTATAAAACCATTAAAAATGATTCCGGTTTTGCTCACTATAATGGAACATTGGCTCAGTAATTTGCACTGATGTTCGGTCTGAGGGTTATGTTGATTGGTCAAGTTAAATTGCCCTGTCGTATCCAGGGAATGATTTCAGTAAATTAAGTGCATTAAGTATAGCGGGGACAAGGTCAGAAGTCACAGGACGCCAGGTTATAGTCCCACAGGTTTATTTGTCATCATAATGGGGAGGGTTGCCCCTTCTTCTGGTGAAATATACGGGAATAGGGAGGAGAACTAGGTCTTGGTGAAGATGCTTTTCAGAGAGTCGACACTGGCTCGATTGACTGAAATGCCCTTTCAGCACTGTAGGATTCTGTGATTCTATCGGAGAGGGTAATGACGGTTTTTACTGGGGGTAAAGCCACTAGAGTCGATGCTGACGGGGTGTACTGAGGATGAGATTTTATTCACTTGTTGTCTTCGAAAATTTAGAACAGTTATCCCTAAACCAAGAAAGACCTAATCGGGGGTTTTCATGTTATGAAAAGTTTGGACAGAGTAAATAGGTGGAAAATTCCCTATTTCAAGTGAGTAAACATCTACACGTCAGACATTCAAACCCTTTGATAAAACCTTTGAAGGACAAAGAAATGATGAGAGCAGAATCGCTATCACTCCGGGAATCTGGTTTTCAAAATATTTGAAAGGCACATTTGTTGACATACAAGGAATAAATTTCACAAGAGGGCGACAGCGTGTGTCTCGGTAAAGGTGTAGCGGTGGGGCGTAGTCGGTCAGAAGTTTCGGGGAAACAATGTCTAAGTGGGTTGACTTTAAATGTAAAGAAATTTTGTGAACGTGTGCAGCTGAATAAGATTCGGTTCCAAAAACTCTGGATTTTCAAAGATTTGGCATAATATTCTACCTGAAGCATTGTAAATGGAACTGAGTGGATTTTTCTTATTCTGAAGGGAAGATATTACATAATGAATAAGAAGTGACCAGTTGAGATCGACGTCCTGCTTTAATCACATGCGTTAAAGCTGTGAGGACAAACACCATGATGTTTGGTCCATTTTATACTCGGTGAAATCTGCCAAAGCAACGAGCAACAAAACTGATGGGTTTTCTTTTGCATTTTAACACTCTGATTTTCTAAGCAGTATTTTCCTTAAGCTGAAATAAAGTCGGAGCAAGTTTGAATACAACACCAATCGTTCCAATGAGATAAATCTAATTCCCTTCCGATTATTAGAATGAACATTGTGAGGTTGCAGCAAAGTTAAAATGAAACGAACAAAACAGCGTTTCTAGCGATTTAATCCAATTCAGGTTCAGCCATATGAGAAAGGCCATTGAGCAACAACATCGCCTTTATTTCCCTCTCCATGGCTGCTTCTTCACGTGAGAGAGAAAGTGACTGAAGAAATTATGCGTCAAATGTAGGTGTGAATATGACGGAAAATTCTTGTTCTCTGATTCATCCTGACACAGTTCTGATCGGAATGTATCAATGACAGCTATTCATTGTGACGAACATGGCTATTTATTGGAATTTGCTGTTATTATAATTCTGATGCAAGCAGAAACACAATGGTGTGGATTTGATTCCGCTCTGCAAATTTCTCATCCTTTACTTTCACCACATGTACCCTGATGAGGTCACATGTCACCCCACCACAAAATGTGCAGAGGAGACTGAACGATTATGGTGTTATGTTATTATACCGCTGTGCTCCACATTCACGAGTTCGAGTCATACTCTGGTTGCTAACTTCACAAACCGCTCCAACAGTTTTCCTTTTCACCTCACACCTCTGGTATACACTGGATCGAGAATCTTGTTCTTGCCCTTCCCTACACGGGAGATTCAGGAATAATCGACACCACATTAAAGTCGAAATGAAGAGTGAGAGCAGTCATTCTATTCAATTGTACATTAAATTCGTGTAATGAGAAGGAATGCATTTTTCTTTCTGCCCCACATTCCATCTTGTCTTTCTATGAATTTGCATCGAAAGAAAGAGAAACAAATAACAAGAGAACGGGAGCACAAGTTTATCCAGTGGGGTTGTTCATGAGTATTTTAACCTGACACTTCACACAAATATCTGATCAGTATTTCAAACAGTCACTCGGAATTGGAATCACAGAAAACTTCTCCACTGAAACGAACCTTTCATTCTTTCACAAATTTCTGCTGTGTGTGAATCATACAACGATCCATCATCCAGCGTGATCACTGACTTGCCAACTGTCTAAGGTCTACCAACTTTCTTCAGCAATCCCACCGTGCCGCCCCAATAATCTGTAACTCCTTTCTGCTCACTTAACTCGACAAATTTTCATCATCTTTCTGATTAACTATCTAGCACAGTTTGGAAATACCCAACAGCACAGATGGCACAGATTGTTTGGCCCCTGAGCAAAGAAAGTACTCCTCAATTCTGAATTAAATGGGCAATATGTAATTCTGAGATTATGTCCTCTGGTGCTCTCCTCACAGCCTAGGGCAAACCACCTGCCCGTATCGACCCTGTCAAGATTCCACGAATATTGAACGTTTATAAATGTTATTATGTAATTATAGAGCTCCCCTGCACCTCCTTTGTTTCGAGGAGAATACTCCCAGCCTAACCAATCATTTCACGAAGCTCCATTTTATACAGAGTTGGCAACATCCTTTAAATCTGTGCTGTCCTCTGCAGCGTCCTTAAATATAATGAAGGCATGTGGAGACATTTATGTGAGGAAACGGGTTGAAATATCAGTGCAGATGGGAATTGGAATTGAAATCAGAAAGCGATTGTAATCGGATTGATCCACAGAAGGACCAAATACAGCAATGATAACTCTGACAAATGATAATCTAATCACATTCGATTGACATTCAATGGCTTCATTGTAACTGAATTCCTATGTGTAATCGTCCTGAGAGCTAGTATTTAGCAGAATTGGAACCTGACCACCCATATAAAAGAATAGATGACAAAAACATGTCTGTCGGTCGTTTTTGTTTGATTATTAACTCAACTCTTGTTTCCGTGAAGCCTACATCGTCTGCAACGCACACGTTAGATGTTTAACAGGACTCTCTCCATGTGCCTCGGTGGGTGCTGCTGCAATATCACTGAAGGACCAGGACACCCTTCACGACAATACAGTCACTTAACTGTACATTGTAAAACGCCTGAATATTTATTCCCTTAACTGCTGAGGCACAATTGCAGCAGAGTACGCCACCGAGAAGATTCACTGAAGTAAGTCAATCAGGCTTTGTTGACAGAACCTTCAAAGCTCAAAGACTGTACCAACTATAAGGATAAGATGCACTGAAACGTCACCATTTATGAATTACCCTCCAAGGCACGTACCAGCATGACTTGGAGAGGAAGCAGTGGTAAATTAATTGAGTGGTGAAGCGGTCTTGATGGGCAAAGAGTTATACTTGAGCCCTCCGCCTTTTAAATTACAATTTTAAAATATGTTGATGATTGCAATGACCAGACTTGTGCTCATTCCTTTTGGTGTTTCCTAAACTGGCGGTTGCTAAAGATCGAATATCATTCTCAGACTGTGGTCAACAAAGAACCTCTCGTACAACTGATCTCCCTGTCCAACAATCTTCAGAGATCAGTGAATATCTACTCCAAGATCTTTGTTCCTGTTCACCACTCAGAATCCTCACTGTTATTGTTTCCACTCCACAAATTCATTACCACTTACTGGTCTGGATTCAATTCTATTCTCCGTTTTTTCCTTTCCACCTGATTGATACATCCCTGCGTCCCTGGTATTATTCATCACAGTCACCTACACGACCAATTGTTGCATCGTGTGTAAACTTCTAAACATGACTCCTACAACTAAGTTTGAATTATTGGTCTACATCAGGAAACAGTGGTACTCCACTGGAATCAGCCATCCAGTTCATTGCTGGATGGGATGAACACCTGCAATAACAGCAGAATCGTTCTCTTGCTATCATTTTAAAACCTGATGGCAATTCTGCACGTTGCTCTCCTGAATGATTCTTTCTCACATGTGGGAGTGGTGAATGAACTGCCCACATTGCGACTGGGGAAGTGAGTTTCCATTTCAGCGGGTAATTGAATCCCTTCCTACAGACCCCGCCCACATGGACCTGACTTCATGGAGGCGTGGGTATCCTTGTGTCTATTTAGTTTGGATAATCAGCTGAATTTGAGACCATGCTGAGACGACTCCCAATTTTTCTCCGTCATCCATGTATCTTTTTTATCCTTCCTTGTTCTCCCCAGGAGTGTGGCCATCATAGTCTGGACAGCATTTGTTGTTCATCCTTAACTCTCCTTAAACTGAGTCAGAGGGAATTTAGGGGTGAACCGTACTATTGTGGGTCTGGAGTTATATGTTGGCAGGTCTCTTTAAGGAAGGCAGATTTCCCTTTTGAAGGGACATGAATGAATGGGTTTTCAGCAAATTAAAACTTTTTGTCACTCTTCCTCTGAGCGGGTTTATATTCCAGATTTTATTCATCGAATTTAATTACCAGCAGTTGCAATGTTCCAGTCTCCAAGGGTTGCTAGTCCAAATATCGCCATTGCATTTGCAGATGACACGAAGATTGGTGGAGAAGCAGAAATCATAGGGACTGTCAAATTCTGAAGGAGAATATAGATAGACAGGAGAGTTGAGCGGAGAAGTGGCAGATGGAGTTGAATCCAGGCAAATGTGAGGTGATGCATTTTGGGAAGTGTAAATCTAGAGACAAGCATACTGTAAACGGAAGAGCCTTGGGTAAAGTTGATGAGCAGAGAGATCTGGGAATTCAGGTTCTTTGTACCCTGAAAGTGGCTGCACAGCTGAATCGAGTGGACAAGAAGGCAAATGGCATGCTTGTTTTCAACAGACGGGGCATTGATTGTAAGAGCTGACAGGTCATGCTAAAAAATACAAGATTTTGGTTAAACCGCATTTAGAATGCTGTGTACAGTTCTTCTCACCAAAGGGGAAAAGACAGCTGCACGAGGGAGGGACGGCCAGCTCTTCGGAGGGGGAAGATGGACGCAAAGAAGGCCATCACCACCAGAAGAAGACACAGAGCGCCGTCAGTAAAGAGGAGGGCATTTCCTCCCAACCAGGAAACAACGGACCCCCCGAAGTCCACCCTCCACCCAGTGAGAAAGAGGGGGTACCCACTGCCCCACAACTACAGGCAACCAAGATCTGTGATCCTCGGACAGTCCCATTGTCAGACACAGAACTGGACAGTGAGGACCCTTGCCCTGGCTCAATGACACCAGGGCAGGTAAATGAAAATTTTCCAAGGGAGTTTAGAAGGACAGAAGGAGGACATTTTTTAGAATTAGCAAATAGGTTGGAATTGGATTTAGCCAGGGACAAAAGGGAAGCTGAAATTATAATGGAGTTGGTCAAGCACTTTGGTGTATCAGAGAAATAGGCAATTTAAGTTAGAAAAACTTAAATTGCAACTGTGGCAACTGGAGATAGAAGATAAATAAAGGGAAGGAAATAGAGAGAGAAGAAAGAAAAAGAGAGGAAAAAAAAAGAGAGAGAGGATTTGAAATTCAGAAGTTGGGAATTAGACAAGAAAGTTAAGTTAACAGGAGGGAGATGAAGGGAGAACATAGGGATGTATACAACTATGTTAATAACTTGCCATATTTTAGTGAGAAAAATGTCAAAACCTTTTTTATTTCATTTGAAAAAATGGCTCGTCAGATGACGTGTCCAGTGAACTTGTGGGTAATGCTAGTTCAGACTAAGCTGGTGGGAACAGCTGGTGAGGTATGTGCAGCGCTGTCAGATGAGGGATCAAGAGATTATTAAGATGTCAAATTGGCTATTTTTATTGGTTATGAATTGGTACTAGAAGCATATAGACAGAAGTTCAGAAAAATAGAGACGGAAACAGGTCAGTCTTATATTGAGTTTGAAAGAAGTAACCAGTCATTTTGATAGGTGGGTGCTGGCTTTAAAAATGGATAAGACCTGTGAGGCTTGAAGAGAGATTAATTTGCTGGAGAAGTTAAAAGACTCACTTCCAGAGATAGTAAGAATTGATGTGAATGTACCGAAAGTTCAAGAAGTGAGAAGCACAGCAGATAGGGCAGGTAAATACGCACTGGGGCATGAGATGATATTTAGCTTCTGGCAAGATTTTCATTCTGTGAGGGATAGAAATTGGGAGAAAGGAAGATCACACATTACAAAACGAACAGTAGCACGCAATACTTTACCACAGGTGAAGGAAGAAGCCCAAGGGGGTTGAAAGGTGGTGAAAGGCCTCAGGTGTTCTCACTATTAGGGAGTGGAAAACATAAAATGACAGTGCTGATGATTTAAGAAGGGCACTGGGAAAAGGTGGTTTCACTGCAGTAAGCTGGGACACACCGTGATGGGCGTTGAATGAAGGCACTTTGGGGAAACTTCTGGTGGTAGAGGCTAAGCCCAGTGGAATTAGTGAAACTGGTAAAGGAGAGCCCAAGTAGAGCCGAGGAGCTGCAGGAGAGTGCACAGCCGAGGCAGGGTCTGGGTATGGAGGCAGTGCCTGATCTCTGAAAGAATTGTGTAGATAAAGTTTACTCAGAAAGAACAGGGGGAGAAGGACAAGAAGTTATAATTTTGTGAGATACGGGATCTGCTCAGTCTCTAATAGTTGAGAAGTGAGGCGCCAGAAAAGCACAACATATCAGGCAGCATCTGAATAGCAGGACAATCGAATATCAGGCAGAAACCCATCGTCAGGAACATGGTGAGGGGACAAGGGGGCTGAAAGATAAATACGAGGGGAGCAGCTGAGCTGGTTGGAGGGTCACTGGGAAGGCAATAAGAAGATGTAGGTGGGATTGATAGTGATATGTCGGAGGGTAGGGTGGAGTCGTTAGGTGGAAAGGAAGGTGGACAGTTAGGGCAGTTCAAGAGGGCAGTGCTAGGTTGAACGGTTGGATCTGGGAGAGGTTGGTGGAGGGGAGATTCGAAATTTGGTGAAGTCAACTTTGATGCTGGACAGTTTGAGTGTTCCAGCTGTCCTACCACCAATAGGAGTCCTATCACCCTCCTGTCCGACCTATCACCATCACACCCCACCTGCATCTACCTATCGCCTTCCAACTCCCTTCCACCCAGCTCCACCCCCACCCTCCTATTTATTTCTCAATCTCCTTCCCCCTCCCTTACCCCCCACTTTCGTGATAAAGGATTTATGCCTGAAACGTTAACTCTCCTGCCCCTCGGTTGCTGCCGACATGTTGTGCTTTTCCAGCCCCACACTTTACAACTCTCATCTCCAGCATCTGCAGCCCTCAATTTCTCTCGGCCGCCATAAGTAAGAAATGAAAGTATTTTCACTCTTTCTCGCATGTTAATCAAGAGTGTGATAATTTGTCGAATGGGGTCAGAAATTAAGCATTCCCTTGTGTAACATCAGGATGGAATGCCAAATAAAGTTTGGGGAAGTAACAGTGACAGTGAGTAACAGTGTCAGTTCCAGGAATACAGTTTATTCTTGGGAACGATTTAGCAGGAGGCGAGGTGGGATAGGCACCCCTTGTGGTGGAGAAGCCAAAGGAAGACGAGGGAATTGGTGTGTTAAAAGAAACATACCGAGGAATCTTTCCAGACTGTGTAGTAACAAGATCCCACTGTCATAAGTTACAGCAGGAAGGAAAAGCGAAAGAAAAAGACAAAGGAGTTGATGCTCAGTGAACTGACCCCCTGTTTGATGTAACGGTGCAGGATAAACCTGAACAGGCAGAGGATCAGGCAGAGGGGTTTAGTCCAGAAAGGCTAATGGACTTACAACAGATATATACACACACATTCACACACACATACACATGCACACACACAGAAAAGGATTCAGAATATATTGTTGAACGTTATTAACTGAAAGATAGAATCCTAAAATTAAAATGGAGACCCCGATAGGTTACTGCAGAAGGGAAATGGGCCGAAGTACACCATTTTGTGTTACCTGTAGTATACAATGTTATGTCTAGCACATAAACTAATTGCAGGCGGTCAACTCGGTGTACACAAGACTCAGGCTAAGGTACAGAAGCATTTCCACTGGCCTGGAATGCACAAGGACGTGTTTTTTTTTGTACATGAAATAGATACCAAATGGTAGGTAAGTATCAGGCAGTAATAAAACCAGCACCTTTCTTACCAATTCCTGCATTCGAAGAACATTTCATGTGGGTTATGATTAATTGTGTAGCTCCCCTTCCAAAATAGAAGTGGAAAACTATATTTGCTGACCATAATTAATGTGTCCACCAGATATCCAGAGGCAATTCCATTTCGGAATGTTAAGATTAAAAAGGGAGGTGGAGGGGTTGGTAGCTTTCTTTACTCGCTGTGGGCTAGGCAGTAAGATTCAGTCAGACCAAGGATCTCATTTTACCACTCAGCTGTTTAAGGAAGTCATGGATAGGTTCAGCATACAGCAGTTTAAATCAAGTGCGTCGGACCCTGAATCCCAGGGAGCCTTGGAAAGTTAGCATCAGACACTGAAGTCCATGTTAAGAGCGTACTGTTATGATTACCCGAATGATTGCAATAAAGGTGCCCCATTAAATTGTTTGCCATTAGAGATGCCCCAAATAAATCTACTCACTTTACTTCCTTTGAGTTAATATTCGTACATGAAGTGAAAGGTCCTTTGAAATTAATTAAATATAAATTGACAGGACCGAATTCTGTGTGTGAGGTGAAGGAGAGAGTAGATGGAGTAGGTGAGTTTGCTAAATAGTATCGGAAGTGCACAAAATAGAGTCAAGCAGGTGGCAGATAAAAACTCTGAAACTTTGAGGATATCCCGTGGGGATGACGTATTAGTATTGCCACCAGTGGTAGGAAATCCCTTCAAAGCCAGGTTTAGTGGCCCCTTTCAAATTAAAAAAAATGTGGAGTCAGTTAAGCTATCTAGTATAGATACTGGAGATGACAAAAAAAAATTATCGAGTGCTTTATATGGATGAATACTGCTCCAGACACATTTAAGACTCAGGAACAGAGTTGTGGCCATATGAACAAATTGTTTATCTGTATAATGTGGTGATCTTTAGCAAGTGATTGAAAGCTCACATGTTACAGTTGGCAGAGCATGTTGAATGATTACCAGAAGCAAACTTGGTAATAAACTTAAAGATAACAGAATTCGCGAAGGCAGAGGTGACGTTCTTGGGACATTACATTGGACATGGAAGGTTGACTCCATGGAACACAAATACGAAGGGCTTTGAGGAATTTCCTCGACCATCCTCGAAGAACGAGGTGCTTCAATCTTTGAAACTGAGTGGATTCTATCAGAAGATTGTTCCAAATGTCAGCAGCGTATGGGCACCACTGATGGATTTATTAAAGAAGGAAACAGAATTGTGGTGGACAGAACAATGCCAGGAGGCATTTGAGAATTTTAAAGCAGGATTAATCACCACACCAGCTTTAGCTACACCAAATATTATGAAACCCTTTGAAAATTGTGTTTGATGCTCGGGATATCGGGGTCGGAGATGTATTGATACAGAAAGAGGATGATGGAATTGAATGGCTAATTGGCTACTTGTCGAAAAAACGCAATAGCCACCAGAAAACAAATTACAAAATCTCCATTATTGAACAGCAATGATTATGTTTCGCACTGGCCTGACAAACAAATTATCGGAGATGGTTGTGGACAATGACAAATCTCTCGAATTTTTTGGAATATTTAAAGACCAGAATATGAGACTATTTCATTGGAGTCTTACCTTACCGACTTTAAACCTACAAATTGTACATGCCGTGGCTCCTACAATGTGATAGCAGATGGGTTTTCGCGGATTTAAAGGAAAGCAGTGGAGATAAGATTTCACTTATTCCAGTGTTGTATTGGTGTGCAGAATTAATATGAATGATATAACTGAGATTAATGCTTTTGTATTTCATATAATTGGGATTAAGAATTAGAGGAGAAGAAACGTAATCATCTTTTCATTCTGCTGGTTCACTTTATTTTCTGAAGCGGGGAGATGTTATGAAGCCAAAAACATGTAGGGTACTTTAAAACAGAACGGGTTTTGCCGAATAGAAATTAAAGCCACAGGTGCCAGCTAAAGGTCAAACTGTTCCACATGTCACCATTAGCTGTGAAATTGATACCTGAGTTTTGGTTGCTGTTTTGACAGCCATTCAAATACAACCAAAGAGTTTAAATAACGCTCAGGAAACCAGAAGCCAATGGAATTTGAATATTATTGTTTGGACACCTGCAAAGCAATCAAATTATGAGAATTATTATATCATGGGGAGTATACATACCCAGCATGTTGAACACTGGTGGGAGAGCTACTGCCATCCAACAGCAGAGCAACTGCTGTAGAGCAGGAGTGCTAACTGGCCATCCCAAACACTCTCTATCAAAGACACATGTTCATGTCAAACCGACTTGCAATAAAAAAAATGACCCAGTGAGATCAGCAGCTGGAAGAGTGAACACAGCGGGTAAGATAGAGACTGTATGGTCTTGAGACTGTAATGTTTAATATGTGGGCTGTTGGAACAGCATATTTTTCCAGAGTTGGAGTCAGATAGTAAGTAGCAAAGAAAAGAGGGACTTGTATTTGTCAATAGTTGTTGTTTAGTGTTCACTATTAAAGTTAAGAAACAAGCTCGTTAATTTTTGTTTAAATAGTGGAATATTGGAGATTGGTGTCACTCATATTTTAACAGATTACGAGGTAAGACGAGCTTTTCTGGGTGTTTGGTTTTAATTAACAGAGGGGTTATTCTTCACCTTGTAAATGTCCATCCACGTTAGCCCCATTTCCCTGCAGTTGGCCCATATCCTTCCAGTCCTTTCCTATCCACATATTTATCCAAATGCATTGAAATGTTGTTAATGTACACCCCCCACCCCCGGCCCCACCACCAACCACATCTGCTGGCAGCTCATCCATGTACCAGCCCTTTATGTAAAGAAGTGACCACTCAGGTTCCCTTTTATTCCTTCCTCTCTAACCTTAAACTGATCCCCTCTAATCCTCGATTCTGTACACCTTGGAAAAAGACTGAGAGCATTAACCCTAGCCATACCCCTCGTGATTTTATACAGCTCTATAAGTACTCCCTCAGTCTCCTACACTCTAAAGAAAAGGTCCTAGCTTGTCCAACCTCACCCTATAACTCAGACCATTGGGTCCTGGCAACGTCTTTTTGTAATCTCTTCTGCACTCTTTCTAATTTCATAACATCCTCCCGATAACAAGGTTACAAAAACTGAATGCGATACTCCAAGTGCGGCCTTACCGAAGTCCTGTGTTACTGCAACATAAATTCTCAACTTCTGTACTCAATGTCCTGCCTGATGAAGGCCAATGTGCCAAAAGCCTTCTTCACTGCCCTGTCAACCTGTGACTCTACTCTTAGAGAACCGTGCCCGTAAAAACCAAGGTCTCTCTGCCCACTGCACCTCTTAAGACCCTCCCATTCACCGTGAAACTCCTACTTTGATTTGAGTTTCCAAAATGGAAGACTTCACACATCTATATTAAATTTCATTTGCCATTTCTCGGCCCACTTACCCACCTGATTAAGGTCCTGCTGCATTTTCTGATAAACTTCCTCACTGATCACGCTACCACTTATTTTAGTGTCATCTGCAAACTTACTAATCATACCTTGCACATTCTCAACTAAATCATAGATAACAAACAGCAATGGACACAGCCTTCAGTCTGACCATCATTCTTCCACTAAACCCTCTGCTTCCGATCATCAATCCAACTGTGTATCCGATTGGACAGTTCCCCCAGCATTCCACGTGATGGAACCTTCCAGAGCAGCCTGCCATGTGGAACCTTATCAAAGGCCTTACTGAAATCCAGAGAGACTAAATTTACAGCTCTGTCCTCGTAAACCTTCTTGGTCACTTCATCAAAGAACTCTAACAAATAAGGGAAGCATGATCTCCCACTCACAAGTCTATGCTGACTGCTCCGAATCAAACCCTGTGTAAGTAATGGGTGCAGACAATGGTATGCTGTCCTTCATTGTAAGATAATTCGAGTACATAAGTAAAGCCATCTTCCTAGTGTTGTCGAGCCTTGCTGAGAGAGCGTTTGGGGCACTCTGTACAGATTTGATCTCCTTTGTAAGGAATGATATCCTTCCCACAGTTACAGATGGCGGTATCATGAGCGTAGAGTGAAGAACCTGAAAGTTTAATCTGCAGAGCTGTGAAATACGAAGAAATGGTGATGCTGAAACACAAGGTGTAGCAAGTGTATTTCCAAAAGACACATTGACAGGAAGAGAAATTCCATACTTTACCTAGGATTGATTGGTTTGATTTATTGTCACGTGTACCTCAGTACAGGGAAACACTTTATTTATGAGCAGTGGAGGAAGATCATAGTAAGCATGGCCAGACAGATCATAGGGTGGAAATAGACTTGGACAGAGTAAGGCATAGAGGTTACACTGCACAGGACGTGCACTAAACAAGATCAACATGAACAAGATCAGCATTATTTGATCTTAGAGAGTCCATTCATCAGTCGAACGTGACTTTCCTAATAGTGTATATGCCTAAATTAACTCTCCCCATGTTATTGTGCTGTTGGCGTGTGAACCCGTACTGAACGCCATGTTGTTCATAATCCCCAACAGCAGCCACAATATCTTCGATCTGAGAGAGTTAGCCATTCCCACCAGCTTCCACCTTACATTGAGAACACCAGGCTGGCTTCTCGGAGATGGAAGTTGCCTTCTTGAGACTTCACACAAGATATATGGCTTCCCTCCTCACCACTAGAAAACCACGTTAAAGTCCCACGTGTTTATCATGAGCAACGGAGCCAGGAGTAACAATGTGGAGCAGTCTGTCTGTGCACTACTGTGCATCTGCTCCACTTGTTTAATATGTTGGAGCATCAATCTGGAGACAGTGAGGACTGCCGATGCTGGAGATTGTAGTAGACAGGAGATTGCTGGAAAAGCACAGATGGTCAGGCAGCTCCGAGGAGCAGGAGAATCCACGTTTTGGGCAGAAGCCATTCATCAGGAATCAGCATCAATTACCTCAGCTGTCCCTTTGCAAGTGCGTTAAGTGGGGAATGGCCTCGTACTGTTCCTGTGTCAGTGACTCAAGGGGCTGAATGGCCTCTTCCTGTTCCTGTAGAAGAGACTGAAGGAGCTGAATGGCCTCATCGTGTTGCTGTAGAAGTGGCTTTAGTGGCCGAATGGCCTCCTCCTTTTCCTGTGTAAGAGACGCAAGGGTCTGAATGGCTTCTTCCTCTTCCGATTGGACAGGACCAAGGGCCTGATTGGGTTACCCCTGGTTCCTGTTTCACAGCTCGATGTCCTGACAAGTCTGATGATACTGCAGGCTTTGAGAGGTTATTTTGTCCTGGTTTCTTTTCAGAGAGAGATTACCAAGCTGGCTAGTTAAGGACACTTATCATATTTATCTAAGTTATCTTTATCTGTTACTTCTTGTCTCTTTGTCCGATCTAATTGCGGTCTTGTACTCTGAGATAATCTACTACACCACCTTTCTGATGTCATCTGTAACCTTACTAACTGTGGCCCCAATATTCGCATCTAAATTCTTTACATAAATGATGAAATGCAGTGTACTCAGTACTGATTCTTACAGCGCACTGCTGCTCACAAGCCTCCAGTCTGAAAAATATCCCTCTTCCTTCAAGCCAATTGTGACTAGCTTCCTCTGTATCCCATGTGACCGAACCTTACTCATCAATCGGAATGTTGTGAACACCTTACTGAGGTCCATATAGACAATGTCTACCAAACTGTCTTCATCAATCTTCTTTGTCACCTCTTCATAAAACTCAATCAAATTAATGAGACATGATTTCCCATGCAGAAAGCCACGTTGACAACCCCGATCAGCCCTTGCCTTCCCAAATGTATGAGCTGAAAAATGTGTTGCTGGAAAAACACAGCAGGTCAGGCAGCATCTAAGGAGCAGGAGAATCAGCGTTTCGGCATAAACATGTATGTAAATCCTGTCCCTCAGAATCCCCTCCAACAACTTACCCACCACTGACATCAGGTTCACCGGTCTATAATTCCCCGACTTTTGGGGTCACTGATTCCTTTTCTATTCCCAATGCTCCATTGCTCACAATGCATGTCAAATGTAACCAGATCGGTGATATGGCCGATGATACCGGTCTCAGAGTGGGTCAATGTCAGTTTTAGCAACAAGTCAGGCTAGTTGATTTAATCTGCTCAAATAGCACCTTTATGATCCAGAGCAATGTTACTCAAACTGTGATGGAAAGATGAATGGCAAACTGTTTGGATATTGCAAATAAAGAATCGATATTTCCCTTTCTAAAAACACTGACACACACAAACACACACGCACACCAATAAATAAAATCTCTGCAATTTCAAATTAAACGTGCTTTGTCCATATATTATTTTAACTCATGACAAAAGGAAAAATTGAGAGATTCTTCAAAATGCTATTCTGCTTCTGAAGACATTCTACTCACACAAGCCGCTAGCAATGGGACTTCATCCTGGAACAATTGGATTTGGCTGAATTCCCTTTGCGTTTGGCAGTAAAGAGATTCCAATGGATTCTGGCCAGGAATCGCCCAAGGGTATCACAGTGGCTCAGTAGTTAGCACTGCTGCTCACAGCACCAGGGCCTTGCGTTCAATTCCAGACTCGGGTGACTATTTGTGTAGAGGTTGCACATTCTCCCCTTCTAATGGTTGCACCAGTTTCCTTCCACAGTCCAAAGCTGTGCTGGTTAGATGGATTGGCCATGATAATTTGTCCGAAGTGTTCAGGGGTTTCGAGGTTAGGTGCATCAGTCGGGGGAAATGTAAGGGAGCGAGCCTGGGAAGGTTGGTATGGATGTTTTGTGCCGAAGGGCCTGTTTGCACACTGTAGGGATTCTATAAAAATAAGAATGACTTCAGATTTTTTGTTTTAGCTCGCACACATTGCTGTCATGAGGAACAATGAAGGAGAGAGAGTGTAATTGGCCGTTCCATCTCAGGCAGATTACATTTTCTCGCTCTCTGAGCTGAATCACACAGTCATGTCATCCTCTCCCAAACTGGATCATGTGAGGTCTCCTTGTCCATTGTCCAAACTATGTCTCCATTACTTTCCCTGTTCCATGTAGGTGCATCATTGCTGCTGTCATACACAGAGCCATATCCTTAGCAGAAGTTGTTCTCGGTCGATTGGAAGATATGTTTATATGTCGGAGCATCATTGAAAAATAAAATGTTTAATGTATTCAGAATATTGCGTTAAAATGAATGCATTTTGCAACAAATACAGAAATTGCTGGAAAAGCTCGGCAGGTCTGTCAGCATCGAGATGCCTTTTACATGCAGTATTTGTACCAGCCTCCATCACTTCCTCTGGCAGCTCATTCCACATGCACACCACCCTCTGCGTGAAATAGTGCTCGTGGGCTCGTCAAAACCTTTCCCCTCTCAATTTCAACCAATTCCCTCTAGTTTTGGATACCCCAATCTGGGGAAAAACCCTGACTACTCACCCTATCCATGACCCTTCTGGTTTTATAAACCTTTCCTGCTGCAAAATGTGACTCCCATCAACACGAATGGCTGTGCTTTAAATCAGCCTGGGCCTAAATTCTGAAATGCAATACTGACACCTCTTCCTTCTCCATCAAGCCACAATTCTAAATCCGTTTTAATCAGTTTGTTCAGGTGTGTTATGAAACACTTCTGTGGGATTTGCACCCAGACCTTTGTGCCCGGAGGTAGGGACACTAGCATCACTCAGCAATACCCATAAAACTGTAACATCATTCTCCTGTGTGGTTGCTCATCACCCTGTTCTGACATGCTGGGACATACCTCTGCAACAGGCAGGACTTGAATCTAGAACTTCTAGTCCAGAGCTTGGAACACCACCATGCACGTTCAGGAATCAAATCCAGACCTCTGGCTCAGAGGCAGGGACATTACCCACGACACTACCATATCCAGATTTTGGGTCATATTTTAAGTGTCAGCTTTCAGCTCGGTGTGGATTTATTATAATCAGGTTACCATTACTGAATTACACAAAACACTTTGTATTGTTAAACAAATGCAAAATACTTGTCTCAACTGTAGGATGTTGAGTATACGGGATTAGTGGTGCTGGAAGAGCACAACAGATCCGGCAGCATCTGAAGAGCAGTAAAATCGACGTTTCAGGCAAAAGCACTTCCTGATGAAGGGCTTTTGCCCGAAACGTCGACTTTACTGCTTCTCGGATGCTGCGTGAACTGCTGTGTTCTTCCAACACCACTAATTCAGAATCTGGTTTCTAGCATCTGCAGTCATTGTTATTACCTTGTTGAATGTGCGTGCTGTGCCATCGAAGTTAACTATGATCAGCTTTAATCGCTATTATCTATAGTCTGCAATATTAGGGAAAGAAATCCTGCAGACACACTCTGCACAATGAAGGGTCTCGAATAGATTTTCATGACTCAACACCAGAGACGGAAAAAGACCATAATTTCTGGCCCCAAAAAAACCGATCAGTATTACTCAACTCTCACGTGTGACTGCCTTTTTCATAAAACCATGAAATGATACCAGGCCGCTGATTACTGTCCAGCCTCTCCTCCCCACTGACTGTGTCTGCAAACTGTCCCTCCTCCCCCTAACCACAGAAAGCAAACCAAGCTCAGGGTCTTTGTGAAAATCAAGGCCTGAATGTGCAGGCCTCCTGGAGAGGGGGAGGATATTTTAAAATTAAATGGGGAAGGTGAGGTGGCAGTAATATCCCTCACTTGTCTGAGGAGTGTCAGATGGAGTTCAGTTTGGATTAATGCGAGGTATTGGATTTGGTAACTCAAAGAAGAGCAGGACCTATACAATTAAAAGCAGGGCCTTTGTCAGTGTTGGAGAACAGAGACCAAGGCCGTCAGCGTCCCCATTGGTTGAGGGGGGGGGGGGGTAAAAACCCCTATCAAGTGTCATTGGCACTTTGGATTTTGTTTCGTTCTTTTTGATGTCTTTAGCTTTGGAAAGTTTTGAGAGCTTGTTAGTTGCAGTAGTTTTAGTTTGTACAGATTTTAGGCTCGATGAGGCTTTTGTCATTAATGCTCAGCAATGTGTAATTCGATATGAAATTCTCTAGAGTTCAAATGTTGCTGAGTGTGTTATGGATAATGATGTGCTTAAATGGTGTACCTGGAACATTAAGGGGAGCCATCTGCCAGTCAAGAGAAAAAATATACTTTCTCCTCTTAAAAAAGAGAGAGTTGTCCAATTGCAGGAGATGCACCTTGATGACAAGGAACATTTGACGTTACAGCAGGGCAGGTTTGATCGGGTTTATTTCTCGTCTTTTAATACTAAGAGTGGGGGAAAAATTATAATGGATAGGAAGAATCTTCCATTTAAATTACTAGATTGTATTAAACACCCATGGAAGGATCATAATCCTCAAAGGCTTGAACTATGGGAATTAGTACAGTATTTTAAATGTTTATTGCCACCCGGTGAACCCTCTTAAAATCCTGGTAGATGCATTTTCCAAATTCAGTTATCTTGCATCATGGCGCATTATTGTAGAAGGAGAATTTGACTGTCTTATGGCCCCACGATGGACAGAATGTCCAAAGGTCCCCCAATACCCTCGTTATAATGTAAGCAATTCATGGATTTGTGTCTAGAACTAGAGCTGGTGGATGTCTGGAGGCAGATCTACCTCACAAGTAGGGATTTTATTTTCTTCTTTAACCCGCAGAAATGGCACATGAGAGTTGAGCTCTTCCCCATTCCTGCAACAATTTTAGATTCGGTGGCATCCTGCACAATTGGGAATATTACTCCAACATTCCTGCCCCAGAAGTGGGATATAAGTCACATAAAATTATGTTGTATGCAGATGGTCTTATGTTTTTGTCAAATCCCACAATTTTGGCAGCTCACGTGATACAATGCAATAATTCACTTGTCGCCTTTTCTGGCTTTAAGATTAATTTTACAACATTGGAGGCCATGTCTATGGGAGGTCTTGGGGAAATAACTGAATGAGGGCAAATCCTGGTTTCCTTTTAAATGTACACGGGGGTGGGGGGCGAGGTTCTCTATTTCAGTATATTCATTACATCAGTCTTTGATCATTTATTTAACGTGAACTATGTCCATTTGTTTGACAAAATTAAATAAGACCTTCAAAGATGGGAGGCACTTCCAATATCCTGGCTAGGTCGAATAGCTCTTATTAAAGAATGTCCTTCCTCATTTACTATACCCCGTGTGAATGCTTCCTTTGATGTTTTCCACGTAGGTATTTAGGAGTCATAATAGCTGGTTTAGCTCTTTTATTTGGCAGCATAAGCAACTCTTTATCAAGCTAACCAAATTGCAACTACCCCACAGATTGTGGGGAATAGATCTCCCAGATTAAAAGATTTCAATTAAGTTCTTTTTCATCCGATGTTAGTGCCTGGGCTGCTGAGGACTCAGCGTCAATACTGTGAGATATTGAACCCTATGAGATAAAGTGAACCTTTATTAGTCTGTTTTTCTTAGCAAAATTGACAACATTTATAAAGTATTGTCGTAACCCAATAATTATCAATATTGTTAAAGCATGAATGACAATGCGTCAGATCGACGGCAATACAGCCAAAACCATGTTTCTTACCCCTATAATTGGTATACCAGGTTGTCATCTGGGGTTAATGATTCCAGGTTTAAACTGTGGGCAGCAAGGGGTGTGTCTTACTTGAGTGATTTAGAATTACTAGAATCCTTACAGTGTGGATACAAGCCCTTGGGCCCAGCAAGTCCACTTCGAGCCTCTGAAGAGTAACCCACCCAGACCCATTCCCCTACCATCCTATATTTAACCTGACTAATGCCCAAACCTACACATCCCTGAACACTATGGGTGATTTATCAATGACCAATTCATCTAACCTGCCCATCTTTGTACTGTGGGAGGAAACCCACACAGACATGGCGTGAATATGTTAACTCCACACAGCCAGTCACCCAAGGCCAGAACCAAAGCCGAGACCCTGGTGCTGTGAGGCAGCAATGCTCACCACTGAGCCACCACGTGTTATTTGATGGAGAAACAATGATGTCATTTGCTCAAATAACTCGTACGTATGGACTACCTCGTGGCGACCTCTTTTGTATTTTTTTTTCCCAATCAGAGATTTGATTTAAAAACAACACACTTTTACCACACTCTTACCGATCCGATAAAGGGAAGAGGGCGCTTATTGCTTAGAATACACTCCCTGTCAGTACCCTTTATCATTAGTTGGAGTGTGTCCCCTCAGACGAGACTGTGCAGCTTTGTGATGTCTGCAAGAGAGAGTTGGGGTTCAGAACACCTCGGAGAAATGGGAGGATATTTGTGAAAATGCTCGAAGGATTTTGATCTGTAATAGGACCCATTCCATGCAGTTGAAAATTCTTCGTAGGGTCTATCTGACCCCAGATTGTCCCTCAAAATGCAAAGTGGGATTATGTTCAGCATGTCCTAAATGCAGAATGACTACCGGCACTCTTACTCATTGCTTGTGGTCCAGCTGCAAAATTCATCTATTTTGGAGCACTGTGTCAGATGTGATAGAGTGGGTCCAGGGGACTGAATTGGAGATGGACTTGTTTTCTGTTTTCCTGGGCCTGCCCAAGGTACTTTCCACAGATGAATATGGGAAAAAAAATATATCCTTACAATCTGTACTTTCTGTGCTAGGAAAAATATTCTGTTGTGTTGGATGTCTGAACTCCCCCACCCCCAGAGAGGAAGAGCTATGAACATAAAATGTGTATCAGTTAATGCTCTTGATGAACGAGAGCTGTCCTTTTGTTATGCTGAGCTGTATTATTTATTCATTATTTATTGTTTAGTTTTATTTTTTCTTCTGTCTGTGTAGTGTTTTAAGTTATTTTGTGTGTACATGCAATTGGATGTAATTTTTTTCAGTTATTTGAGTTGTGTTGTTATTGGTTTATTATAATATTAAAAATCTCTTTTTAGATAATTATTTTTAAAATTATAATGCTAAAATTGATAGAATACAGTCCCAAAAAACTCTCATTAGATAAACTCATGGTGGTTTATCCTGAGGATCACCATACCTCGGGTGATGGGGTGAGGCTGAGAGAGTGTCCCCTTCATGGTAATCTCTGTCAGTGTGAGGAACTGAACCTGCGCTGTTGCCCTGCCTCGACATCACAAACCAGCCGTCCTGCCAACTGAGTGGAAGACTGTGTAACTGTTACAGACAGAAACAGTCACAGACAAAGAGTAAGAGAAACATTCATAACAAGGAAAGTGGTACAATTCAGATAACAGTCAAGATAACACCTGAGGGTAAAAATGTTCTCTGCTCGAAATTGTATTTATAACAAGAAGTGTGTAGAAGTTGTTTTTGGTTTAATATAATTAAGGTGAGTCAAGAGAACTCTTATGTGTTACACACTGGGACACTACCATTTTCTTGAAACTGGGAAATATTTGGAATATTATCTGGAACATTCTATAATCGGCATTCTCCAGAATATTCTATGACTGTGTGGGAGTAATTGCAAAGGAGAGAGAGAGAGAGAGAGAGAGAGAGAGAGAGAGAGAGAGAGAGAGAGAAGGTGTTGCATGCAGTAGTGACAGTGGGGGACTATGAGCCTTGTTCGGGGGTAGTTGCAATCACAGATATACAGTGAATGTGAGGGAGCAGACAGAATACGGTGACCCTTATCCTGACAGAGTGGAGAAGGTTATTGATGTTTGTCCTGTATTGTTGGACATTTCTTCATACCTCAAATACTGCACTGAACTCGGTAGTGAGCACAGACAATGCTCGTTGGGTCTGTTGGTGTGGCACCCTCTGGGATGGGAATGTTCCCCCTCTGTACACGCCCATCCAATACGCCCACCGTGCTCCATCAACAAACCATGCTGTAATTGCCCCTTATCTACCAATCTGCCATTTCCCTGCCTTTGCTCTATATCCATCTAATCCTTTCCTATCTGTGTATTTGTCCAAATGCCTTTTCAATGTTGTTAGTGTGCCCACTTCAACCACTTCCACTGGCAGCTCAGTCTAATTTGCCAGTTCACCTTGGATTCCATGCGATCTAACTTTCTAGAGCGGCCTACTATGTGGAACCTTATCAAAGGCCTTACTCAAATTCATATACAATATGTCTACAACCCTGCTCTCATCGACCTTCCTGGTCACATACTCAAAAATCTCTAACCAAATTTGTAAGGCATGATCCGCCACGCACAAAGCCATGCTGACTGCTCCAAGTCAAACTCTGTCTTTCCAAATGCATGCACATCTTATCTCTCAGAACCTTCTCAAGTGGTTTACCGAAAACAGATGTGAAGCTTACTGGTCTATATTTCCTAGGCTTTTCTTTGCAGATCTTCTTGAATAAGGGCACAACATTTGCTACCACCCAGACTTCCGGGATCTTGGTCCCTAAGCTTTTTCTCTAGCCTCTTACAGTGCTCTCAGATATATCTGGTCAGGACCAAGAGGTGTGTCTGACTTTGTGCGTTCTAATATGTCCAACAGCAACTCTACTGTGATATGAACAGTACCAAGATATCACAACTAACATCCTAAAGGTCACAGATCTTCATGTCTTTCTTCATGATAAACACAGAGGGGAAATTGAGGACTTTACCCATTTCTTGAGGTTTTACGCATGTATGCTGGTTTTGGATTTTAAAGCATCCGATTCTCTCTCTAGTTACTCTTTATCTTTACTTTACTGAATTTGGATTCACTCTAATCTTCTCAGCCAAGACTACCTCATACCCCCTTATGGCCTTGCTGATATCCTTCCTCAGTAAACTCCTCTATCCCCTGTATACCTCCAGGGATTCCCTTGGTCCCAGCTGCCTGAACATGAGCCACGCCTCATTTTTTCTGGTCAAAGCCTCAATATCTCTTGACATCCAGAGTTCTCTCTTCCAGTCTCACATAACCTTCACCCTCACAGGAAAATGTAAACCTTGAACTCGAGCTATCTCACTTTTAAAGCCTTCCCACTTGCCCGGGATTCTTTTACCTGGAAACAAACAACTCCAATCATCCCCTGCAATCCCCTGTCTAACTCCAACAACATACGCCTTGTCCCAGTTTCGAACTTGAAACTGTGGACCAATTTTGTCCCTCCCATAACTATTTTAAAATTGATACAACTCTGATCACTTTTCCTAAAATGCTCCCCCACTTTATCTCCTTCACCTATCCTGCCCTATTTCCCATCAGTAGGTCGTGTTTGTCCCTTCCCGAGTACAATACTCTATATATTGATTGTGAAATCTTTCCTGAACACACTTAACAAATTACGTTCCATCTAAGTTCTTAACCATATGGAAGTCTATGTTAGGAAAATTAAAATCACCTATTATAACAACCCTATTGTTCCTGCAAGTCTCCCCAGTCCCCCTGCATATTTCTACCTCTAATTCACATTGTTGATTATAGTGCAACCACTATAACATTACCACCCCTCTCTAACTACTTTGCACCATTCACGAAACCTCTTTGGATATTATCTCAGGTATTTCAACTTTAAATACTGGTGTGATACACGCCTTAATACTCCCTCCTGTCCCTGTATCCCAGTCTCATGCAGTTGAATGACTCTCTCCTGTTCCTGTGTCCCAGTCTCGAGTAGTTGGTATTTGAACTGTTTCCATTTACATCTCTACATCGCAGTGATTTTCACATCCATGGCACCCCTTGTCAAGGCACAGTGGAGATATGGAGCTGTAAATGGATGGGAGCAGCCCATCCTGTCACTTCCAACATTGGCTGCAAGATTCCCCACACTGGGCAGTGATCTAACACAGTGTTACCGAACAATGCAAAAGCCTGGGTTTATATATGAATGTACCAGAGCGGTCTGCACAGCTCCCCACGCTGGATATTTAGCCCAGGATTATAGATCAAGCATTGGTGTGGGCTGCACAGAGTTCCATTCTGGATATTGCTGTGCTGTATTCTGCAGTACGGTAGGCGGATCTTAACAGTGCTCCAGCCTGAAAGTATAATGGATGGGCTGGTTATGTGAGTCGGATTGCGAATATGAGAGAACTAAACATCTGACAATACCTTCATTTTGTGTTTTCATTATTGTGATTGGACCCTTCAAATCCAGACTCATCCGGTTAGACCCGGCCCTCTGGATGAGTCATGGTGACTGTTGTTGCAGCATCTGGGTCTGTAACATGACCAACAAATGGAGCAGAGGCTGAAGAGAGGGCAGTCTCCGTAAAATGGAATGAGGGAATCACCATCAGATCAGCCGTGGTCTTAGTGAATGGTGGGGCAGGATTGAGTGGACCATTCATGCAACTTATTCATATATTTGTTTTTGTTCCAAGCAAACTCCCCTTCTCTCCCAGTGTCCCATACTGGTGGGGAGTGAGTCTCCTCCTCTTGTTCCTGCGTAACAGGATCTTTGGGCCTCACAAGCCTCTAGATTTCCCTGTGTCCCAGTCTCAAGCAGTTGAATGACTCTCTCATGTTATTGTGTCCCAGTTTCGAGCAGTTGAGTGACTCCCTCCTGTTCCTGTGTCCCAGTCTCGAGCAGTTGAATGACACCCTTCTGTTCCTGTGTCCCAGTCACGAGCAGTTGAGTGACTCCCTCCTGTTCCTGTGTCCCAGTCACGAGCAGTTGAGTGACTCCCTCCTGTTCCTGTGTCCCAGTCACGAGCAGTTGAATGACTCCCTCCTGTTCCTGTGTCCCAGTCACGAGCAGTTGAGTGACTCCCTTCTGTTCCTGTGTCCCAGTCACGAGCAGTTGAGTGACTCCCTTCTGTTCCTGTGTCCCAGTCTCGAGCAGTTGAGTGACTCCCTCCTGTTCCTGTGTCCCAGTCTCGAGCAGTTGAGTGACTGCCTCCTAATCGAAGTTTTGTGAAAGTAGATGTCCTCCTCCGGCTCCTGAGTAACAGGCTCCAATAGCTCTGTGCTCACCTGCTGCTCCTGTGGAATGAAGTTGAGGGACTGAATGGCCTCTTCACATTGTTTACAGCTTTTCTTGACTAAAAGCCTTTCTCCTGTTTCTGTAAAACACCATCAAAATCTGAATGATTTATTTTTGTATTTTACTGTCAGTAATTGAGCAAACCAGCTCACTTATAGACTTCAGAAGCTGAATAACATCCTCCTGTTCCCGTGTTAAACACTCAAGAGTCATTAGACTCTCAGAGATGTATAGCATGGAAAAAGATCCTTCGGTCTGGTCATCTATACCAACCAAATATCCGAAATGAATCTCGTCGCCCTAGCCAGCAGTTGTCCCATCTCCCTCTAAACCCTTCCCATGCACATACCCATCCAAATGCCTTTTAAATGGTGTAACTGTATCTGCCTCCATCACCTGTTTCGGCTGTTCAATCCATACACGCAGCAGACTCTGTGTGAAAATTTGTCCCTCACATGTTGCCGACAGCAGGTTGACCAGAATTAAAGGCAATATTACAAAGGTGGCCAAACCAATGTGCTGTACAGATGCAAGGCATCATGCAAATGCTTCGACTCAAAGCACGCACCAATAAAGGGAAGAACACCGAGTGCCTTCTTCACTGCGCTGCCTACCTGTGATGGCAATTTCAAGGAACGGGGAACCTGCACCACAAGGTGCCTCACAGGGCAGCGATCTGGGTTTAATTCCATCCTTGAATGACTGGCTGTGTGGAGTTTGTACATTCTCCCCGTGACTGTGTGAGTTTCCTCCAGATGCTATGTTTCCCTCCGACAGTATAATGATATACAGGTAAGGGTAGGTTGGCCATCCTAATTTGCTCATAGTATCCTTGGATGTGAGGGCAAGGTGCATTAGCCATGGGAAATGCAGGCTGAGAGGGATAGGGTAGGGGTTTGTCCAGTGGGATACTGTTTCGAAGGACGGTGTGGCCTTGATGGGCCAAAAATCCTGTTTCCTAACTGTAGGGATTCTATAATTTCTATGGAGCTCTCCTTCATTGGCAACTTTCGACAGGATCCTACCAACATGTCTAGCCCTGATTTTTCTTGCCAAAATGCAACACCTCACATTTATCTAAAATAAACTCCATCTGCCACTCCTCACCTCACCTAATTAAGTTCCCATTATATTCTGAGAGATCATTCCTCACTGTCGACTACACCACCAAATTTGGAATTATCTACAAACTTACTGACAATACTTCATATACTCAAGTGCAAATGATTTGTATAAGTAACAAAAGGCAGTGGACCCACAATTGATCTTTGTGAGCAGCGCCACTGGTCACAGGTCTCCAAGTTTAATGAACAAATGCCAACTGTCACACCCTGTCTCCGATATTCAAGAAATGTTTGGACCTAAATGGCAAGTTCTCCCTGGATCCCAGGCAGCCTAACCTTGCTAACCATTTTACCATGTAGAACATTTTGGTTTTCTGACTGAATTCCATGAAGACAGCAACCACTGTCCTGCCTTCTCAAACACCATCTTCACTTCCTCAAAATATTCCACCGAGTCAGTGTGACGTGATCTCCAACGTACAAAGCCCTCTTCAGTCCTTGTCTTTCCCAATGCATATACATCGATTCCCTCAAAATCCCCTCCAACAATTTAGTCACCATTGACATCAGGCTCACCAATCTATAGTTATCTGGGTTTTCTTTCGTGTCTGAAACAATGACACTCTGTTAGCAACCCTCCAGTCATTTGCCACCTCACCTGTGGAAATCAATTTTACAGATATATCAGCAAAAGGCTGCGCAATTTCTTTCCTAGCTTCCCACAATATTCTGGGATACAACTGATCAGGTCCCAGGGATTTGTTCACCTTTATGTGTTTTAAAATGTCAAACATCTCCTTGTAATATAGATACTTTTCAAAATATCACTATGCATTTCTTCATTCTCTCGCTCTTGTAACCTCTTCTACATTAAATACTAGGAAAAATACTTGCTTAGTATCCCTTCCACCTCCTATGGTTCCACACATACGTAGCCTTACTGATCTTTAATGTGCCCTATTCTCTCCCTAGTTAATATTTTGCAACTAAAGGATGTGTAGAGTTGCTTCAATGCCTCGTTAACCCTATTTCTAAAGCCATCTCATGTCCACATTTTTCTGGCCCAATTTCCCCATTGACTATACACTTGTTGTCCTTATACACCTCTCGAGATTCACTTAATCTCAGCTCTGTTGACCTGACATATGCCTCCTTGCTAACCTTGACCAGAGCATCAATATATCTAGCCATCCAGCACTCCCTGCACCCACCAGCCTTGCCCCTCTCACTAATAGGAACACGTTGGCTCTGGACTCTCTGAAACCAGGTTTTGATGGCCTTGCATTTACCAACCATCCCTTTACCTGTGAATAGGGTATTCTAATCAGCCTTTCACAGGGCTCGCCTAACACTTTCAAAATTGGTCTTGTTCAAAGTTAGAACTTTAATGTTTACATCAGGTCTTTCCTATTCCACAACTAGTTTAAAACTAAAATGTATGTGTTACAGACTTGAATGTTAAATAAACATTTCCTGCCCCTCTGTAACAGGCTCGAGAGGCTGAATGGCCTCCTCGTGACCCTCTGTAATAGACTGGAGAGGCTTCTTGGCCTCCTCTTCTCCCTCTGAAATAGACTCAAGAGGCTTCATGGCCTCCTCCTGTCCCTGTGTAACAGATCTGAGACATTAACTGACACAGCAACCCGTGGATTATGAGCAGCTGGTAAACTGTATCTGATGGAGGTCTATCCCTTCTCGGTTACAGAAACACAAATAGCACTATTTACTCCAGGGCCCTCTCAGTAACTCTTCAAACAGCTGCAGCAATGCATCTCTTCGTTTTGAATTATTCTTTCGGCAAAATGTGCCAATATTCCAGCTTTCCATCTTTTCAAGTAGCAACAGGCTAATATGGGCTGAATGGCCTTCTCTTATCCCTCTGTAAGAGGCCCATAGGGACAGAATTGCTTCGGCCTGTTCCTGAGCAGCGGTCTCAATGCTCTGTCTCAAGGTTATGAAAGGATTTGACAACAGGGCATTAAAACCAGGAGTGGCCGCACACTGGTCAATAAGTACCGTACTTTGGGTTCAGGTATCAAGAAAATTGCCCACCCGATTTTCTTTTATGCAGCTGATCTGTTATGTTATAACTGCCTCCTTTCATAAACAGAGTGGAACATATATAGACCCCTGCAGTGTCCTGCTAATACTCTCATATACAAGTTAATAAAAAAGATTTAAAGATTTATGATCCATCCCTCAGCAACCCTCATCCATTCCATCCAAAAACCAGTAAATGAAAAGTGATGTTTTGAACTGGTTAACTGAGCCTATTTGTTCAGTAAGTGCGATTAATGCCAATCTCCATGGATTCTAATTATCCCAGTGGAGGGTTTCCATCTTTTAATGATAAATGGGCTCCATTCAACGTGTTATTCCATAACATGAGCGGGAGCATCACCGACAGCACTGACAGGGATAAGCAGATCTAGAGAGAGAGGGGGAGGAGAGATCAGAATCTGAGAACATTAGACTGGAAGATTCCAACAATGGATCAGAATCTGAGAACATTAGACTGGAATATTCCAACAATGGATCAGAATGTGAGAACATTAGACTGGAATATTCCAACAATATACAGGAGCTTATCCAGTTATGTTTGGCGTCTTTCTGCATATGATTGGTTGCCATTATCATCGCACATCTATTACGTGATTATCATTATTCAATATGTTTATTATCCCTTCCTGGCTATCGTTGGTGTTCCTGGTGAGTGTCACTGTCCAGATTCTGTTTTCTATAAACCAGTTATGACTGTATTATTGTTATTTGTTATAGTCTACACATCTTGCCACTATTATTGTTCCTGTTGAAACTCTCAAACCAGACATTCACTCTACAGACCACTACTAACTACATTAATGAACGTGTTCAATTACTGTCTCACTCTCCGCTCTGGCAGTGTTACTCACGGGTCTCTATGTTGATCTATTCAGTTTCAGGGGAGAACTACAATGCATTGTATCATTGCCTTTGCTGTTAAGAGCATGGAGGTCATCGTCTACTGCTCTGGTTACAAACTCCACTTCCTTCCACTGATTCCATCCCATCCCTGGCCAATATCTGCAGCTGAAGCAGACAAGTCACAACTGTGGGATATCTCTTTTCTATGAGCTGATTCTTGACACCATGCCTTGAACATTTCTAACTTGAAATACTCCCCACTCCAGAATGTATCTCACTGGTTTATTCCATCTGCTGTTTGAACCTTGAGCTATGAAGTACAGGCTTAATGAAGCCAATAATCTGCTGCTGATGGTCCCGGCTTCATACCTGCCGAAACAAATCAGATTCGACCTCACACCAAACTCCCATCCAACTGTCATTCATGTGCACGCCGATGTATATTGCTGTTGTGTCTGGCAATGACTTTATTTTAACATTCTCAAACACTTTATATCATCTGTACATGAAACTTCCCTCGTTCTCTCTGTTGATTAATAAAAAGCCTGCCAGTTGTTCGTATTTAAAATAGTTTCCTCCATGTGTGTTCCTTCTCAAACAATGAGTTTCACATTCAACCCCCCCCCCCCCCACACACACACACACACACAGCAAACCTTCCCATTGTAGGCAGTAATCCGATGCGAGGATAGTTAGCATATGATAGTAAAGTTTTCAATACTCTCCATGCTGGGCAGTTAGTGCAGTTTACTGAGCAACACACTAGCATGGTCTGCACAGCTCTCCATGCTGGGCTGTCATCTTGTCCCATTTTATGTTTGTTTGTGGTGTTCTGTCAAGCAGATTCTGCATTTGACGTAACAAACCATTCCAGCTGATCTGACAATGCCTTTATTCAATGTTCTCATTCTTGTAATTTTACTCACGAAGATCTCACATCTGCAGTTAGTCCCACTGCCCTGTCTTTTTCCACATATTTCCACAACATCCTTTCAGTTAATTGACTGACTGTTTCTGACTTTAATGTGAATCTCTCTGTCCCTCTATATCTTTCCCTGGTCTTGGGTTTTGTCTCCCTAGTGTATCGAGTGCTAGCATTGTGTAGCTCCGAAATAATGAAATGGTGTGTATCAGGTTGTTGTTCACTTCCTGCTATGTCCCATGTGATGGTCCATGGACAGGGGTGTTTCAGAAGTTATGAGATACATCCTTGTAACTTGGTCTGTACCTGTGGCTGTCCCTCTCAGGTGACCTTGCGATAAGTAACACGAGGAAGCCCAATGGGTGAAGGGCCAGGGATCCAAATGGCCTGACAATGCTGTCACTTTTTTAAATAAAATGTTAGTTTCTCATTTTTTTTTAAGTAAGCGGTCTTAAAGGCCAAACTGCCGACTGAAAACAGCTGAAGTAAATAACTTACGGGGCGTTTAGGGTTTTAATAAATAGTAGTAACAATGGCCAGCTCGCACAGACCAGGCTTTCTAGTTTGTTTTTTCTTGTAGCTGTAACAATCACCGGGTGCTTGGCGTCCCAGAGGGGTTAGAAGTTTTAGTAAATTATCCCCAGCTGCTGCTCTCTCTAAAGCCGCACTTGATGGTGTTTCCTCCTGCATTGGAGAACTGTATGCATGAATGCATGTCTGAATGTTCCTTTTTGCCAAGGGCTGTGTTTAGGTGATGTTGATGGATTGAACAGTTCATTTGTAGAACGTACTGTATCCATTATTCGGTTAAGTTTTCCAATAGTTACGTTATTCTAAATTCCTCTTCATTTTGTATGGATTTTCATTAGAGGATAGTGAGGTAGAGCAACCCTATGGCAGCCAAAGGCCAGATCAGGATCTGTTCAAATACATCAAGGCATTATCTAAATTTGATGAGAATGATGGGGGAGCCTTTTTAATTTCATTTCAGAAAGTGGCTAAACAAGTGCAGGGGCCAGAGAACATGTGGATTTAGTTTATCCAAACAAAGCTGATAGGTATTTGCATCCCTATCGCAGGAGGTGAAGAAAGCCATCTGAAGTGCATATTGTCTTTTGCCAAAAACCGACAGAAAGTGTTTCAGGAATCTAAAATAGCATCCTTGGTAAAACGCACGTTGTGTTTGAAAGAATCAAACAAAGTAATTTTGAAAGGTGGGGAAGGGTATTAAAAACAGAGCAAACCTATGACACTCTGAGAGAGACTCTAATTTTGGAGAAGTTCAACAATTCACTTCCTGCAGTCGGGAGAACTCGTGTGAAAGAGCAGAGAGTAACAATGGCAAGATTAGAAACTGAAATGGCTGATGATGATTGAGTTCAGAAATCAAAGTTTGGTTTCTGTGAGGGATTGAGAAGAAATGTGTGAGATCTTCTTAAAATATATCCCTGTGAGAGTAAGGTTTACTGGCATAGGCCAGGAGTAGCAGGCGAAGCGGTTACAGCATTAAGAGGTACAGAAGGATGTAACTCTTTTATGCTGAGACATGAGGAGCTATGTCATTCAGAGGGACTAATGGAGAGATGAGAAATGCTCCATTCTGTAACGTGTGGTTGGAGTGTCCAGTGGAAACATCAACAGATTTATTCTACAATGGGGAAGGAGGCCTTGAGCTTGGTGTTCACGTTACAACATTTCAGCATTGAAATTGCGAATAACATACATGAGACAAATCTTTATCACTGACCGTGACCCCTTAAATTTTGTGGAGAAGTTTAGGGCGAAAACTTTATTGAGTTTATTATTGCTGCCATTCAATTTGAAATTATAAATTTGACAGGGCGAGAAAAAGTAAGTTTTGACATGTTGTGGGGACTTGGACGAAGAAAGATAAAAGGCATTCTGTGGCAGGAGTAAAATGACTGAAATCGAATCGAGTTGTGAACTTTTGTATGCTCAGAGTCAATGTAATATATATGCATTTCAGTCTACTAATAGAGGAAGATTAGGACGTCTAAAATGAATCCACCTTTGTATATTGATGGATTATTTTATTAAAGATGGAATTGTGAGGATACTATCACTGTAAAAAGGTTATTTTCACTTGGGTTTTTTTTGACGAGAGGTTTTAAAGGCAGAGGTGAAGAACTGCTGTCTGAAAACAGTTTAAGTAAATAACTGAGAAAGCCTTTAGGTTTTATTAAAACGGTGGTAACAATGGAAGGGCAGTGGCCAGCTCTCCCAGACCAGGTTTCCGCGTTTTGTTTTTAGCTGCAACATTCAGAAGCTGTTCGGGTCCCAGAAGGGTTGGAAGTGTCAATACATGATCCCTCGCTGCCTTCCTCTCTAAGATCTCTGTTGATGTTGATTTCTCCTGGATCAGAAAACTGCTGGAAGGATCTGTATTTGAATATATCTTTGTGCCAAGCGGTGTAAATAAAGAAGGTATAGTATCTATTGTTTGTGTAAGTGTTCCAACATATCAGCTATCCCAAAATGTTCTTTTCTTTGATTGTATTTTAACTAAAGCATTTTAACAGATTATATTTTGCTTAACGTCGAGTGGTTTGACCAGTCATAACATATCTGGAAAGCACACTTCACATTCAATATTCAAAATAACGAAAGGTTTGGGTCTAAGTGGCCTTCTTAAAATATTTTGCGGGAATCTGGTCTGCTCCACAACACTTATAGATGAGGGGTTTCTAACTGACTCCTGTTATTAAAAAGTTAGTGCAGCAGCTGGGGATGGTTTTCTGGAGGTTGTGCTGTGAGCTGCCTCAGGCATTCAGGGAGACCTGAGGATTTGGTGACCCAACTTTGGATGGAGCCTGGGGACTGTGGTTACAACATCTGGGTCTGCAACATGAACAACAAATGGAGCAGAGGCTGCAGAAAGGGGAAGCTCTGAAACCACGCAGTGAGTGTGTATTGGAAAAGGGATCTGCTGTGTCCACCCCGGGTTTTCCAGGAACAGCTTCCCAAGCTCCACTTAACTCAGGAGCAGAGTGTAAGAGGACACTGATTGAACAAAGAGCTGGTCACAGAGCGGTGTCACCTCCTTTAACACGTCCTGCAGCTTCACACCAGGGGGAGGATGGTGCTGCCAGTGGCTGCTTGGGTCAAGTTTCAGTCAGCTTCTATGTTCTAGAACTTTTCAAACAGGACTGGGTGACCTATCCATCATCTCCCAGTATGTTGCCATCAATGTAACCATTTAGTGACGGAGGATATATATGGTGGATGAGGTAAATACATTGTTTCTCCCTCAGCAGGGAGCTGTCGGGTGTATCCAGTATAATGGGATTCCCGATGGTGTACATGGCATCTGCGGAGTAGCCGTGTCAATGGGGAGAGGTGGAGGAACTGAAGGAGCACTCTCTGTATTAATCTTGCAGCGTGCCCATCACAGTACATCATGTTGGTGAATACCCCTGTCCTGACAGCAGCCACAGCCTCTTCATTCATAAGCAGGCAGTCATTCCCATCGTCTTCAGATCTCCATGTAGAGAGGAATGAATGTATCTTGGATAAAGACAATCCCCTTGATACACGTTTGATAACAGCACCCCCCATCACCAACCAAACACTTCAAAACATTCCATGTGTACGGAGAGCAATAGGGTCAGTTGGAGTGTCTGGGAGTTGACGATCAGGGATGGAACAAAACCTCCCATGTCTGAATGGGTATGAACCCCCCAGTACAGAGTATCATTAATCCATTTCAGTAACATACTGCCTTCTATTATTCCTGTAAATGAAATGACAGATTATATGATGTTATATTGCAGTTGCCAAATTATTATCCATTGCCTTTACCTCTCTCTATCTATCTGTAGACCCTCTACCATCTCTTGATAATTTAATCTCTTGCTCATCACAGCAACATGACCAAACTCAGTATCTCTATATCTGTTCCATCCTCCTGATCATTGATATAGATTGTAAATAGTTGAGGACCCAGCATTGGTCACTGTGTGACTCCACTGGTGATGTTCTGTCAAATGATTTAGACTGATTTATCCAGAGTGCCTGCTTCCTGTTTGATCCTGAATCCTCCCCCATTACTGTGTAACACAGTCGTAAAGCTGAATATGAACAAGGAACATCAGTCAGAAATCCAACCCCTCGAACCTGCTCCGCCATGGAATACAGTCATGGCTGATGTCATCGCGGCCTCTGTTCCACATCCCTGCTATCTCTCGATCGTCAAACTGTAGTCTCTTATTGTCGATTGCGCCACATGAAAAAATATCCACTCTACAGCTACATTTTCAATTACTTTTAGCATTTTACAGACCTCAATGACCTCTCCTTTTATTCTTATAAACTCGAGAGTATAGGCCTAAACTGCTCAATTTCTCTTCATAAGACAAACACTTCAAATTTGGAATCATTCTAATGAAGCTCTTCTGAATTCCCTCCAATGGAATTACCTCATTCTGCAGGACACCCAAACTGTACTCCAGTTGCAGCCTCACTAATGCCTTGCATAGCTACACCAACACTCCCTCCCTTTCTACTCTATCCTTTTATAAATAAACGATGAAGTTATGTTTGCATTCCTCATTACATCAAGTACCCGCAAGCAAGTTTTCTGTGATGTGCAAGCAGACACCCAGTTCCCTCTGCACTTAAGAACGTTGAAGTTTCTCTCCACTTAGATAATAATTTGCCGTTTTATTAGACTGGCCAACTTGATTAACCCCATATTTATCCACATTAATTTTCATTGCCAAATGTTGGCCCATTCGCCCAGCATATCCATATAGTTTTTAAATCTCTTGCATAATCATTCCGAGGTAATTTCCCACCAATGTTAGTATCATCTGAAAATGTGGCTATCGTATTTTCTAGAGATGAAAATGTCTTGCTGGAAAAGTGCAGCAGGTCAAGCAACATCAAAGGAACAGGTGAATCGATGTTTCGGGCATCAGCCCTCCTGTTCCTTGGATGCTGCCTGACCTGCTGCGCTTTTCCAACAACACATTTTCAGCTCTGATCTCCAGCATCTACAGTCCTCAATTCTCCTCCCTATAGTATTTTCTATCCCGTCAACCGAGTAATATTGTCGATCACAAATGGTTGAAGCATGAGAACTGAAATCTATGGCATCCAACAAATTGCATTTTCCAATCGAAAATGACACAGTTAATTCATCTGGCTGCATTTTGTTGGTTAACCAATCCTCCATCCAAGCTCATAAAGTACCCCTAAACCCATGCTGTCTGATCTTACCACTCACTCTTTGGAGAAGGGACATATCCGATGCCTTCACGAAGATCAGATATATTCCATCTCCAGGATTCCCACTATCCACCTTGTTTGTTCACATCTTTAAATAACTCAAGAAAACACTTCAATCATGATTTATCTTTTGTAGAACAATGTTGATTCTGATGAATTGTGGTTTACCTTTGCAAATTTTCACAACAATGGATTCGAATAATTTGCCTTAAATTACAATACTTTATTGTTACATTTTACTTTCTAATGTATTCAATTATTATAAGTTCTTCCCTTTCTAAAACCTTTACGTTTTCTTTGAATTCCTGTTTGATGGGCAAAAGGGTTTTAAGAGATGTGCTCCAATTGCTGCATAAGCGGTATGTGTGGCTGACTGGACTCATCATTCTGCTGGTGTACAAAATCGATGGGATGAAGTCTTTCTGGCGTTCCCATGTTGTCATCTCCAAGGCCAGAATGACCACCTCCTGTTGATGCGTTAGAGGGGTGGGGGATTATGGAATCTTCCCGTTACTGTGTAACATTCTGAGGGTCTGATGGGTCTTCTCATATTTCTCCATAATCGGTGGAGATACTGAACGGTCTCCTCATGTATCCCAGAGATGGGACCAAGGGAGCGATTGGTCTTCTCTTGTTCCCATACAACAGACACGTGTCTGAATTACCTCCTCCTTTCTCAGAAATAAGTTTCAGATAGTTTTTATCCTTATCCAATTCTCTTGCAACAGACTTGGTGGGTCTGAATGGCCTCCTGTTATCCCAGTGTAACAAATCTACAGTCACTGTGTGACCGCTTTTAGTTCCTATGTTACGGACTTGAGGAGGCTGAATGGGCTGATCCTGTTGCTGTGTAACAGGGTACTGGTGCAGCATGGCCTACTCTGGGTCCAGTGTTATAGATTCAAGGGGCTGATTGGCCTCCTCCTGTAAATATACATTCAGCTCGAGGGGCTGAACAGTGTCGTCCTATTCTGGTGTAACAGGGTCAAAGGCCTGAATTTCCTTCTGTTGTTCATGTGTAACAGGCTGGATTTTGGAATGGATTCCTCCATTATCTGCGTAATTCTCTTCAGTTGTTGACTCCTTCCTATCATCTATGTTGAAATAAGATCTTCTTTCATTTTTGTCAACTCCATTGGCTAAAGGTCAACCTGATCATCCTTTCGTTATAAGCTAGCACCTTCATTGCAGGAATCAGTTGAGTGAACCATCTCTGAGCTGCTTCCAATATAACAATATCCTTTCTTCATTGAAGAGACTAAATCTGTACACACTACTCCAGATGTGATCTCACTACGACCCTGTACAGCAGCAGCAACACTTTACCATCCTGCTGTAAGGTTCCCTCCCAGGTTAGAGCAGTCTCAGCTCTCTGAAGGTAATACTGAGCATTGTTGGAACATCATTGTCCTTCTCTACTCCACGAGCATAACGGGAAATCTGGAGAAAATGTCACAATGATACTTAAGAAGATCATAAATGATGTGGCGAGATGATCTCGACATTAATCTCCCCAAAACCCACATCGCTCAGATTCTATAGAATCTAGTCAGATGGAGCGTAAAAACAGCAAGTAGAAGCAAACATTGATGGGAGTTATATATCAAAGTGAAAGCTGCAATACAAATGTTGGGCAGGTTATGAAACAGGAAATGGGATATACATGTTTGTGGGTACTTCAGTAATAACGAACTGTTTAAATTACATCTAAACTTTGTTAACCCAACTGAATGCTAATGCTGGGAAAAATGGATTTCATGAACATGTGTTAGATAGCTGGCATTAACATTTTGTCGAGCACGGAGCTAGAGATCAGGTTATTTAGAAATTGGACGATCAGAAAAGATAATTGGAAACTTTGCTGTAAAGGGCCTTTTGTGAACAGTGACCACAATGCATTGTTTTTCTTTTATGCTGTTTGAGTACAAGATTATTTTTGTTTTATTTGAAGTCACTGTTATAAATCTGAATCATGCAAGCCCTGAAGGTGTGAGGAGAAAGTGGGCACTGCAGCTGCTGGAGATCAGTGGCGCTGAAAAGGCACAGTCTGGCAGCGTACTAGGAGCAGGAGTATTGTCGTTTCGGGCACAACCCTTTATCAGGAATGAGGCTTCTGGTTCAAGGGGGCTGAGAGATAAATGAGAAGGGGGTGTGGCAGGAGGCAGGTAGCTAGGAATGCGATAGGTAGATGAAGGTGGTGTTGAAAGTGATAGGTGATGAAGGGAGACAGAACGCCTCATCTACTGCATCCTTTAAACTCAGTGTGGTCTTATCTACGTTGGCGAGACATACATGGATCATTTCAGAGAACATCGCTGGAACAGCCACATTGACCAACTCCACCACCTTGTGGTTAAACACTTTAACTCTCCTTTCCACTCTGACAAGGACATGAGAGTCCTGGGCCTCCTCCATCGCCAAACCCTAACCACCCGAAGCATGGATAAAGAAAGGTTCACCTTCTGTCTTGGGACCCTCAACCACAGGGGATTCATGTGGATTTCACCAGTTTCCCCATTTCCCGTAACTCCACCTTATCCCAGTCCAATATTCCAACTCAGCACACTCCCCTTTTTGAACGTTCCTATGTGTTACTCTTCCTTCCCATCAATCTGGTCCACCCTCTTCTCCGACCTAACCCTTTCAGCCTCACCTTAAACTACCTATTAGGTCAATGGAAGCAGCTTAGAAAAATGCCAAGTGTTGTAGTAAGGTAGTGGATTCGGAGAAATGTAGGACCCAGCAACGGATGACCAAGAAACTGAGAAGGAAATCAAACAGAGAAACAGCATGCAAACAAAAGAAAAACATAAAGACTGCTAAAGAAAAAACATAAAGACTGCTAAAAAAACATAAAGGCTGCTTTAAAAAAACGTACATCAGTGTATGAAACAAAACTAAAAACAAGGTCAAATGTGGAACAGTAGGTGTGCGGACAGGGTAATTTATTGTAGAGAACAGAGAAATCACAGGGGAAAGAAACAGTTTCTTTGTGTCTATCTTCAAGGCAGAGTTTCCAGAGATTCTCCCAGAAATACCAAGACCGTGGGGCTTGTGTAAGTAAAGTCTAAGATCATTCTTATCAGTGTTGAGGTCATGTTTGAAAAGAAAGCTGGATTGAGTATAAATCTGACAGATCAGAAGTACTTCATACAAGAATTTCAGAGGAAGCAGCAATAGACGTATTGATTGCATCATGTTATTTTCATGTTATTTTCCAATACATTCCGGAAAGATATTTAGCCAATTTGGATATGGCAAAAGTTATAAATATTATCCAATAGTTTAAGAAAGGATAAAGATGGAGAGTGGTGAACTACAGATCAGTTAACTTGTAATCCACGGTCGGGTGTCTCTTGGGCTGAATTACAAAGAACGTGTTATTGGATATATAGAAGTTAATGGGAAAACTGGGGAGGATGATAATGCATCGATGAAACGAAAACCATAAGTGACAAACATTTTTTGGACTGGTTTGAAGATGATTCTTGTGGACGTTGGCAACAAGGAGCTAATGGATAACGTATCGTTGGATATTCAGGAGGATCTTTCTTTAAGAACTCTCCCACTAACAACATACGAAAAGGTAAAGTGAAAGGAATTGGGAAGAACACGTGCAAATAGGAAACTAAAAATTAGGTTTACATTCATGTGAATGTAATTGGAATATAGAAGATCTTGTGCACCAGCTGCATAGAGTGTTGCTGAGACTAAACTTAAAGTATTGTGTACCGTTTGGAGTCCCAATCGAAGATAGAATATACTGACTACAGAGGAACTGCAAAAGGTATTTTCCAGACTAATCCCTAAAATGGCAAGATTGTCTGATGGGGAAACTCAGCCTGTGATCTCGAGTTTCAAAACATGAGAGGTGATTGTAGTGAAACTTAGAAACTTAGGAACATTGAGGGGACTGAATAACAGAGAGACATGGAGAAGTGCAAGCAGGCGAGATTAGGGAGAATCCCACGATATTCTACACGGTCAAGTAGAACAGAATAATCAGCAAACAGTAAGTGTCCATTAGAAAGAAAAGGGGCAATCTGTGTGTCAACCCAGAGAACATTGATAGATTGTTACATGTAAACATCACAGCTGTTTTACTTGGGAGAAGGAGGATGCAGGTACAGAATTCGAGAAGATGGACTGGAAAGCTCTTGAAGAGATTGATGTAAAATACGAGCAGGAGTTTGAGGCTTTGCCTGGTATAAACTTGGACCAATCCGCAGGTCTGGATACTGTTGGAGTCAAGGGAGGAAAGACCCTGACTGGAAATTTTAATTAGAATCCGACCATAGGGGAGGTGCCAGAGGACTGGAGAGCAGCTAATATGATTCCAAATTCACAGTAAGGGTGGTAGAGATTTTCCAAGGTAACTATAGATGAGCGAGTACTAGATCACTGTTCAGGAAACGACTGGAGAAAATAGAGAAGGAGAAAATCGAACTCTAATCAGAGTCGCAAGGTTTGATCAGGGAGAATCATCATGACTTTATCAGAGTGAAGTCACATCTAATGAATTTGATTGAATTAGTTTGAGGAGGTCGCTTATTAAGTTTTGCAGCAAGGTCTTTGACAAAGTTCCAAAGGTGAAACTGAAAAAATAAAGTAAAATCTCAGAGTATCAAGGGCAACTTGAAAAGTTACAACAAAAATTGTCTTAGTGTCAGGAGTCAGAGGGTGGTGGGAGAAGGCTGTTTGTGTGACTGGAGACCAGCGTCCACTGGTGTACCACAGGGATCAGTGCTGTGTCCCTTTTTGTTTGTAGCTTTCAAAAATGGTATAGATGTGAATCGGGAGGGGAGGTGGGTGGAGGGGTGGGAGTTGTGTTAAGTAAGTTTGTGTTTGACACAAAGATTAGCCGGGTGGTTGGCAGTGAGGAGGAAGTTCTGATTTTACAGGAAAATACAAGTGGAATGATCAGGTGGGCAGATCAATGGCAGATGGAATGTGATCCTGATAAATATGAGGTGATGTACTTTGGAAGGAGGAACCAGACATGGTGTGTACACAATGATTGGCAGCACACTAGGGAGCTCAGAGGGTGGTTCTCCACTCATCCCTGAATGTGACTGAATAGGGTAATGGACTAGTTAAGAATTGAACCTTGGGTGTAGCGTTTATTAATCAGGGAGGAGATTATAAGTGCTATACAGGGCTTGGTTTAGTCCATGATGGAGTACTGTATGTCGTTCTGGGAGCCTCATTACAGGAAGGATGTGATTGTACTGGAGGGGGGTGCAGAGGAGATTCACCAGGATGTTCCCTGGGATGGAGCATATCAGCTATGGAGAGAGGCCGGATAAGCTCCGGTTGTTTACTTTGGACAGAGAGGCTGAGGGGGATGTGATTCAGAAGGATAAGTTAATAAGGGGCATGGACAGGGTGGATAGACAGTAGCTGTTCCCTTTAGACTGAGGGTCAAGTACAAGGGAGCACACCTTAAAGTGAAGGGTTTGACGTTCAGAGAGGATTTAAAGATTACTTTTTTTCACCCAGAGGGTGTTGAGGCCTGGAATGTACTTCCTGAGAAGGGAGTTATCACGGCTAACCTCTCAACCGTTAAGTGTACTTGGACGAGCACTTGGAAGTGTTGGAAAGTGGGACTAATATAGATCGTGCTGTATTTCTGTTGGTACAGAGACTATGCTCCTGTGCGTGTATGATGTGGAGCTGAGCAGCTTAAGACAGGAATTGATAGGTTTCTGAAGATAATGTTCACAAAGTCTATAAGAGTGAACTGTTACAGTTTGTCAAATTATGTCAATGTGTGAAGTATGAAAAAACAGTGCAGGTTCCTTCCAGTTTGAAACCAGAGAATGGAGAATGGGAAACAGGGAAATGGCAAAACTATGAATCCACTACTTCAGTTCTGTCTTTACAGAACTTTCTGACAATATCAGGAAAACCAAGTCTGGTATGGAAAACGAAATAGGACATGGAACATAGAACATAGTAAATAAATGGTTTGGGAGAAATTATTGGGACTGAAAATAATGGTCATAGACAACACTAACATAGATTTATGAAATGGGAATTATGTTTGAGAAACAGACTGGGAGACAAATGAAAGAGAAGCAATGGATGTAAAAAATGTGGATTTTCAGAAAAACTTTGATAAACCTCCAAGCCCAGTTTGCAAAATCAAATCTTAGTGGATTGGGTGAATATATGGACAAACTTCTAGAGTGGGACAGCTGGCAGGAAACAGTGAATAGAAATAAACAGACTTGTGAAGCAACAGCCTGACCTTATATTTAAGGTCAGATTCTGTGAGAATGACTATGTTCCAGACACCCCATCACCTTCCCCGGACATCTCCTGTTTCACCAGCCGGACAGACACAGCAGAAATGGTGGCAAGGTGGTATATAGCTGGAAGGGAATTGCTCTTGGAGTCCTCAACAGTGACTCTTTATCCCATGAAGTCTCATGGCGTTAGTTTACACATGGGAAAGGAAACCTCCTGCTGATTACCATGTACCAGCCTCTCTCAACCGATGAGTCAGTACTCCTCCAAGCTGACCAACACTTGGAGAAAGCGCTGAGGGTGGCAAAGGCACAAAATGTACTCTGGGTGGGGGATTTCAATGTTCACAAAAAAGAGTGATTCGGCAGCCGCATTACTGATTGAGCTGGTTGGGTCCAAAAGGATATAACTTCTTGACTCGGTCTGTGTCAGGTTGTGAAAAAACCAACAAGAGGGAAAAGCCATATTTGACCACAGCCTTCCTAACCTGCCAGCTGCAGAAGTATCGGTCCATGACAGTATCGGTAAGAGTAACCACCGCATAGTTATTGTGGAGACAAAGTCACACCTTCACATTGAGAATAACCTCCACAATTTTGTGTGGTACTATCACCGTGCTAAATAGGACAGACTTCAAACAGATCTAGCAGCTCAAGTCTGGGTTTCCATAAGGTGCTGTGTGTCATCATTAGCAGCAGAATTGAACACCCACACAACCTCATGGCCTGGCATATCCCCCTCCCAACAATTACCATCAATCCAGAGGATCAACCTTAGTTCAATGGAGTGTGCAGGATGGTCGGAGCAGCACTTGGAATAACTGAAAATGAGGTGTCAGCCTGATGAAGTCATCAACCATGACTACCTGTGTGCCAAACAGCATAAGCAGTAAGTGATAGACAGAGCTAAGTGATCCCACAAGCAAAGGATCAGATCTCAGCTCCGCATTCCTTCCACTTCTAGTTGAGAATAGTTATGGACAATTAAACAAGTCATTGGAGGAGGAGATTCCACAAGTATCCCCATCCTTAATGATGGAATAGCCCAGCACTTCAGTGCAAAAGAGAACTTTCATGAATTTGCAATAATCTTCAGTCAGAAGTGCTGAGTGGATAATCCATCTCAGCCTCCTCCAGTGGTCCTCAGCAATTCACTTACCAGTCATCAGCCAATTTGGTTCAGTCCACGCAACACCCAATTCAGTTGGAGACACTGGATACCCCAGAGGGTACATACCCTGACAACATTCTGGCTATAGTACTGAAAAGTTGTTCTCCAGACCTTGTCACTGCCCTAGCTAAGCTGTTCCAATACCGTTACAACAATGACATTTCCCCAATTACGTGGAAAATTACCCCAAGTATCTCCTGTACATAAAAAGCAGAACAAATCCAATCCGGCCAATTGCCACTCCATCAGTCTACTCTCGATCAGCAGTAAAGTGGTGGAATGTCTCAGTGCTTTAAAGCAGCACCAGCTCAGCAATAACCTGGTCAATGTCGCCCAGTTTGGGCTCCACCAGGCCCACTCAGCCACTGACCTCATTACCGTGGTTCAAACATGGACAAAAGGGCTGACTTCCAGAGGTGGGTGAGAGCGATAGCCCTTTAAAACAAGGCTGCCTTCGACCAAGTGAGGTATCAAGGGGCCTTAGCAACACTGCAATCAATGGGAATCAGAGGCAAACTCCCTGCTGGTTAGAATCATACCTGACACGTAGGAAGATGGTTATGGTTGATAAAGGCCAGTCATCTCAGCTCCAGGACAAGTCTGTAGGAGTCCCTCGGGCAGTGGCCTAGGCCCAAACATCTTCAGGGCTTCTTCATCAATGGCCTTGCCTCTATTATAAGGTCAGAAGTAGGGATGTTCGCTAATGATTGTAAAATGCTCAGCAATGTTTGTTGCTCCTCAGGTACTGAAGCAGGCCATGTCCAAATGCGACAAGAGCTGGACAGTATCCAGGCTGACAAGTGGCAAGTAATATTCACGCCACACAAATGCCAGACCGTGACCATCACCACTAAAATACAATCTAACCACTGCTGCTTGGCATTCAATGGTGTTACCATCACTGAATCCACAGTGGACTGCAGCCGTTCAACAAGGCAGCTCACCACCACTTTCTCAAGGGGCAACCAGGGACAGGAAATAAATGCTGGCTCAGCCAGTCAAACCCAGATTTAGGAAATAAATACTATTTTTAAAAAAATAACAGAGCAATGTTGCTGGGATATCACAAGATCGGTGCTCAGGTCCCAGCTGTTCACAATACCGATTAAACATTTGGTTGCAGGAATCAAATACAATATATCCCAACCTGCTGAGAGAACTAAAGGATGTTGGATTGTGAGTGGGTGAGGAGGTTGTAAAAAAGCTTCAAGGTGACTAAGACAAGTGGAATGAATGGGCAAATACGTGGCAGATGGAGAGCAATGTGGGTAGAGGTGGCGGTGTGCCCTTTGGTGGGAACAATAGACTGGAAGCCTATCCTTTGAAAAGGGATTGTTTGAAACATGTTGATCTACAAAGGGACATATGCTCCTGTTTGTTGTTTCCTTCTGCGCAGCCTCCGAGGTCCCTGTAGCACAGTGAGGTCTGAACCCAGACGTCAATACTGGGAATGGCATTGGCACGCTGTCCAGTGTACATAGAACGACCAAGTGGGGAACTGTAACAATGCAAAGGATCTGGATCTCCCTGTAGACCAGTCACTGAAAGCAATATTGCAGGAGCAAAAACCAGATAGGAAGATCAATGATGTGCTAACCTTCATTTCAGGGGGATTTGAGTCCAGGAGTAAGCGTGTCTTACTGCTGCTGTACAGGGCTATGGTGAGACCCTATCTCAAACACTGTGCAGTATTGTGTGCAGGTTTGGTCTCAGTACATAATAAAGGACAGAATTGACATTGAGGGAGAGCAGTGAAGGATGACCAGACCGATCTTTGTGATGACAGGTTTGTTGTGGGAGCAGAGTTTGGGGCGACTGGGCCTGTATTCCATGGGATTTAGGAAAATGGATGGATATCTCAGTGAGATCTATAAAGCTCTGACAGGGTGAGACGGATTGGAAGCAGGGATAATAATTTCCCTGGCTGTGGTGTCTAAAACAAGGGTCCACAGTATTAGGTACAGACAGACCATTCTGCAATGAGAACACAATAAATGTCTGCACTCAGCGACTGGTGAACCTGGGGAATGCACTCAAACCTGGAAGCCAAGCCACTGAATATAAATAAGGATTTAGAGACAGTAAAGGAATGGTGGGAGAGCAGGAGAACGGTGTGGAAATAAAGGGCAAGCCATCATTAAATTGAATTGGGTAGCAAACTCGAGGGACCAAAGGGACGACTGCACTTCCTATTTTATAGCTTCCCAATGTTAATCACATTAATGGATATATTCATTGTGTGGGATAAGTGCATTATGGAGATGTTTGAACATTAACAACAATGAGGAAGACTCAATGTGCGGTATGGCCGACTCCATTCCTGATGTTTCTGTGCAGTCTGTGGGAAAGCTCTGGAAATGTCTGAGAGAGGGAGAGGGTACAGTCGGAAGTGACAGTATTTCTGTTGAATAAAGGTAACTATGGAGCTATGAGGGAGGAGCTGGCCAAAGTTCAATGGTGCAATACTTTAGCAGCGATGACCGTGGAGGAACAATGGCGGATATTTCTGTGTATAATGCAGCAGTTGCAGGATTCGTTCATTCCAAGAAGGAAGAAAGATCCCAGGAGGAGGCATGGGTGACCATGGCTGACGAGGGATGTTAAGAAACATATAAAGTTAAAATTGAAAAAGTATAATATAGCAAATATAAGTGGGAAAACTGAGGACTGGAAATCTTTTAAAGAGCAACAGAAGATTACTAAGAAGGAAATACGCAGAGGAAAAATGAGGTACGAGGATAAACTGGCCAATAATATAAAGGAGGATTGTAAATGCTTTTTTAGGTATGTGCAAGGCAAAAAAAATGGTTAGGAGTAAAATTGGGCCCTTGAAGACAGAAACAGGGGAATAGATTGCGGGGAACAAAGAAATGGCAGAAGAATTAAATTGGTACTTCAGATCTGTGTTCACTGGGGAAGACACAAGCAATCTCCCTGAGGTAACAGTGGCTGAAGGACCTGAACTTAAGGGAATTTATATTTGCCAGGAATTAGTGTTGAAGAGACTGTTAGGTCTGAAGGTTGATAAGTCTCTGGGGCCTGATGGTCTACATCCCAGGCTACTGAAGGAGGTGGCTCGAGAAATCGTGGATGCGTTGCTGATTATTTTCCAGAGTTCGATAAATTCGGGGTCAGTTCCTGCAGATTGGAGTGTGTCTAATGTTATATCACTTTTTAAGAAAGGTGGGAGAGAGAAAGCAGGAAATTATAGACCAGTTAGTCTGAGCTCAGTGGTGGGAAAGATGCCGGAGTCTATCATAAAGGATGAAATTACGACACATCTTGACAGTAGTAACAGGATAGGTCAGAGTCAGCATGGATTTATGAAGGGGACATCATGCTTGACTAATCTTCTGGACTTTTTTGAGGATGTAACTCTGAAGATGGATGAGGGAGATCCAGTAGATGTAGTGTACCTGGACGTTCAGAAAACTTTTGAGGAAGTCCCACATAGGAGGTTAGTGAGCAAAATTAGGGCGCATGGTATTGGGGGCAAAGTACTAGCTTGGATTGAAAATTGGTTCGCTGATAGGAAACACAGGGTAGTGATGAACGGCTCCATTTCGGAGTGGCAGGCAGTGACCAGTGGGGTACCGCAGGGATCCATGCTGGGACTGCAGGTTTTTACAATATATGTTAATGATATAGAAGATGGTGTCAGCAATAACATTCGCAAATTTGCTGATGATACAAAGCTGGGTGGCAGGGTGAAATGTGATGAGGATGTTAGGAGATTACAGGGTGACCTGGACAAGTTAGGTGAGTGGGCAGATGCATGGCCGATGCAGTTTAATGTGGATAAGTGTATGGTTATCCACTTTGGTGGCAAGAACAGGAAGGCAGAGTACTACCTCAATGGAATCAAGTTAGGTAAAGGGGCAGTACAGAGAGATCTGGGTGTTCTTGTACACCAGGCAATGAAGGTAAGCATGCAGGTACAGCAGGTAGTGAAGAAGGCTGATAGCATGCTGGCCTTCATAACAAGAGGAATTGAGTATAGAAGCAAATAGGTGCTTCTGCAGCTGGACAGGGCCCTGGTGAGACCACACCTGGAGTACTGTGTGCAGTTGTGGTCTCTAAATTTGAGGAAAGACATTCTAGCTATTGAGGGAGTGCAGCGTAGGTTCACGAGGTCAATTCCTGGAATGGTGGGATTACCTTACACTGAAAGACTGGAGCGACTGGACTTGCATACCCTTGAGTTTAGAAGACTGAGAGGGGATCTGATTGAGACATATAAAATTATGAAAGGATTGGACACTATGGCAGCAGGAAACATGTTTCCACTGATGGGTGAGTGCCGAATCAGAGGACACAGCTTAAAAATAAAGGGTAGACCATTTAGGACAGAGATGAGGAGAGCCTTTTTCACCCAGAGACTGGTGGCTATGTGGAATGCTCTGTCCCAGAGGGCAGTGGAGGCCCAGTCTCTGGATTCATTTAAGAAAGAATTGGATAGAGCTCTCAAAGATAGTGGAATCAAGGGTTATGGAGATAAGGCAGGAAGAGGATAATGATTCGGAATGATTAGCCATGATCATATTGAATGGTGGTACAGGCTCGAAGGGCAGAATGGCCTACTCCTGCAACTATTGTCCATTGTCTAATGTCTATTGTTGTCACAAGCCCTCAGATGTTAGGAAGGAGGTCTCTGCAGGGTCAACAGGACTGTGTTCCCCGTTCCTTTTTTCCGATACTGAGGCTGGGGCCGGGTGATCTGTCCAGGTTTATCCTTTAAGACCTCAGAGCAGTTTGATACAATAGAGTGTCTTGTTTGGCTGATTCAGAGTTCATTGAAAAGTTTTATCCCATATCTATGTGTCTGCAGTCACAGATAATCATAGATAACAAACAGCAATGGACCCAGCCTCCAGTCTGACAAGCATCCTTCCACTAAACCCTCTGCTTCCTCCCAACAACCCAACTGTGTATCTAATTGGCCAGTTCCCCCACCATTCCACGCCATGTAACCTTCCAGAGCGGCCTACCATATGGAACCTTATCAAAGGCCTTACTGAAATTCATAGACACGACGTCTACCGCTCTGTCCTCGTCAACCTTCCTGATCACTTCATCAAAGAACTCTAACAAATTTGGGAAGCATGATCTCCCACTCACAAGTCTATGCTGACTGCTCCGAATCAAACCCTGTGTACGTAATGGGTGCAGTCAATGGTATGCTGTCCTTCATTGTAAGACGATTCGAATACATAAGTAAAGCCATCGTCCTGCTGTTGTAGAGCCTTGCTGAGAGAGCATTAGGGGCACTCTCTAGAGATTTGATCTCCTTTGTAATGAATGATCTCTTTAACCACAGACACAGATGATGGTAACATGAGGATAGAGTAAAGAAGCTGAGTGTTTAATCTGTAGAGCTGTGAGAGACGAGGAAATGGTGATGTTGAAACACGAGGAGTGGCAGCGATCACCTATTTCCAAAACAGACATTGACAGGGAGATGTAGGGGGTAGTGTAATTTTTAAACGGTTAGCTGCCTTTTAGTCTTTTCTACCTCATAGTAAACACAAGCATGTAGGGGGTAGACGGTTAGCTGCCTTTTAGTCTTTTCTACCTCATAGTAAACACAAGCAGACACTCGAAACTGTTGCCGGACCTCCCCCACGTTTATATGAATGAAACAGTTGTAACAGCTTTCCTCGATAGTTGAGAGGCCGCCCTTAACCACAGTTGTACAACATCATCCATATAAGGGAAGAATGGGAAGCTCAAACACTGATTGGCCAAGTGAATGATAAAAGAATCGCAGGCACCAGAACCCAAAAAAGGAAAACAGTGGGGAATCCGAGCACTCGTTGGTCAAGGCAGCAGTAGTAAACCCAGCCCACATATACATGTATATAATGTGTGGAGATTACTATGCTTGTGTGTGTGTACCTTTGGGAACAACACCCGACTTTGCAAAGTTGAATGAAAAAGTTTTGGACAGACTCCTCCGTGTCTTTGTTCCTGGGAAGGGAAATAAAAAGTGCCGTAGATGGGGCTGGACAGCCACTTATCTCGCACAATTGGGGGCTCGTCCGGGATGAAATAATTATTGCCGGGGGGAGGCAGTCTCTTCGGCTCACGGATCAAGCCTGATTACAACAAAGACGCGTCTAGTATATATTTATACTTCTCACTGATCAGCTTGGTCCGTTGGCCGTCGGCCAAGAGAGGATGTGACCCAGCTCATTTAAAAATAATTTTGAATCCTGGAAAAGGAACACACGGACGAGTGCTGGGACGACCGGTTAGTGACTATACACGGGGGTACACACATTTAAATAGGCCAGACAACTCCGTGCACGGATCAAGGTAAGAGATTATTTTGTTCTTCCTTGTTGGCCGCGTGGTTTTGACGGTCATCTGTGAAAACGCTTTGGGCGTTTAAGATCAGGACCGAAGATAAACCACGGGAAATTGTGGTTTTGACGGTCATCTGTGAAAACGCTTTGGGCGTTTAAGACCAGGACCGAAGATAAACCACGGGAAATTGTGGTTTTGACGGTCATCTGTGAAAACGCTTTGGGCGTTTAAGACCAGGACCGAAGATAGACCATGGGAAATCAGACTTCTAGATTTACTGAGGAAAAGTCAGGGAAGACTGCAAATGGGAAAGAAATACCCCCCGATAGGCCATTAGGTCGGAAGTTAAGTCTATGGACGGACAGTAGTAGAACGAAGGACTTAAAGAAAGAGACCATGATAAAATATTGTTGTTTTATATGACCAAAGAACCTATCCGCGCCCCCTCGGTAGTTTGGCCCGAGTATGGGTCTGATGAAGACTGGGTGTGCCAAATCCTAAATGTATATGTTAACAGAAAACAACCGTTTGACCCAGAGGAGAGCAAATACGCCGCCGCCTGGTTGGCGGGCGACGGCGAGAGTCCCACGCGTCTCTATCCTCTGAGTCCCCAAACAGATCCGAGGAAGCCCCAGAAGTCTTGGGACATCCTCACCGACGGTTTGCCACCGTCTTCCCCGCCCCCGTATATACCACCCGCGCACGACCAGGCGTCCAGCGTGGACCTCCCTCCTGCGACGGACAATTCCGAGTCCCAGCAGGCTACGACCAGTGAAGAAGGGACTGCTGGGGGGGGCACAGGAGGGGGGGCAGAACTCACCCCAGGCACTAGGAAATCAGTCCGACTCGAGATGCGGAAAGGTCGAGAAGAGGGATTAAGAGCTGGGAGGAGTCACAATATTGAACAGCTGAACCCCTTACGAGAGGTGCCGTTTGGGAACGAACGGACCGGGTTCGTAGTACAACCTTTAAATTCTGGGGATATCCGGCAACTCTGTAATGAACTACCCTGTCTACTGGACGACCCCATCAATGTGGGAATACAACTGGCCCAATTTCTGGGGCCCAGTATATACACATGGGCTGAACTGCAGGCCATGATGAGAATACTATTTAATTCCGATGAAATTGTTATGATCTGTAATAGTGCAATGGCCATTTGGGATAGGGAGCATCAGGACGGCCCTCAGCGTGGAGAGCAGAAGTACCCCTTAGAGGACCCCCGGTGGGATCATAACGACGCGGGGGGACGGGCCAATATGACAGACCTCAGAAGCCTTATAATCAGGGGGATCCAAACCTGCGTGCTCAAACAGCGGAATTTAGCGAAAGCATTTGAAGTTGGACAGAAAAAGGATGAATCCCCGAGTGAGTTTCTAGACCGTTTGCGGGAGTCCATGCGAAAGTATTCAGGTTTAGACCCCGATGGGGAAATAGGCAAGAGCATGCTTAAGGTGCACTTTGTGACTAAGTCATGGCCTGACATTCAGATGAAATTACAGAAAGTGGAGGATTGGGCTGAAAAGGATGTTGCAGAATTATTATGGGAAGCACAGAAGGTGTACGTTCAGAGGGATGTAATAAGGGAGATTATGGGGTGGAGAGAGGAACGTCGAAGAAAAGTTGGAGAGGGAGAGAAGCGAGACGGGGCAGAAGTGAGAGAGGAGGATCTTATGGAATTGAGCGCCCTCAGAAGGCCGGATGTTACCATTGCGGGAAACTGGGACACTTCAAAAGGGATTGTCCCGAGTTTAAAAGGGAAAGAGAAGGGATGTATGAAATGGAGTGTGAACAAATGGATTAGGGAAGTCAGGGGAGGATCGGAACACGGGCCTACCAAGAACCCCTGGTAAATTTACGGGTGGGCCCATTTAGACAAGATGTTACCTTCTTAGTTGACACAGGCGCTGGCAGGTCCTCAATTCCCCTCCATCCGAGGGGGGTTGGCTTCCAAGCTAAAACATTAAACATTTCAGGAGTTAAGGGTGGGGTTTTTTTTTAATGCGAAAATATTCGAACCACAACCCTTGCGGCTGGAGGAGGAGGAGCTCCAGGTGGAACTCCTTCACCTCCCCCATCTTCCCTATGGGTTGTTGGGACGGGATTTGATAGTCCGTTTCGGATTGCGAATAGAAGTGGGAGAAGAGGAAGAATTAGCCGTTACCATGTCATACCTTAGTGAGTCCCGATTGACAGAGATAGACCCTAGGGTTTGGGTCGCCAAAGGGAACCGGGGAGGACTCGCAATTCGACCTGTGGAGGTAAAATTAAAGCCCCAGAGCCCCGACGTTAGAGTGCGCCAATACCCCATCTCTTGGGAAGGGAGGCAGGGCCTGAAGACAGTTATGGAAGACCTAATAAAAGATGGATTGGTAGAGCCCTGTATGTCACGATACAATTCCCCCATCCTGCCGGCCCGGAAGTCGGATGGGAGCTACCGAATGGTCCAAGACCTAAGGGAAGTAAATAAAATTGTCCAAGTACGGCACCTTGTGGTACCGAACCCATACACTATTCTGGGGCGAATCCCCCCGGACCACGGCTGGTTTAGTGTTATAGACTTAAAGGATGCCTTCTGGGCGTGTCCCCTGGACAAGGACAGTAGGGATCTTTTTGCTTTTGAATGGGAGGATCCTGATACTGGCAGAAAACAACAGGACAGGTGGACCGTACTCCCCCAAGGATTCACTGAGTCCCCGACTCTGTTCGGGCAGATTCTGGAACAATTATTGGAGGGACTAACCTTGTCCCCGGCCCTTAAGCTTATACAATACGTGGACGATCTCCTTTTATCCGGACCGGCGGAGGAGGACGTCCTACTTGGGACTAATGCCCTGTTAAATTACCTAGCTGAGAAGGGGTTAAGAGTGAGTCAGAAGAAGCTCCAATATGTCGAGAAAGAGGTGAAGTACCGAGGACACTTTATAAGCCAGGGACAGAAACGAATAAGTCCGGAAAGAGTGCGGGCAATAATCGAACTAGGCCTCCCAACGACCAAGAGGGAGTTGCGGAGGTTCTTGGGACTCTTAGGCTATTGTCGGTTATGGATAGACGACTATGCCCCCCTTACTAAAGACTTGTACCTAAAACTCATTGAGGAGGCACCCAACAGAATAAAATGGGAGGAGGAGGAGAAAAAGTTAATTGAAATCCTAAAAGGAAAATTGATGGCCGCACCTGTTTTAAGCTTGCCGGATTTTAGTAAGACATTTTGCCTCTTTGTGAACTCCAGAAAGGGAACCGCTCTTGGAGTATTGACCCAGGACTGGGGGGGTAAAAGGAAGCCCGTGGCTTTCCTGTCAAAAATTCTGGATCCAGTCTCCCGAGGGTGGCCGGAGTGTGTCCAAGCGGTGGCAGCCACGGCAAAGCTGGTAGAGGAAAGCAGGAAGTTGACTTTCGGGGCCCCCTTGACAGTCACTACTCCCCACCAGGTTAGAACTATCCTGAATCAGAAGGCCGGGAGGTGGCTGACTGACTCGAGAATTCTGAAATATGAAGCCATATTGTTAGACCGAGAAGACCTCCGAATAGAAGTCGGGGGCTGCCAGAACCCGGCGGACTTTCTTTGGAAAGGGGAAGGGGAGGAGGAACTGGAACACTGCTGTTCAGACATAATAGAGTACCAGAGTAAAGGGAGGGAAGATCTGAGGGATACCCCCTTACATGCAGGAAGGCGGTGGTACATTGATGGGTCCTCTCGAGTGATAGATGGGAAGAGACACAACGGTTATGCAGTCATTAGTGAGACTGGTTGGGAATTAGTGGAAAGTGGACGGCTACCGAATGCCTGGTCCGCACAAACGTGCGCATTGTTCGCCTTGCACCGGGCTCTGAGGAATTTAAAGGGAATAGCCGGTACAATCTACACTGACTCTAAGTATGCCTTTGGGGTAGTACACACCTTTGGGAAGATCTGGAAAGAAAGGGGAATGATAAATAGTAGAGGAAAGGAGTTGGTACACGAGGAACTAGTAGCCATGATCTTGGAGGATTTGTTGCTGCCACAAGAGATTGCTGTAGTACATGTGAAAGGACACCAGAAAGACGATAAAATAGAGACCCTGGGGAATCAATTGGCAGATGAACAGGCAAAATTGGCTGGGATGGGGAAGGAAGTAATAAACTGCCTGGTAAGGATTCCACAGATATCCGAAATTACCGAAGTGCCCACGTTTACTGACAAAGAAGAAACTCTTCTCACGTCTCTGGGGGGTACAAAGGATAGGGAAGGCAAGTGGACCTTACCCGATGGCCGCCAGCTACTAAATCGACCGTTGACGCGGGACATTATTGCCCGTTTACACCAAGGGGGTCACTGGGGCGCCCAGGCACTGTGTGATGCCTTCCTGCGCCGATATGCTCACCCTGGTCTGTACACGGTAGCCAAGCAGGTCACAGGAGATTGCATAACATGTCGAAAGATTAACAAAAGGGGGCTGTGGCAGCATGCAAGACAAGGGGGTAGGAGTCCGGCCTATAGGCCGTTTGAGTATATCCAGGTAGATTACACTGAGCTCCCCCCCATAGGTGCCTAAAGTACCGATTAGTAGTGGTAGATCACCTGACAGGATGGGTGGAAGCTTTCCCCACTACCACGGCAACGGCAACTCAGGTTAGCAAGATTCTACTCGAGCAAATCATCCCACGATTTGGGCTACCCCGCGCTATTGACTCTGACCAGGGGAGCCACTTCACCTCGACCGTCCTCCAGAATGTAGTGCAAGCAATGGGGATTGACTGGGATTTGCACACCCCCTGGCATCCCTCCTCCTCGGGCAAGGTCGAAAGAATGAACCAGACCATCAAAAAGCAGCTAACCAAGCTCACTAGTGAAATCGGCCTGCCTTGGACCAAATGCCTACCCCTTGCCCTGTTGCAAATTCGCACCCAGCCAAGGCGGGATTTGGGCGTCTCCCCTTTCGAAATGTTATTTGGCCTCCCGTTCCATGGGCCGAAGGGGGAACCTCCTGTATTTGAGTCTCGGGATATGTTTGTGCAAAAATATGTGGTGACTCTGGGGTCTGCTCTATCTCGTTTACGCCAACAGGGACTTTTGGCACAGACGCCGCCCCTCGAGTTTGCGGTGCACACCGTGAAGCCGGGTCAGTGGGTCCTGATTAAAAGCTGGAAGCAGCGTACCCTCGAACCAACTTGGGACGGTCCCTTCCTGGTACTATTGACGACCGAAACGGCTGCTCGTACGGCCGAAAAGGGCTGGACACATTACACTCGAGTCAAGGGACCAGTGCCCCAACCGACGGAGGACGAACGAACCTCTCTGACAAAGGCATCTAAGGCACAGAGACCCTGAGAACGAACTAATCGGACTTTGGCGAGTCTAAAGGAACTGTGCCCTCGTGCTACGGATGTCGCGGAAAAAAAACTGCGGTCAATCGTATTGTTAACTTGCTATGCCATTATCCTTCGGCTGGGTCATAGTGTGCGTGTTACCCAATTTGGCCTCTGGAAAAAACAAGCAGAGGACCGTCAGTGGTTCTCCATCTTCGTGCTTGCCAACCAATCAACACAGACATTTAGCTTAGACCTATCTGAGTTGGTGCCCTGTAGGACTAAAAGTCAACTGAATCAAACTAAGCGGAACCTAGAGAGAGAAAGGGGATTCCAGGGTCAGACGTTAGTATGACAATTGCATGGTAGGGAAGGCCTAAATAGGCCTCCAGCCCCCGGGGTCCAGGCTATGGTGTCAGTTGTCCGTGATCCCATCACCCCTGGACGAGATTGTGGGCAGAATCAGTGCAATCCGCTTTATCTGACCATAAAGAACTTGGAAAAGAACGAGGCGAGCCTTAATAGAACAATACTGGGTATTAGAGTTGGGGGCCAGGCAGGATGGGGGGGGGATGCAGCTGTGCTGCACGTATATCACGGTCATTGAAGCTGAGTCTGGGGGCTCATCCACCACTGATAAGCAGGAAAAGATTAGAATAATTGAGACGACGGATTTGGAAAAGACCTTTGAAATAGAAACGGGATACGGGGAGGCGAATGCCTGGATGGAATGGGTCAAATATACTGTGAGGAGCATGACAAAGAGTGATTGCTACGCATGCACGAGTGCCCGCCCTAACCCTCAGGTGGTCCCTTTCCCGCTGGGATGGGAGAAACACCCACGAGCCATGGACTGCATGATAAGGCTGTACCAGGACCGAGAGGCCTGGAACGACCCCACTTGTCGACCCTGGAGTTTGAAGTTTCCCCCCGTCTGGTCTGAGGGGGCGCCCCGCCCGCCATCATTCTCAGGGGTAACGGGTACGCACCAGGCCTGCGTCTCTCGGACGGGACCTCAGTGGGACGACGATGTGGGGACATTTGACAAGTGCAGCGGATCAATTCGGCTGGTCAATGAAACTACCGGGGGCGGGAATTACTCCCACATTCATGTGCCGAGGGCAGACCTCTGGTGGTACTGTGGTGGGAGGGTTCTGCGACCGACCCTGCCCCAAAAATGGACGGGCACTTGTGCGATCATTCAATTGGCCATCCCATTCACCCTGGTATTCGAAAAACAAGAGCAACCCCGTTCTAGTGGAAGAACTGAGAGAGCTTTGGAGACCTCTTTCGATGATAACATATATTTAGATGCCACAGGGGTCCCCAGGGGTGTTCCTGACGAATACAAGGCTAGGAACCAGATAGCGGCGGGTTTTGAGTCGTCACTGTTCTGGTGGGTGACCATCAATAAGAATGTGGATTGGATTAATTATATTTACTACAATCAGCAGAGGTTCATTAATTATACCCGGGATGCAGTGAAAGGAATAGCAGAACAACTGGACGCCACTAGTAGGATGGCGTGGGAAAATAGGTTGGCCTAAGACATGATGTTGGCAGAGAAGGGGGGTGTTTGTGTCATGATAGGCACTCAGTGCTGCACTTTCATCCCCAACAACACAGCCCCTGATGGGTCCATCACCCGCGCCCTGGATGGACTCACCACATTGGCGGACGAACTGGCCGAAAACTCGGGCATCGACTCTGGCCTCACGGACTGGTTGGAAGCTTGTTTCCGTAAATGGACGGGGGTGGTCGTTCCCTTTCTTGTCTCATGTATAGTGGTGGCAGGAGTACTCACTGCCCTTGGGTGTTGCGTTATTCCCTGTGTCTGGGGATTAACTCAACGACTGATCGAAACCGCCCTTACTAAGAAGGATGTTCCCTATGGGCAGGTTGAACGAATAAATCTCGAGATGGAACAACGTGAATCCCTCTTGGGCGGGGGTAGTATTAGAGAAGGGCAGTTTGATGAACAAGCTCGGGAGTTATTAAATGCCCTGGAGAAGAAACTTACGGTTGAAAAATTACAGGCCATAAGAAAAGACACGGGGGACTTGTAGGGGGTAGTGTAATTTTTAAACGGTTAGATGCCTTTTAGTCTTTTCTACCTCATAGTAAACACAAGCAGACACTCGAAACTGTTGCCGGACCTCCCCCAGGTTTATATGAATGAAACAGTTGTAACAGCTTTCCTCGATAGTTGAGAGACCGCCCTTAACCACAGTTGTACAACATCATCCATATAAGGGAAGAACGGGAAGCTCAAACACTGATTGGCCAAGTGAATAACAAAATAATCGCAGGCACCAGAACCCAAATAAGGAAAACAGTGGGGAATCCTAGCACTCGTTGGTCAAGGCAGCAGTAGTAGACCCAGCCCACATATACATGTATATAATGCGTGGAGATTACTATGCTTGTGTATGTGTACCTTTGGGAACAGCACCCGACTTTGCAAAGTTGAATGAAAAAGTTTTGTACAGACTCCTCCGTGTCTTTGTTCCTGGGAAGGGAAATAAAAAGTGCCGTAGATGGGGCTGGATAGCCACTATCTCGCACATAACTTTGGGGTGGCAAGGTTTGAAATTTCATTTTCGTATTTGGATCATTGGTTTTGACATTGGCATCTGCTTTTGTTTGCGTCAGCTCAGAATCAGCTTCTTGTTCGCAATAAATACTGCAACCTGGGGAAGGTGGTGTTATGGTTATATAATAAACTAGGCCTCCTTGGGGACTCACACACGGAACTGGTAATGTTAAAGTTCGATGAATAAAACCTGGAATGGAAGCCTGATCTCAGGAACAGAGAACATGCCTTTAATTTCCTGCAATCCCATTCATACATGTCGCTTATACAGGGGATGCTACCATCTTTACCCAATCCTGCCTAATTGTGTCTCCAGGACCTGAACAAAATAGCTGACCCTTAATCCGAGAATGAAAACCGTGGGGGAAAGCAGGCCATTCAGCCCTTGCAGTCGACACTATCCCTCTGAAGCACATCCTATCAGACCCACACTCCATACCTATTCTATTCCACTTCATTTCCCATGACTGATCCCAGTAACCTTCACACCTACAGACTGTGGGAGGAAACTCACACAAGCAAAGAGAGAATGTGCAAACTGCACACAGTCACACGAGACTGGGATCGAATCCATTTCTCTCGAGCAGCGAGGCAGCAGCGAATCAGGATGAACAACAAATGCTGTCCTGACCAGCGACATCCACACCCTGTGGGTGTATCAGGAAGAATAAAAACACATTAACAACATGGACAACGGGACTTACGTCTGCGTTGACATGATTTCAACCAATCGTTCATCCTGGGTAGATACAAAGACACCGATATCACAGAGAAACCAGGGCAATGCGGGATTCACTTACCTGCTGAAGTGGAAACTCACCTACTCAGTCAAACTGGGGACAGAATATTCAACAGTCCCGTGTATGGGAAGGGCTCAATGAGCAGAAGAACCTCCAGATTTACCAGCAAGATTACATATCCCAGAAGAAGATCAATTAAACTGTCAACGCTGCTGTTAATCCCAACCAGCTGCCAGTTTCATAGCGTCAAAGTCATAGACTCACACAGCATGAAAACAGGCCTTTCACTTCTGCAAGTTCATACTGAACATAATGGCAAACTAAACGAGTCGCATCTGATGGCTCTTGGAACTGCTGAGGGTTAATAATGCCCTTGTGATATTATTACTGCATTGCTAATATGAATGTCCAGATATAATTCTGTGGACACGGTTTCAAACCCTGGCATGGCAGATGCTGCAATTTTATTTAAACAAATACCTAGAGTCTAATAATGATGTTGAATCAGTAGATCTGATTCACTAATGCCTGATAGGGAATGAAACTGCCATACCTATCTGGTCTGGCTGGTATGTGATTCCAGATCCATAATATCGTGGTTGATTCTGAACTTCCCTCTGGGCAATAAATTATGTACTAGGCATGAATGAATAGCTTTTGTTAATCCCACTGATAATTTCCAATTCATTTATCGATCCAAATATCCTGTAAATATTGTAAATGTACTTTCATTCATCACTGCCCCAGGAAGTGAATTGCACACACAAACCATCCTCTGTTAAAAAAAAGCCTCTCATGTCTTATTTTAATTCCCTCTTTTCACTTTAAACATTTGCCGTCTCGTCTTGAAGTGCCCCTCCTTGGAGAAAAGACAGTTACAGTTAACTCGAGCCGAACTCTCAATAATTTATAAATTTCTATCAGGCCGCCTTTCAAACTCCAGTGCTCGAGTGAAAATATTCTCAGTCTGTCCAGCCTTTCGTTATAACACAAACCTTCCCCACTCGCCATCCGCTGGTATACCTCTTCTAACCCTACTCCAGCTGAATACTTTCCTTGCTATTACTTGGCGGCAAGAACTGGACACAGTATTCCAGAAGACGTATCACCCAATATCCTATTCAAGTTCAACATAACGTACCAACTCCTACGCTCAAAGGACAGAGCAACGAAGGCAAGCTGACATTTTTAAACTATTCTGTCTATATATGAAGCAAATTAAAAAGAATTATGTACTTGCATTCCTGGCCTCCGTGTTCCACAACACGATGCAATGCCGGTCATTAATTGTATAAGCCCTACTAATATTTGATGTAGCAAAATGCAATACCTTCCATTTATCCAGATTGAACTTCATGTGACATTTTTCAGCCCAAAGACGCAATGGATTAAGATCCTTCTGGAACCTTAGATCACCTTCTTTACAGTCTCCAATTCTGCTGTCCTCTGCAAGCTTATGAATCATGGCTTCTATGAGTTCTATTGTTTTCTCATACAGGTCAACGATTTTTACTTATTTGTCTTGGCCATCATTTAGCTGTTTGCAAATCAGGTAGCAATTAGTTATGTCTTTAACCATGAGGAAGAAAGCCATAGACTGCAGGGAGATTGGAAACAATTGGCAAGAAAATGGGCTGAAAGGAATTCAATCCAGTGAAGTGGGTGATAATGAATTTGAGGACTCACAATGAGAAAAGTGTGAATACTGAGTGGTTTAAAGTAATAAAAGAGAAATTAGAGTAGACATTCACGAATGTTTGAAGGTGATTGGACAAGGGATCAAGTGGTCTCGATGTTCTTGACCGCAGGTGGGAATATAAAAGCAGGGAAACGATGATGGAACTTTAGCAACGGCCTATTCAAGATCAATAGGCAGGGGAATCAGATGGACGGAAGTGCGTACTGCAGGTGCTGGAAATCAGAATCAAGATTAGAGTGGTGCTGAAGAAGCACAGCAGGTCAGGCAGCATCCGAGTTGCAGAAAAAAATAACATTTCGGGCAAACGCCCTTCATCAGGAATAAAGCTGGGAGCCTCGAGGGTGGAGCGATAAACGGGAAGACTGGGTCTGGGAAGAATTTAGCTGAGAGTGCAAGAGGTGGATAGAGATGGGGTTAAAGGAGATAGGTCGGAGAAGAGGGTGGAACGGATAGGTGGAAAGGAAGATCGACAAGTGGGACAGGTCAGTAGGATGGTGCCAAGTTAGAAATTTGGAACTCGGATAAGGTGACCGTGGAGAGATGAGGAAACTGGTGAAGACCACGGTGATCCCCTGGGGTTGAGGGTCCCGAGGTGGAAGATCTGGCGTCTGGTGGTGAGGGAATGGTGGTGGAGGAGACCCAGGAACTGCATGTCCTTGGGAGAGTCGGGGAAGTGGTAATTGATGTTTTTGGTCATGGGGCGTTGGAGTTGGATTTTGCGGGTTCCCTGGAAATGTTCTCTGAAGTGCTCTCCGAGAATGTGTCTGTTGGCCCCAGTGTAGAGGAGACCGCATGGCGAGCAACAGATGCAATAAATGACATGTGTGGAAGTGCACAAGGATATTTGATGGATGTGGAAGGCTCACTGGAGCCTTGGAAGGATGTGAGAGGGAAGATGTGGGTGCAGGTTTTGCAATTCCTGTGATGGCAGGGGAAGGTGCCGTGTGGGGAGGGTGGGTTTTTGGAGGGCGTGAACTTGACTAGGTCGTCGTGGAGGAAAGAGTCTTTGTGAAAAGTGGATAGGGGTGGGGAGGGAAATATAAATTTCCCTGTCACTGCAGGAATTGCAAAACCTGCACCCACATCTACCTCCTCACCTCTGTCCAAGGCTCTAATGGAGGCTTCCACATCCATCAAAGTTTCTACTGCACTTCCACACATGCCATTTCTTGTATACGGTCCTCCCGATGCGGTCTCCTCTGAGTTGGAGAGAGGAGATGTGTTCTCACACAACACTTCAGAGAATATCTCCAAGATACCCGCAAGAATCAAACCCAGTGCCCCATGGCCAAACATTTCAACTCCTCCTCCCACTCTCCCGAGGCCATGAATGTCCTGGGCCTCCTGTATCGCCACTGCCTCACGACCCGATGCCTGGAGGAAGAAAGCCTCATCATCTGCCTCGGGACCCTTCAACACCATGGTATCAATTTGGACTTCACCCGTTGCCTCATTTCCCCTCCCGCTACCTTACCCCAGTTCCCACTTTCCAGCTCAACTCCGTCCGCCTGGCTTGTCCCACCTGTGCATCTTCATTCCCACCTATTCACTCCACCTACTTCTCTGACATATCATGTTCACCCCCCACCCGCATCCACTTACAGCACTCTCAGCTACCTTCTCCCCAGCCCCACCCCCTTCCCATTTATCTCTCCATCCCATGTGCTCCCAGTCTCATTTCTGATGAAGGTTTTTGATTGAAACGTTCATTTTTTCCTGCTCCTCAAATGCTGCCGGACCTGCTGTACTTCTCCAACACCACTCCAATCTTGAGGGGAGTCAGTTGATTGAGTGGATTTTCAGATATTTTCTATTGTTGACCACAGGCTGTGGATGATAGCAGAACTTTAGTAACCAACAGGTCAGGGAACAGCTAAAGGACTGAGCACAAGTCTGGTCACGGCATGAGTCAACATTTTTCTTAAAATTGTAAGATAAAAGATGGAAGGCTGGAGTCTGCAACTTTGCCCATCAAGGCCGTTTCACTAATGAGTTTCTCACTGATTCCTTTCCAAGTCAGGGTGCTATGGGCCTTGGAGGGGAACTTGAAAACGGTGGCGTTTTGTTGCATCTTCCAACCTTGTCCTTATAGTCAGTACAGCTGTTGAGCTTTGAAGGTTGTCAAAAATGCCCGAATGACTTACTCCAGTGCATCTTATAGTTGGTGAACCCTGCTGCAATTGTGCCTTAGCGGTGAAGGGAATGAATATTGCAGGTGTTGAAGAGAGTACACTCAACTGACTGCATTGTCGTGGATGGTGTCCAGTTCCTTAAGTGTTATTGAAGTTACACCCATCTAGGCAAATGGAAAGAGTTATATTCCACGTCTCATTTGTGCCTTGCAAACGATGTAGGATTCACAGAACAAAGAGTTGAGTTTATAATCAAAAAATGTCTCAAGAGCATGTTATTGTTGTCAAAGTGTTTATGTAGCCAGTTTCTATAAGTTTTCTCCCCCGAAATAATAGCTCTGTGGACGATTACACGGGGTAATTTGTTTACAGTAAAGTTATTGAATGTCAATGAGATATGATTAAATTCTCATTTGTCAACGTGATCATTACTCTATTTCGTCCTTCTGTGGACCAGTCTGATTCCAGTCACTGTCTGATTTTAAGATCCAATTGTCGTCTGTGCTTGAAATTTCAACCGTTTCTTCACATAAATGTCTCCACCTGCCGTAATAACATGTAAGTACGCTAAAGGGGAGAGCAGAGATTAATGAACATGTTGTCAACACTGGAGAAAATGGAGCTTCGTGGAATGATTGGTTAGGCTGGGATTATTCTCCTTGAAACAAAGGAGAGGGAGGGGAGCTCTATAATCACATAATAACATTTATAAACGTTCAATATTCATGGGATCTTGACAGGGTAGAGACGGGCAGGTGGTTCACCCTCTGGTATGAGGAGAGCACCAGAGAACATGAACTAAGAATTAGATATTGCCTATTTAATTCAGAAATGAGGAGTAATTTATTTGCTCAGGATCCAGTGAATCGGTGGAATTCCTTGCCGAAATTGTTGTTGAGGCTGAGTTGTTGTGTATTTTCAAACTGTGCCAGACAGATATTTAACCAGAAAGATTATGAAGCTTTTTCGTGGCAATGCTGGAGAATGGAGTTGAGGATTATCAGATCAGCCATGAGTTCGTTGAATGGTGGAGCAGACTCAATGGGCTGAATGGCCGACTTCCATTCGTACATCATTTGGTCGAACGCCCTAATTGATTGATACCTTTAGAATTCTGAGGGGATGGAATGAAGTAATAGAAAAGGTTTCTCAAACTGATCAGACAGATCAGGAACTAAGCTCATAATTTCATGACCAGGAAATGTGCTGTGACCTGGATACAACAAATGGCACTGGGCACGCCGACGATGGGTATGTGCAGATGTTGTGATTGCTAAAGAAAATTGGTGGGTCTAATATTGTTGCCAACTTGGTGATCACGCTGGATGATGGATCGCGGTATGATTCACATAGCAAAAGGTTGTGAAATAATGAAAAATTCGTTTCTTTGGAAAAGTTTTCTGCGGTTCCAATTCAATTGACTGTTAAGAATACTGATCAGAACTTTGTGTGGAGTGTTACATTAAAATTCACAATCCCACTGGATAAACTATTGCACCTGATCTCTCCTTATTCGTACCCCTTTCATTCGATGTAAATTCATAGAACGTCAAGATGGAATGAAAGGAGAAAAGAAACGTTTGCACTCCTTTTCATTATCCCAATGTAACTTACAACAGAATCAAATTGCTTTATTTCGACTTTGATGAGGTATCGATTTATCACAAATCTCCGGTGCAATGAAGGGCAAGAGCAAGATTCTCCACGTTAAATGTTGCATTCAATTTTGCTCCGAATTTATTTCAGCTTAAAGAAAATACTGATGAGAAAAACAGAAGGTTGAACTACAAAACAAGATGGCAGTTTTGATGCTCAGTTACTTTGGCAGATTTCAATGGGTATCAAATGAACCCAACATCATGGCGATCGTCCTCCCATCTTTAAGGCATGGGATTAAAGCAGGAACTCGATCTCCAAGAGACGGGTCACTTCCTATTCATTATGGAATAGCTGTCCTAGACAATAGACAAAATCTGCTCAGTTCCATTTATAATGCTTCATGTGGAATATTAATAGAAATCTTTCAAAACTATGAGTTTTTTTTTGCTGAATCTTACTCAGCTGCAGACGTTTCCGATATTCCTTTGCACCTGAAGTCGTCCAAATTAGATATTGTTTCCTCGCACCTTCTAGCCCCTACACCCTCCTTTACACTTTTACCTGGCCACAGGCTATCTCTCACCTGTTGAAACTCACTGCTTCTGTGACTCTAAATGTGCCTTTCCAAATATTTTGGAAACGGATTGTCTGAGTGACAGAAATTCTACTCCCATTATGTCTTTGTCCTACATCGATGGTTTTGAAATCTTGACCTTCAGAAATTTATGAACTTGAAAGAGTCAATTTGTCACATATTTACTCTCTCCAAACCTCATATACTCTGGAAAACTTCCATTCGGTTTTCCTTGGTTTAGTTTCAAATTTTCCAAAACACAAATAAATAAAATTCCATCCCCACTAAATACCGTCAGCATCGTCTCCAATGTCTTAGCAGCCCAGTAAATGCTGGCAGTGTCCTCTCTGATTGAATCACAGATTCCCCCTACAACGCAGAAAGTACAGTTCAGCCAATCGAGTCTATAGGGAGACTCTGAACAGCATCTCAACCAGACCTAGCTCCCGTCTCTATCCCCGCAGCCCTCTGGCTTGTGATTTCAAATAAACCTGCTGGAATAAAACCTGGCATCGTGTGACTGCTGACCTTATCACCGCGTTACCCATGGCTAATTCACTAAACTTACTGAATTCACTCCCTGGACACATCAGCGCAATATAACATGGCCGATCCACCTAACCTACAGACTTAAGAGCAGTGTGAACCACTGAGCAAATGTACCATCACATTGACCACTATCTGTATCATGTGTAACGGCTTTACACACTGGCAACTCCGCCTAGTGAAAGCAAGCTGCGCCCACCAACCCGAATTCAATGCATCCAAACGCGGTTCTACGCTGTACAACCTCAGTAGTTCTGCTGGAAATGTATCTATGCTCAGATCTGAATAGGTTTATTCTGTTTTCTTCCTCTGATTCCTGCTTTAAATAAACATATCAGTCAGGAACAACTCTATATAATGGTTTTCATTGCAACACAAACACAATGTGCAGTTTGCTGAAGTTACGTGTTTGCACTTTCACTGACACTCCGTCTCCCCAGGAGCTGCAGTCCTTCCCCAATTGATTCAGACAGCACTGTCCTTCCTGTGATATGTCCCATCGAGAATGGAAGGCCAGCCATGAATAACCTTCACTGGGGAACAGAGCGACAGGTTTAAAACTTGACGATGCCCCCAGGGGAGAAATGAGCCCTGTGACGGGCGGGGACACTAACCACGATACTGTGGAGGACAACAAAATCGAAGGAGGCCCTTCAGCCTGTTATGGCCTCACTTGTCAAACACAACTGCTTAACGACCTGAATCACGTTTTCCATCGTTTAGCCCATAATCTGACATGTTTTGGCATCGCAAATTAACATCTCAATTTTTTTTAAGGTTAGAATGATATCCGCTTCTCTGACCCTTTCCGCAAATCTACTCAAACCTTTCTGCCTTTTCCCGAAATCTCTTGGCCCCAGTGTTTGATCCCTCCATCAATAACAAAAGCTTCTTTCAGTCTATCCTATCCATATCCCTCAGTATTTAGTACATCTCAGTCATGTCTTTTCCAATCTCCTCTGCTTGGCGACAAACAACCCCAGTCTGTCCAATCTCTCCTCACAACTGAAACTCTTCAGCCCAGACAATATCCCAGTGAATCTCTCCTGCAACGTTCCCAGTGCGATCACATCCATGCAGTACTCTGAATTGCAGAACTGCACACAGTAATCTTGCTAGGGACGAATGAACTTTTTTTTATCTATTCTGTTACAGTATGAGGGCGTCGCTGGCTCAGCAGTATTGATTGGTATCCCTAATTGCACAGCGGGCAGTTGAGACTCAACCATATTGTCGTGAGTCTGGAGTCACATGGAGGCCCGAGCATGTAAGAATGACAGTTTAATTCCTTAAATGACGTCAGATGGTTTTGTATTTTTTTTCAACAATTGAACATGGATATATAGGAGTTATAAGATTCGTAATTCCAGATATTTATTGAATCCCAATTCTACCACCGAGCATGGTCGGAGTCAAACACGGGTCCCTAGTGTCTGAATTAACAGTTCAGTGTTCAGTGGTAATAGCGCTTGGCCATTGCAGAAAAGCAGTGAAACTGATCTTATCCAATTAAGTCACTTTTCCCCGATACTGTTCTGTGCCATTTTTCTGACCTTGACCTCCCCAATAATATTTGGTCCATATCAGTAAAAGCTGCGATATGAGCATTGATCTCACAACAGTGGTAACCATTTGGATCAAATGATCTGCAGATCCCGATGGTCGGGTTAGGGCACGTTCACCCAGCAACAGTGACCCCAGCCACACAGACTGATCGGTATCAATGTGAGAGTCAGTGTTAGATTCTGCAATACCTTAGTGAAATAGGAAATGACTCCGCAAACACATGAGGAAAGAGCAGCGCTCCGAAAGCTAGTGCTTCCATTAAACCTGTAAGACCATAACCTGGTGTTGGGCCATTTTTGACTTTGTACTCCATAGTCCAACACCAGCATCTCCAAATTAACGAAATGCGGGTATGGGATGGAAAGTTCGGTTAGTGATCGTAGGAGGGAAGAAATCTCTGAGAACGGGTGGATTTGAATTCTGACATATGAAACACAGAGATGTGAGAGGGCAGAGCTTGAAGGGAAAAAAAATCACCTTGGAGGAAATCAAAATACTAGAACAACTGATTCATGTGCGCTTCACAGAAGACTGGGACACATAAAGCAATTACTGCCGTGACTCGGATTCGAACCGAGCTTACTGCGACCACAACGCAGAGTACTAACCACTATACGATCACGGCAGCCCACAGAGGAACACGCTAAGCGGATGCAATAAGTACAGTGTCATAAGAAATGTTAGGCAGCGCACCAAATGCACGATATCAGTGCTTAGCGAACAGTTGCAGATATGTGGGAACTCAGAATGGGCTGGCGGTTTAACATAGGTTCCCCCAGTGGCTGTGGTGATTCCATCATTAATGTGTTGAAGGCTGAGATCAATAGATTTCTACAAAACATCAAAGATTCCGGGGACAGTGCAGCTTTTGTTACCTGCACATCCACCAATAACATTTATTGTGTCCGTTGCACCCAGTGCAGTCTCTGGTACATTGGGGAGACTGGGCGTCTCCAAACAGACCGCTTTAGGAAACATCTCCGGGACACCCGCACCAATCAACCACACCGCCCCGTGGCCCAACATTTCAACTCCCCCTCCCACTCTGCCGAGGACATGGAGGTCCTGGGCCTCGTTCACCGCTGCTCCCTCACCACCAGACACCTTGAGGAAGAACGCCTCATCTTCCGCCTCGGTACACTTCAACCCCAGGGCATCAATGTGGACTTCAACAGTTTCCTCATTTCCCCTTCCCCCACCTCACCCTAGTTCTAAACTTCCAGCTCAGCACTGTCCCCATGACTGGTCCGGACTTGTCCTCCCTGCCTATCTTCTATTGCACCATTCCCTTCCACCCTCCCCCCAGACCAATCACCTTCATCCCCTCCCCCACTTAACTATTGTACTCTATGCTCCTTTCTCCCACCCCTACCCTCCTCTCACTAATCTCTCCACCCTTCAGGCTCTCTGCCTGAATTCTTGATGAAAAGCTTTTGCCCGAAAAGTCGATTTTACTGCTCCTCGGATGCTGCCTGAACTGCTGTGCTCTTCCAGCACCACTAATCCAGAATCTGTTTTCCAGCATCTGCAGTCATTGTTTTTACCAAATTTTTGTTGAAATGTATACTTCAATAGCAATGCAGTTTACCATCGGTTACTTCACGAGTTTCCCCACACAAGGCAGTAACCACTGCTGCCACATGGGCCCATTTCCCAGCCCCAGAATCAGAGGAACTGAGTGGCGCAGTCGCAAATAACCAACTTGAAATCAAGATGGGAATGAGTTTGCAGAGATACTCGATGGCTCAAGTGAATCAACCGGAGAAAGCGCGGTGTTTCTATGACGGTTTAGAGGCGTAAGCAATTCCGAGGTTGGGAGTGCTTCTAGTCAAAGGCGGGGCAGAGGGGAAAATTTGTTCCCGTTTATAATAACAGCAATCGACATTGCATCTTGCTGAGACAGCTGAGTGACATAACTGGAGCATGGGCTGGTTTGAAGTTTAATTTTGCTTCATTATCACCCAGTTCCCTGGAATGAATTGCTTTCACCAGTTTTATTTCCAATTGTTTGATATCTCCCTGCAGTCTACGGCTTTCTTCCTCATGGTTAATTGCATGACTAACTGTTGTATGATCTGCACACTGCTAATTCACGGCCACTACAAGTAAATAGGAATCATTGATCTATATGAGAAAACAGTGGAACTCACTGCAGGCATGCTTCATAGGTTTGCAGGCGACACCAGAATTGTAGACAGTGGAGAAGATTATCTAAGTTTCAAAAGGATCTTAATCCAATGAGTCGTTGTACTGAAAAATGTAACATGGAGTTCAATCTGGATAAATGGAAGATATTGCATTTGGTACAGCAAAAATAATATGGCTTTGCGTATGTTGGAGAGCATGGAAGCTAGGTGTGCAGGTACATAATTCCTTGTAATTTGCATTACCAAAAGACAAGATGGTTCAACGGCAATTAACATACTTCCCTTCATTGCTCAGTCCTTTGTGTATAGTAGTTGGGACGTTATGTTGAAGTTTTGCAGGACATTGATGAGGCGTCTTCTGGAATATTATGTCCAGTTCTGGTCGCCCATTTGTAGGAATGATATTATTCAGCTGGTGTAGGTTCACAAAAGGTATATACGCTTGTTGCCTGTGGAAGGTTTGAGTTATAATGAAAGGCTGGATAGGCTGAGACTATTTTCAGATTCGAGATCGGGGTGCTGGAAAACCACATCAGGTAAGGCAGCATCCCAGGAGCAGGAAAATATTTTTTTTTCGCGCAAGTGCCCTTCACCAGGCTCTTCCCCGAAACGTCGATTCTCCTGCACCTCAAATGCTGCCTGATCTGCTGTGCTTTCCCAGCACAACATTCTCGACTCTGATCTCTCATCTGCAGTTCTCACTTTCTCCTAGTTGAGAGTGTTTTCACTCTAGCTTAGGGGTTTGAACGGCGACCTGACTGAAGTTTATGAATTATTGAGAGACAAGTTTAGAGTTAACGATGGCGGCCTTTTCGCAGGAGGGGAATGTCAAGACGAGATGGCATATGTTTAAGATTAAAAGAGAGATTTTTTTAAAAAAAAGACATGTGCGGCATTTTTTTAGGGACGGTGTTTTAGGGACGGTGTAATTAACTTGCTGAGGAAGTGATGGATGAGGGAATGTTTGCAGCATTTAATGAACAATTGATTCCAAACATGAATGGGAAAGTGGGATTTTAAAAATAAATGTATTCATGCCTAGTACGTCAGTTATTTCCCAGAGCGCATTTAAGAGTCAACTACAGTATTATCCGTCTGGAGTCTCCTGTGGGACAGAGCAGATGAATATCGCAGGTTGCTTCCCGAGCTGGCATGAGTGAATCAGATGGGTTTTTCCACACATCTTTTTCAGGTCATCACGAGACTCTTCAATTCCAGGTGCTTATTGAATTCAAACTCCACTATCTGCCATGCCAGGACCTGAACTATTTGTCCACAAAATATTACCTGGGCTTTGGATAAACAACACAGTAATAAAGCTACAAGGGCCTTATCACCACTCAGCGGGAACAGGAGGAGGCAGACGGGAATGGGTTAGTTTGGCAGTATGTTCAGCATGGATCGGTTGCACTGACAGGCCTGTTTTCATGTTGTATGACTCTGACTGACGCTATGGAGCAGGCAGCTGGTTGGGATTAACAGCCGCATTGACATCATAATCGAACACCTGATGGGATATGTGATCCTGCTGGAGTCTCCGGAGGTTGGTTTGCTCAGTCATACCTTCCCACACACGGGACTGGTGAACGGTCTCTCACCAGTGTTACTGATTAAATGAGATTCCATTTCTATGGTTAATTAACTCCCTTCCAGCAGTTCCCACATTGCCCTGCTTTCTCTGTGGTATCAGTGTCCTTTTTTTCTACACAGCGTGAACGATCCTTTTAAATTGTGTCCACACAGATACCAATCCTGTTTTCCATGTTGTGAATGTGTTTTCATTCTTCCTCATTCACCCACGGGGTGTGCGTATCACTGGTGATGACAACATTTATTCTTTGCCCCTCGTTCGTTGCTGTCTGGCTACACCACAAACCCGGATGTGATCCCAGCCTCGGGTGTCTGTCTGTGGGGAATCTACACATTCTCTTTGTGTTTGCGTTTTTATTTCTCCCTCTGACCAAAGATGTACCAGTTACAGATTTCAACAATGGGAAATGCAGGCTTATAGGGCATGGAATACCGTGGGGACTGGTGGAATGGGCTTCGGCTGTACCGTGTGGACTGGCAGGGCCGATTAGACTGCTTCCCCACGCGGAGGAGATTCTTGAATTCAGGGTCAGCTCATGTTTTTCTGGTCCTGGAGTCTCTCGTAGGCAGGACTTGGTGAAGATGGTTGAATCCCCTGCATCGGGGACATGAATGAATGGGATTGCAGGAAATTAAAGTCATGATCTCTGTTCCTGAGGTCAGGCTTGTATTTCATGTTTTATTTGTCGAATGTAAACATCAAAATTTCCGGTGTCCCAACCCCCAAGGATGACTAGTTTAAAATATCACCGCCAGCAGCACCTTCTCCAGGTTGAAGTCTTGACTGTGTGGAAGAAACTGAGCTGATGCGAGCAAATGTCGCTGCTACCGCCAGTGTCGGAAACACAGATCCAAAAAGCAAAATCATCTTTGCAGCAAAACCATTGCAAAGTTAAGGGCTCAACACGCTCCACTTGTGCCACTCAGCTGTCTTAGAAAGATGCACCGGAAATCGCAATGATAGTATAAACGGGGACAACCATTCCCTTGAGCAGGAGCACACTCAACCGAGGAATTTCTTGCGCCTCTATACCATCACAGAAGGACAGGACGCTCACCTATTGCATCACTGGAACCAGAGAGTAACTCCGCGCGCACATTCCCATCCCCATTTCCGGTTGGATCTGGGCGGCTGTGCTGATGTTAAGCTAAAATGCTATTGAAGCATACATTTCAACAATATCCTGTACTGTCCCCCGAGTCTTTGATGTTTTGTCGAAATCGATCGATCTCATTGTCATTCAAGGGATCTCCACAGTCTCTGAGGACATCGAACTGAAAGATTCAGCTCATTGTCAGTTCCCACATATCTGTCACTCTTCGCTGAGTACTGATATTGTACATTTGCTGTTCTTCCGAACATTTCCTCTGTTAGTATACTTATTGCTGCTTGCAAGCATCCAGTTCAATGGTTGCTGTGATCGTGGTTGTCGGTATTTTGCATTGTGACCACAGCAACCTCGATTTGAAACCAAATCACGGCACTAATTGTTCTCTCCGTTGTCCTTTTTGTGACACATGCTAAGAAATTAATTGTTTTACCTTCAAATTCCGCTCTCTTACATCTCTGCATTTCATATATCAGGGTTCAAACACGCCCGTTGTCAGAGATTCTGATCCTTCCCACGATCATTAAACCTCCTTTCCGTCCCTCCTCCCATTTCTCTGAGGCAATGCACAATCTATCACTCTCTTTCACATTCATACTGTTCTGTCTGTGCTGCTGCTGCGGTTACTGTTGTTGGGTGAACGTGCCCCAATCCCACCATCGGGACCTTCAAACAAGTCGATCCATTTGGATCCCATGGTTGTGAAATCAATCCCCATGTAGCAGCTTTGACTGACATAGGACAGAGACAATTGTAGCGTCAGGCTCATGGAAAATACCCAGGGCAGTTTTGGTGAAAAGACATTTTATTGTTCAAGATCAGCTTTGTGGCATTCTGTGTTGGTCTTGTGGTAATTTCAAAGGACTGATAATCCAGAGACCAAGGTAATAGTCTGAGTACTCGGGCTTGAATCCCACCACGCCATGATCATCAAATTTGGATTCAATAAATATCTACATTGAAGAATCTAATGACTACTCTATATCCAATGACAATGGTTGATTAAAAAAAACTATTTCATTGATGTTATTTCGGGATGGAATTTGCTATCCTTAATTGGTCTGGGCTGCATGTGACTTCAGACTCATAGCAATATGGTTGAGTCTCAACTGCCCTCTGGGCAATTCGGAATGGGTAATAAATTCTGCTTCGCCATAATCGCCCTCATACTAATCTAGAAATTTAAAAAAACAAATGCTCATTAGCCTCAAGCAAGAGCGTTGTGTGCAGTCTTGCAAGTCACATTATAGCAGGGATGTGATCACACTGAGAACATTACAGGAGATATTTACCGGGATATTGTTTGGGCTGAAGAGTTTCAGTGGTGAAGAAAGACAGGACAGAGTGGAGTGTTTGTCGCAGTGCAAAGGAGATGTAGACAAGACATGATTGAGTTAGGGTATGGACAGGGTTGACTGAACGAGTTTACCATTGATGCAGGGATCGATCAGCAGGGGCCAGAGATTTAAGGAGAAAGCCAGAAAGGTTTGAGCAGATGTGCGAAAAAGCTTTATCAGCCACGGGGGGTTGGAATTTGGAATACACTGTCTGCATTGTTCAGAGCGGCAGAAACCCTTATAGCCTGAACAAATATTCAGATGTGAACTTTTGATGCCAAGACAAATCAGGCTGTGCGGTAAGCATTCTGAAATGGGATTCAGTTCATTAGGCATTGTTTTTGACAAGTGTGGCCACAATTGGTGGAAGGGCCTCCTTTGACACTCTTGTCCTCGGTCGTATAATGGTTAATATCCCTGCTTGTCACAGGGCTCAATTCTCCACTGGGGACAATGTGAATATTTTAAAATTGTCGCTCCATTTCCAAGTGCGGGTATTGATACCTGTCCTTCCATTCTCGATGGGGCATGTCACAGGAAGGACAGTGCTGCCTGAATCAGTGGGGGAAAGGGCTGCAGCTCTCAGGGAGGCAGATTGTCAGTGAAAGTGCAAACACGTGATCTCTGCAAACTGCACCTTTTTACTGTGTTGGAATGAAAAGCATTTGACAGACTTGTTCCTGATTGAAGTGTTTATTGGAAGCAGGAAGGTGAGGAAGGAACAGCGTAAAAGCGTTCAAATATGAGCGCAGAAACATTTCCCGCAGCACGAATCAGATTGTAAAGCACAGAGTAGTGTTTCGATACATTGAATTTGGGTTGATTTGCTTTGATGAGGCTGAGTTACCAGGATATAAAGCCATTAAGAATGATACAGGTTTTGCTCACGATGATGGAACATTGGCTCAGTAATTCGCATTGCTGTTCGGTCTGAGGGTTATATTGATTGGCCAAGTTAAATTGCCCTCTCGTGTCCAGGGATTGAATTAAGTAAATGAAGTGAATTAGCCATGGATAACGCGGGGACAATGCCAGAAGTCACAGGACGCCAGGTTATACCCCAACAGCTTTTTTTTATATCATAATGGGGAGGGTTGCCCCTTCTTCTGGTGAAATATAAAGAAATGGGGAGGGGAGCTAGGTCTGGGTGAGATGCTCTTCAGTGTGTCGACACCGGCTTGATTGACTGAAATGCTCTCTCTGCACTGTAGGATTCTGTGATTCTCTCGGAGAGGGTTATGAAGGTGTTTACTGGGGTGTAAAGCCATTAGAGACGATGCTGAGATGGGGTGTACTGAGGATGGGATTTTATTCACTTGTTGTCTTCGAAAATTTAGAACAGTTAATCCTGAACCAAGAAAGACTTAATTGGGGGGGTGGGGGGTTCATGTTATGAGATGTTTGGACAGAGTAAATAGGAGGATAATTCCATATTTCAATTGAGTAAACGTCTAGACGTCAGACATTCAAACCCTTTGATAAAACCTTTGAAGGACAAAGAAATGATGAGAGCAGAATCGCTGTTACTCCGAGAATCTGTTTTTCAAAATATTTGGAAAGGCACATTTGGTGACATACAAGGAAAAAAATTCACAAGGAGAGAGACAGCGTGTGGCGAGGTAAAGGTGTAGGGGTGTGGTGTAGTCAGTTGGAAGTTGCGGGGAAACAATGTCGAAGTGGGTTGACTTTAAATGTAAAGAATTTCGTGAACGTGTGCAGCTGAATATGATTCGATTCCAAAATCTCTGAATTTCGAAAGATTTGGCATAATATTCTACCTGAAGCATTGTGAATGGAACTGAGTGGATTTTTCTTTGTTGTGAAGGGAAGATATTACATAATGAATAGGAAGTGACCAGTTGCTTGGAGAGCGACTTACTGCTTTAATCACATGCGATAAGGATGTGAGGACAAATACCATGATGTTTGGTCCATTTAATACTCGGTGAAATCTGCCAAAGCAACGAGCAACAAAACTGGTGGATTTTCTTTTGCACCTTAACCCTCTGATTTTCTAAGCAGTATTTTCCTAAAGCTGAAATAAAGTCTGAGCAAATTTGAATACAACATTAATCGTTCCAATGAGATAAATCTAATTCACTTGTGATTATTACAATGAACATTGTGAGGTTGCAGCAAAATTAAAATGAAACGAACAAAACAGTGTTTCTTGCAATTTAATCCAATTCAGGTTCAGCCATATGAAAAAGGCCATTGAGCCACAACATCGCCTTTATTTCCCTCTCCATGGCTGCTTCTTCACGTGAAAGAGAAAGTGACGGAAGAAATTATGAGTCAAATGTAGATGTGATTATGAGGGAAAATTCTTGTTCTCTGTTTCATTCCGACACAGTTCTGACTCATAATGTATCACTGACAGCTATTCATTCTGACAAGCATGGCGATTTGTTGGCATTTGCTGTTATTATAATTCTGGTGCAAGCAGAATCACAATGGTGTGGATTTGATTCCGCTCTGCAAATTTCTCATCCTTCACTTTCACCACATATAACCTGATGAGGTGACATGTCACCGCTCTACAAAATGTGCTGAGAAGACTGAATGATTGTGGTGGTGGGTTAATGCACCACTGTGCTTCGCAATCACGAGTTCGAGTCACACTCTGGTTGCAAACTTCACAAACCGCTCCAGCAGTTTTTATTGGCACCTCACACGTCTGGTATAGAATGGATAGAGAATCTGGTTCTTGCCCTTCACAGCACGGGAGATTCACGAATAATCGGCATCACATTAAAGTCGAAATGAAGAGTGAGAGCAGTCACTCTATTCAATTGTAGATTAACTTGGTGTAATGAGAAAGAACGCATTTTTCTTTCCGCCCCACATTCCATCTAGTCTTTCTATGAATTTGTATCGAAAGAATGAGAAACAAATAACAATAGATCGGGAGCACAAGTTTATCCAGTTGGGGGTGGGGTGGGGTGGGGGGGGGCGGCGCATGAGTATCTTAACCTAACACTTTACACAATGATCTGATCAGTAATTCAAACAGTGACTCGGAATTGGAACCACAGAAAACTTCTGCAATGAAACGAACCTTTCATTCTTTCACAAATTTCTGCTGTGTGTGAATCATACAGCGATCCATCATCCAGCGTGATCACTGACTTGCCAATTGTATAAGGTCTACCAACTTTCTTCAGCTTTCACAACTTATGTATGCAGCCACCTGTGCTGTGCCCAGTGTCATTTGTTATCCCCAGGTCACAGTACATTTCGTCCTCCTGAGATTATGAGCCTTGTTCCTGATCTGTCTGATCTGCTTAATAAACCTTTTCTATCACTTCATCCCATCCCCCCACAATTCTGAACTTATTAATAAAATAAGGTGTTTGACAAAATGTTAAACAAATGGGAGTTTGCCATTCAGCCCATGGAGTCTGCCCCACCATTCAACGAACTCATGTTTGATCTGATAATCTTTAACTCCTTTCTGCCCACTTACCTCGTCAAATTTTCATCATCTTTCTGATTAACTATCTGGCACAGTTTGAAAACACCCAACAACACTGATGGCACAGATTGTTTGGCCGCTGAGCAAAGAGATGACTCCTCATTTCTGAATTAAATGGGCAATATCTAATTCTGAGATTATGTCCTCTGGTGCTCTCCTCACAGCATGGGGCAAACCATCTGCCCGTATCTACCCTGTCAAGATTCCACGAATATTGAACGTTTATGATTGGTGTTATATGATTATAGAGCACCCCTCCACCTCCTTTGTTTCGAGGACAATAATCCCAGCCTAACCAATCATTCCACGAAGGTCTATTTTATACAGAGTTGGCAACATCCTCGTAAATCTCTGCTGTCCCCTGCAGCGTCCTTACATATTCTTAAGACAGGTGGAGAGATTTCGGTGATGAAATGGGTTGGAATTTCGGCCGCAGACCAAATACAGCAATGATAACTCTGACAAATCAGAATCTAATCATATTCGATTGTCATTTGATGGCTTCATTGTAGCTGAATTCCTCCGTGTAATCGTCCTGACAGCTAGTGTTTAGGAGAAATGGAACCTGATCGCGCATAAAAGAAGTTGAGGACAAAAATATGTCCGTCGGTCGACTTTGTTTGATTATTAACTCAACCCTTGTCTCCGTGAAGCCTACATCGTCCACAACGCACAAATTAGATGTTGAACAGAACTCTCTCCATTTGCCTAGGTGGGTGCCGCTGAAATACCACTGAAGGAACTGGAAACCCTCCACGACAACACAGTCACTTACTGTACATTGTTCAATGCCTGAATATTTATTCACTTCACTGCTGAGGCACAATTGCAGCAGAGTGCACCACCTAGAATATTCACGGAAGTAAGTCATCCAGGCTTTGTTGACAGAATCTTCAAAGCTCAAAGACTGTACCGACTATAATGACATGGTTGAAGATGCACTGAAACATCACCATTTATGAATTACCCTCCAAGGCACATACTAGCATGACTTGGAGAGGAAGCAGTGGTAAATTCATTGAGTGGTGAAGCGGTCTTGATGGGCAAAGAGTTATACTCGAGCCCTCCACATTTTATTTTACAATTTTGAAAAATGTTGATTATCGCATTGACCACCCTTGTGCTCATTTCATCAGTTGTTTCCAAAATTGGCGTTTGCTAAAGATCGAATATCATTCTCAGACTGTGGTCAACAAAGAGCCTCTCGTACAACTGATCTCCCTGCCCAACAATCTTCAGAGATCTGTGAATATCTACTCCAAAATCTCTTTGGTCCTGTACACCACTCAGAATCCTCACTGCTATTGTTTCAACTCTCCAAATTCATTACCACTTATTGGTTTGGATTCAATTCCATTCGCCGTTTTTCCTTTCCACCTGATTGATACAACTCTGCGATCCCTGATATTATTCATCACAGTCGCCAAGACGACCAATTGTTGCATCGTCTGTAAACATCTAAACGTGACTCCTACAACTATGTTTGAATTATTGATCTACATCAGGAAACAGTGGTACTCCACTGGAAACAGGCATCCAAGCATTGTTCATTGCTGGATGGGATGAACACCTGCAATAACAGCAGAATCGGACCCTTGCTATCATTTGTAAACCTGATTGCAACTCTGCAGGTTGGTCTCCTGACTGATTCCTTCTCACATCGGGGAGTGGTGAATGACCTGCCCACATTGTGACTGAGGAAGTGAGTTTAGATTTCAGCGGGTAATTAAATCCCTTCCTACAGACCCCGTCCCCATGGACCTGACTTCATGGAGGCGTCGGTATCCTTGTGTCTATTTAGTTTGGATAATCAGCTGAATTTGAGACCACGCTGAGGCGACTCCCAATTTTCGTGGTCATCCATGTATCTTTTTTATCCTTCCTTATTCTCCCTAGGAGTGTGGCCATCATAGTCTGAACAGCATTTGTTATTCATCCTTAACTCTCCTTGAACTGAGTCAGAGGGAATGTATGGGTGAACGGTACTATTGTGGGTCTGGAGTTATATGTTTGAAGGTCTCTTTAAGGAAGGCAGATTTCCCTTTTGAAGGGACATGAATGAATGGGTTTTCAGCAAATTAAAACTTTTTGTCAATCTTCCTCTGAGCGGGTTTATATTCCAGATTTATTCATCGAATCTAATTACCAGCAGCTGCAATGCTCCAGTCTCCAAGGGTTGCTCGCCCAAATATCGCCATTGTATTTACAGATGACACGAAGATTGGTGGAGTAGCAGAAAGCATAGTGGACTGTCAAAGAATGGAGGAGAATATAGATAGGGCAGTTGAGCGGAAAAGAGGCAGATGGAGTTGAATCCAGGCAAATGTGAGTTGATGCATTTTAGGAAGTCTAATTCCTGGACAGATGCATGTGTAGGAAGAGTGCAGAGGGATGCTTTGGAATTGGGTGAGAGGTTTAGACAATGGATTTGGATCAGCTCAGGCTTCGACATCCAAAGGGCGTGTTCCTGGGCTGTAAATTTTCTCTGTTCTTTGTTCTTCTTTGTTCACTACTCTGTCAACTTCATGCTACATTGCTGCATCTCAGAGAATGATATTGTCAATTCTAATTTTCACAGAGGGAATGAGAATATGACATGTGGCTGTGTCGGAATGAAAGTGATGTACGCTGGTCTGGAGTGTTTACTGGGAGAAAGCGGCTGATGTGGAGATGATGTGATCAAAAACAGCTCTTACTGTCGAAGTAACAAAACAGCGCATTGTTAAAGGAAAATTTCAGAGAATGCTTTCAATTAATCGATCGCTTGCTGAAGGCTCCAGCACGCTTCAGCTGATCCAATCTGTATTGCGGGTTAATGCTGGTGTTGTATCCTAATACAACAATTATGCTCTTCGTTCCCGCCTTTGACCAGGAGCATTCCCAGCTTTGGCATTTTTTTTCGCCTCGGTGCCATCATAGAAGAACCAGGTGCTCATCTTCAAGCCAATCAATCCATTTCGATACTGTGGTTGTGAGATCAATTCCCATGTAACAGCTTTTACCACATGGAGCAGAGATTATTCGAACATCAGGCGATGGAAAAGGACACAGGGCAGCACTGAGGAAAAGAAAATTTATTCGAAAATACTTCTGTCTGTGGACTTCTACAGCATTTATTCCACTTGCTCATTTAGCTCTGTCTTGTCTATTGTGTGCAGTTCTGCAATTTGCATTATAGAACGGATATGATGGCACTGGAAATGATGCAGGAGAGATTTAACAGGATATTGTCTGGGTAGAAGAGTTTCAGTTGTGAAGACAAATTGGACAGACTGGAGGCGTTTTTCTTAGAGTCGAAGAGATTGAGAGGAAACATGATTGAAATGCATAAAATAATCAGGAATATGGATGGCATAGACTGAAATCAATGTTTTTCTTTGATGGTGAGATCGATCACGGGGGGAGGGGCAGTGTGGCATAGATTTAAGGATAGAGGAGGAAAGGTTTGAGTGAATGTGCAGACAAATGTCTTGAAACAGCCGTGGGTTGAAATCTGGAACTCATTGCATGCAAAGATTGCAGAGGCAGAAATCCTCAGAACTTTCAGAAGTTTTCCGATGTGAATTTGTGATGCCAAGACATACAAGACTATAGGCCAAGTAATTTTTAAAAGTGTTCCGATAGTTAAGCGAACGTTAATTTCCAGTATTAACACATAGGCTTATTTTTGCATAGAATTCCTGGATAGTACCACCGCCTGTAACTGCGTGAGGTCGGGTTCAATTTGCTTCCAGGACAGGCACTTGCATATTGGGAGGTCTCAGTGGGTAGAACTGCACCATTCAGCGTCAGAAATCCGCCTTCGATTCAAGTCTTGTGTGACTGAATGTGTGGAATTTGCACACTCCTGCTCTCTCTCTCTCTCTCTCCCGTGTGAGTTTTCTTTGGCTGCTCCGATTCCTTCCCACAATGCAAATGTGTGCAATTCAGGTAAATGGCAAACAAAATCTGAATGGACTGTAAGTGCTGTAAATAAGAGACAAAATTCAGAATTGCAGGTCGGGGAAAACAGAATGACCATTTCGGGTCAACAGACCCTTCGTAGGACCTGATTTTAATTCTCAATGTTAATTCTGATTTCTCTCCACTGATGCTGCCTGACTCGCTGAGCTTTTGGAGTAATTTCTATTTTTGTAGGTGCACCATAAATGCTGGTTTAGAAAGATAGAGTGGAGAGTGTGAATCTCTTCCATGGCACAGTGCAGACTCAACTGGCCAAATGGTTTCTGTATGCACTGTGTCTAATTCCATTAACTCTGAATCTATAAGTTTTTGTCCTTTTTTTAGTCTTTGGTTTTCACATCTCTCCAGTCATGTGAATTGCAGAGCAGGACAGTCGACGGTTCGGACATAAGCCACCACCAAAACTTTACCACCTGACGCCTGGAAGATGAACGCCTCATATTCTGCCTTGGGACCCTGCAACCACACGGGATAAATGTGGATTTCAGCGGCTTCCTCATTTCCCCTCCCCCACAATATCGCAGTCTGAAACATCCAACTCAGCACCACCCTTCGGACCTATTCATCTCTACCCCTCTGACTTATCACCTTCTCCCCTCCTCCATCCACCATTTGCTTTCCCAGCTACCTTGCACCCAACCCCAACTCCCTCCCAATTATCTCTCAGTCCCCACCCTCAAGCCTCATTCCTGATGAAAGATTTATGCCAGAAACGTCGATTCTCCCGCTCCATGGATGCTGCCTGACCTGCTGTACTTTTCCAGCACGACACTATTGCCATGGCGAAGATAGACAAGCTCAGTTCAGGCTCTTTATCTGGGAGCGGAGAAGGCTAAGTGAGGAAGTGATTAAGGTGCACATTAAGGGGATCGGTACGTGTGATAGGAATGAGCTTCTTGTGGGAAGAGTTAACATCCAGGGTTTTCCGTTTAACGCAAGGGAGAGAGGATGCTCAGATGAGATAAAGGAAGAACGTTTTCACTCTGAGAGTATTGTATCATTGGAAATCACTGTTTGAACTGTGGTAAAGCTATGAATCATCAAAACATTTCAGGAGTATTTAGCCGAATACTTGAGAAGCGAGAGCACTCTTGGATAAGGACCAGTTACCGGAAAGTGGGGTGAAGATGTCTGATGAAAGATCGCAACACTGCACAAAAAATACAGAGCATGAAAGCATGGGAAGGTTAAAGGCATGGAAACGACTGGCAATCTGTTACAAGGGGTCTCCGGAATGCTACATTCGTCAAAAGGTCACTGGGGCAGGATGGGGCCGCTGTGGCAGGATGGGATAAGTACAGTGGAATGCTCCTACACCAATTAGCAGAGTCAGACTGAGGCTGAAAGGTTACTATGGCAGGCTGAGATAATAACAATTAGTAAAGTGAGCCTCGCCTACTAAATATTATCATGGCAGTTTGGGAAACGTCGTGACAATACATACTTAGGACATGACTTTAAATAATTAATTGATAATAGAGTCAGCCTGCTTGAGACACTTGTCGCAGGATATGGCATGAAATATCTAATTAGTAGTTCGTAGAGTCCGCTTGGGACAGGAAAACATTGTGATAGATGGGGTAGCTAAATATCTAATCATGACAGGTTAGTCTGGGATGGAGGTTCATTGTAGCACAGGTGGCAGTAGAATACTTAATAGCTACAGTAGAATAAAGTAGGAAAAACAATAGTGGCAGAAGTAGAACGATAATGGGAATTAGCACCATTGGTTTATTGTATAGTGGAGTGAGGTAATTCTGACTAACACAGTTGGCATTCTGATAAGCTAACAAGACATGATTAAAGAAAAAGCTATAAAGTGATGGAGTTTAATTCAGATACATGTGAGGTGCTGAATTTTGGGAAAGCAAATCTTAGCAGGAATTATACACTTAATGGTAAGACCCTAGGGAGTGTTGCTAAACAAAGAGGCCTTGGAGTGGAGGTTCATAGCTCCTTGAAAGTGGAGTCGCAGGTAGATAAGATAGTGAAGAAGGCATTTGGTATGCTTTCCTTTTTTGGTCAGAGTGTTGAGTACAGGAGTTGGGACGGCATGTTGCGGCTGTACAGGACATTGGTTAGGCCACTGTTGCAATATTGCGTGAAATTCTGGTGTCCTCCCGGTCAGAAAGATGCTGTGAAACTTGTAAGGGTTCAGAAAAGATTCACAAGGATGTTGCCAGGACTAGAGGATTTGAGCTATAGGGAGAGGCGGAACAGGCTGGGGCTGTTTTCCCTGGGGCTTCGGAAGCTGAGGGGTGACATCATAGAGATTTACAAAATTATGAGGTGCATGGAAAGGATAAATAGACAAAATATTTTCCCTGGGGTTCGGGCAGTCCAAAACTAGAGGGCATAGGTTTAGTGTGAGAGGGTTAAGATATGAAAGAGACCTAAGGGGCAAGCTTGTCACACAGAGGGTGCTACGTGAATGGAATGAGCTGCCAGAGGATGTGGTGGAGGCTTGTACAATTGCAACATTTGAGAGGCATGTGTCTAGGAAGGGTTTGGAGGGATATGGTCCGGGTGATTGCAGATGGGACTCGACTGGGTTGGGATAGCTGGTTGACATGGACAAGTTGGACAGCAGTGTCTGTTTTGATGCTGCACATCTCAATGAATCTATGACTCTATGCCATGGACCCTGAGGTCCGTGCGAGTCAAAAATTTGTTTTCTGAATGTCACTGTTTTAGTTTGCCAATAAAAGATCTTCTCCTTGAAAAACTCCACATCTCCTGGTGATTGTCGACATTTTCTCTACGACAACCGCAAATTTGGGTGCAGTAAAATTGTGGCGAGTGCAGATCTGTGGCGCAATGAAAAGCGTGTTAGATTTCTACAAATTTGGTAACTTTGCAATTCAATGTTTGTGGGTTTGAACCGCACTAGAATTGGAGTTTAGTTCAGTTTTCAGCTGAATCATTGAGTGTTGTGCTGATTCATCGCCAATTCCTATCGTCTGGAGTTCCCGTCCCTGCTACTGACCAGAGGAAATTCATTACCTTCTTGGTTGTGAGTTTTTACAGAATCATATCGTTTGAAACATGATCAGACCAGAATCAGATGCTCATCCGCAAAACCTGCAAATTTCGTGCAGAAACCCACTGTGCAACGTGTTCTTGGATGTCGGAATGGTGAAGATTATTGACGGATGCAATATGTATCATGTTACCTGTATGAACAGAAATTTTCGATTGCTTAAATGTCTTTATCGCCTTGTATGACAGGTTGTTGTGGATGAGCTGGTCAAAGACATTGACATGTTGGTCAGCCATGATCATATCAAACGGCGGGTAGACAGTGAGAGAATTAATCCCACGCTGTTGGTCTCATTTTTCTCACAAACCAGTTAGTCAACGAACTGAGATAACCAAATTCCATTCAATGCAGAGCTAAACCAAACAGATCAGTGCATTTGAATTATATAATATTTCATGTAGAATGAGCTGCTGCACCTTCCAACCCCATTAGCTCTTCTTACACTTAACATTTTCAATTGCAAGTGTTATGCAATTTCTTTCCTATGAATGTTAACCACTTCCAGAGTGTTTCCCTTCTGCACCCCCATCCAGGCAGCACAGAATCACTGTCGCTGCTTAATTCACTCCTTGCGTGCCTGCACGCGATTTTCGAATATTCTGGAATCAGCTCCTAAAATGTTTTTATTTCTGAAAATTCATCTCCGAATGCAATAACTCTCAGAATATAAAATGCCTGACCAAAATTATTTATCGTGCCCCGCTGGGTTTGAAGTTCTAACGTCTAGTTTCCACTCACTGAAACGAGGAAACTTCCCTCATATTTACTCTTAAGATCTTCACATCAGCTGGATAACCTCTATTCGAACACAACTAAGTCTCTCCTGATTTCTCCCGCATTATTCTTTATCTATGCCATCATCCCATTAAACCGTCTCTTTTCTTTTCTGGTGGCTTTATCTCCCAGTAAACCTCATTTCCTTCATTTCGAACAACATGGTATCATGGGCGTGTCATTCCTAACGTCTTTGTATTTCAGTAAACGGTGCCCGTGTCATTATTCATGTCATTATATCAGTGCAAATTTCAACCTGAGAAAGGATGCTGGGTCGAATTCAATGCATGAAAACTCACCACTAAGCTGTGCAGTCTTATTACCGAAACAGGAAAGGTGGAAGCAATTTCAATTACAGCTGCAAAACAGAATCGGGTCAAATCCCAGTCACATACTTGACTGTTGTTCTTATAGTTATTTCTTCTTACGTGTGCTGAAGTTACACAGTGAGGGATGAATTACTATTGCCAGACATACATATGGGGGCGTATGAAATGCTGAAGTTGTGAGACCAGAGCAGGTTTTTATTGACATAGACCATTCACTGTTCGAACATCAGTCTTAGGAATTAGACAGAGAGCGATTTTGAGCAAAATTTGAGCAGGGACATTTACGCCATAACGTAATACCAAATTATGTGTTTACTTTGTTGTTTACCTCATTTGTGTGTTTTGCCTCATTGAGGATTTTGAAGTTATCCTCTCTATACAAAAGTTTCGTGCTTTTGCACCATGATACAAAAGATGCAGTACAATAACACCCAATGCTGTTTCAGTCTACTTGTACAGATATTGACCCCTGTAAACAGCACTATGCACTCGCCTCGAATCTGGAAAATAATTTGTTACATTTCCATTCTTATGGCTCTTTTCATTACATCGGCTTCTGTTCTTCACAGAACCCGATTCAGCAGATCTTGTCACTGAGTCATTTCTTTGTATGTGTTCAGATCATGTGAGTGGAATATCACAGTCCATAACCCAGAAGTCAGACCATACTCAGGGTACCGTACTCTGCTCTAGATCATTTCATGAACACCAGGAAGAAATATCTGTGATCTTCAAAATTTACTCACCTGTTTTTCAGAAGCAAGATAAACAATTCCAGGTTTCTGCTTTTGTTGTCACACCGACAAGGTTGTAATTGCTGGAACTAGTTGAGACTGTCCGCTCTTCCACATCAATTTTCTCCCCAGGAAGTGTTAAGATGATGGTCTGAATGGGATTCTTCAAAAAAGAAGAATCTTTTTATCGATTGATTTCTGGTTTAGGGCCGACCAGGTTCCCGCTGGGCCTCTACGCTAGCGCTGATCACAGCAGTTTCCCGCAGTCTTCAGCGTTTTTGTAGCAAGTACCTTCGAGGATGACATCAAAAGATATTTGCTGTTAGTGTATGATGCTCTACCAATAGAGACAGCTCTATCAATGGAGGAAGCTCAGTCTGCTGGGATGTGTGTGTTTCTGTGGAGATCTGCTTGTTGTTCGGAGGCAAAGTGTTGGTGCAGGGTTGTGTGTGTATGTGCTTCTGTGTATATCCGCTTGATAGCATGAGACAACGTGGCGGTGGAGGCTTGTGTTTTGTGTTTTAGTGTATATCTGATTAGTGGCAAGAAACAGGGTTTTGGTGGAGAGTTGTGTGTGTTTCTGTGTATATCTACTTAATGGAAGGAGACAGTGTGATGATGGAGGGTTGTGTGTGTTTCTGCATATATCTGCTTATTGGCAGGAGACAGGGTAGTGGTGGAAGGTTGTGTGCTGGTGTTTCTGTCAATAACAGCTTAATAACAGGAGACAGGTATTGGTGCAGGTTGGTGTGCATGTTTTTCTGCATTTTACGTGAACCGTACAATTTGCTGCAGACACATTCACACATGGACACGAGCCACGTTGATAATAAGTGAGTTGGAAACGTTTTGGAACTGTGTTGGAAGAGTGTCTTTTTTAACGTTTTCAAGATGTCAATTACGCTGAACAGCAACGCGCTATTGGAAACAGAAAGGTGAACGGTACAATGGCTTCAACTTTCAGTGCTGAATGCCAGTGAGCCGCAGGAGGAGCGACTGCGGCTTGTTTCTGCAGTGTAGCGGTCATCACGTTCGCCTTAAGTGCAAAACGTTCCCAGTTCGAAAGTGGGCAGAAACTGATTTGCTCCACAACTGCAGCCTCGGCTCAGCAAGAGCCGAGCTTTCTTGCTTGCTTTCCCTTCTGCAAACCTGCCTTCGAATTTGCTTGAAGAAATCTGCTCTCGAAGTGCACTGCAGTACAATTCCATTTAAATACTGTGCAAAGAATTGTAAATGATCATATGCCTTCTGTTTGAGAGTGTAGTTACCCCCTTCTGATCCTTCCACGAAAAGCATTAACGCATTTGCATTCCTTGCGCAGGCGGCCCGGTTCAAAGACAGGGAAGAGGCCGATGCGCTGGTGTCACAATGCACCACGGATTCCTGAACTAATCTGTCTGTCAAATGTATCCCAAAGTCGTCTCTGAAAGACCTCATTTGGAAGGTGTCTGTCGTTATTCAACGTGCGAGAATTGGCACCAGAGATCCTGAATCATGTTTTGGAGCAGTTCGCACGTTAGTGGCTCATTCAATCAGCAACAGCAATGAAAGAAATTACACTCTCAGAGGAACCTCTGGATCTGTGCTTTCATAGCGTCGCTAGTACTAAGGTGCGCCCCGAGATCTAAGCCACGTTGGAACTGAAACGGAGGAATCGACAGAGAGACTACAGAATGACATCGCATCCATTTGATTTTCTTTAAATCACTGACGAGCAGGAAAATGTAAACGGGAGGGCGACTGGGGAAGTGTGGCAGTTGCAGCTCTGGTGAAACTCCTTCTTTGTGATTCACTCAGCAACCAGAGACGTGAAGGTGACTCAGGCGTGAGAGCTCTTCACATCGAGAACAAAAAGCAATCAAGGGCAGTTAGCACCAGGTGTGAACATCTCTGCAGCAAATTGCACGGTTAAGGTAAAAGGCAAGGAAAGTGGCATCTCGAACCGGCCCCGAGGTCAGACCTTCCTCACGATGCAATCTGTCGTTCTCGAATTGGAATGCGACCTCCGGTTTTAGGGTGGAACTTTCTTTGGGAACCTTATTCTGCAAAACAGACACAGTGACTGAAACTATGCTGCACGGTATGATGTGGGACACGGCCTGCTCAGCTTTGTGCATTTTCCCTGTAGTCCGGTGTGTTTCATGTTCGGTGTAAACGAGAAAGTTGTCCTGTTTCGAGTAATGGGTGAAATCATTTAGCAAAGCAAGAATCCGAATTGCAGTAATGTCAAGCAGCTGATGGTAATTTGACCAAATCATAAGCGAACATATATTCTCACGCACTCACAGATACATTTGTAGCTGAATCCAGTCTGAGAAGATAGACTCAGCTTACCAGTGATTTTTGTCTGGATTGATGGGCTGTCATTATCTGCTGAGAAATTGATATTGTAGACGGGCACATCCGAGCAGCTGTGCGAGTCGGAGAGGGATCAAGGAACCCTTCTCACGTGAGTTTGCATCTGTTGTTATGCAGGAGCACAATTGGAATTGCAAGTTTACATTTCAGACTCTGGTCACCATGCTCCACGAGCCCTGCAGCCTGTGGGCAATAAGCACAATGAAGTTGGTGGTGGATCCCAAAATGAAAGTATAATTCTTCATTAATATGTCCAATAAAATGGGGGTGGGGGGCTGGGCATTGTCAGAAGGTAGACAATATCAAATACCAGAGCAGGTTATAATCTCCTTGAGTGAAGTATTTACAACAGTTTTAGCAGTAGGGTTGGAAGTGGGGTAAGCTTCAACCCATCAAGGAAAAGAATTTCAACAATGACCAAAACATAATTATAATGCTGACACCTTTGAAACTCAATGAAGTCTTTAAACATCTTTTGCAGTTGGCATTAGGTGGTCAGAGGTCGACTCACACTTGTCAGAGAATGTAGAACATAGAAAGTACAGCACAAAACAGGCCCTTTCATCCACGAAGTTCTGCCGAGATTTAATCCTAATGTAAAATATAATAACAACCTACACACCCCTCAATTCACTGCTATCCATGTGCAAGTCTAGAAGTTGCTTAAATGTCCCCAATAACTCTGCTTCCACCACTACCACTGGTAACGTATTCCATGCATTCACAGCTCTCTGTGTTAAAACAAAAAACTACTTCTGATATCTCCTTTATACCTTCCTCCTAGTATCTTCAAACTATGAGTTCTCATACCAGTCAATCTTGTCCTGCAGAAAATACTCTAGCTATTGACTCTATCTATTCCTCTCATTATTTTGTACACCTCCATCAGGTCTCCTCTCTTCCTCCTTCTCTCCAGAGAGATATCCGAGTCTATTCAACATTTTTTTCATAAGCCAAGCCCTCCAGAGCAAGCAGAATCCTGGTAAACCTTCTTTGCAGCCTCTCCCAAGCCTCTGTATCTTTCCTACAGTAGGGCCACCAGAACTGGGCACAATATTTCAAGTATTGCTTCACCAGGGACTTGTAGAGCTGCAGCAAAACCTCACGACTCTTAACCTCTATCCCCCCGTTGATGAAAGCCAAAACTCCATATACTTTCTTAGCAACCTTATCCACTTGTATTGCAACTTTGAGGGATCTATGTACTTGCACATCCAAATCCCTCTGTTCCTCCACACTGCCTTAAATCCTGTCTTTAATCCTATATTCAGCATTCGAGCTCCACCTTCCAACATGCATCATTTCGCATTTATCCAGGTTGAACACAATCTGCCATTTCTCAGCCCAGCTCTGCATTCTGTCTATGTCGCGCTGCAGCCTACAGTAGCCATTTATACTATCGCTGACACCTCCAAACTTTATGTCATCTGCAAATTTACTAACTCTCCCCTCAACCTACTCATCCAAGTAATTTTAAAAAACTACAAAAAGCAGAGGCCCAAGTACAGAACCCTGGGAGACCCCACTCAACACTGTCGTCTAGGCAAAATACTTTCTATCTACAGCCACTCTCTGCCTTCTATCAGCCAGCCAATTCTGTGTATATCTGTTTAATGCCTGGAAACAGAGTGTTGATGGAGGGTTGTCTGTTTATGTCTGATTAATGGTCAGTGATAGGGGGTGGTGCAGGGTTGTGTGTGTTTTTTTGTATATATCTGCTTAATGACAGGAGACAGACTGGTGGTGGTCGAATGCTGTGTGTGTGTATTTATGTGCATATCTGCTCAATGGAAGGATAACAGGGCAGTGGTGGAGGGTTGTGTGTGTGTGTGTTTCTGTGTATATCTGTTTAATGGCACGAGATAGGGTTGTCCCGGAGGGTTGTGCCTGTGATTCTGCGTATGTCTATTTAAGGGTTGGAGACAGGGTGGTGGTGTGTGTGTTTCTGTGTATATCTGTTCAGTGGCAGGAGACAAGGTGGTCATGAAGGGTTGTGTGTGTGTTCCTGCATATATCTGCTCAATGGCAGGAGGCACGTTGTTCATGTAATGTTGTGCTTGTATGTGTGTTTCTGCGTGTATCTATTTAATTGCAGGAGATAGGGTGGTGGTGGAGGATTGTGTTTGCATGTGCGTGTTTGTGTATATCTGTTTCAGGGCAGTAGGCAGGGTGTTCGTAGAAATTTGTGTGTGTATATTTCCATGTATAACTGTTTGATGAGAGGAGACATGGTGGTCAAGGAGGTTTGACTGAGTGTGCGTGTGTGTTTCTGTACATATGTGCTTAATGGCACGAGACAATTTGGTGTGTGTATGTTATCGTGTATATCTGTCCAATGGCAGGAGGCGGGGTGTTCATGGAGTGTTGTGCATGTGGGTGTTTCTGCGTATATCCTTTATAATGGCAGGAGACAGGGTGGTGGTGGAGGATATGTGTCTGTGTTTCCGTGTCTGAGTGCTTATTGGTAGGAGACACGTTGGAGGTGGAGGTTTGTGTGTGTGTGTTTCTGTGCATATCTGTAAAATGGCAGGAGAGAGGGTGGTGGTGGTGGAGGGGTATGTGTGTGTTTCTGTGTATATCTGTTTAATACCAGGAGACAGAGGGTTGTTGGAGGGTTGTCTGTTTGTTTGTTTTTTTTCTGTGTCTGTCTGTTTAATGCTGGGGTTAGGGTGGTGGTGCAGGGATGTGTATGTTTTTCTGTAAGTATCTGCTTAATGACAGGAGACCGACTGGTAGTGGTGGAGGGTTGTGTGTGTCTGTTTCTCTGTATATCTGATTAATTGCAGGAAACAGTGTGGCGGTGGAGCGTTCTGTATATATGTGTGTTTCTGTGTATATCTGTTTAAGGGCAGGAGACAGGGTGATGGTAGAGGGATGTGTGCGTGTTTCTGTGTATATCTGTTTCATGGGCTGGAGAGAGTGTGGTGGTGGAGGGTTGTGCGTGTGTGTTTCTGTGTATATCTGATGAACGGCAGGAAACGGGGTGGTGGTCAAGAGATGTGTATATGTGTATGTTTGTGTGTTTGTGTATATACCTGCTTAAAGGCAGGAGACAGGTGGTAGTGGAGAGTTTCGTGTCTATATTCCTGTTTCTATGTGCTTACTGGCAGGAGACAGGGTGGTGGTGGACGGTTGTGTATGCATGTGCGTTTTTGCGTATATCCATTTAAGGTCAGTAAGCAGGGTGTTCATAGAACATAGAATATAGATTATTATGGTGCAGTACAGGCCCTTCGGCCCTCAATGTTGCACCGACATGTCATTCCAATCTGAAGCCTATCTAACCTACACTATTCCATGTACGTCCATATGCTTGTCCAATGACGACATAAATTTACTTAAAGTTGGCGAATCTACTACCATTGCAGGCAAAGCATTCCATACCCTTACTACTCTCTGAGTAAAGAAACTACCTCTGACATGTGTCCTATATCTGTCACCTCTCAATTTAAAGCTATACCCCTCGTGCTCGCCGTCACAATACTTGGGAAAAGCTCTCCCTGTCCACCCTATCTAATTCTCTGATTATCTTATATGTCTCTATTGAGTCACGTCTCAAACTTCTCTCCAACGAAAACAGCCTCAAGTCCCTCAGACTTTCCTCAGACGACCTCTCTCCATACCAGGCAAGATCCTAGTAAATCTCTTCTGCACTCTTTCCAAAGCATACTTCGTATACTTCTTATATTGCGGTGATCAGAACTGTACACAATACTCCAAGTGCGGCCACACCAGAGTTTTGTACAGATGTAGCATAACCTCATGGTTTCAGAACTCGATCCCTATATTAATGCCTTCCTAACAACACAGTCAACCTGGTGGCAACTTTCAAGGATCTGTGTACCTGGACACCGAGATCTCTCTGCTCATCTACACTACCAAGAATCTCATCATAAGCCCAGTACTTTGAATTGCTGTTCCTCCGACCAAAGTGCATCACCTCTCACTTGTCCACATTAAACTCCATTTGCCACCTCCCAGCCCAGCTCTGCAGCTTATCTATGTCTCTCTGTAACCTACATCATCTTTCGTCACTATCCACAACTCCACCGACCTCAGTGTTGTATGCAAATTTCCTAACCCACCCTTCTACTCCCTCATCCAGGTCGTTTATAAAAATGATGAACAGCAGTGGACCCAACACCAACCATTGCGGCACATCACTAGTAACTGAACTCCAGATGAACATTTCCCATCAACCACCACCCTCTGTCTTCTTTCAGCAAGTCAATTACTGATCCAACCTGCTATATCGCCTACAATCCCATTCCTCCGCATTTTGAACAATAGCCTACTGTGGAGAACCTTATCAAATGCGTTGCTGATATCCATATACACCACATCATCCAGTTTACTCTCATCTACCTGTTTGATCACTTTCTCAAAGAACTCAATACGGTTTGTGAGGCACGACTTAACCTTCACAAAACCGTGCTGACTCTCCATTATCAAATTATTATTTTCTAGATGATTGTAAATCCTATCTGTTATAACCTTTTCCAACACTTTACCAATAACTGAAGTAAGGCTCACTGGTTTATAATTACCAGGGTTGTCTCTACTCCCCTGCTTGAACAGGGGAACCACATTTGCTATCCTCCAGTCTTCTAGCACTATTCCTGTAGACAATGACGATTTAAAGATCAATGCCAAAGGCCCGGCAACCTCCTCCCTTGCTTCCCAGAGGATCCCAGGCTAAACCCCATCCAGCCCAGGGGACTTATCTATTTTCACACTCTGCAGGATTTCTAATACCTCTTCATTGTGAACCTCAATCCCACCGAGTCTAATAGCCTGTATCTCAGTATTCTTCTCGACAACATTGTCGATTTCTAGAGTGAATACTGTCGAAAAGTATTCATTTAGTGCTTTCTCTATCTCCTCCGACTCTTCACACAACTTCCCATTAATATTCTTGATTGCCCCTAATTTTACTCTTGTCATTCTTTTATTCCTTAAATACCTATAGAAAGCTTTATGGTTTACCCTGATCCTATCGGCCAACAACTTCTCATGTCTCCTCCTGGCTCTTCTGAGCTCTCTCTTTAGGTCTTTCCTGGCTACCTTGTAACCCTCAAGTGCCCTAAATGAGCATTCACATCTCATCCGACCGTAAGCCTCCCTCTTCCTCTTGACCAGAGATTCCACTTCGTTCGTAAACCACGGCTCCTGCGCTCTACAGCTTCCTCCCTGCCTGACAGGAACATATTTATCTAGGACTCTCAGGAGCGTTTCCTTGAATAAGCTCCACAGTTCTAATGTGCCCATTCCCTGCAGGTTCCTTCCCCATCCTATACTTCCTAAATCTTGCCTAATCGCATCGTAACTGCCATTCCCTCAGCTGTAAATTTCGTGGAAGTTGTGTGTGTGTGCATTTCCATGTATAACTGTTTGATGACAGGAGACAGGGTGGTCGAGGAGATTTGAGTGAGTGAGTGTGTGTTTCCATGTATATGTGCTTACTGGCACGAGACAGTTTGATGTGTGTGTTTTTGTGTATATCTGTCCAATGACAGGAGGCAGCGTGTTCATGGAGTTTTGTATGTGCTTGTGTGTGCGTGTGTGTGTATGTTTGTGAGTTTCTGCATACATCTTTTTCATGGCAGGAAACAGGGTGGTGGTTGAGGGATGTGTGTGTGTTTGTGTGTATATCTGCTTAAAGACAGGAGACAGGGTGGTGGTGGAGGGTTGTGCATTGGGTTCAGTGTCTACCTGTTTAATGTCAGGAGGCAGGATGGTCATATTGGGTTGAGTGCATGTGTGTCAATGTGTATATATATTTAAGGGCTAGAGACAGGGTGGGAGTGGAGTGTGTTGTGTGTGTGTTTCTGTGTATAACTGTTTAATGGCAGGTGGCATGTTGGTGTGGAGGGTTGTGTGTGTGCTTCTGCGTATATATGCTAAATGGCAGGTGACATGATTGTGTGTGAGTGTTTCTCTGTATACCTGCTCAATGGCAGGAGACAGGATTGTCATGGAGGGTTGTGTGTGTTTCTGCGTATCTCTATTCAATGTCAGGAGACAGTGGTGTTGAAGGGGAGAGTGTCTGTGTTTCTGTGTCTGCCTGCTGTGTGGCAGGTGACAGGTGGTGGAGGATTGTGTATGTTTCTGTGTATACCTGTTTAAAGTCAGTAGACAGGGTGTTTGTAGAAGGTTGTATGTGTGTTTCTGTGTATATCTGTTTAATTGCAGGAGACGTGGTTGTGCTTGAGGGTTGTGCGTGCGTTTCTGTGTATATCTGCTTAATGGCAGGCAACAAGATGTTGGTCGGGTGTTTTGTGTGTGTTTGTGTGTGGGTGTTGCTGTGTGTATTTGTTTAATGGCATAAAACAATGTGGTGGTTAACAGTTGTGTGTTTGTGCATTTATACGTATATCTGTTTAATTGCAGGGGACAGGTTTGTGGTGGAGGGTTGTGTGTGTGTGTTTCTGTGCATGTCTGTTTAATGGCAGGAGACAGGGTGATGGTGTCGAGATTAGTTTGTGTTTCTGTTTATATCGGTTTAATCGCCAGAGAGAGTGTGATGGTGGAGGGTTGTGTCTGTGTGTGTTTATGTGTATGCCTGATTAACGGCAGCAAACGGGGTGGTGGTGGAGGGTTCTGTATATGTGTGTGTTTCTGTGTATATCTGTTTCAGGGCAGGAGACATGATGGTGGTCAAGGGTTGTGTGTGTGTGTACTTTTATATATATCTGCTAAATGGCAGCAGAACAGGGTGGTGGTGGACGGACGTGTGTGTGTTTGTGTGTATATCTGTTTAATGTCAGCAGACAGGGTGGCGGTCGAGGATTATGTGTGTGTGTTTTTCTATGTATATCTGTTTAGTGGCAGGAGAAATGGTTGTGGTTCAATCGTAGAGTACGTGTTTGAATGTATATCCACTTAGTGGCAGGAAATAAGGTTGTGGTGGAGGACTGTGTGTGTGTTTCTGCATGTATCTATTTAATGGCTGCTGACAGGGAGGTAGTGGGGGGTTTGTGTGTTTCTATATATATATTGAATTCCAGGAGACAGGCTGGCAATGGAGGGTTGTGTCTGTGCTTCTGTGTATATCTGTTTTAGGGCAGGAGACAGGGTGATGGTTGAGGGTTGTGTGTGTGTATTTCTGTGTATATCTGCTCAATGGCACGAGAACAGTGTGGTGGTGGAGGGTTGTGTGTGTGTGTGTGTGTGTGTGTGTGTGTGTTTCTGTGTATGTCAGTTTAATGCCAGGAGACAGAGTGTTGGTGTAGGGTTGTCTGTGCGTTTTTTTTTGTGCCAGTCTCTTTAATGGTAGTTGATAAGGTGGTGGTGCAGGGTTGTGTGCGTTTTTCTGTATAATATCTGTTTAATGACAGGAGACAGACTGGTGTTCGTGGAGGGTTGTGTGCATGTGTGTTTCTGTGTATATCTGTTTAATGGCAGGAGACAGGGTGGTGCTGAAGATATGCGTGTATGTTTCTGTGTACATCTGTTTAGTTGCAGGAGACAGGGTGTTGGAGGAGGATGGTGTGTGTGTGTTTCTGTGTATATATGTTTAATTTCAGGAGACAGGGTTGTGGTGGAGGGATTTGTATATGTGTTACTGTATATATCTGTTTATGGGTAGGAGATGGGGTGTCATGGAGGTTTGTGTGCGTGTGTGTGTTTCTGTGTATATCTGTTTAAGGACTGGTGACAGGGTGGTGGTGGAGGGTTGTGTGTGTATTTCTGTATATCTCTGCTTAATAACAGGAGAACAAGGTGGTGTTGGAGGATTGTGTGTGTGTTTCTGTGCATGTTTATTTAAGGGCAGGAGACAGGGTGGTGATGGAGAATTGTGTGTGTGTGTTTCTGTGCATATCTGGTTAATGGCAGGAAACAGGGTGGTGATGGAGGATTGTGTGTGTGTGTTTCTGTGCATATCTGATTAATGGCAGGAAACAGGGTGGTGATGGAGGATTGTGTGTGTGTGTTTCTGTGCATATCTGATTAATGGCAGGAAACAGGGTGGTGATGGAGGATTGTGTGTGTATTTCTGTGTGCACCTGTTTAATAGCAGGAGACAGGGTATTCGTTGAGTGTTGTTTGCGTGTGTTTCTGTATACATCTATTTAAGGGCTGCAGACAGGGTGGTGGTGGAGGGTAGTGTGCATGCGTGTTTAATGACAGGAGACAGTGGTGGAGGAGGAACGTGTGCGTGTTTCTGTGTTTAACAGCTTAATGACAGGAGACAGGGTGGTGCTGGAAATATGTGTGTATGTTTCTGTATGTATCGGTTTAATTGCAGGACACGGTGGTGGAGGAGGCTGGTGTGTGTGTGTTTCTGCGTAAATCTATTTATAGGCAAGACACAGTGTGGTCGTGGAGGGTGGAATGTCTGTGTTTCTGTATCTATGTGCTTACTTTCAGGATACAGGATGGCAGTGGAGGGTTGTGTATGTATGAGTGTTTCGTTGTATATCTGTTTAATGGCAGGAGACAGGGTGGTGACCGAGAGTTGTGAGTGTTTGTTTCTGTGTATATCCTTTTAATGGCAGGAGACAGGGAGTTGGTCGAGGGTTGTGTGTGTGCATTCCTGTGAATATCCACTCAATGGCAGGAGACAGGGTGGTGATGGAGGGATGTGTGTGTGTTTCTGTGTATAACTGTTTAATAGCCGGAGACAGGGTGGTGTTGGAGTTTTGTGTGTGTATTTCTGGACATATCTGTTTAATTACAGGAGACAGGTGGAGGGTTGCGTGTGTGTTTCTGTGTATACCTGCTCAATGACAGGAGACAAATTGGGTGTCAAGGATTGTGTGTGCGTGTGTGTGCTCCTGTGTATATCTGTTTAATGGCAGAAAACAATGTGGCGGTGAAGGGGTTTGTGTGTGTTTCTCATTATATCTGTTTAATTGCAGGAGACAGCGTGGTGGTGAAGGTTTGTGTGTGTGTGTTTCTGTGTATGTCTATTTAATGGCAAGAGGCAGGGGGATGGTGTCGAGATGTGTGTGTGTTTCTTTTTATACCTGTTTAATTGCCGGTGAGTGTGTGATGGTAGACCATTGTGTGTGTGAGTGTGTGTGCGTGTGCTTCTGTGTAGATCTGTGTGATGGCAGGAGACAGTGTGGTCGTGAATGATTGTGTGTGTGTGTGTTTCTGTTATATTTGTTTAATGGCAGGAGACAGGAAGGTGTTTTAGACATTTGTGTGTGTTTCTGTGGAGATCTGCTTGTTGTTCGGAGGCAAAGTGTTGGTGCAGGGTTGTGTGTGTATGTGCTTCTGTGTATATCCGCTTAATAGCATGAGACAACGTGGCGATGGAGGCTTGTGTTTTGTGTTTTAGTGTATATCTGATTAGTGGCAAGAAACAGGGTTTTGGTGGAGAGTTGTGTGTGTTTCTGTGTATATCTACTTAATGGAAGGAGACAGTGTGATGATGGAGGGTTGTGTGTGTTTCTGCATATATCTGCTTATTGGCAGGAGACAGGGTAGTGGTGGAAGGTTGTGTGCTGGTGTTTCTGTCAATAACAGCTTAATAACAGGAGACAGGTATTGGTGCAGGTTGGTGTGCATGTTTTTCTGCATTTTACGTGAACCGTACAATTTGCTGCAGACACATTCACACATGGACACGAGCCACGTTGATAATAAGTGAGTTGGAAACGTTTTGAAACTGTGTTGGAAGAGTGTCTTTTTTAACGTTTTCAAGATGTCAATTACGCTGAACAGCAACGCGCTATTGGAAACAGAAAGGTGAACGGTACAATGGCTTCAACTTTCAGTGCTGAATGCCAGTGAGCCGCAGGAGGAGCGACTGCGGCTTGTTTCTGCAGTGTAGCGGTCATCACGTTCGCCTTAAGTGCAAAACGTTCCCAGTTCGAAAGTGGGCAGAAACTGATTTGCTCCACAACTGCAGCCTCGGCTCAGCAAGAGCCGAGCTTTCTTGCTTGCTTTCCCTTCTGCAAACCTGCCTTCGAATTTGCTTGAAGAAATCTGCTCTCGAAGTGCACTGCAGTACAATACCATTTAAATACTGTGCAAAGAATTGTAAATGATCATATGCCTTTCTGTTTGAGAATGTAGTTACCCCCTTCTGATCCTTCCTCGAAAAGCATTACCGCATTTGCATTCCTTGCGCAGGCGGCCCGGTTCAAAGACAGGGAAGAGGCCGATGCGCTGGTGTCACAATGCACCACGGATTCCTGAACTAATCTGTCTGTCAAATGTATCCCAAAGTCGTCTCTGAAAGACCTCATTTGGAAGGTGTCTGTCGTTATTCAACGTGCGAGAATTGGCACCAGAGATCCTGAATCATGTTTTGGAGCAGTTCGCACGTTAGTGGCTCATTCAATCAGCAACAGCAATGAAAGAAATTACACTCTCAGAGGAACCTCTGGATCTGTGCTTTCATAGCATCGCTAGAACTAAGGTGCGCCCCGAGATCTAAGCCACGTTGGAACTGAAACGGAGGAATCGACAGAGAGACGACAGAATGACATCGCATCCATTTGGTTTTCTTTAAATCACTGACGAGCAGGAAAATGTAAACGGGAGGGCGACTGGGGAAGTGTGGCAGTTGCAGCTCTGGTGAAACTCCTTCTTTGTGATTCACTCAGCAACCAGACACGTGAAGGTGACTCAGGCGTGAGAGCTCTTCACATCGTGAACAAAAAGCAATCAAGGGCAGATAGCACCTCTTCCGGAGTGGGGGTGGGGTGAGGTAATTACCTTTTGACTTCTGTTACTATGTTCAGAAACTGCCTTTTAGATTGAGGTGAAAAGAAACTGCATTTCTAAAAAGCACCATGGAATTTGTTAAACTTTATTGAGTCGCTTCTCATCGATTCTCACACAGGTTACCAACTCAGTTGGTATCCATGAGGCTCATGTCCAGGTGTGAACATCTCTGCAGCAAATTGCATGGTGAAGGTAAAAGGCAAGGAAAGTGGCATCTCGAACCGGCCCCGAGGTCAGACCTTCCTCACGATGCAATCTGTCGTTCTCGGATTGGAATGCGACCTCCGGTTTTAGGGTGGAACTTTCTTTGGGAACCTTATTCTGCAAAACCGACACAGTGACTGAAACTATGCTGCCCGGTATGATTTGGGACACGGCCTGCTCAGCTTTGTGCATTTTCCCTGTAGTCCGGTGTGTTTCATGTTCGGTGTAAACGTGAAAGTTGTCCTGTTTCGAGCAATGGGTGAAATCATTTAGCAAAGCAAGAATCCGAATTGCAGTAATGTCAAGCAGCTGATGGTAATTTGACCCAATCATAAGCGAACATATATTCTCACGCACTCACAGATACATTTGTAGCTGAATCCAGTCTGAGAAGATAGACTCAGTTTACCAGTGATTTTTGTCTGGCTTGATGGGCTATCGTTAACTGCTGAGAAATTGATATTGTCGACGGGCACATCCGAGCAGCTGTGCGAGTCGGAGAGGGATCAACGAACCCTTTTCACGTGAGTTTGCATCTGTTGTTATGCAGGAGCACAATTGGAATTGCAAGAAAATGACGAGTTGGGCGTGTTGGTTGTGTGGCCGAGCGGTCTAAGGCGCTGGGTATTGGCTCCAGTCTCGACAGAGGCGAGGGCTCGAATCCCACCGCTGCCATTTCTTCTGAGCAGCTCCGTCGGCACAGCTTGTTAAAATGCTGTTTCGATCCCTGCTGCGTTTCTGTTTAAAACGGATTTGCTTCCCGGGGAATTGACTGCGGTGTGGGAAAGTGGCGCATTTTCCAAAGTGTCTGTGCTGTCGTGATCGTGTTCGCCTCCCGCGCGGAAAATCGCAAGCAGCTCTACTGTTGCTTAGTGTTCCAGGTAAGTTGAGCTTTTACTGGAACCGAATGGAGACTGTTATTTCATCGCTGTTGCGAAACAGAGTCCTACGGTGACTCGAATCGCCGACATTCGGTTTTCTGGCCAATGAGAAAATCGTTCCAATGTATTTCGATGTCATATGTTATTGAATTTCTCCCACTTTCTTCATTTCCGTCCTGGAGACATCGGAAGGGAAAGGTAATCTAATCGAGACTGCAATTGGTGAAATTCACTTTTTATGGACCATTCTTATTATGTTCTTTCTTTCTCTCATTGCAGCATTGTCTGGGAAGTGGTGGTGCACTCAGGCTCCAGTATGTTTGAAAGAGTAGTTTGGAATTGCCCTGTTGTTAGTTGAGTGATTACTTTCTGGCTCATGCCCCCGGACTGTCTCACATTTAGCGTTCATGCTCGCTGTGTCTGAAAATGCATTTGGTTTTCCAGTTTTGTTTGTGTTCCGTGTTAAATGCTTTCTGTTTTGCGATTCGCTCAATACATTTCGAGTTAACAGTGTTTCTGAGGTAACTTCCAGCTGCAAAAATCCTCACCTGAGAACCTTGCATTTGTAACTAAGTATTGCAATTCATCTAAATACTGGTATTGCTTTGATCAAATTACAGTTCTAATTATTAGTCATTCATGAATTGTCAGGAATTTATTTTTATTTTCCATTCTCCCCTTCATATTGAATGTAAGATTGATATGCTGTGAAACTATTGGCGTGTTTTCATTTGAACATTTAATTTATCTCTCTCTCACTTGTCTCACTTCATGCATGATGGCTTCAATGTACCTTGCTAAACTTAAAAGATTTTGTTGTCTTTAAGTAGTATCTTTAGCACTCACTTGTCAATTTAATCCAAAATCATAGAATCATAGAATCCCGACAGTGTTGAAACAGGCTATTTGGCCCAACAGTCCATACTAACCAACTAAACAGTAACCCACCCAGACACTCCTTTGCTCGACATTTCCCCTGACTAATACACCTAAACTAGGTAAAAAATAATGACTGCATATACTGGAAACCAGAGTTTTGATTAGAGTGGTGCTGAAAAAGCACAGCAGTTTAGGCAGCATCCAAGGAGCAGGAAAATCAACGTTTCGGGCAAAATCCGTTCATCAGGAATACAGGCTTTTGCCCGAAACGTCAATTTTACTGCTCCTCGGATGCTGCCTGAACTGCTGTGCTTTTCCAGCACCACTCTAACAAAATATAATGCACCTAACCTGAAATATCCATGAACATTACGGGCAATTTAGCATGGCCAACTCACCTCAGCTGCACACTTGTATACTATCACAATGTTTTTGAAATCAATGCTCACACAAACCACTATACATAAAGCCACACAATGGTCTTCATGACCATCTAATTACTTTTCAGGAAATAACCTGAGTAATTGTCTTATTGTTCCTGAGATTAGTCATCACAGTAAGCATCTGGTCATCATTCCTGCCAATAAATACAATGGGTGTCCTCTGAAATTTCTGTTCAGTAATTACCTTTGATAATTGTTGCTCAAAGCAGTGTTTATTCTTCATTACGAGTGGCCAATGATTCTAATAGCCATTGATCTTGATCTTATTGTTACTGAGTGCAATAACCACAGTAAAAATCTGGTTATAATTCTTGCCAATAAATACAAGAACTATCCTCTTACTTTTCAGTTCAGTAATTACACATGATACCTGTTGCTGAAAGTGGTATTTATTCTTTATGACAATTGGCCGAGGACACTGACAGCAAGACATGTTGCTAGTCCTGATTTGTTCATGTTTTTTTAAACAGGTTTTCAGGTCATGTATTTCAAAAAGAAGTAATTTGACTTCGTTAAAATTTAAATGTAAACATTTTCAGATATTTTCCATTCAAAATGTTTATTTCCTTATTCAGATCAAATTTTAATCTTGCCTCTGTAAAGTGAATTTATTGTGCTTTCCATTCATGGAAGTACTCATTAATTGGTCCTCATTTTCATCTTAGATCTGATGGAAATTTGAAATATTAATTACAGTGAAAATTGTATGAATTATACATGAGCGGTCTCTAAAAGAAAATCACGATAGGGGAGTTAGAATTCTTGAACAGCCTGTATATTTGAATAAAGAAAACATTCCTTCCAAAAATACAAAGTTAAAAACCACACAATACCAGGGTATAGTCCAGCATATTTTTTTGGAAGCACCGCCTTTCAGAGCGCTGCTCCTTCAACCACCTGATGAACGAGCAGCGCTCTGAAAGCTGGTTCTTCAAAATAAACATGTTGGTTAATAATCTGCTGGTGTTTGATTTTTAATTTTGTACAGCCCAGTCCAAAACTGGCACCTCCAAATCATTCAGAAAATACAACTCTAAAGTCTGTGGTTTAACAATTCAACAATCCTGCAACTAGGTTATAATTCTCAGTTTATCTATTTTCATAAATGTCTAATCAATGTCAGTGTAAAATTCCCGGAAAACTTCAACCTGTTTTGTTTGTTAGAACACAAACTTTAATTGAAAAGTCATTGTTATCACAATATATGAATTATATTTTAACTCTCCAGTGATGTGAAGTGACCCTTGGATACAAATTGGATGTTCTAAATTCACCTACAGGCAGAGAAATCGGGACAAATACAAAATCAATCAAACTCAATCAAACAGCAGCTAGAATCAATCAGCTCCAGGGTGAATCAGATTTTCTTACACCTCGACTTCCAGCCAGTGCCTGAGCATTATACACCTCTCTTGGAAATGTCAATAATGAAGGGTTTTCACACCAACAGATCAAATCCAGCTCATGACCACATGTGGATGTTTGTCACAAAATTATTAATCATTTTACAAATCATTGGCAATATCTCAAAGCTCTTGAAATAAATTAATCACTGCACATAAAGCCACACGATGGGATTCAAGGCCACCTAATTACTGTTCAGTGCAAAACCTTTTGTCAGTATTGTATTGTTCTCAAGATGAATAACCACAGCAAACATCACACTTTCACACCATCCCAAATATATGCAAGAGATACCTTCTTATAATTTACACACATCTTTCCCACCCCATTAATCAGGCTTCATTATTTACGACTAAGGATACTGACAGAAACATGTTTTTTTAAATATAGGCGAGTTTTCTGATAGGTTCCCCCCAGTCATCATGATAAAAATGTAATTGCGGCTCAGTACATTGTAACAGATCCCCATTAAACTTTTTCATGTATTCACTCAGAGACAATTTTAAAAAACTTCCTCTATAAATGCTGTTGACCGTTTTTTGCTATGATACCCATGTTCCTTGTTGATTTATTTTCTTTGTAATGCTGCCACAAATGTCTGAAAATTGATGACGTGAAAGGTTGCATGGATTATATATTGTATTTCTGCAGAAGAAAAGCTGAGATAGCAAGTACAGATTGCAGGATATTCTGAGAATGTTGAATGATCAATAATGTCTGCATATCGAATGTAATTTCCAAAGCATCATGCCAGCATTCTAATGCTCAGTTCACTGATACTAATTATTATGTTCTCAACATCACAGCAAACGCGTTTGGAAATATTGAATCACTTAATGTGTCATTGTTCTAAAATAGATGACCAATTCATTGTGAGTCCAACAATCACACAGTAATTCAGTTTAGGTTTTGTAACAAATATCGTGAGATTCATATTTAAATTTAAATCATTATTTCGACGTGCCAATTTTACAAAGAAAAATGGATCTTTTATTTCAAGTCAACACAACCACAAATGAAGCAATGATTCCTCATCCAACACTGACAGGAAATATCTGATATCTTCTAATTAGAATGTTCACAGAAATCATTGGATTAATATACGGCCTTACAAATGAAGATACGACTGATTGTTTTAGACTCCAATAATTAATGTTCAATTCTACAATACGGATTGCAGAATTACAGATAGCAATATGACATTTCTAATCATTTTATATTTACAGTGACCAGTTTTAACACTAATTGTTACTTATATCTAATATTTAATCATTGATCAAATCCAGTATAATCGGCTTTAAGTGTGGAATTAAGTCTCAGTGACGTAAGCATATTGCACGGTACAGTTTCCATATGATAGCGAATGTTGATTTTTATTTTAATACTGAAATCCTTGTTGATTTGCTGCTGTAGGGATGCCCTGAGCAGCCTGCCTTGGAATTAAAACACAAATGGTGGAGGGTTGATAAACAAGCCTAACGGTCTGATTCAGTCTTCAGGAAAAAAAGAACATTTTGTACAATCCTACTCCAAGTCCATACGTATGCCATTCCAGACAGTCATTTTCCAGATAGTGATAAGAGAATGCCAGCATACAGAAAGATGACCAACCCTGACCTTCATTAATGAAGGAATAATTGTCCCAGTGAATGAATAAACACCAGCTGCAGGATAAAGCCCAGGTAACTTCCAGGAAAACAGACAGGTTTTGATTGTCAGAAATAGTTACTATTTTAAAGTTGCTCAGAACATTTAAAAAGTTTCTAATTACATACTCTTGAGAATCGTGAATAAGGCAGAGTGAGAGGCCCAAAGGACTGCAGCAATTAATTTTGTAATCTTCGGAAATAAATTGCACAGAGAGATCCCAAAGCCTGGGGATTATAGCATCTGTAAACACCATAAAACAATAGGAAGCTGGGGCTGTCCAGAGCGATGTCCATCTGAGATTAGGTGTTCTACAGGATCGGGTGTCAGGAAAAGGAGGGAAGGACTGTAACCACGTTGCATGTGGCCATTGTAATACAGAAAGTGTGTGAAAATACTGTTTTTTACTGTACACGTTACAATTTGTCATGGACCTCCCTTCCGAGCTTGGCCTCGGGGGATGATCCCTGCGTTAACTGATTTCAGCGTGAGTAAACATCTTCCACTTGCCCGAGTTATGCCTATCTCCTCAGTCTTCATTCCCTGTCAGGGTACATTTAAATTGAATACAAATACTTATTATCTATGAAATTATTACTTGCAGAACGATATCATTTTCA